>NW_024500461.1:634517-1336695 GCF_017590055.1 Onychostruthus taczanowskii
GGTGGGGTGGGGGGGTGGGGGAAAGTATTTTAAAAGGAATAGCTAGATAGGACAAAGTTCTGATGATGCCCAACTTTGCTGTGAACAACTCACATCAGTAATGTAACTCATTTGCAAAAGTAGTTTTTTTGTAGTATTTTTCCTTAATAAGTGAGGCTAAAGGATGACTTACAGCTTCAAGCTTTTTGCTTTTTTCTTTATTCCAGCTGTATTGTTTTGCATAATGAAAGGACATTGCCTCCATGTGGCCTCCATTGCTCTTGTATCTATGGATGCATTATCACTGCCTCTCTGAGTGAAAAGTTCCAAAGCAGCCATGGAGAATTGATTTGCTGATTACTCACCTGCTATTAAAGTGGTTCCAAATTAAGTGAAATGGCAGACACATTGGCTCTTGGAAGCTCTGTCCAACTATAAAAGGAATTCTGTTCGTTCTCTGTAGTGCTCAAACAAATTTGCAGAGGCACCATATTTAATTGGATTAGTTTTAATTAGACTGCAGATGCAAAGTTGCATCTGTGTATCACTATTAGTCTTTTTTGAAGCACTTTTAGCCAATAACAAACCACTAACGCATTTGCATTAATTTAAATGTGTTAACATTTTGCTTGCTGGAATAATCACTATGGAAGAACATATATAACTTAGAGATAAATCTGTTGCTGTCCTGTGGCACCATATGCAGAAAATGAAGTAGCCTAAGAGAAAATCATGCAAAGAAAGAAAAAAAAGGAAAATACGCTGAAGAATTAATTCACTCTTAAATAAATCTTTCTCAGATTCCATTTATACTTATTAAATTCCTTTAGAGCACTTGGTTTCCAAGGCAATCTTTGCAAGCTTTGGACGTTATTGATTGCTCATCTACCATTAATGTTTATTTTCTTTATCATCTTTTTATTTTAATTTCTTCATGCTTCACAGAACCCATTTTCTTTTGCTGCTTTTCCCTCTCTGTTCCAAGCTTAACTCAGTTCTGAGGAGGCTGAGGATTAATTGTTCATTATTGGTGGTGCTATAGGTTTGAAAGAATGGTTGATGAGCTGTAGCAAAGTTCTTATTAAGAGAGAGCTTCTTTAGTTAATGGCAGAATACTTGCCAGAGGAATTGGAAACCTGGGACAGAAAACTCACTGGACAGAAGTCACCAGAAACACAGCCCTTGATTTCAGCAGACTGACTTTTAATTCCAGGAGTGATTGTTTTTCCTAGCCATTCCTTTCCAATTTTTTTTTCTCTTCTGGCAAAGCCAGAGATTAATCACATCAAATCCATTAAAAAATGTATATATAGGGAGACAGTAACAAGAACTCTGCTGTGTGCTTCTAATGTGAAATTTGATGATTTTTTTCAGTCTCTGATTAGCAGCAATGAAACTAATCCAGTAAGAAGAATAGGGTTTAATTAAATGATTTTAGTAAATGAGATGAACTCTTGAAAATGAGGGGATGCAGTGGCTTTTAAATAGCAGTAAGAGAATATGTTCATCAAGAGCAGCTTCTAAGGTTGGCTGTAAATACTGGAGCAAACTATTACTAGAGTAAAAATTTATTTTGTAATTAAATGTATGTCTGTCTCAGGAGAGGAGTATACACAGGGTCTGGTGCTAAATTTATTGCTCTCAAGGTTTAGTGGCATTCTTTGTGATCTTTAAGCCTGCTGGCTTCCTTTTTTTAAAAGGAACATAACACTATTCTCTGATTATGCAACTAACAAATCATTCAGAAAGCAATTCAAAGATAAGCAGTGAACATGGAGTGGTGTCAGCCAGAGGACTGTAGATTCAAGCCTAGTATAGAACTTCAGAGTCAGACCCTCAGTCTGTTTTCTGCAGCAAAATCAAACAAGAATGTCTAATAATTGACTTTAAGACCTGGCATATGGTTCCATTTCCTGTTCTCTTCCCATTACAAGAAGAAGCTGTGACATTTCAGCATTGAGTTTTCAATGTGCCCTTCCAGGAATGCTTCACTAAGTGCAAAAAGTCTGTTCTGGATGTACTTGTAGGATCAATCTGTGCTGAGCACAGTCAGGGTCGATAGGATGGAGGAAAGGATGCTCTTTCTGTGAGCTGAGCTCGTACAGCTACATCCCATAAGGGATGTAAGTGCCCAGAATGTGTCTGCTTTTCATTTGGGCAGCATTAGGCAAAACTGACACCTAATGCAGATAATCAAAGGTGGAGTCTGGTACTGAGAGAGGGAATTTATTTCTGTCATATCCAGGAAGAATGACTGGCATAATTTGAGAAAACCTTGGCAGCCTGCGTTTAGTATTACATGGCTGGCCTTCAGACTCAGCACGGGTGGGAGTCATGGGGTCTCAGAACAATGAAAAGCCTCCCAGGCTGGCTGTCCAGCAACAAGCCAGGTACAGGGATTTGAAATGGAGGTTTTTCATCAGAAATCCCTAACACATGTCTCAGAGCAGCAGACTGGTTCACCTGCCCACTCAACAGTGGGGAATTAAAATCCCTTTGAAGGACAGATGCCTACGGTCCTTGTTTTGGGTGATTGAGGGTAGGACTAAAACAAGGCTGGGTCTTCTGATATGAAACTGGTAGCACAGCTCACCACTCTTAATATATATAAACTTGATTTGTTAATCTTATAGTTCAAATGTTCCTCCAGGAAATGAAGAGACTTAAAATAAATTCCTTCATCTAGCCAGAAGCTTTAATTTATGACTGCACATCTAACTCATGCTAAAGTCATGGCATTGTGTAGGAAATAATTCAAACTATAAGCCAAAATCAGAGGGGATAATAGATTTCTGGTTCCCATTATCAACATCATTGAATTTTAGAATCAGCAGCAATCACCAAATAAAATGCAGAAGTTGACGAAAAGTCTTCTTTTTCGTGGTTCCTCTGCTGTCCTTAGCATAGTCATACTCCACCCTCTACTTAACATCATTTTTTTTTAAAAGGGTGATGAAAATAGTAGGTGAGATTCTTAGGGAGAGTTTCTCTCTTAAGAGACATACTGATAGTAGTTGTTTTCACTTGACAAGTCCACCAAAAAAGTATTGGTACATACTTGCTCTATTAATCCACACTATACAAGAACATGTAATGCTGTCCTTCAGGATGGTATGTGAGCTATAAAACAGTCTTTGCCAGGCTTCTTTCAGATCCACATCATCTGAATGTGAAACTAAAACTATTACTTTGAGTTACAGCTATAACACAACACACTCTCATGGCCCAGCTGAATATAAGACCTGACTAGAGTTCATGTAAACTAATTATTTAGGCTAATTAGCAGAAGGCTAAAGCACAGTATGAAACAAAACCTATTCCAGGTATGCTGAATTATGAACTTCTGACATTGCTAGGTAGGCAAAGTGAGAAGTACAGCAGCAGTGAGGAGTGTGTTGTACATGTACCTTAAACATGGACAAAAAAAGAAACTGTAGCATGTAGGAACTGTGGATTAAGGCATCAAATGCAGTCTGTATCTTTATCTTTTCACAAATGTAAAATGCTGTGTCTATACATCAGCCATATAATACCTAGGCAATTTCAGAGTACTAACATGAAATTTTACTAACATGAAATTTACTATCCATGAATATGTCCTTGGTTCCTTCAGCAAACTGACCAGTTTTCCAAGAATGCAAATTCACTGGTCTTGTACAGGTATCTTTTAATGCCCCCCAGGAACAGTTTAAGTTTCTTCCAGACTGAAGAAGTAAGACAAACTTGAATGCCTAGCATTTGCACTGAGTGTTTTGGAGAGAATTGTGACCTTACAATGGTACAAAATTTCAGCTCTTATATTTATGGAGATCAGAAAAAAAGCCATGGAGTTCTTGTTCTAAAAAGGACAGTCTTCTTATGGAGCATGATTCCAGATTTTATTAGATCTATTAATGAGGTCAAATGATGCTTTTAGACTGGTAGCTAATGTAAACCAAATCTATTTATCACTTTGGCAGTGGTTCCTGCAACAGCGTTAATGATCATTACAGCATTTATGGTTGTCCAGTCAGGAATGGTGCTTTTTGTGCAAAAAGACACAAGTTCGTAATCAATCATCATCATCATCATCCTTATCATAATTGTGCTGCTAAATGAGCTTCTGAAAAAGACAAGCAACATGGCTATTGACCATACCTTGAAAATAGATTTTTTTCTGACAAAGGCCACTGCTGATACAAGCTTGCAATCTTGATAGCTTCTTTCAAAATAAAGGAGGTCAAAATACTAGGCAAGGGCCCAACCCATGTTTAGATTCTTTGCTTCAGTCTTTTAAAATGAAAATGAGTACATAAAAACAGAAAGGAAGGTCAAAGCCTGCTTTTATTATTAAATAGCAGGTGAAAACATTTTGTCTGAGAGATTTGAGTTGTATACAGTCTGTGAATAACCAGATTAAATTTCATTTTTCTGTATTAGCAGTATAACTATGTAATAACGTGCAGATTCCACACACCTGCATTTTTATAATATGTATTCTTATACACATCATGGTGATAGCTGTGTGCTGGCGGAACAGAGCAGAGAGTGGCAAGAGCTGTTGTGTGCATTCGTACCAGTGGTGCTTTCTTGGCAAGTTTATCTTGGCAAGGAAGGAGCAAAGGGATTTGTCTTTTGTGGTGCTTTTTTGAGGCAGAGGTGAGGTGTGACACGAGAATGGGTTTTCTTTCCATCCCAGCACTGGAATGAGGCTTAGGATAGCTGGTCTGTTGGTACGTGTTCTCTCAAAATTTGAAAAACCACTATAAATATCCCAAGCAGTACCTCTGCTTAATAGATAGAGGTCATGAAAAAATTTTAGCTTGAATGCCTGGGGTGCCAGCCTGGGACCACTGAGTCCTTCAGCACACACCCCCAGGCAGTGTGGCAGACCACACTGCAGAACACATGGCCCAGCTGCTCTGATCAGCCAGGCACACACCATGAACCAGTGCAGCAGAGCCCGCAGCCCGGTGTCATGTCCATGAGCTGAGCAGAATGCCTGCCAAGAATTTCCTGCATACCCCTGCATGATTTGTACTGTTGATATACAATCTGATGTCCCTTGAAAAAAAGCATACATACAACTGCAACCAGCCTTGCTAAGTTCTACTGCAGTGAGCAGAGGCATTCTGAGGTGGAGCAGCTCAGTCGCAGCTCCAGCACCCTGCTCTCCCTCTTTCTGTGACTGATACATGCTCTGAGCTCTCGCCTGTGTATGGTGCACCTCAGGCATTGCTGGCCATGCACCAAGACCACGATTACCTGCTGTCTTAGCACCCACTTGCATTCAGATTTGAGAGGACACTGAACCAAAAAAGTGATGATCCCCATGAACATGTGTGGCTCATGCTAATTGTACCTGCAACCGTAGCACATAAAGACCAATGCTGGTGTTACAGCCAGCCTATAAACAAAAATTATGAACCATGTGAGATCTTTCAGTCAGGATGACTAGGGACTTTTGCTATGGGAGTCTTCACTTTTTAATTCAGCTCTTCAGTTCTTCCTTGACCTTTCTTCTATTTGTGCTCTAAGTTGGTAAAGTTTCTTCTGACATTGCACTCAGAAAGGGAAGAAGATCATTAGGATTAAGGATTTTATTCTCTTTCCCAGACTGCAGCACTTTGATGCCATTACACATTTTGTGACTTCCCCCTTAAAGTCTTTCCTCTGCAGTCAGATGTCCTCCGAGGCATTTGATAATTTTAGATCATCTAACGGAAATGTCAGTTTTAGTCCCGAGGCCTGTACCTCTCCAAGTATTTTGTGTAAAGCCAAGTAAGGATGTCTTTATATAAAGGACAAAGTTTGTAACTCTTAAATTGAATGACTCAGTAATACATCCTTCCCTTAGATTCTAGCATGCTCAAAGGACCAAGATTTAATGACAGGTTGGGACATAAGCTGTACCTAGTGCTGCTCAGTAGAAGCAAGTCAGTGAAATGAAGCAGTCAGTCCTGAGAACTTGAGGTTTGTAGGGGCATTGCTTTGGATTAGGTTCACTCTCATGGGCAAATTGCCTTTTGCAGTTGGAACATCACTAGGTGACCTCTGGGAACATGTATTCCCACTGTGTCCATTGTGCCCTCACAGATCACTGCAGAACACAAATACAAGCATGACCTATGGGTATGGTCTGGAGATAAGCCTTGTAAGCAGACTCCAAGCCCAAACTAAAATTATAATCTAAGAGCATCACAGCTGCTTTATTTGTGAAATGTATCAAGTGCATCAAATGACCCACAATATGCACACAACTCTGTCTGGCATTTGTGGAAGGAAGCAACAGAGAGGGGTAAGAGAGCTCACATTTATCTGCATCCATGTCTGACTGTTGTTCAGCATGAGTGAAGTATGAAAAATTGGTACTCAAAATGCCTTGATTCAAGACATTCCTAGAGCTTACTCCTTTCAGTGCCCATGCTGTTGCCATGTGTTTCTTTTTGTCTGCACTCTCCTTTTGCAAATAGGCTTCATTCCTGCATTTCTGACTAAAGTCCTAGAGCATACCCTGGATTGGATCAATAACACTAATTCAAGATCTTATTTACTAACTGCTACTCAGCAAATCCCCTCTTATAGATTTGTCTTTAAGAGCTTTGTAGAATCACCAAATCAGTTAGACATTCATGACAGCTTCTTCAAAATAAGTATTCTGTATTTTCCCAGAGGAGTAGAACAAAGAAAATAGCACTGAAACACCAGAAAATTTACACACATATTAATTATCCTTAAACCAATAGCTTTTGCTTGGTCGGGTAGGTAAGTATTGCTTGTTTCAAAGCACCCCCTTGTGCAGGCAGTCGGTAAGACAAGTTGTACAAGACGCTTCTGGCTCCCTGACACCTTGATCTGCATGGGTCATGATCTGCATTTTTCGAGTTACCCACCTGCTTCGTCTGCCACAGAGGTCTTTTGTTCTATGGTTCATGTTGAGAGACCTCCTGAGGTTTCAAACTGCTGAGCCTGGTCAAACTGGTACAGTATGGATGAAGGTAGTCTTCGAACTGTAGGTTCCCACTGTTGTCCGGTGGTAAAATATAATTCTTTGAAAATCTGATACAAGCATGGGTAAAGTCCAACTGAAATCAATCAATATGGATCTTCAATTTGAGCTGCTGCATAAAAAGAAATTTCTTACACTGTTGATAAGATTTTTATAGATACTAGTCATAGTTGGTAAACAGCAGCCTACAAAAAATAAAAGGCTGCAGATTTGAGTCTTCCAAATTGACTAGTGAATTCAGTCTGTCCATCTGGAGATTACTTCATAGAAAGGTAGCTTTTGAAACCTTATCTTTTTCCAAATTCAAGGCTCCTCTGGCAACATCATAAATTGGGGAGCACAGGTGGAAGAACTCTCAAAATCTTAAGTAATTCTGGAAAATTTTGTCAACTATGTAAAAACAAACAGCTCTTCAAAGCCAGTGATAACTGTATGTTTCACTTGTCTTAAATCTACTATTTACATCCATTGACTGGGCAATCTTTGTTGACAACAATGTTCAGATGAGCCATTTCCTTGACAGAGATAGTACACTTCTATAGGGAAAAATAATCCATTCCTTTTTGGTTTTGAATTTTGCAGTGGTTTTGTAATTGTCCAGATTTTGTGCTGCCTCATTTTTATTTTTTTTTTACTTTAGTGCTTATGCTTTGTTTAATAAAAAAAGGAAGCATATTTTTTCTGAAGAGGTAAGTAAGGAATTCTGCATAACTCTTGGCGTCCCAGATATTAATTCAATGATCATTTAATTGCATCACAAGAGCTATTGGTTGAAATTAAATTACAAACAGATGAGAGCAGACAACACATAGTGAAAAAGAAGCTGAGGTATCTGCAAGTGTTTCAAATGTTCCCCAAGGTACCCTACATTGTTCATGCTTCAGAGAACCAAGGCAGCAGTGCCAGAATACCACCTGATGCGACATTTTCAGCACAAAGGCACTTGAATTCACTACCTACACAAGCTTTTTCATCTGCAGGGTGCATATGTGTTTGTCCTATTAATGCCTACACTCCCTGTCTCCTCAACCCATTGATTCTCACAGTTTACCTGCACTTGATGTGTTCCTTTTCTGTTACCTCACAGAGTGGCATCCTGCTGGCAGAACCCCATCCCATATTGTTGCTACCCCCCGTATTCATGCTGCAGGCACTGCTGACAGATCAGTGAAACAAAAAGCTGATAAATTTGGGCACATCATTAATTTCCTTTTGTCATAACTCCTGTGGATTATCTTAGATACAGTGTTATGTAAATGCTGTTTCAGACTAAGTACACATGAAGTTTAGAATTTGAGTAAAGCACATAGTCCTTGTGAAAGCTGATGGGTTTATATTTCTGAGTGCTGGGTGAAAATAAAAATGTAAAAGCATCAGTTGTGCTACAGAATGGTACTACACCAGATTTGAAGACAAAATTAAATACTAATGCATGAAATACATATTTTAAGTGATGATTAGTGCAGATCTAATGCAACTTTAACTGCAGAATTGCTGCTGCTGACTTCATAAAATACATCCCATAAACAGCTGCTGATCTGTTCACCATTTGTGTCTTACCACTCATTTGTTTAGTAATCAGTTCTCATTTGTTCTACATATGGTACAGCTTTCCTTTTATAGCAGCTGCATTTAATGAACAATTGGAGGCACAAAAATATTACAGAAATATTTAACTATTCTCCTACATTTTCATCTGTCAATGGGGTTGTTTGAATAAAAGTTAGAAAAAAAGTCCATTAAATATAGAATAAGGAAGGTGTAGATGCTCTCTCATCTTCCTGAACTGGCAATTCATAGTGGAAGTTCCAGTGACTATGCTTTGCACTCCTCTTCTCTCCTTTAGGCAATTAATTTTCTCTGTTTATACTGTCCATTCCCTTTTGTGATTCACTGACATCAACATGTCAAATTTGATTCACTTTTTGGTTTTGCTCTGTATCATACTAGAGACCTTTAGGTAATGTAGTGAGTATCTTGCAGATCGAGTGCATTTCAAGATTTTTAGAGAATGACAGCTTACAAGATTAAAAATTTTGTCAGGTGTTCTGCTTAAATGTGGAAATCAGTAGTCATTAAAGCTGATTTGTGTGAAGATAATTGCCTTCTGGAGTACTTGTGTTTAAGTGTCATCTTAATTGCTTTTTTCCAAAAATTCTGATCTTTAACAAGAACATTTTATGCTAGTGAGTGTTCTCTTATGTATTCATGCTTCAGCCATGTCCTGCAGCCTGAACTTAATGAAAAAATGTAACACAATCTTTTGTTTATAGAAGAGTATAGGTGACAATACAGCTGTGTGCTGAAACTTTGCTGGTGTTAAGGGCAAGATGCCAAATAGGGCAAATGCCTGTGGATTGGACAGCCCTCTGTCCTTGGTCAGTCTTCACTGGTGACCTTGACCTGCAGCTATTGCAGGGAATCTGCAAATCTGTCAAGTGCAGCAGTGGGCAGAGGAAAAGGGCTGTTCATTAGAACTGACTGCTTGGATCAGACACCATTCCAGAAAAGGGAAATTTCCAGTCAGTTCTGCCCGAGTCAGCCACAATGCCAGGTGGGTTGGGGAGATGATTAAAGAAAGAAATGAGTAATTGCTTAAATGTGCCGAGCATTTTACAGATTGCACAGTGTAAATATTTTGGATATAATCTTTTCAGATGGTTGATGAATCAAAATAGCTGCAGGTGAGTTTGATATGTGTCACCAGGCTTGTATATAGATAGATGTGTTAAACTGGCATTGTATGGGCAAATGCTCAGTTGGGAGAAATAAATGATGGCAGGATATTTTAGAAAGGATCTCAGGTATTTCTGCAAGGCATTTTCATTGAAAAAGGCTTAGCTGTGAGAGAAATGTGCTTGTTTCTAAATTTAACCCTACTAACAGTTTACTACCTTCTTTTTGTGTCTGTCTTTTTCTCTTCCAGTGCCACCTTGGGCCTTAATAGCCATAGCCATAGTTGCAGTCCTATTAATCCTCACCTGCTGCTTTTGTCTCTGTAAGAAATGCTTGTTCAAAAAGAAGAACAAGAAGAAGGGAAAGGAGAAGGGAGGGAAGAATGCTATTAACATGAAAGATGTTAAAGATTTAGGGAAAAGCATGAAAGACCAGGTAAAGTAACTCTCCGTTTCTTGAACTTTTGGGTTGCATTTGAAGGTTTCTGTTTGATGTGTCTAGAAAAAGCTGTGCTTGTTGTCTCAGTAGTGGCTCTGTGAAGAGTGGACTGATTGACAGCATCTTCTCAGTGGTATCACAAGGGATGAACCTGGGTGTGGCATCACTGATGAAGCAGCCAGCCAATTTCCCTGCTCTGCTAAAAACACATGAGCAGGCATATAGTGACTCATCCTTAAGGGGTGAGTTTATCAAGGGTATCCTGCTTGCTTCAGAAATGGAGCAGCTGTGTGCAATTTTCACTGTACTTTTCTCTCAAGGCCAGTGTTTATGTATCTTTATATATCTTACTAGCAGTATTTCTGAGATTACAAGATAAAGAAAAGTAGTTGTGAACTCTAAATTTCTTTTTGCACAAAAGTTCAGTTGAGAAGGAAACAATAGTATAGAGTCAGAAGCAAGGGGATATAATGAAAAAGGAAAACCACAGGGACATTCAACACAGTGATGTTTGGAGAATTCATTTTGTTCTAGAGAGGAGAAGATTAAAGATAACAGGCCTACTTGGAGCTGTAAGTCAACTGGGTAACTTGGAGAAGATTAATATAACGCCCTTTGAGAGCAGCATAATTTTCATAAGGGCAGAAAAGCTTGTCCTTCAGATCTACTTGGTGGAAGAGAAGCAGAGGCTGCAGGGCTTAATACTAAGGGCCACAGACTCAGCTAATATCTTCTTGAGAGAAGACAAAGCTTTTTATTCATGGGATTTTAGTACTGCTCTTCCTGGAGCAAATTGTTTGGAATAAGCAGCAGAATGAGGAAATAAACATGAAGTATCTATTTGTCCTCAAAACTCTGAGATTTCATAAGCTAAGAAGACAAAGGACTAGATTTTTCAAAAAGGAAGGACTGAAGAAATTTAGAGAACTGCTTTGCAAACCCTCATAAGTAGAAGCAAATAACTTTAAAGATATTGCATAGTCAAGTCTGTGTTCCCAAGACTCCGGGGGAAGTTGAACTAGAGTAGTACAGGAGCAATTACCCAGGCAAAAAGAGAGAATAAAAGCATATTCAGGAATAAGGAGATGATTCCACAAGTTGGGATCTAGCATAGAAGAAAGCTGAGCTGAAGGCACGTTGATCAGAAATACAAGTCAGAGCTGAGAACCTGAGAACTAAGGCCAGCTGGTCAGGGACAAGATCCGAGAAGAGAATCTTAAAGCACAGTAGCTAAAGAGGCACTTGGCCCAGTCCAGAACAAGTGGTGAAATGCCACTGATCAGTGATGGAGCAGCCAGCAGTGAGGCTCATCAGCCAGTCTTAAGAGTCCTGGAACAGGTTAGCATGCTTTTCCAGGCACGTAGGATGTAGTAGGGGAAGAGCAAGATCTGGAACTGAGGTGTGGGTGAGGCAGCCTTACAAGTCTGATGACCAGCTGCAGTAGATCACGTGAGAGGAGTCAGAAAGGAGCACAGTTAAGGGGAGGAAAATAATAGATAAGAGTAGAGCTATCCAAGCTGTTTCCAGTTTCAGTTTCAGAAACAAGAGGACAAAGAGCAAATGCTGGGACCCTTACATCCCCATTGCAAGTGGAGTACTTTAGATACTGGGCTAGTGCACAGTTTCAACCTTGGTTCCTCCTGGAGATACAGTGCTTTGTGTGCCACACTGGTCTGCTGGAGTGTGTGGCACCAACACAAGCCAAATTCACACCTGAGAAAAACATCTTCAGTACACAAAATCACTAATGTAGATGGAGGTGTTCCAAGGTTAGAAAGATAAATGAGACTGAGCTCAAGAAATACCAGAGCAGAATTTTGAGTTCTCTCTTGAAGAAGATATTATGCTGGTGGTTTTTTTCTCTGTATGGTGATTGTGAAACAAACTCCTTCTCTTAAAGCACTTTGATTTAGCATTCATCCCTGTATTTGATTTATAGACTCTGTTCTGAGGTATTAATATTAAGAAATTGTGAGATATTTCCCCTTCAATGTATGGAAAATCAGGTCATCACTTGTTGGCTTATCCTGGGCTACTGTAAGCTAGCTCTCCTATTGAACCCAGAATAATTTGGAAGAACTGCTTTGATTAAGCTGATGGAAAATTTCTGAAGAACTTTGTTATGTCCTGCTAATGATAACAAACCTAATACTTTGTCATAGGATAAATAATGTGCAATTTGTTTATTGATATTTATGTGGAATTTGTTCCATATCATGTAAGGCCTTTGTTGTATTTACAATGTATTATTAAGTGTCTTTAATTATATTCATTAGGACCTGGATAAATGACCATGGATTCTTGGAAAATAAGTATTTGAAATACAAAATTACATTATTTTATTAATATTGAGCTCCATTTGTATCTTTTTAGTGGGAAAATTTGATAAAAAGTGGAATCCTGCATCTTTTGTCGACAAAAAGAGCTGAAACTTTGAAATGTTGCATAGATAGGTATTTTAAGATTATTCCATTCAAAATACTTGGTATAGTTATTTAAACCTACATTTGCTTGAATATTTTGGGATTTAACTAGCATGTTTTATTTTGCGCAGTTAAACCTAAGGAGGGTAGATTGACAGTTGTTGAAATGTCAGACCTCTAATAAGTAGATCACCAACTCTCCCACTACTTCTCTTCACTGTCTGGGATTTCAAACCCAGGCTGAAAACTTCTTAAATTAGCATCTTAAATTCATTTCTAGCAGTGTGACAGTATACAGATTTTAAGTCCTTGGCATTCAGTAACTTTTGCCAATTTGATTCCTAATGCAACATTTTGGCTGTCATTTTTTTCTGTATGATGTGTTTTTTTATCTAACAGTTAATCTTGACTTACCAGTGCAGGTTTTAATATACCTAGCTGAACTCAAGGTAATGCTAAATATAGTGTACTTCAGTTAAGAGAATTGAGGCATTTTAGAGGATCTGGCATAAAACAGTAAGGGGAATAATAAGATTGCCTTTTAGTACTTCAAAGAAGCAAATTCTTTAAAAAGTAATTGAAGAGTAAGATGTAAATGTAATGCCATTATAAAGGGCAACATATAGTACTAATGTTGTCAAAAACTGAAAGACCTATTTCAGTCATTGTTAGGCCTGAACCTGCAAATGCTAATTACTTCTGCCTTCAGCTAAAAGTGCATAATAGCAGTTGCAAGTCATATGGCATCTTGCAGGATCCTAGTTCGCTAGGCGCACAAAGTTGGGAGTGCCATTTGGTAAATTGAAAACAGCAGCTCCTGGAAAGAAAAGTTTTATCTTAATCTGGATTTTTTGGTTGAGGAGAACTTCTGAACTGCTTTTTTTCATGCCCATCCATGCCAAATCGTTATAGAGCCATGTAACTTGGCATGGTTGAAGATCCTTTTGAAATAGAGACACAGTCAGCTCAAAAGTCACACATTGATAGCTAGATATTACAGAAAGGGGAATAAATTTTTTGTCTCTTTTAGAATATTCAAAATGTACTTCAAAATATCCACTTCCCTAAACACAGTTTAAAAGAGAAATTGTCTTTATTGAAGATTATCAAAAGATGTAGCTGAGGTAGAATGGGAGATGAATTGAAAATAAGTTTAGGTTTTCAGTCTTGAGACCTGTTTCCATTGCAGGCAAGGCTTACTTTTTCTAGTCGAGTGTACAGCTCTACCAAAGGCCAAAGGGAGTATTAGATTCCTTCTAGGGAAGGCAGAATTGTTAATGAAGGTACAGCTGTAAAAAAGGTCATTTCTCCATGTTTTCTACTAATGTTTGTGTGTGGATGTTTTAATTTTTATTTCTTCCTCCTATGTCCTTCTTGTCAATGTTGTGTCTCATGACTGTTCTGGATTGTCACTTGCGGTAGGTTTATTTTGCTATTTGGACGCACCTAGACTTAAGCTCTCATGCATAGTCTCCTGACAGCTCTGTCTCCTTAGCAGAGATGGACATGTAGTAGCTTTGAAACACACATCAAGAGGCTGAACTAAATTGATTGGGTATTTTTAGGTTGGATATATATTTGGGGAGGGTAGAGGAGAGCAGAAGGAAAGAGGTTGTCGTTCTTTCTACAGTTAAAATATTAAGTCAAACTGTACCAGAAAGCTCAAGTTGAAAATTGATCAGCGCATAAAAATAACTTGCTAATTATATTTCCTTTTTGTATAAATGTCACCATATCAAAAGTAGACAGAAGTAATGTGTATTTTTAATGTCTTAGTTTCTAAGTGTTGCTAAATTGACTGCTACCTCATGAAACTTGCTGTGGGCTCTCACATCATCTCAGTACAGTGCTCAGGCCTTAAATTCTTAGTGTTCCATACCAAAGTTTTTTAAGTGGTCTTAGTACCGGTTTCTGTTGGTGCAACCTAGTGAGAACTGGCACTAGTGTTTTTGTGAGATTTCCCCATCATAGTTTTCATCTTCACAACTTTCAATCTCTACTAATGCTCCTGGTGGCTCCCACTACTTTTTTTTCTTTGAGCGGGAAAAAAAGGTCCTGAAGACTCTGCTTCAGAGATGGTGTAATAGCTTCAGATTTATTATGTCTGGATTTAATGCATTGGTACAGCAAAATTCTTGATTAAGCTCAGCCTGTGGGCTAAGAAGAGGAATAGACATAATCATTCATGAACAGCACCACTGAGAACTTACTAAAATTTAGCCCTGTTACTTGGATAATAATTGTTGTGGTCTGAACATTTTATGAGGTCACAAAGCATTTGTAGAAAAGGAGATTTAAGAATTTCATCAGGCTAAAACCCTGTAACTAGTAAAGAAATTTTTTTTGCTTACAATGTGTGTGTTAGGTGAAACAGGAGATTTGGTTATAGGTGTATGTACTACAGCCTGGAGTATAAGTAGTATATTCTTGGCTCTGCTACTGACTTACTGTGTCCTTCAGTCAGCCACTTGACTTTTCTGTACATTTGTTTTTCCTTTACACAAGTCTTCCTTTTACATTGGAGTTATGTACTACCTTAATCAGAATAGTCTGATTAATTTTCCTCTCTGAATAGCAGGTGTTGTAAAGTGACATGACAGTGAGAGCTGCAATTGCACCCAGCTGAACTCCGACATACAATGGTTTTTTTAGACTGATTCACCTTACAATTCTAGCTGTTGATCATCCAGCACCCTTGCCCCCATGCAGACAAAATACTGAAGGAACAAGATTTTTAGTGTTAGGTGCCCTGAAATAGTCCAAAGTAGAGTGCATTGACCTGGTAGCATGAAGACAATAGCCCAGATGAAGTCAGGATAATCCACACTGACATCTAGAGAGCCTGGATTTCATTTGAAGCAACTCAAGCCTTTATTACCAGAAAAAACCCCAAGAAGATCTTTCTGAGGGACAGGAGCTCTGTTGCTGGCAGTGGTCTTTTCTTCTGCAATATTTGGTTACATGCTTGTTTGTTTTCCCAGTTGAATGCCTAGAGAATAGTGAGTGTTTATTCCACAGTGCTACTGCCTGTCTTGGTGCCAGCATGCCAGTCCCCATTTGTTGTCATCTTCAGCCAATGGTGGCGTTAAATGCTCGCCATGGCTTATCCACAATGCAGTGAGACATCCTAATTCACACTCAGAAAGATGATGTGCTGCAGTGCCACTGCAGTGGAGAGGGTTAGTCAGAAAACACTGGGGATGAGTCTTCATCGAAAACAAACCCAGTAAGTTTACTGTGGCAGTCGAAATGGATTGTCTGAGTCTTGTTTGTACATTAATTCAGTCTCAGCCTTGACCAGTAGTCCTGCTTTTTCACCTGCCTCAAAGACAACTGTGCAGTGTGCATAAAACTTATTGAAAAATGTGAATAACATGTTTATGAAGATAAAATGATGGGTGTTTGTGTTCTGCAAATAGGTTTTCTGTAAAACTCTTTTGAAATTTAGATTTATATTAGATTTCAGAAGCCTGGAAATATGGAAGCAATAGCTGTGAGACACAAGACTGGGCTTATTTGCATTCCTGTATCTTCCTCTCAGTCACTTCCAAGAAAACATAGGACCCTGCTTTGCATGCTTCCTGAGTTTGTTTTCCTCCTTTGTTAAACTATTTTTTTCTGTAAAGTAATTAATTTTTTTACTTCTTTTGTAACCTACTGTACTGTTAGAGGTACATGAAGATTCAGATCATACTCATTCTTTCACATGTTTTCTATATTGAAGGTCTTACCACTGGAAGCTTGCATTTTCAAGGATGTTTTTTGCATTATCTTGATTAACAGACCAAATTGGAGTTCTTTATTCAAGACCAGAGTCTGCAAGTTTCTAATGAGTGGCATTTAGGAAGTATGCAATTAGTCCTTAAATTAAATTACTTGAATCAGACTCTCAAGACATTTACCTATATCCACAGACTGTATGGAGAGCTAAACTCCTACACTATGTCTGAGATTAGTGGGTATGCATAATCTACACAAGAACAGCAGTTCATATAAATGAAGTATAACTTTTTAAAACATGAAAATAAAAACTAAATATTTTGGAATATTTAATAATTTTCTTTTTAAGCAAGGGTATTTACTCTTTACAAATTGATAAATAATAAATATGAATAGCAAACAGCCTTCAAACATGAGAATATCAGGTACCTCATAAAGTCCTATTTAGAAGATGGTCAGACACTTATCTTATCTCTTTTTAAGGAACTAAGCCAGTAGAACAGGTCTGTGCCAACTTTTTCTCTGTGGATCAAAGTGGCACTCAGTAAATAATGTCTGGCTGTATTTAGGTTAATTTTCACTATCAAATGCACATAGTCCTAATTATATAGTGTGACAGATTTTCCAAACACAAATAAATGTAGTACTCTGAATGGTCCTCCCAGTTCAAGGAGCCAGCTCTGTCCCAAAGCATGCCTCCATCTGGCCCACTGCCGTTAATTTGGGGAGGATGAAGAACAATGGTGGAGCAGCATGCACGGCCAAGCAGCCTGGAGCTGCCTCCCACTCGCAGCCTGCTCTCGGCGCAGCGAGCGCTGCCTGCCATATGGCAGCTGGGGCAGAGCGCTTGCAGGAGTGCCTGCTACTTCTGTTCACACATGGGCCCTGCTTTCAAAGCACACCCTGACCCACAGGATGAACTTCCAAAATAGGCTCCCAGGTCTGAGATCAGCTTCATCTGTTTTCAGCCTATAAACACTGGCTATAGGGGTTTATAAAACATCAAAACCAGATTGATTTGTGAGCTTAACAGCTTCAACTAAAATGAATGTATTCATATTTTACACTGAACACCTGCAGCATTTTCTGTATTTTTCTGTTGCACCAGATTAAGTTGTTCTTTTAGTACCCAAACAACTCAGCAAACACTTAAGCTGAACATGATGACCTCATGTCTTAGAGCTCCTAAAGAAAGAAAACCTTTTTAATAACCCAATGAAGACCATTTAAAAGCTGGATAACAAGCAAGGGAGTAATCAAGCAAGTCAAGGCATCACATGCTGAACCCAGCAGGATTTTTCTCGTTGTGTGCATCAGTGTGGCCCACTGCTGGTATGTGAGGCCGACATTCTTACAGCAGTAGTGGCAAAGTAGATATCACAGTGACCAAAGCCTGGCGCAGCCACTGGAAACCCAGGCTCAACATGCTCTTTAAATTAATTCATGGAGAGAAAGCAGATGCTGAATGAATGAAATGTTGCCTTTCCTTCTGAGGGACTCTGATAGAGAACATATTACAGTTGCAGGCTTGTCTGCTTTGTGATAGGGAACCAGATGGGAATTTTTAAAGGCTTTTGTTTTCTCTTGTGATAAAAATTGGCCAGATCAGAATTATGGTGTTCTTGAATGGGAAAGATAATGATAAGAGGTGTACCACCATTAGTGGAAAAGAAGTCACTTCTAGTTGTGGAGGAAAAATTGCCTTTCCAATAAATTTATTGTTGGACATGGCACAGAACATTCTTGCTACAAAATCTTACTGTTTTCTTTTTCCAGCTCACTAGGCATTGCACAAGCCTGAGGACTGAGCACCATTCAAACATTAAAACAATATTTCCTTCACTATTCCAAAATAAATGATGGAGGGGCAGGTGGAAATGGAACTCAGGAAAGCAGTATGCGCCGTGCAGCAAACAAACTTACAGGCTGCAGTCAGTGTTTTGTTTCACTTCACAATGTCTCTCCTTGCTTCATGGTAACTTGTTTCCTTAAAAGTGAGGCTATAGGCCACCTCATAAACAGAAAGAACCCCAAAACTGCTGTTAATGAAAGCATTTCTTTATATACAAAAGTGAAAGACACTTTGCATTTTAAGCTGTTTGCAACATAAACTAGTCATTAACAAGATGTGACTCAGTCATGATTGTGGCCTCTGCCTCTCAGTACAGAGGCAAGGAAGTACACTTATTCCCCCAGCAGCTTTGTTACATGAATCTTCTACCACTTTGCTTTCCTGAAGCTTCTGCACATGTGGAATATGGAGGCAACCAGCAGAGCAACCGCCCTTGCAGACTCTCTCATTGTCTACACATAGTTTGAGGAGGGATTAAAGTAAAGTTGTTTAAAGCCCCAGAATCTCTTATGTGGTTCCTGGTTGATAGTAGTGGGGCAAGTCTAGTGACAAGGTGCAGGGGTTTTGGTGGAACTGAGCTGAAAGCAAGGGATGTTTGCAGTGCTAGGATGCAGTGTCACCGGAGAGAGGCTTTTGTCAGCTAGGGAAATGAGAGGGAGAAAAAACCCAGGAAGTGTAAAAATCTACTACAGGGTGTGGAGTTTCAAAAGAATTGAAATTAGGCATTTTCTTTAACAACTCAGAAGAAAGGAGGAGGCTGCAGGACCACTCTTAATAACATTATGGAAGTGAAGATAAAACCAGCAGATTGAACAGTAGATCTCAAATTGCTGTAATTTAGGTCTTTTTGTTGTAAGAAGTGCTGCAGAGTAGTGGTTCCGATTTCAGTAGACACAGATGTATCACCTTGAAATGTTTGTGATGGATTAACACTTTCTTGGTACATTCCTACACCTATTCACATATAAGCCTATTTTTCAGCTACTTACACAGGTTTGAGAGGAGTAGATGTTTTACTGTTGTGTGTTTCTGCATATGTAATGCAGGAATGAAGAAAATGCTTGAGTAAAATTCATGGTCAACTCAAATTAGAAAAGATAAATCCAGTCTCCAGCACAATGTAATTATGCATTTCCATGTTGCATATTTCACAGAAAAAAACATTTTAAATGTCATGAATTTAAAGAAAATGGTAGAGAAGGCAGGGCTTACATTCCTCAGCATCTAAATCCAGTCTTTCTGATTACAGTTTATCAGTTGAAAAGGCTCGATGAAAAAGCTTGCTTATAATTAAAAATGTTTTATTTTTTTAATTAAAAAATATAGCTGCTTATTTTAATTGATTGTAGCAATGCAACAGTAAGATTCAATACAGTGTGATGCAGTATGCTATAAATTGAGGGTTGTAGTAGTATTCCATTAAATATTGATCTTTCAGAGAATTTCAATACAAAATTAAAATCCCTGTAGGGTGTTCCAAGTACTTTGAAGCAAACCAATTCTTCTTCCTCTTTAGAATTCAGAAGCTAAATCAAACATGAGAAACTTTGGTACTTCTTTTGACTCAGCTTCTTCCTGAAGCATTAGCCTCTAGTTTGAAAGCAAATTCCTCTCTTAACAGTAAAAACTATTATTTACAGACTGCTTTAGAGATAATAATTTGTCCTTTTTTTCCTCCCCCCAGTGCCATAAACTTGTCCACATCAAAACACTATTTCTTTCTCAATGTTTTTTCTTAGTGATTCAGTGTTTCTGAGTCAAGGTCAAGAAGAATCATGTAGCACCTCAGCTGATGTCAATAATGTACAATGTTTTCCATCTCTCATGGAAATAGCTTTCACCTTTCCAGTAGGCTTCTCATAACCTGTGGAGATGAGTTTCTTAACCATAGAGTGTTTCCTGCCTGCACTTCAAAACTCCCTTGCAAGAGAGATGTTAGCTTCCCATTATATTTTCTGTAGTCACAGTAAGAACTTTTTTCACATTGAGCTACCCACAGCTCTATCATCTGGACTGAAAAGCTTTGCAGAAGAGAATGTTGTTTTCCCAGAGAAAGTATGGATATATAACTATTGCCTTGATGGACTGTTTACAAATTCCTGTGACTTGGAAATTAGCATATAATGTTCTTTTTGCCTTCTCACTTTTCTCCCTGGGGCATGGCCATAGAATATTTCTTCTCAAAGAAAATCCAGGTCAAAAGCAGATGGAAAAGCAGAAAGTCCACTATTAGTCCCAGAAACAATAATATGCTGGAGCTGTATATCACACTTTTATCATGGAGTCCTCTTTCAGGACCATACTGGGATGATTCAGAGCAGTGGATCTTGGAGTTAGCATCCCACTCTGACTTCCTGTTGTTTCCTGTTGTTTCCAGGCTCAAATAAACCTGGTTGCTTCAGATGGAGTGAGTCACATCCTTTTTTATGACCACAAAACCTTAAGCTTATTTTTATTACCAAAAGCAAGAGTGTTTGGCATAATCATATCACTCCATATCCTGAAAATCCCATGTATAGTCTGCCAGCGAGCCTATCAGTTTGCAAGTGTCACACTTCTGGTTGTACCAACAAAAATGTTGGTACAAGGAACTTACTAAGAGTTCAGTGATAAAATGTCCCAAACCAAATTTCATTTCAGGCAGTTCAGCCCTTCTAAATAGAAATGGTTTAGTCTAAAAAATACTATTCTTCCAGTCTCACAGGTGATTCTGTCTCTCACTGACCTTTCCCCCCAATCTCATCCAGGTACGGTGTAATTTATGTTTCTAGTAGAGAGTCCATCATTCACTAACATTCAGATATTTACATGAAACCCAGCTCCTCAGCTCGCAAAAATCAAAGCTGTTGGATTGGTTTCATTGAGCTATGCCAATAGAATTTTGAGCTAATTTCAAAAGTAGAGAAATAATTGCTTAGTATCATACAGTTTTGAGTCTGACCTTTTTTATTTAGATCTGGCTTCTGGAGAAGAACATTTTCTACTTGAGAGATGAATCTTCCTTCTTTCCAAACCCACACAACTGTTGCGTGGCCCTCACTGTATTCAAGGCTGAGTGAGAATGTTATTGCTTTCATGTTTCTTCTTTCCTTAACCACTATCAGCTGTGTACATTACTCTCTAGCCTTGCTACCTTTTCAGAGAGCTCCAGCAGCATCCTTTTGTTAAGAAATGCTGTGGGTTTCCTACGACACAAAAAAAACACAATTGCAGAAAAATTACATTGCAACAAAGAACACATTTTATTCTGGCACTTTGTCTGTCTGTGCAAACAGAAACTTCATACAGAAAGAACCTTCGTTCGGATAGGGCTCTTACAGACATCTATTCTATTTGCTGTAACACGCAAATAGTTCTGGATGAATGCTCAGTATTGATTCTTTATTTTCACACTCTCAACTTTACTTTCACATTTTTCACATTTTTTCACTATTTGCCTCATCACTTTTGTCTATTTTTCACTTATCCAGGAAAGAATCTGCAAGAATAAGATCTACGTAGTTAATTATGGTTCATATGGTTTAATAATTGTATGAATTACCTTTTATGCAGTGAAAATACTTCTGCTTTCTGGTACAGGAAAAAAAAATTTACATCATTTAGTATTTTAATTATGTATAAAATCTAAGGTAACTGCTGTGTCCTTTAAAAAATAGGTTATATGCAATAGACAAAGCTTGCAAGCAGTACTGTATATCTTTATTTTTGTGTTTCTTTCTAAGCAAACAAAATCAACTTGCAATCAATTTGGTTCAGCCAAGCTTTATTGCGAGAATGAATAAAAAGGAAATTGGTCTCGGGAGGGAGGGAAAAGGAGGAACATGCATTTGCTAATGGCATGGTGGAAACTTTGCTTCCATATTCATTCTAAAAAACATGAACAATGTTTGGCATATGATTGTAGAAAGAGCTCATCCACAGCACATGCTCTTTATCACAGTAGTCCTACAGAAATGTGTAGCCAAATGCAAACAATGCACAGCATGTACAACCAGGTTTGACATTGCCAAGATTCTTAAGTTGAATGAATGCGTGACTTGGCTTATTTAATAGCATGTTTGCCTCCTTGTGCCTCTTTAAGAGCCAGTCTGAGCCCAGAAGAACTATTTCTTCACATCAAGATGATATTTTGTTTCTACTTGCAGGTTTTGTAACAATCCTTGCTTGTTATAGTCCAAGGAGCTTTCTTCCTACTTCCATTGCTTGCTTGCTGATTTATAACATCTTATTGAGCAATTCAGAAAGTAGAGATATATATGAAAACTGCATATTTGAATTTCTGCTGTTTTGCTTGCTTTTAATGGCTCTAAAATAGATTTGAGGATTGTGTCTATTTTAAACTGCTACTTAACGGTTTGCCTCATTTACGAATATTACATTTCTTCTTTCTAGGCTCTTAAGGATGATGATGCTGAGACTGGGCTGACTGATGGGGAAGAGAAGGAAGAAGCCAAAGAAGTTGAGAAGCTAGGGAAAATACAGTATTCTTTGGATTATGACTTCCAGAACAATCAGGTTTGAAACAACCAACCTGTAATATTTTGTTTCTGTGTGTGCAAGTGGAGAATGAAGTAATACATTAAGTTAGAGTAGATATTTCCCAAATCCTTACTACTTGCATGGACTAAACGGAGAAAGTAAGACAGAAAATTCATTACAGAGGTACTACTAAATTGGTATTGGATGCACTTGGACTTTATATTACACCTTTAATTAAAAACTGAATATCTGGTTTGCCTAATGATTATTAATAACTTAAAGCATCACCAACCAGTGTCAATCCACATAAATTACAGAGTTTGCATGCAGTCACTAAAACTAGTTTCAGCCTTCAACTATTTAAAATGTAAGTAAACACAAATGGCAGGAAAAATAGAGGGGCCTAAAGGTAAGTTGATTCTCACTGGGTCTTTTAGAAGGTTGGTAAGACTGCTTTCTCTCACTTCATCAGGTGTTTGCTTTGCTGTGATAACTAACTGCATCAGGTTCAGTTGCTCTCCATGAAAGTACACTGTCCAAAATTCTAGTCTGGAGTAAAAGTTCAAATACAAAGGTCTGTACCCCAAAAAACAGGAAGGTTGGACAAGAATTTAAGGACTGATACTCCTTCAGTACTCTGCTCTGAAGCTAGTAAGACTAAACTTTGGCGTACTTAAGTTTTCAGAATTAGTAGACACTGTAATGTGAAGGCCTGGAATTGACCAGCTTAACAGGTCTGGCCACATGCTGAACATATTTTATTCCACTCCCTGGCCTCTTTGCCAGGGATCAGTTTTGTCAATTAAGCCAATTCAGAGCCTCACATTAAAATTCACTGTGATCAGTTTTGGCCCAAAGCACACCAACTCATCTGAGTTCTTCACTTCTACTGTGTATCTTTCAGTAAACTTGAGAACACATATCCTGCATTTAATTTTTTGACAATATTAGTCAAAATCACATCTTTCTTTCCTGTTTAGGGAAAGAAATGACTAGTCAAGATAAATTCCAGTTAATTCTTCTTCACCACCTGAACTGCCCTCCATATGTACTTGTGATAAATTCCACATTCATATTCTTTATTTGATGCTGTTCATAGAGCATGGTACTCTTACTTGTTGCAAGGCAAATACAATAAGAGAAATTAAGAAAAATTTCTCTATTAGCAGGAAGGTATTTATACACAGCTATGGCCTGGCATAGTAAACAGTATTTGCCTGTATTTCAACAATCTTCTGACTACCAGTGCTTGTTTTACAATGCAAGAGCTAAAAATAGTTCTGAAGCCTTTCAAGAAAGTGTTGCTAAAGGAGCTTTTCCTCAACTCCCAGAGCAAATTGCTGGGCCATGTGATAAGTCACACTGATCCCCCTTGAAATCAGTATGAAATCAGTATGAAGTGTAGACCCTTCAGAAGCAGAAGATTTAATGAGGGGGAAAGGAAAAGCTGCAAATGTGTTCTGAAAAATGGATTTCAGTTTTCTTCGACTATGAAAACAAATTTTCTGTGTGAATTTTATTAAAGGGTATGTTGATTTTGTGAGCCATATTTTACAAAGGAAAATAGGATGGAGGAGCTACAAATCTGTAAGTCTGTATTGTATTTAATTAAGATAATAAATTATCTGAGTTGTGGATTTCTATTTTGTTTTGCTGCTCTAAACTATGTAGCAGCTTAAAATTTGTCAAAGGATAGGTGATGTAAAAGAGTAGGAGTGGGGATTAATTTAAGTTGGTATAGTGCAATGGCATGAAATGACAGTCCCAAAATTTGGCTAATATATTGCATAGGGTTAAGAATACAAGATGACCAGGGAACTCTCCAGAGCACTGTGCCTCAGTTTTAGAGAGAGAAATTGTAAAGGGGAATTGAATTGCTTTTTCCACTATGTTAACTAAAAATCATAGAGTTGTTTTTCACTCTTTGATGTGAAAAACTTGGTGTAGATCCTGAGCCTATTTGTGTATTTATGAACTGATGCATCTAGAATAAAAATGAGACACAAAAGAATAGTTTCATACAGCAAAAGGAAAATGTTTCATAGAACTTAAGAGTCCTATCAGTGGGAAAGCATGCAGGCCATACTGTAAATTTAAAACTGTCCAACTTTTAAATCCAACTTTGAGGAGTCTCTTAGAATCCAGAAGTTTCTTTCACAGATTAACTACATTGTTCTGTATTCCAGTTGATAAGAGTTCCTGTTTCCAATCTTAAACAATTCATCCATGAGAGAAGCAAATATATTATGATTGAAGCACTGATTTAGAAGAAAATATTCTTAGATTTCATTCCTGGTTCCTAATATCTTCAGGATGATCTTGAAGAAACACTTCAATGTTTACTTTAGTTTTATATCTATGAAACAAGATTAAAAATATTTTCTTTTTCTCAGCTGCATTATGCTGATGAGGCCTCATGAAGTCGGGGTGTCTAGATTACATGACATGACGTGACGTGACATGACATAACATAACTTAAGATAACATAATATGTTAACCTAGCATAAGCCTTCATTTATAACACAAAAAACCAGCCAAGACATTTACAAGTTCCATCTGTGCTGCAGTCTTATCTTTGAAGCGTATAAGAGATTTAAAAATAAAATGTTTCTGTTTTGCAATGAGATTACAAATTATTATTAGGATTTAGTTACCAAAGGTTCATTTTCATGAGATATTTTTTGAAAATGCTGTCCTTAGTTTCCTACCTGGGAAAATTTGTGTACATAGCAAGAGAATGTAAATATAAGGAAGACTGCAAGATTCATTTGTTTTCAGTCAAGCTCTGCCTGAGAATTTGCATTTGATTTTATCACCTTTTGTGTTTGGCTGGGGGAAGGTTACGTGTTAGGGGTTTAGAATACAAATTTTGTAGTCAAAATTAGACATTCTTGATTGTTTAATAATGTGATTTCTATTCATGGTGCTCAGCATAGAAAAATAATGCACAAGAAGAGAGAGCAATTGAAAGTTATTTGATTGCAGTCTTTAAAAGGATGAAGTCTGTATTTAGCTGTAATCAGCTGCCCTTTGAAAACCTCTTTTCTGCTTTAAAACAGCCTTTGTACAGTCTGCATCTGCTATAATTGCTTTTCTAAAGTCAATAGTGTTGCTTCATTTGCCTTTCTTAAAGTGGGGGGGTGGCAGGGAGAAGCGAGGGTAGTTTCTCCTAGACCAGAAATAGAGTCTGCATATGCATTCCTCTGTTACAGTATTTTTATAGATATCTATTTGAAATTTCATTCTGCTTTTTTTCCTCTCTTTTCAGCTTCTGGTTGGGATTATTCAAGCAGCTGAGCTGCCTGCATTAGATATGGGTGGTACATCTGATCCCTATGTGAAAGTCTTCCTGCTGCCGGATAAGAAGAAGAAATATGAAACAAAAGTCCACAGAAAGACCCTTAACCCTGTTTTCAATGAGCAATTTACATTCAAGGTAGTTTTTTAATAATTATTGATATTTCTTAATTTAACCACTTTGTATCTCATGCTTGGCTATGAATTTAGATGTCTTAGTTAATTGATAACTCAGCAAAATAATTTTTCATGTTGTAGAAAGCCACGATGCTCAATCTTGCTATATAATACAGGGTCAGATAGGTTTAAAAGGTACAGTTTGGTTTTAGGCACTTTGATTATCCTTATAGATGACAATCTGATCCATATTTTATGGCTGGATAAAATGTACAAGAAATTCAGAAAACAGTGGCACTTTGACAAATGTCGTATAAATTTCACTAGACCAATGTTTTCTTTAAATATCAGATTTATTAAATTCAGGATAACATTTCCTGAAATATAAATTCAAACTGAAGGGAAGTAAATGGTGAAGGGCATTATGGCAGATTAATCTTGCTAGACTTCGTCATGGCAGTTCTTTGCCATGCTACTTTATGTATGAAAATAAATTCTTTTTCAGGTTTAATTAAATAAACGTAGGTAAGCCTTACATTGCAGCATTTACATTGTTCCAATAGTATCTATTAATAATGTTTTTCTAAAACTGTGGCCAAATTCAAACCCCAGTTAAATAGTATAAAGGAATACTGTACAGTGTGTTTTACAGGGCTTCTGCTTATATACATTCCTCTGCTGTTACTTCAGGCCTTTCTCTTTGTGCCCAAATCTAATAGCTACAGATTGAAGACAGGGGCAGTGAAAGACTCAGGCTATGAAATCATTCAATGAGAAAGATATCCCTGTAGGCCACAACTACTACTGCATATATAAGCTTATTTTTTCCTTGAAGATGTTCATAAAAGTAATCTTTTGTGGGGAGTTATTTCTTTCTTGAGCTTTCCTAAGAGAATATTTAAGAGAACAGAGTTCTAAATTACGTATTCCTATGCAGCTCACAAAAGCAAAGAAAGAACAAATAATGCTGTCATCTAAGATGAAGACACAAGTTATAAATCAGGTCAGCCACTTCTGGACTATAATGTCCACTTGTTGTAAGTCACATCTTCAGTATTTAAATTTTATGCTCCAGAAGGCAGTTTGTTTTCCATGCCAGACCTGACAGTGTGTTTAGGTGCATCTCAATATGGTACTGATCATCCCCTGTGGTCTGTGGCCTGTACTTGAGAGATAACCAGCAAAGCATGCCTAGTACTGTCATTGTTCTGAGGACTCTAGTGACCATTTAACTGGAACTGCAACTATAATAACAACTTCTGTGGGCACTGTTGACAGTGTCTCATTTACTTGTGCAGAACTTTGCTCCTGTGACCCACTTCAGGTGGTGCACAGCTGCTGTTGGCATCCTTCCCATCTGTCTGGCAGCGCTGCCCACCAGGCAGCCCAGGCCCGTGGCTTTTTGCAGGGCACAGCTACCTGCCTTCCTCCCAAAGTACAGCCAATGGGAATGAGTTGACTTGTGTTTCTGCTGCATTGCATCTTGAGCCCTGAACCTTAGTCCTTCCCCTTTTCATTTCTTTTTCTCAGACATCCAGGGTGCAAGTGTTTGTCAGACTGCAGCTGTCTAAATTGTGTACCCACGCTGCAGTGCCAAAAGGAACCAAGAAGTCCTAGCTGCAATGCACCAGCCTGGCAGAGGGAGGTGTTCCTCCTCAAATCCAAAGTGGGAGCAGGGTTCATGTCTAGAGGAGTGACACATCTGTGCCAGAAAAACACTCCTGTATACGTGTCCTTTTACCACTTGCTTTAAGTCAAGAGACTGATTACATCTGAACAGAGAGCAGGGAGAGGAAGCAATCCTTCACAAGAGCTGAGGCCATCCTTGATAGCCCAGAACAAAGCTGGAGACTGAGGCAACATTAGAAGTAATAAATGAAGGAAACATTTAGAAAGGGAGGTAGCTAAAATGAGCTTTACTGAGGTCAAGTACGGAAAAGTAAATAATGATGAATGTAGTCTTCGTATTCCATGTGACCAGGATCCATTAAGTGGTACTGTAAACTAACAAAAATAAACTTCAGAAGATTTTTCTTCTCCCGTTTTCCAGGCTGTATAAAAATAAAACTAACATTATTTAGAATTTTTCCTTTCACATACCTTTGCCCTTTTTAGGAGCTACAGATAATTTAGAAAATGGAAAATAGATTTTGCTGTAGTATTTACTAAGATACACAGCCCTGTACCACTGAAACTATTCGACTCAATAATGGAAGCTAGATCTGGCTCTCAACTTGATAGGCTTATTCTAAATGTTATATAAGATGTTATGTAAAGGGAAAATTACTTGTTGTTACTTAGTATTTTAATAAGCAAATGGAAGCTGAACAGTAACAAAAGACAACAGTCCTAGGGTTTAAGCAGGCAAGAACATGGAGGTTAACAAGGCCAATGGTAATGCCACGCTTTCACTTTCTAATTAATAAAGTATTTACTGAATCCTATGGAAACCATTTATCCTTGCAGGATATACTCAGATTGACCAAGTGTTCACATAACTCCAAACAATTCCTACATCAGACCTTTTCAGACAGCCACTCAGGTGTAGCTTACCTGAACTGCATGTCTCCATCCTAATATTAAAAATGTGACTCGTAAACATCTCGTTCAGCATCTGTTGGAACCACATGAGAACAGCTGGAGAATTTGTCAGAACATGGCCTTCTGCCACCACAATTTCTAGTTCCACATTTTGACTTAAAAAGCACCTTAATATGTAACATGTGAAAGATGTAGTATTGAAAAATATGCCTTGGTAAGTAATAGGTATTGGTACTGTAAGAGACATATCCAGTGTCTAATTACTTTGTTTCATATATAGTAAGCCAGTTCTGGTTTTTTCATGAGTCTGGGAGCTAGCCATCTCTAAGTGATGACAGGTGATTTATTGAGGAAAAAACAACATTGTGTGAAAAGTTCATGTGTCTTCAGTGCAAGTAATTTGGCTTCTTGTTTCAGTTTCATCACCCACAAAATGATTTGAAGTAGAATGAGAAAAACCCAGGAGTGATGAGTGAGCTGCCACATTGTTCTATTGAGTGCCAGAGCCTTGTCTCAAGAAATACTGCATCTGGTGACTCTGAAACAAATACACCTCATAATTTTCTCTGCAGTTCAATTTACCTGAGATGACAGCTGATAAACCAAAGAAATAGATCTGCATTGTAGTGGACCAATCTTTATTGTCTCAGATGCAGAGTTTGTCATTTCCTTGTCTTTGCAGGTGCCATACTCTGAGCTGGGTGGAAAAACTTTAGTGATGGCAGTTTATGACTTTGATCGTTTCTCCAAACATGATATCATTGGGGAATATAAAGTTGCAATGAACACAGTGGACTTCGGTCATGTCACTGAGGAGTGGAGGGACTTGCAAAGTGCAGAGAAAGAAGAGGTAAGAAAAATCAGACTTTTTTTCCTCCCAGAACACTTTTCACCTCACCTAGAAAAACAGACAAACTAGCAATATTTTTTTTTGCCAAGACAGCTCCCATCTGTTATCAGCATTTCTCAGATTTACTTTGCCTGATAAATTTTTAATATGCATCTTTTCCAATACTCACTGAATGCAACATTCTCCTCTGCTAATTCAGTCAATCTTTTTGATACTTTATGCAACATATTATAAATGTTTTCATGAGTTTGACATTTTCTTGAATTGGTGCATTTTGGGTACATAGAATTTGCATTTGATTTTAAGTGGTGTGCATTTAGGTTTCTTGGTGGTTCTTGGGGGTTTGCATCTCAAGACATCTTATTGTGCCTGATGATAATGGTAGAGTTTCACTGAAATACCTCACAGTTCTGTTGAACTGCTATCCAATAATAATCTTTGATTAGAAATATAAATTTTACAAAAACCTTGGAATGGCATCCTACTCAAATATTTATCACCTTTTTTATTTTCCTCTCATTGTCAACATCCCTTGGATTCGTTATTTATTAGGTATAGTGCTACATGTACACAAGACACTTCTTGGAAAGATTTCATTATCAGATTGTGCATCCTATGAGCTTGTTCAAACTGATACATCCAACTTTTTGCTTACTGTAACACTATTTTGTCCTAATTTTTACATTTTTTTTCTTTTGATTGGTAGACAGCACATGCCCACTCAGAGTGCCTAGCATGCTTTAATTCTCTGGTGGGAGGAGAAATAATCATGAGTCTGAGTTTCTCATCGTCTAATTCAGCTAATGAAGTGCTTTGGATTCAAATCTTAGTTTCTGTAATGAAAGGGGCAATCTCTGAATGAAATCTTCCCTTCTCACAAGTGGTGAAAACCTGAGTATTGATTTAGACTAAAAGTGGTGAAAACAGCATCAAATGCAGAGCCACGCAGCCTTCTCAGGTTTTCAGAAATGGTAGACTTCAGTCTTCCTTTTTGAGTCTTTGTTTTAAAGACTGTATTTTCAGATGGCTTTTTTCAACTGCTTATTGATTTGAAAGCCACTGCTGCATTGAGACTGTTCTACATGGCATTGTTTCATAGTGGCAATATTTGCAGGGCTCTCTTTCTGCAGGTGACATCAGTCTCCTGCTATGTGGGGCATTTTTCTTCCACTCTTAGAGTTAAATATGAAAATGAAAAAAAGAGATAAAGGAAGTTTTTTGTTCAAGGGCCCTGTTCTTTTAAGCGTCCAGCATACTAGAAAGCTGAAAATGTGAAATTGGAGTGTATTAATCCTTCCAAATTTTATTAAGTAATGAATTGGTCTTTTATTACACTACTATCTGTACTTTCAAAGTGTTTTATGCTTTTCTGTTTAAAAGCACACAAAATAAGCCAAACTATGCAAAAAGGAATTGTCACTTTGCCTTCTTTAGGATTTTAGAACATAAACAATGATATCCCTATATGCAGCTTACAGATAACATGCTACAGATGAGTGTGGGGTTTCGTCTGCTTTATTGCATAGAAAGTTGCTTCTTAAGTGTTCTAGCTAACATCCACAGTAAGACCTGATGCAGTCACTTGATTGCTTTCATAAAATTCATACCCTTCTAATACAATATGATTAAATCCTTGCTTGAAACAGATATTGAGTGTGTGAGCTACATCCAGAAATGCATTCAGAGTTGGAAAATACTATTTATTAGAACAGAAGGATATAATTAAAATAAATCATTCTGGAAGTATTTGGATATTAGAAGAGTATTGCAAGAGCTTTGAATAGTTTGCTGTAGAGATGAAATCTAGGTTGCCCTCACCTTTCTTCAAATTTCAGATACTGTTTATGCAGAAAAAACACTGTTATTTTTATACTTTTTTGATGGAACCTTTTTGAAGTTGCCACCAAAGCATGGCCATTTTATTTATAACAAGCTAGGCAATATGATGATATGAAAGCATCATGAAAAGCTATGCTTAGACCAACTCCTTCAATATTTTTTCATACTACAGGAGGTCTCATGTTTTATTTTTGCATCTCAATGCTCAAGCATGCAAGGTATCCAGTCAATATGGAAAAATATCATAACTTGGGGTATATGGAGACATTTTAATCTTAATTTTCTATATACTATGTGTAGCTGGTTTGTAACAGCTTATAAGCTCACTGTACAAATAAAAAGTGATTCTACAAAAACCACTTACTCATTAGACAAGTGTATTTAATCCAAACTTAATTCTGCTCTATTATGGAACCTCTACTTCTGTCATATATATGTTGAGCCAGATTCAAATAATTGCTTAGCCCAGTTCGGAAGAGAAATCTCTACCAAGAACCAGGAGAGGTGCATCTTGTCAGAAGTTTGGGAGCTGTGTTTCACATGAAATGTCATGCATCTTCCAGCATATTCCATATTTGATTCAAGTACCTTACCATCTTTGATGTTCCAGTCCCTGCTCAGCAGAAAAGATTCCAAGCAAATTCTAGTGTATTTTAAGTGGTAATAAGTAGGGATGGGAGAGATCATACCTGTGTAAAGGGATTGTCATCTGACCCAGCAGATGTTGCAGAATTCACGGCAGATGCAGCTGCAACCAAGAAGTACCCTGGTTTCAGAATTAGAAAAGACAACACTGTGTGTAGGAAGGCTAACATGATTTACCTATATCAGATATGCAGCAGTAGAAACATGTTTGTCTCTTGGTAGTGATCATGAATATTATATGGCGGTCTGGCTTACTAAAATAACAAATTAAAACCTGAGCAACTGCATTTCATCAAAAAATTTATGACAAATGTAAACCTATTGCTAATAAAATATCTTTTGTTGACTATTACACATATTATAATTGTGTAATGAGTTTGTCCTTGAAAAGCACATCTGCATGAGATTTGCAATATTTGAAGAATGACAGGCTTTATTTCCTTTCTTGCCCTTACAACACTTAGGCAAGTTTGTCAGTTCTCAGCAACCTAGTGCTAACTACGATTCTAAATATGAAATTAAGTATAAGTTTGAAATTAAGTATAAGTTGCCAAAGTATCTGTTTAATGTTTTAATTATGACCCCTAGACAAGATGTATACCAAAGTGAATCAGTGGCAGCTGTCACTAGTCACTTTAAAAGAACTATCTAGGTGGCATCGGTCAAAGTGAATATAAAAATCTTGGTTTTTAGTTTATGTCAGATTCAGTTGATGCACATCACAGAATTACAATATAATTACCACTTCAATCATAGGGGGCAAAACAATTTTACAAGCAGTTACTCTTCTTTTTGCTCATAAAGCTCCACTGTACATTCTGTCCTTTTTTTAAAATGGGCTTAAAATTGAAGACGGAGGATGAAGGTTTAATGAAATAATGTAAGCTCTATCTCTCACAGCCTAGTCACTTGAATGGCATCTCTCTGACACTGCATTCTCTTCTGGGAAAGGTCTTATTAATATATTTATGTTGGTGAAGCACTTTGAAGGTACAAGCCTTTGTGTGAGCATTTGTTATGACTGTGAGAGGGCTTTGGGAATGTGCAGTGACTGCTAAATATTGAGGAGGCTACTACTAATGAGCTGCATACGTTGAATCCTTTTTCCTTGGCTGCTTTTAGATCTGCTGTCCCTGTGTCTAGTAGTCCTTCAGCCTCATTTGACTGAGAGTGTGGGAGGGAGGAGTGGTAGATACTGAAAGGTTATTCACTTTTACCAAGTCTGACATATAATGGTTTGGGCACAGAGTGTTAAAAAGCAGATCACAAGAGTTTGCTCCTCTCTGTCATCTACCAGATGTCATTGCTATTAACTTTATCTGAGTACACACTGCATCCAATATCTGTTATCACTCCAGTACAGAAGGCCAGACAGACCTCTTCTTTGCTCACAGCAGTGTGAATCATACTGAGAGTCATCTTCTGAATACTTCAGCTGATTTCCCTCCAGACATTTTGTTATATTGGCACTTAAATTGAAAACTGGTTGTAGCAAACATGCCAAGAAATTTTTTGAAACAATTCTTTCCCTTGAAAGCAGTGGAGAAGCAGAGTGTTTTACCATAAGGAGAAGGATCTTTGTTGACCTGACAGTATCCACCACGAAGAGTTCTGCAGATCTTTCACAATTGCCGTCACATGAGATGCTGCATTATCTGATCAGGCATCCACCATGGTTAGCTTACATGATGGATGCATGCTCATACCACAGTGGGTGATGATGGGTATATTTTATACAAGGCTTCTGAGTAGGAGGTCTGTTGGAAAACACCACTGTCACTCCTACATGATGCACAACCCCCAGCGGGAGAGGTGCAGGATGCTGCCTTGGAAAGGGATGAGAGGGAAATGTTCTGCAGATGGAAAGAGCAGTTCTGTGACCCTTGACCATGCTGTTCATGAGGATTGCTCTTTCCTGCCTTTTCCAAAAGTAAAGGATGAAGGAAGGAGGTGGAAAAGTGGGCCTGAAACATATGTATTTAATATCTTGGTTGTACTTCATAGAAGTTAGAGACTGTCACAAAGTTAGTGAGCCACCCAGCTCATTGACTCTCTGGAACTGAAACTTGCAGAGATCTAAGAGGAAAGGACATTTTTACAAAAGTCGCTGTCAAATTACAGCAGCAAATCACTGTTATTTTCTGTTATAGTTGCAAGAGCAATGGACAGATGATCTAATAGGCCTTTCCCATTGCTGGTAATAACACTTAGTTCCTTTACAGCTTTTCAGATAGCATAGTGCTTTGCGAAAGAAAGTATCATTATCCCTATGGAGATGCTGTCGGAGTGTCAGACAGATTTTAAAATGTGAGATTTCCTTTATTTAGCTGCATGTTATATTGGAACACTATGTTTTCTTCATGGTGTTTACATCTTCTCAAGTTCACTTCTTCTTACTCCCAATTAAAACTTTAAAATGTTAAATCTTAAGGAGGTTTTAATTTTCAGGTTTTGTGAAGAGTTTATGCAGTAAACAGAGATCGTTCAACACCTGTTCAACATTGTAAGTGAAGCATCTGTCCTGCCAAGGAACTGAATTTCTTACTGAGACAGGGAACAAAACAGAGGTTCAGAAGTTTGAGAATAAGCAAACCTGCTTTAAAATTCTTCAGCAGTTAATCAGTTGGTTTTCATCTTGAAATTGAAGATGCTAAAATGATTTTAAAGGTAAAACAATATGATTCAAGTGGAGCTGTAAGGGTACTGTTTTCAGTTCTTTAGAATTATGCTTTTTTTTTTCTCACCTTTCATACTCAAAGTGCTGGCAATCCCACTATACAGCTTTGTTGAGTATTCTCTTTTTTAACTCCCTCTCTGGAAGAGATGCCTTAGGAGGTCACTTTCTTGTGTTATAATAAAAATAATGTAATTGGCTTACTTGAAATCAAAAGGGATCTTGTCTTGATTAATCTCAAACTGTCTGGCTTTACAGATATTAAATTCAAATACAGAAGATGGTATAAAAGAAGAAGAAGCTCATTGATAGTGTTAAATCCAGGCTCTTCTGGGGCTTTTCTGTTCCTGGACAGTATTCATTCTGAGATCAGAAAAACATGTATTGCTTATTTGCCAAAAACGTTCTTATTACCATTTTCCTTTCGTGTGGAGAAGGGCATCCTGAGGTTAAACTCTGCTGAAATAGTAGATCCTACACTTGGTGCTAAGCATCTAATGACCCATAATACACAAAATAATAATAATATTTATTTCAGACAAAGTATATTGCTAGGAACCTTGTAGAAAATTACAAGGCCAAAGGCAGGAATAGTGGGAAGTTCCCAGCCTCCACATATTAATATTACTGTGTGGGATTTTATTGCTGAAGCAGAAGATATTTTAAAGTTCAAAGACACAGCCACATTCAATGGCAATTGGAAAGCAATGTTCTGAATAGTGTTTTTATAGAGTTTTGAGAAAGGTACTGAAAGGGATCAAACTCATCTGTAGCTAGAGTATGAAGAGATATTTTGGATCCACACTGCAGAAGGAATTCCAGGAAATACAGACTTAATTATGGAGTACTCCCAAGTATAAATGAGAGAAAATGGTTCTGTAGGACCAGCTGATGAATGAAAGAGCCACAGAATATGTTATATCTGGAGTTGTTCATCATTGTTCTCCAACTGGACCTTTATGTACTGACTTATTTTTCTGACTACCAACATCAGTGAATGCAAAATCCAGAGGCAGAAATGGCCTCACTGGGATTCCAGGCAGAAGCTTCATGGTAGTCCAGGTTAATACCTTATTTCCCTTTCTCCCCTACATTTCCAAAGCAGCAGTGACAAAAATCATTATCGGATTGCTGTTATAAACCGGGATCAGGAGCTAAGGGAAGCTGCAAAGCAGCTGTGTTAAAATACAGTGTCATTAGAAAGACCTTCAGAACAGAGAGCAGCATTTTTACAGTCACAAAGGAAGAGCAGGTCTCACAAAGATGACAACAATATTTTCACTAGAAGGTTGAGGAGGGGATGTATGCTACTCCAATATCCTTGCTTTTTTGTGTCCACTCCATGTAGAGGCAAAGGTTTAGGAATAGTGGTCCAAAGAGAAAGGGATTAGCCATTTTCTTTTTTTTTTTTCCTTTATCACCTTTTAAACACTGATTTAAACCATGTCAGAGATTACCATAGTAACCATTTAACCTCTTTTCAGAGCCTGTTGTGTTTCATTTTAGTTCAACAATGAGCTTAAACTGGTATCTGAAGCACTTTGCATTGTACCTGTGGCAGGAATTAGCACGAAATGCCCTAATCACAGTTAGAATCCAGAACATAAGACTGTCTTTTTAGTTTAGAGGTATTAGACTTTTGTTTAGTTTATGCTAGTGTTTCAAGAGGTAGAGTACATGAATTTTGAAGTATACCAGGTCTTATTTCTAGGCTAAATGGACGACAGACAGAGATAACTCAGTTCTACAGTTTCCTGTTCTATCATATAAGTCAATTTTCTACCAAAGGCCAAAGAAATCCCTCACAGTGGCTGATGTGTTTTTAGTGTGTTACAGGTAACACAGCAGGGTAAGTTTAGTGCACCGGTACATCTCTCCTCTTCCATTCCTGTGGCCTTCTGCAGCTTACTTTGTGCTTGTCACCATCATAACTAGAGAAGCATTCAGCAGGGGCTGCCTGGCTGGCTTACTCACTAGAGGGATGGAGGGCTACTGCTGTCGTTTTGTCCCTTCCATTAGCAGACTTTTCAGAGTATGATTTTTTTCTGTAGAGGGCTGGAGTGTGATCACTACAACAGAATTACTACTGCTGTCTCATTAAAGCAGAACACAACTCACTTTAAGCTGCCATCTTCAGTGCACAGATGAAATCCATTTCCGACATCTTTTTGGATCCAGATGTGTTCTGTATGTGCTTCTTGCTGGCCTAAATCTAGAGTAAAACATGTACCTGAAACTGAATCCAGTGACATGGAGGTCAAGATGTTTTCCTTAACAATTATGTCTGCGATCACAATTACAGAAATAATGTCAGAGATATTGTCCTAATTAGCAGTGAGAGAGTTGAACGTTGTGTTATTGCTGCTTGGTCGGGCACATGCGTTTGCCTACAGCAGAATGGAACTGGGAAGTACTGCAGCATCCAGTAACACTGATAAAGGCAACTGCATTTGAGAGCCCTTCTCTTTGCATTTCTCCACTTGTGGCTGACCTTGAGTTCAGATGTCTTCTCAGCCAAAGAGCTTGACATAAAATTCTGACTCGAGTCATTCCCTGTACGATTACTATTAAGTGGGGTTTACAATTTGCTTTTGATGCCCCCAATGTAGAACATGGCACTGCAGCTTCTCAGTGCTATGGCGGGCAACAGGCAGACAGCACCCGGGCTTCCCATCAGATGCTTTATATTAGGTGCTACTTAAATTATTTCTGGTTGTCTTAAATCCAGTTATTTTACCTCTGTTTTTCCATATCTTCTTCAGTAACTGTGAAAATTAACAGGAGGACCTCTTGTTGATGAGTGGAGCCTCAGCTTCAAAACTGGCAGCAGCTCATTTTTGTAGGAGTGCCCTGAGGTCTGCAGCTGACATCTCCTGTCTGTTAATGTCCAGCCCAGTTTTAGGAATGGATTATGCTGAAAGTGGTTTTACTCACTCAGATTTGCACATTAATTATCAGGAAAAACATTAATTTTCTGTGATTTTTTAGAGCAGACAAGTTTTCTATGACATGTGGGTCATTTATATTAGATAACATTAAAATTTTCTTTCTGCAAAAAGTTTCCCATTTCAAAAAACCTTTGTTTGCTTTATAAATAGTGCTAGTTTCCTATCAATTAATTTAGACATTTCTCTAAATAAGGTGGTATTATTTGCCCTAAATCTGGAGGATTCTTAGGTCCTCAAGGAACATTTCAAATAATGTCCTATAATTGAACTTAGTCTAGGAAATAGGCAGCATCCTGGAGCTAATAGTGTTTTACCAATGCCAAGTTGGGAGGAAAGTGGCACAAGGAAACCTCTTACAAGCTTGAAAGTTAGAGCTTGCTTGGTTTTGGAGCAAGGAGCTAGACGCTCTGATTCTCAGCGCTCAGCAATGTTTGTTATAGGCAGCTTTGCACCGCCACTGGAAAACTCTTAGAGGGCCTTTAAGACCAAAGAGTTTGAAAGTTTCTGATTTTAAGACAGAAGTAAATGAAGAAAATAACACATCCTTTTATAGCTTTGGCAATACTCTATCTCTCTTTAAAATGTGTACTTTATTTGTTACTTCGATGTTACTGGATTCTACTCTGTTGCTGATTCTTGTTATGCCCTTCTTCAGTAGATTCAACCAATTTAATACATGATCCTTTCTCTTCTCTACATTACTTATTCTCTGTAATCAAGTCATGTCCAATCTTCTTTTCAGAAAGCTGCAGAAATTAATCTTTTCTTTTTTTCAAAATCAGGTTTTCATTTTTCCAGTAAGAGTCTTTTTACCTTCTTTGTAGTTTTCAGCATCTAAAAAAATGTATGTACACAAGAGCTGTGTGCAGTATACTTTATTTCTTTGTCAGGCAGACCAAGTCACCAGCCTCTTCTGATCATGTCTACTGTTGATTGTTTTGCACAGCATTACACTAACAGTCTGTAGCTTATGACCCTGAATCCTCAGCAGGAGGTATTGCTTTGTAAGATACCTTTCCTGATTCAGAAGATACTTATAAAAAGTCTGGAGTTCTTTATCTTAGACTGTAGAAAATTTGCTTTCGGCTGTATGAAAATGTCCTCATTGTAACTGGTTACAGGTAACTGATAATCACTTTCTTTCTGACTAACCTGTTGCATTGCTATTTACTGTTATATCACCTGCCTCCTTTGTCAACAAAATATCTTCCCCACCTATAAAAACAGCAGTAGACCTTGAATGGAAAAAAAAGAAAAAAAAAATGTTCATGCTTCCTTCATCAAGCAAATTTCCAATGTAACCAAAGAGGGAATCTGGTTTTAGTTGAAAGTACCCTTTTTTTCCCATAAAACAGTGTGACTACATATTCATGATATTTTATATCCTTTAAATCAACATTATTACAACTTATATGAATTCTTCTTTTGTTTCATCTGTGTTTGATAAAACACAAATGACTGATAGATACCACCTGTATCCTATTTGGCCTTTTTTGAGTAAGACAAGTAAAATATTAACACTGTTTCAGCCTTATTTCCCTTGTGGTCTAAGATTTATTAAAAAGGAACATCATTGAGCCAGGAATCTTATGATAAGTGCAGTCTTCTGTCCTAGATTTTTAGCTAACTGCAATGAACTCTTTACTGAAGAGATTAATACAATCGAGTGTGTGGTTCTGATTACTGTGATGACCTTTGATGAGCTGCCTTGTCTTCCTAAAGAATGTGTTAAGAGACTTTTTCAAAGTGAAATAGTGAGAAGTTCAGTAACAAAAGAGGAGTTTGCCACTATGTATTTATCTAACACTTTAATATTTTTCAGTAGTTTCATAAAAATAAAAGTTTGAATGGTTAGTTTAAGAAGTGGATATTAGCCTGGTAAGGGTAAGTCAGTAGATTTGAATATGTAGCACTGGTTTGAAGGATCTCATTCTTGAACTGAACACAAATATTTAATATGCTGAACTTAAAAAAATATAATACAAGGCATTGTAGTAGAAGATATGCATTAGTTTCTTCATTTCAAGTGGAACCAAAGACAAAAATACTGCAATTATCTGAGACAGTATTTTACTCTCATATATTTCTGACTTCCCTCAAACTAGGGAGCACTACAACAGGAGCTTTTCTGAGCTTTTCAGCTTGCCTCTTTTCCAGCTGCATATCCTTTACCTACCTCATGTTTAGGCAATTCCAATGCTCTGGAAAAATCTTCAGTACAAAAATCAGTAAGAATAAGACAATGTGAGAAAACTTTCTAAATTAAAAACTGTGATACAGAAAGAGACTTCTAGGCCTGCGTGTGCATAAAAGCAATGAATGGGGAAAAAAAAGATTATATTGGCTGGGGTGAAATTTTACATGAAAGAAAGTCTTCACCTTGATAAATTACAGATGGAGAACTGTCTTGCTATAAGTCTTCACCTATTAGCTGTCAGCTTAGATCAGTTGTCTGTGGTTTTCCCATTAGCAAATCCAGTTCCTTTTCATCTTGCTATGCCAGTCTTCAGTGTGCAGCTCTTTTAAGGTCACTGCTGCAGTGCAGTGGGAATCCTTGTTTTGATGTGTGGCTAAGTTGTCTTTGTGTGAAAATAAAGGCACAAACTGGCTTTGGTACAAAACTGTGTTGTACGCTGCCCTGGAAGTTGGAGAGCAAGGTAAGAAAATTTCTGTAAGTTTAAAGGAATGCAGTGTCTTAACAAAGATGGATCCTCAGCTTCTTGCCCTGTTCAGGGAAACCCTTGAGCACATGGCAGGTCATCATGTGTTCTGTTTGGCCTGCCCCTAGCTAGCCAGCAAACAATGCCACTATGTATTGTCTCTTTCCTAATTGCCAACTTAGGAGATTTTGGATGAGGCTGCTCTGGGCTATGGGGTTTGTGAGGAGGTCATGGAAGGGAGCTGGAGGTAGTACTAGCGGGTATTATGGAGGAACATGAAAGCTGAACTGGTGCTTCAGCAAGCAACAGAGGAGAGAAAGGGCATCAGTCAACATTTATTTAATGTCTTAGTAGTAGGTCTTATTGTCTTTGTAGTTTGTTGAAGTTTCAGGAAAGGGAAGAAGATAATGCCTGTGAAGGTAATCCATGAATTCCACTGAATTTTTCTTTATAGTTTTTGCAGAACAAATAGAAATGTAATACTATATGGCTTCAGTGATGGCAGCACTGATTTTGCCTGATAGTCTTTCCCTGGTGCTGATGAATTTCAGCAGTAGTTACCAGCAGCCATAGATGATTAGTCATTCCATCATGCCAATCATTCCCACTTTTACTGTTTTGTTCAAATCAGCTTGTTTCTGTCTTGGAGTAACCAATAATGTATGGTTGTTGTAGCAAGGACTCTGTTCGTGCCAGGTTTTTCATGCAGTACCACATGCAGTCATACATCTTACAAGAAAGAAATCGGTAATTACTTTGATTCTTAATTGCAATTCTTTACAATTGTCTACTGATTCTATGTATTTTTGGATGTATGCTGTAATTCCAGTTCATAGTCTAAAGCTTTTAATTAAATCACCTTTGGAAACTAAGACACGCTTGGTAGTAGACACTACATTAACTGAGTATTAAGATGCTCTTTACTACAGGAAATTTCAAATCAAGCAGGGGAACTGTAGTGTGGGTTCCTATTACCCTATCACAGAAGGACAATGACTTTCTGTAGAGTGACTGCAGTGCATATATAATATTCTAATAATTAGAGAAAAGCTTTGTGATTTGACTTCTCACAATGTCTGATAAGCCAAGAAAAAAAATCTTTCAAATGTATTACATTTCCTTTCAATGTTGTACTTAAACTCCTCACTAGAAGACTAGCCTTGTGACATACTGTAGTTAATAAGTTTTACATGCTGTCAAAAGTAATAATATAAGTGTGCCATTCAGTTAAATTAATTTTGTTTTGTGCACTGGCCTGCGTAGACGTGAGTGACATTTAGAAATATGATCAGGCAGGAGCTAAGGAGAAGCCAAGTGGCAAAACAGAGGGACATGCAATCATTAAAGCAGAGCAGCCAGCTGCAAGCGTTTGTGGGTAGGCAAAAAGTTACCAAAAACCAGGCCATGACATTCAGCCATATATGATTCTGTTCATTCATTCCTCCCTTTCTCATTTATTTAAGAAATTCATTTCCTTCTTGTTTCATTAAGAACTTGGTATGTTTGGCAGCACAGTCTCTTGTCTGGAAATCAAAGAGTGCAGTTTGGCTAGTCTTTGATTTCAGCTGCCTTCGGCCACAGCACTTCTCATTTTGCAAGAGGCGTCTGATTGTGATGCTGTTAAACTGATGACTGTGAAGTGTCATTTTCTACTAATAATAACAGTGTTTTCTCTTTCCATTTTCTGTGGTTTTTAGAAAGCAGTAATTGAAGTCCTCTTTCTAAATAGCTAAAAAATGTAATAAGTGGACTAAAAGGAGGAAGCTGACAAAACCTAGTTTGTTAATTTTTTAATGATATTGGTTGCTTCAAATTTATTGCCCAAATTGCTTTCAAGTCAAATTTACCATTATGTTGGGGAATATTACATAGTTATGGCAGTTAAAAGAAATGCAATCCACTGCTTTTATATATATATTGCAATAAGAGGACAGAGATGTGTCACGAATTTCTTTTTCAAGTAGTGCTATTCAGAGGGGGCTGGGGGAAAGAAGGAGAAATAAGTAGATTTTTTTCTTTCCAGAGAAAGATCCTGATAGGTCTCTTCCTTTTAAGCAAAGGTAAAAAATAGTGCTGGCAAAAAAAAAAGGTTGTATCACAAAGAGTCAGAGTAGGATTGTGGCAGGGAAATCACTCAAAAGCAATATGCAATTAAACCCTTTCTTTTGGCTCTTTCTCACTTATACTTTACAGCATGTAGACACAGACTGTATGCCTACAGATACGACCTCCCAATAGCTTTAATGAATTCACTTCATTTGAAAGAGTATTCTGTCTGCCCTAGAACTTCTCCCTTTTAAAATTTGCCTCATGGACCTTTACTGTCTGCCCTAGAACTTCTCCCTTTTAAAATTCGCCTCATGGACCTTTACTTCTATTTCTGTTTTTTCTTTGCCTGATATCAGTTTCCTTTCCATATCTTCTTTAGCCTGTTGTCACTGTTAGTCCCTTTTCTACAGGGTCCAAAGTGAGCCCTATGGCTCTTTGCCTTGAGAATTCTGTTTCTTCCAAGGTCTCATGCTATAACCTGTTTCACTTTTCTGCTTGATTTATGTGTTAGATGTCTTGTAACTGCACTTACATTATCAGGGCCTTCCTTTTGTGGCCAAGTGTGCACATTTGAAGAGAGTGTAATCTATGAAGACTCTTTTAAAAGAAAAAGTTAGTAAAAGCAAACAGGAGAGACTTTTGATCAGACATTCTGTACTTCCGTTTTGTAAGACAAAACACAGACTGATCATAGAGTAAGGAATCATGCAGTAGGGCACTTGTCTGTTCATATTCTATTGTTTTAAAATAGTTTCTTTAAAGGTACAATCTTGAAGATGGTTCTGCCTTCTCTCCAGAGGCTTTTAGCATTTATTTACTTCCCGCTTGGCTGCTGTGTTCATGGGCATGAACTTTTTTCAGACAACAAAGGAATTACTCTGCTGGTCAAATTAATGGTATAGTTGTTAAAGCCCTTAGGTTTAAATTGACTGGATGCATAGATAACATTTTGCAAGTCTGAAACAGGTACTTCTGCAATAAGCCTTTGCCTGAAAGGGTTGGGAGAGCTCTGCCTCCCCTCTCCACTCTTGGTGTTTTATCCCAAAAGCAGTGCACAGACTTTGGGGTACAGTGGTACTTGGTGTGCATGCATATTCATGTCATAGTCTCCAATGTGCCATAAGGGCTGACTTGTTAGCTCCAGCTTTTCTTCCCCTTCCTTATCTTTCCCTGCTGCACCATCTATTTCTAGCTGCTTCTACAAACTGAGGACTAGGAGTTTCTTGCTCACTTCCCACTCCTTTGCCTAATTGTGGCAGAATCATCTTCATATTGTGGGGTCATGTCAACCCTGATTTGCAAATATAAGAGGAAAAGATTTTTTCTTTCCTGATTATACCTATTGCATGTTTGAAATGTTCTGCTTTGTTCTTTAATCATGTATTTATCAAAAATTCAGTGTCTTTGGAACTAGTAATATCAGACAGCTGTGGTAGCAATAAAATTTCATGTTTACTGGTTTGTTGGGCACCCTTTTTTTTTTCTTTATTGCCCTTCCCCAGTGTGATCCCATTTTGCTCTATGGGTAGAGGAGCAATGCTTTCATAATTCTAGATCCCAGCTATGTATACAAGTTGCTAATTGTACCCACTTGCTGCTGTGGCTTAATTGAAGTTGGGAGCAGTCTATGTCATCAATTTCTGCATCCATGTGGTTCTGTCACTAGTATTGTTGTGGCACCTTTTGAGGCTTAGTGTAATCACGCCTCACATGCTAAGAAAAGGGATTTGATGGATTCAAGATCTCCATGAGCAGACAGCATGTGGTGGCCTGCAAATTGTTTGAAGTGCATCAGTGTGGGAATTGGGATTAGGGATTCTGTCAATAGAGTTCACCTGGGTTTCCTGAATTTGGAAGACACTAATTTAGCTCATAACCCACAAATATGCTGTCCCTGTTTTCTCCACAGAGTTTTAAAACATTTTGATAGCTGTGAAAATTAAACAATGAACATTATGAGCTTTCATTGTAAATATTGATTAGGGTAAGATGGTATTACTTGGGGTCTTTGCCCATAAATCACATCATATTGTGTGTGTCTCAGGCTTACGCAAATATTCACAATCAAAATCAGATACCAAAGTTGGAAAACCACCTCACTGTGTTTATATTGTTCCTATAGTGATTGGTTTTGAGTCTTATATCTAATTAGGGGAAAGCATATGGTGCTGTGGCTTGTAATTTTGGTATTGTTTTACTAAGAGATGTGCAAGCATCAACTCTCTCATAGTATGTTCCACAAAAATGTAGAGAATGTTTACATTAATGACATAATATGTCTGTTAGAGATTTTGCAGTACAAATGAGAGTGATCTGCACAAAAAGCATTTTTCTCTGTAGCTCATTAGGAAAGTGTCTTGTCAAGGCAAACATGATTACTGACAAGTAGGAGAAGAAGCACAAAACAGGCAGGAGCCACTTAAGAGTCATTTCTAAAAAGTCCAGGTTCTCAAGAGGACTAAAAATAGCCTTTCCTAAGTTGAAGAAGTGTTAGCAGCATTGTCTCTGTCATTTATGTTCTGCTCCATTGCATCCTCTTTAAAAGTAATGAAGTTATGAAGTTGCTTAGATGGAGAGAATGTTTTGATTGGTGTATAAGCATTATACATGGATAGGTTAATGACTATGAAACTCCCAGCTGGAAGTTTCTAACACTAACGTACAGTTTCCATCAGAGATCAAAATAATTTACTAACATAAATTATTTATACACAGGGCTGAAAGGAATTAATAATAACAATAAGGCATCTCCATGGGATAATCACCACACCAGCAGCACTCATCTGTACCGCGTAGCCCTGCAGGGGTTTGTAATTATCTCCTGCAAACCACACCTCTAGTGATTGGGTTTTTTAGCTTCATTGTAGTGCTGCCACTTCCAGCGCCTTGCCTGACAAATACTTTTTGAATTTAAAAAAAAAAAAAAAAAAAGTGTTGCAGTCATGTGAAGAGAAAAGGTTACAAGCACAAGAGGTATTGTAGAAATTCAGTTGATATAGATTTTCATACCAACAAAAGAACTGCTAAACCTGATTCTGGAAGCATCTAATGAGGTGCCTACGTTTTTACTTCAGGTTATTCACTGGAATTAGCCCAAAGTCTGCTGCCATTTCCTATGGCTTCCTGGTGATCTAAGGAAAACTGGCTGTTTGCGTGATGCTGTCTTCTTTGTGTTTCCAGCAGCTAAAATTACATTAAAAGAGGCTAAAAAAACATTAAATGCCCTCTTAAAATTACTCTTCTGTATAGACAATTACAGTATTTGCAGAGAAGCATAACATGATTACAAACAGAGAAATGCTGGTGAGAGGTGATGGTCTCCGTGGCAATAGCTGTTGAGTGTAAAGTACTTCCTTCAGCTACTGCTGATGCACTCAGATCAGAAGCAACAATCCTAACACTATTTCATGCTTTCTAAACACACTCTTGTCTCAACACAAGATTCAAGAAAAAAAAAAAAAAAAGCCACCAAACAAATATTAAAAAAAACAACTAAAAATTGAAGCAAACAAAACCTAAAAACACTTACAAATATCCACTGAAAGGAGCAATTAGAAGCATGGTATCGATTTAAAAGGGGCAGAAGTTCCTATGCTGCTACAACTAAAGCTCTGCCTAATGAATCTGGAGGTGAGGCAGAGCCCTTGAATATTGGGTAATACACAGGTACAGAGATCTCTAAGATGGAGGGACTAAAATAAGCCTTCATATATACCTTGTTTCAGCCCTCACAGAGCCCCATGAATCCACAGGCAAATTTAAGCCAACTCTACAATGTAATAGAGCAGTGACTGTGAAGAACACCAGGTGGCTGGGTGACCTGTGATCATGATAACACAAATCAATAAGCAATTGATTTCTTTTGTTCTGAACAACCTGCAAGTGATAGATCAACTTCACTGTTACCCTATCCAAAATGGACTTGCAAAACCAAATGTCAGGTGAACAGGAGCATGTTTTGCTGTCACTGTGCCATTCAAAGCTCAGCTAAAGCCAGGCATGGCTGAAATCTGTATTTTCACAATCTGAATCTGTGCTGGGGTTTAGGACAGTATATGCAGTCAGGGAGGAATATTAAATTCTTTCATGCCAGTGCAGTCCATGTTCTGAAAGACATCTAGGGTTGTTCTAGAGATGAGTAAATTTTTTTATATTTGTGTCAGTCCTTTTGAACAAGGTAATAACATCATTCTAGCCCTTCTGGGTCAGATAGAGGTCTCTTCCCCAACTACTCAGTTTTCGACCTGAAGAGTCCTAATCTGCTTACATGTTCCTTCTGCAGAAACTGTCATATTCTTACTTATTCCTGCTGCTTTTCTTGGAATCTGTCCCAGTTCTACCATATCCTTGTGAGGTGAGGAGGACACCAAGAGTTTTCAAGATACTGGCACAAGTGCATTCTGACAGCATTATTTTTATAGAGAACATGCATTTAGCATCACAAGCTATTTTGTTTGTTCTGTCTAAGCATTTCTTAACTACATGTAACTATGCTTGTTCTGTATGTTTCCTGATCACTGATGATTGCTGAGATTATGTCTGGCAGGGAACTATCTATTACCATCCCTGGATTTCAGTCCCAACTTGAAATAATCAGCTTAGAATCATTATAGGTTACGTCCTTTGCACATAGACTGTCCGTTCTGTAGGAAATATCCACTGCATCCATAAGCAAGTGAGCAAGTTGCTCTCAGTTGTGTCTAAGAAAACTGTGGAAGCAAAGAGATATGATCATAAAAATGTGCTTTATACTTTACTATCAGAATAAATTGTGGAAGTAGACACATGCCATAAGAACTAATGCCTTTGAAAGAGAAGCGTGGCTGTCTGAAATTTTTTATTGGTTGGCTTGGTGTAAGCTCATCCTTCTTGTCTAAAAAACATACTTGTTAGCCCCCCTAGAGATACCATGGGCCTTGAAAGAAAAGGAGGAAAGCAGCTTGGATCATCCAACTCATCATTTATAAGCGATATCCTCCCTCTCTCATCTGCAAGCTCCTATCTCTTATTCATCCTTTTAAAACAAAGTTCCTGTAATTCTGAACATCATTCAGCTTTTCCCTCTTTGCCAGGACTGTTAGGAAAATATTAAGCGATGAATTGCAAAAGGCTGCATTTGGCAGGATCTCAGATGATGGGCTGGAAGGCAAAACCAAATCCTTCCAGCTATTCCTCATGTGAGGAGGGATGTACTGTGTCCTTTCATGGTCTCTATCTGCCTGGTTTTTTCCCATTCCAACAGACAGGAGACAAGTCTTTTTTTATACTGCATATTTTGTACTTTGTGGGTTTTTTATACATTTTGCTTTTGTGACAAAGTGTGATGAGAAAGATCCATATTACTGTTTCATAGAAAACACCCTAGTAGCTGTGTGTGCATGTTTCTTAACAGATTTCTACTGAAATGCAGCCTGAAGAAAACAAAAAAATCCTGGCTAAGTTTAAAGAGCAAACCGTATTTGTGGGACCCCTATTGTCAGGGGTGAAATTGTGAGAAATATCACTTACTTTCGGGCAAGCACATATCTTGTCATTTGGTTGTACACAGGATAGTTGCTGCAGGAGACTTGAGGTTATCAAGGATTTAATCTGGACATTTGTGGTAATTTTATCAATATTGTTCATTTGAATGTTTTCTTTAGCAGTACAAGTCGGAGATGTAATCCTGCTAATTTCCTGTGGGGCTTTCAAAATTGCATTTTTTACAAGGTAAAAAAAAATCATTAAAGTAAAACATAATGTCTTGTTTGCCTTCACAGCAAGAGAAGCTGGGTGATATCTGCTTCTCCCTCCGTTATGTGCCTACTGCTGGCAAACTGACTGTCGTCATTCTGGAGGCAAAGAACCTGAAGAAGATGGATGTTGGTGGACTATCAGGTATGTGTGTGAAAATCTCCTTAAAGATTTTGCAGGCTTGTAAAGGCAGAAAATCAACTAGTTTTCTGCTGGAAGTCTCTTGGCTGAGAAGGTAAGGGCTCTTGCTCCCTGTCTGAAAGATGTGGTTTATGTTTTCTTGAAAGTTAGGGCATGACTGAGTATATCAGAACTAATTCTAGCTTAAAAAAAAAAAATCACAAGACATTGCATTCCGCTCCAAGACAAGGTCTGAAGTGTTACATGATTAGATGAGAGTGCATGCTCTCTGTACTTTCCTTCTCTCCTGTTGCCTAGAGATAAATACAGACTATTCAGGCAGAGAAAAAAAATCTGACTACAATTCCTATTGTCTGTTTAATGTCACAAAATATGAGCATTTCACTGCATTGTTGCAGATAATAGGTACCAGAGGAACTCGCCACAGGTTGCCGTGCTGACTGCTGTTTGAGGTCTAGGAAGATTGTTTCTGCATTTGAAGGGCTCAGGTGTGATTGCTTACGCGTGCAGAGTTAGAGGTGCGCTGCATTTGCGTGCACACCAGAAGTCAAAACGTCACTCTCGTGCGTGTGGTGGGCGGAGAGGCTGATACATCCACCGTGCTCAGGAGCTGCCAAGAGCCCTGGCAGCCTTTCCGTGGGGTGAGGCTGTGCACGCTGTGTGTGACAGGGTGTGTGCCACCTCTGAGGGAGGCACTTGGGCTGTGTCCCAGCAACCTGCTTCAGCTCCCTGTAGGTTTCTGTTCTCTGCTGCCTCTGGAATTTGGACACAAATTATTGTATAGATTGCCAATTAGTTGAGACCAAATTAAATAACAAGGTGCTTTATAAGGTGAGGTCTTTCCAGGAGAATTTTGGTTTGCATGCCTTCTGTTGAGAAGAAACATTTGCTACCCACCATTGGGAATGAGGCTATTTCCAGCACAGTTCTAGGAGCGAAAACTTTTACAGCTGCCACTAACACATAGATGATGTAATTTCTCATTTTGATTTACCAAGTGACAAGAAAAAAAGTGTTTTGCTCTTACTTTTTTATAATCTTAGCACAAGGTAGTAGCTATATGCAAAATAAACAGAAATGGGAGCTTAATAAAAGCAACTGTGAAGGTTTTATTTACCACTCTTGATGAATAACTGGGGGACCTTGCCATAGTGTGGGGAAACAAAGTCTTCTGTCAATAACCGGTTATTTTTTGGTTTTTGTTTTACTTGCATCTGAAGTCATCCACTGCACAGCAGCAGACATAAAAGTAAAGGACATACAAGTGTTGTTGTAGTCATTGCTCAATAAAGGCTAGCCTTTTCTTGTCCACAATGGACACTCGATTAAGACACACCACTGATAGTTTCCCTAACACTCATAATGAACAAATTGCAAATTAATGTTCATAAGCACATTTACTCCTAATGGTTTCCTAATGAAAGATTAGATTCTCATAATGACAAAGCATGGGGATTTTTGACTGAAAGTTAGCTCTGACAGTCAGAGCATCTATATTCTTTTCCAAACTTTGTAAGAAATGTGATAGATAATGGGTACTCAGCTTATAAGAAACGAAAGAGAGGGGCAGGGGAAACATTAATGAACTGAAGAGCTTCTACAAACTTCAGATGGAAAATATAGTACATTGTGTTGGAAATAACTCTGAGGAAATGAGTGGACTTAATCTCCTCTGTGTTCTGAGGCACATAGAGGACATTTAAATTTCTAGGGAAAGAGAGGTTTTGTTCTCCATTTTTAGGGCCATGCCAAACCTGAAACATCATGTTCTCTTGGAGACAAACAAACCCAATGGGATACCATAGCTGTAGCAGGAATTCAAAAGTCACTGACAGTGATAAGTGGCAGTTAGTACGTTATTCCTGGGGCAGTAATTATAGATGAAATAATGTTGGTTTAAAGTAGATCCAGGGTCTTTCATTAGGGAATTTATCTTTTGAATAAATTATGTGGGAACAACTTTGGAAATCAAGCTGAGATTCTGTTGTCATTATTCACACTAAATATTACCTACTCTAAGTGCTAACAAAGGTGACAGGATTTTATCTTGATTAGCAAATATTTCCCCCTAGTTTTGTTACATTCTCTAGATACTAAAATATATTTTCATATTATAAAACTGAAAATTTAGCATGACAGGAAGGGTGGGAAAAGGTTAACAATCAAATGTGAACTTTAACTGAGTGTTACCTATATATTCAACAGCACCATTAAAAAGAGGTGAAAATGCTGTAGTTGACACAGATGGGGGAAACAAATCTTAGCAATTTGTCAGAAATAGGCAAAAAATACCTTTTTTGTTGTCTTTTTAAATTTGGGATATATATTTTAGTTATTCTTTTCTATTTTTGATAAGATGCTGGAAAAGCAGAATCCAGACGTTTGGAAAGGGTTCTGCTTTTCTCTTGCACCCATCCTTTATGCCTCTGTGAAGTTTAGCTGCCTCACAGGGAGAAGGAGCAAGGCCCTGGCTCCTGCAGAGGGAGCAGTGACAAGCATTCACAGCCCAGTGGGGGCAGCTTTGTGGCTTCCTTCTGGCTGCTTCTCTCCACATCTCAAGCATTACTGCTGCTAGTAAATATCTGCCATACCTTTGCACCTCAGTAATGTGGGAGGTTTCAGTATTTACATTATCTTTAGCCCCAATAAAAAGAACCAGTCACTGTGGTTCAGTATTCATCTGAACTTCTACCACTCTACATAAATTCATTAAATCCATCCATTGTGGTCAATTTGGCTTTAAAACATGCTTGATTTTCATTTAATATGTGTATTTTTGTTATGCAGATAGAGAGAGCCCTGTTACAAAAGTACCCAAAGCAAGAGAGATTGAAGTATGTTGAGAGCACTACCTTTCCTAGCATTTTTACAGGGCCTCAGCTGGTAAACCTTAATCCTCCTAGTCAGCATCTATATCATACTTAATGGTTACTACAGCTGCTTTAAAAAGAAAAAAAATATTAAAAAAAAAAAAAACCAAAAAACAAAAAAACCAGCTTTATAAAAGCATTTATCACCAGCATTTTTCATAGATGTCATTAGCAGTCAAAAGCCAAGCATAAATTATTTTGGAAACAGACAATAAAAGGCAACAAACTAATCATCAAATTCATTAGACTTACTTTTACAAAACCATATCACTCATCTGAGTAATCAACTCCCAGATCTTAAACATAATTTCAGTGTCAGGCTGTGACTAGAACAAAGCTTGGCTCAAACAATGAAACTATTTAGCCTGAGCTCATCAAGTCACTGCAACAAGTGGAAATTATTACTTCTGGTGAGCAAGGGCCTCTGGCAAGCTATTATGCATATTCTAAAATGGCATTGTAATTATTTAAATTATATTCAAATGCATTGCTAATGAATCTGACATCTGGAAGGTGATGTGTAGGAATTAATGATACAAAGCAATTATTTTTTTATCTGAACTTGGTGGTCTTGGGTGGCTTTATAAGCATACTTCACCTAAAATGTCTGTGAGACTTAGAAGCTTAGGTCTTACAGGGAACTTAGACTCCCAAGTTACTCCATTGGTTTGGTTTTTGGTGATTTGCAGAATTGGAAGATTTCAAAACCAGTTTATGGTTTAATCTCTCCAAACAGTCCTTAGATACATAGTCCAACTAATTCCTTGATAAGGGCACAATGCAGCTCTCCAGTGCCATTCGTTTCACAAAGGTTGCCTCTTAGTTACAGTACTTCATTAGGTTTATGATCCCTTCTGCTTCAGAAAAGGACAGGAATTGTCTGCAGCTCCCCTATGAGATATTCATCTAAATCAAAGTAATACTAATTTCAGATACCGATTTAAATAATACAAAACTCTATTCTAAATTCATTTTAATCTTATTTGTAGTTGTAATTTTAACTTAATTTTTAAAGTGAAAGTGATTTTGTAACCCTCAGTACACTTGAGTAGTAGCTAAATGTGGTCTGTGGGATAAATATGGTGCTTCTTTTTACTACATGGCAAAAATTTGAAACACATACACACATTTGTACAAGTAGTTCTATAGATTTCCATCTCTTTAGCCATACCCTCTATTTGTATTCAGTTTTGTTCCTAACATAAAATAAAGACTTTCATTGCAACTTCCATCAGCTTCCCCTGCTTTGATTAAGCCAATCACTGAAATAAATTACGTGATTATCTTGAAAAGCATTTTCCGTCTAAACCTTCAGGAGTGGCTGGGGCTGGCTCCTGGACAGACTATTGTTATGAGGTGTTTGGCCACTCAGACCCCAGCTTAAGTGCCTTATTTTGGTTTTGATTTGGGCTTTTTTAAGAACTTCAGTGGTTCTGTATATTACAGTGAAAAACTGGTTTGTATCAAGAAGTCAGCTTTTAGTAAGTGTACGCCTTAATACATGTTGTCATCTTTTCAGGATTAATTTCAGTATGGTTTATTCCTTCTAAAAATCTTTGAAAGCTAATATGATTTTGTTCTTTTTGTATTATTTTAGTATGCTTAGCTTTTAGTGAGTGTATTTACCAGGAATCTATTCTCAAAGCAAGCAATTCCCTTATGTCCTCAGCACTGCTGCCTCTCACCACTCCCAGTTTCAATGGGTAGTGGATGCCCTAGCTGGAATGGGCTCAGATATTGAGTTTAGGAACTGTTGCCAAGTAACAGATACTGTAGCGGACCCTAAATTGTACTATTTAGTGCAAATTAATGCTTAGAAAGAGCTGCAAGGAGAATAGGATTGTCATTGGATCCATGTGCTCTTCCTTCTGCAGAAAGCTGCAGATAGAGTTGTGAAAAGAAAGCAGCCCATAATCAGGCCCATTATGTGTGGATGCTAATCTCTGCATTTATGAGTTATAAATAGAAAATACACAGCACCCCTTTGTGTCTGCCAAGTAAATACTCTGAACCATTTCTGGGGACCAAATGGTTCCCTAGCAGGAATACAGCTAGTTTTCTGCAATTCGAAAGATTGCATTCAAATTCAAAAGGCTTGGTTCAATGTCTTAGTTGAAAGAATTGAGAAATTAAAAATTGTTTAGAGACCAGCTCTTTGAAGACCAAGTGAATGTTTGTTATGCAGTCAGGGCAGTCACTTTAATAACTTCATGAAAACATAAGAAATCTTAAAAGCTGACTAACATGAGTGCAATATTATGGGAAAAGAAATACACCATTAATGTCATGGTCTAGCTATAAGCCCAATTGTAAGCATAACTCAGCAAGTATTAAGGGAAAACAGCCTTATTAAAAGGTGAAAGTAAAAATAAACAACAAGCCACCACCACAGCTGTATTTTCAACTAGCCTAATCCTAAGAAATCCAGCAGAGATCAGTACCAACAAATATTTTAAGATCTGTACTTAATGTGGAGGATTTCTACATCATCTAACATGTCAGTCTCTCTACTGCACCAGCAGAACTTCCAACAGCAGGTGGCTGCAGCAGTGCATCTCTCACGCTCACAAAGCAGTCACACAGCATTGTAGTGAATTCATTGTGGGCTCCTACAGTGGTGATGGCATCAGTCAGCAAATCTCCATCACATTAAAACCTTTCTCTCCTGACTTAATGAACATTCTTGTTGGTGGCATCTTCCATAACATTGGGCAGTAAATGCACAGTTGCCTGAAGTGGTCCTTCCTCAATCATTAAGGTATTAAGGAGTTGTTTCCTTTAATCCCAACTCATCAAGCCATCTTCTTCCTCAGTTTAAAAGCTGAAGAAGGAAGCGCCAAAATCAACATATGTTCCAACGTACAATGTATTCATCATAGAAGCTGTGCTAAAGGATACACAGACTCTCCTATTTCAGGGCATTTTGGAAAGTCTTAAGAGAAAATTGTCAGGTAACTGTCCATTTTGTAGTGATTTCACAATTTGCACTGCATTATATGCTACAACTATTGCACACAGCAATATACTGTATTAGATGAACAGTCACATTTGTTGATTCATACAAAGAAACAGTGCAAATTACTCTGCTCTTTTTTTTCTACTGTGAGGAAAACAAGGAAAACAAGACCATTCTTTCTGATGGTCAGAAAGTTGTACTAAACCTGTGGGCATTGCTGTGAGAAACCTTAGGGCAATCACTGTGCTGAAAAAGTGCCTTGGCTCAATAGCTGTATGAATAGCCTCTTGACTTGAGAAAGGAAAGGTTATTTCATTAGACACTGACCAAAGTTACAGGTGGTCAGCACCCAGCTGGCTGGACTCTGCCAGTCAACAGTCATCATCTTCTGGCACTTCTATTGATTTCCTCCTACTTCCCTTCCCCAAAACAAAGAATATGAAGACTTCTTATTCTTTTATTTCAATAGCCACATCTAAACAATGCATTTTGTGTTTGTATGCCTGTTCCTTGGTGACTAAATTATAGTAAGTTTTTATTTGGTTGTACAGTCCCAAAGCAAGTGTAAAGATGTGTGTGTTAATAGTCTCATTTTCATATAAGTAATTAATGATTTAGATTTTCAAGTTCCTCAAGAATTTCACAGCAATGTGAGTGGCTATAAAATGGATGTAGAAATACTGTAGATAGATTCTAAAATCCTCAGGGAAATTAGTCACTTCTCTTACAAGTAAATTTAATTTCTTTTTACTCTCTGAAAATTGCAGCCTACATTTTTTTTAATGGGCTTTAAGAAAAAAAAAAAGAAACTAAAAAAAAAATATCTTTTTCATCTTTATAAATACAGTTTAGAGAAGTGCTGAGATGTGCAGAGAAAGTAAGAAAGGTATAAATGAGGCTATTTCCTTTTCACAACACTGTAAAGTCATACAGGTTTTTAAGACAGCATGATGAGTGTTTTGTGAGCGCTGTTGATGAAATTGAGATTTGCTGAAGTTTGTGGCACTGTCTGAAGAAGTAGAAACAGTTTTAAAGTTTTTACATTACTTTAAATCCCGCATGCGTCTTTTGTTTGTTTAATCCCATGTGGGTAGAAAAATTATTAGTTTTGTTGTTGCTGGTTATAGACCTCCTGCCTCTGTTTCCAGTGTGTAACTCCTTTATGTGCACATCAGTGGAAAGAAACATTTCACAAATTAGACCCTTGATCCTGGATTACTCCTGAAAGGAGCAGGGGTTGTATACTAAGAAGGTAACTGCACATTTCCCCTGGTACACTGCTGAAAATATCTGTGACAATGGAGAAAGCATGTGCTTCAGCGTAAGAAGAGAGATAAGAAAACAGGTGTTTGTAGATCTTGGTCGAAATAATTACTTTACATAAATCCTTTTTTGGTCATAGCTGTTCAGATCTGTTTGCACATTTGGCAAGTGAGGCTCTCCAGTGGCAGCTGTGAGATGCTATTTGGCAAAATGAAAAAGAAGCTTTCCCCTTGCCAGTTCCAAAGTTTATTTTCCAAAACCTAGCTAAAGGTGAAAGTCAAGTCCTCCCCTCTCTTCTATTGACGCAGTTCCCCAAAAAGGTCCCATTACTCCTCCTGAGGTAACAGAAGAGATGTAGAATCTTGTTGCTGAGATTGGGATGCCAACATTCAGTTTTTCTCATTGTGCCTTTTGTGTCTCTGAGGAGAGTGATATGAATCCCAATGGGCTTCTCTTTCCAAATATTCCATTCCTCACTCTCTCTTCCATGATGCTATGGATGAGGTTGGAAGGGCAACATCGGAGTCTTTTCCCTTCCAGCACAGGTCACACTGCTTTAGAGCCACTTTGTTCTGTTTGAGACAGTCATGGGGTGGGGGGAGGTGGGGTGGGAGAGCAGTTTGATTAACTGGAGATCACCTGCCAACAAGGTGAAAAAGCAAAGCCCAGAAATGCCACTTTTCCCCAGCAAAGAAGGAATTATGTGGGTGGAAGTGAAAATTATATGGGTTTTATTCCTGGCTATTGTTCTTTTATATTAGTTTATTAGCTGTGAAAGGCAGCACAGTCCCCTCTTCATGAGGGTTGTCTTTAGCATGATTAACATGTATGTGTCACTTCTGTGAAATCTGCAGATTTGTTGAAGGGGAGGGTAAGGCTGGGTATGAATGAGGGATCTACACAAGTAAGCCTTTTATTTAGATTCTGATTTAAGACAGCTGAGGTGCTAAACAATTATTATACAAAGCTGAAGAGAGGAATGGTGGGGTTTTTTTACCTGCTTTAACCGTGTGATTAGTTTTGGAGCCAAAACCTCTGTTATACCAACCTTGTTGATAAGATGGAGCTGGCTGTGTTTTTCTCAACTCATGCACCTATCACCAATATAATAAAATAGTAAAATTGGTAATATGGAGGGAACAACTCCTGACATTTTGTGGTTATTAGTGCCGTGATTCTAGTCCTCTCATGTTTATGAAGTTATCTTTTTTCTGTCTTCTTGATGAATATGCTATTCCTCATTCCCCACATGAATGCCTTTCAGTTCTGCTCAGCTATCTTCAAGTTTACGAATAGCAACATTTTTTACTCTATTTAAATCAAAGTAATTTCCGTGCAGGGGCTTCTTGCTGCATCCCATCAAATCAGATGCTAATGAAATAATTACTGAAAAGTAAAATATATAACTCTAGTTAAGGAAAGACAAAAACAAAGAAGAGATAGCATATGTACTGACAGACAAAACCTCTTTATTTGACTGCAATCTTCAAATGTTATGTAATACAATTGACCAATGTGGAATGGATAACATATAGAAATTTTCTTACAAATATGCCTAAAAAGAAATCTGTCATAAAAAATCCCATCCACTGCAAAGGTCCTCTGTTTTCTACCTGTTTTGTGAAAGCAGAACACAGAATTTTTAAGATCTGATGTCACGAATTTCATCTCAATGTAATCACTCATGTATGAGTTTGTCATAAATGAAATAGAGATATATATTATAAAGCTATATTATAAAGCTATGTATTATCTAATAAAAGCTATGCATGGTCTTATAGTAGGCAGATCCAAAATTTAATTCTTGTGCTATAAGTATGAGCATTTTGGGATCCAAATGTAATCTCTGCAGCTCAGCATCGTCTTTGTAGGAACATCTTCAAGTCAGAGAAGTAAGGGGCTCTGTTTAATCCCAGCTATCACGCCCAATTCATCGGCTCTCCTTCTCCAGATTCCCAGTGGTATCACAGAACCCTTTACATCTACAGGTCTGCAGGTTAAATCCACCTTTCCAGTGAAGTGATTATGATAATGTCCTGATTGAGCCCTAGTGAGAAAAAAGCATCTTAAATTCTTTTTGAGCCTCTTCTCTTTGCAGCGCACCTGGCTCCAGGGCCAGTCTGATTCCAGCACTGTTGAGGGGGGATGATTCCTGCAGTCAGTCCCAGGAAGCAGAGTTGAAGTACTCAGCTGTATCCGTTGCTTCCCATCAGCAAACCATCACATGCTTATCAACATCTGAGGGATGCTAAAAGTAGCGATTGTGAGAGCTCGCAACCAAACGGGTTTTTTAAGTTCAGAAGCCCTGACTATGTGGGATGTGAAGAAATGCTTATGTAAGGATGTGACAGCATCAGCAAGTCTTGTGCTACAAATTGTTTCAGCTGGTTGGAAGCTAAGTTAATTCAGGGTGCTCCCTCGTGGATAAAAAAATAATGGGGCAAAATATTTCATTTAAAAGAAGTGCAAGTTGCTTTAGAAATAAGGTGTTTAGGATCTGGATCTGGAAAGCTGTGGGAGCAAAGGTGTTTCTGAGAGAGGTTTCTCTGGGGCTAAGCAAGCTTAAAGGAATTTGGGCCAAGCTGCTTCTTTGGTGGTGGAAATCAGGGACTGGCTCAGCTGTTCTTGGAGATTATTTGTATTGCCCCACTGCTGAGGAACATCTACTTCAGGAAGTTACTGTCTAGATTCTGGTCAGAAAACCGGCACTTGATAAGAATAATCTTTTCATCTGATGCTCTGCTTTGTGTCTGGTAGTCCCTGTGGCACAGCAAGAGAGTGATTCCTACATTGATTGAGTTCTTTGACATGAATTAGTCAAGAAATAGACTCAAGTATGAGATGGATGTTGCTTTTGTCTGATCTGGGGATTGACTCCATTTCTTTGATCAAGGTTTTAGTTCTTCACACAACAAAATGAAGTAGTATAAGAGAATCCACAACAATGCATTGACAGTCATTTGTTTATGAATTAAATTACTCAGACAAGCACATCTTTCACATATACCAATGCACACTTTCCTTTGTATAACTAATGCATCTGTGATATAATGAAATACCCATTGCTGTAGAGCCTAGGTATTATGGTCCTCATCTTCACGTTCCAAGAGGTACCAGAGGATATGACTTGATTGCTTTTCAGCCTTGAGGGAAGTTTTGCATTTGTGGAATGTTCTATTACATTAAAAGCTGGCAAAAGCCCAAGGCCAACAGTAGTCTTCTGGTAATTTCAAATACAGTTTTGTGAGCAATGGAATTATAAAGCATGATTTCCATTAATTTCAGAGTGTGACTGGGTATTCTGATGCCTAATAAAATATGTGCTTCAATTGAAACTTTTTTTCACAGTTTGAACATCCACAGTATCTCCTCCTCATGTCTATTTTCTGGCGTGTAATAAGAGGTGAGACCATTTTGGAGCTTTCACCTCATACAGAGATTCTTAGTTGGCTTTCTGTATTCCATTTGGCTGCCTGCTTTCAGAAAACTTACAGGAATTTAATGTCTTCAAGAGGCCTGTGAGCCTGGTCAATATGCTAAAAAGGTATGGAAAGGTGGCAGTCAGTCACCAGGCTGGTAATTGCACTCAAAGAACACAAAATTATTACCTACACTGTGTTTCCTTGGGAACGAAGGAAAAAAATGTATTTTATTTTATTGCAAATCCAGTGACAAACATGCTTTGATTCATATTTAAATCTATTCTCATTTTCTTGTCGTGGTTTTTTTTTTCTTTTTGATCTCTGTATAAAGGAACTTTTTTTTTTTTTTAAATCTAGATAGCTGCTCCAGTCATTCCAATAATCTAAATCACTCCATTACTCTCTCTCCCAACTCTGAATATCTTAAGCTATACCCTGATTTTAGAAACCAGGTTTTGTCTGTATTGGTTGCCAGCATCTGTCTTCAGCAAAAAGCGTAGTCCCCAAGCATTTTGTTGTTGTGTAAGGTTTGCTTTATGCAGAGCATTTGGAGGATAAGCACTTTGGCTTTTCTTGTTTACATTCTGCTTGCTGTATTTTCTCTTTGTTTACAATTCCAGCACAGCTGAATCCTGATAGGTTAAATGGAAGGGAAGACAGGCATCAGACAGTTGGTGCCTGACCCATCCAGCACACGCCTCTTGCTTTCAGAACAGCCCAGTCATTTTTCACTGGTACTTTGAGGTGCATTCTAATCTGCCTTGGCATCTGTCCAGCCCTGCATAATATCAAGCAGAGAACATCCTGTTTGAGACAACAGATTGTTAGTTCAATTATTTCCCTGAAATTGAGTTAAAATTCCGTGAAAGAAGCTTCAAAATTGAAGGACCCTATGGGAATTTTGTGGGGTTTTTGTTCATTTGACTTACAGCAATCAGGCGTACTAAATGAGATGCATTGTATAAGTGCATGTTCTACGTGCTGTTTATGGCTGTTTATGTTTTATTTGATAACAGAGTGAAGTAAGTAAGTTGATAGCACTGCCATCTATAGATAAAACAAAGGTCTTGTGCTGAGCTTGCTAAGGAAAGTGGAGGAGCTTGGACTTCTTGTCTAAAATACTCTTAACAAATTTTTATTACAACCAGAGAGAAGAACTCTGAGCTGCTTCTGAAAATGATTAATGACAATTTCTCATTAATAGTGACCAAATTTTATGTTACTGGCCAGTAACATAATACAGTAATTAAATAATCCTTCAGTACCTTTGGGTCAGATTCAGTTACAAGCACTCAGGACCACTGCTGGACTGCAAAGTATATTTTTCTAATCAGGGTTGTGTCTGGCATATTGGAAAGACTGGTAGCCTTGCTGTAACTGATTTCAGTCAATTTTTTTAGTAAAGTCAAGGTGGTGCAGTTTTTTTGGCAGAGGTCCAAGCATCCATATGGTACAATAGTGTTCTGTATTAATTCTAGTGTAGTTCATTGAAAGATAGCGTTCTGGTCAGATGCAAAATGTTCATGCCCAGTTTTGTATTTTTACCCTTGTTTTCCTCTATTGATTTTTATTTATTCTCAGAAGCACAAAGGCCAGCTTCTCCATCTGCCAGTTTTATCTCTCCTCATGCACTGAGTGTTTATTTTCCTCCTTGTTTCTCAAACTGCACACATATCTGAAGAACTGAAAACTGGCTGTAACACATGAAGTTAGATTCTGCCATTTCACGGCATTCCAATAAGGCATATTTTCAGATTGTCTGATGGATTTCCATTAAGTGAAGTTTCTGTTTTATTATATAAAGGGTGATAGATTTTTGCATGTTCTAATGCTCTTTTGTTTAAGCATTTCATGGCCACATAATTAGTAAAGGCTTTGGCTATTTTTGGAGTGCTCTATATTGACTGGGTATTTGGTCTGCTTGTGCATAAATGAATGTCACCTTTTTGCTCCTAGGGAACAAGACACACTCCCTATCACTGTCTGTGAGTTTTATTTCTTGTCAACAATTTCTATGTGAATTTTATATGGGGGTAATAAACTAGTTTAAATAGCACATATTCCTAAGTGATCTGCAAGCCATAGTAAAGAGAAAAAATGCAGCAATTAGTGTCTCACAAACTAATCAGAATAAATAAGGCATAGAAGAGACAGTATATCACTTAATGACTTCATCATATTTGCGTGATAAAGATGAGGAAAATCCCTAAATGATGACAGTGAAAAGTATTTGGGAGAAATTGCATGCGAGCTGCCAAGAAGGCAAAAATTTGGGGTTCATAAAATATGCAGAGTTGCCATCACTGCATCACAGAAGACTTGGCACACTAAGACAGTTTAGACAATGTCACATAAAACACAAACCACTGTGGAAAAGCATACACTAAATCCACATACAACTTGCATTTTCAGCTCTGAAGTCCTCCTCCAGTAAACTGAAACATTGAAGTTGGTTCAACTGCATATTTTCAAACTTCACATCAACAGCATGTGAACAACATCAGACCTCCAATTCTAGTGTTGTAGCCATGAAGCTCAGTAGATAGCATACTAATCAATTAAAGCTAATGGAGGGCAAGACAAGACTTACGAGCAAAAACTTCAGCTATTATTTTTATTTCAAATGAGGACAATGCATGAATTTAAACTCTGGTGGGTGACAGAACTTCAGCTTAGCTGTGTGCTTTTGAAAATCCCATCCATACTTAGGCTTTCAAAGGCATTTTACACTATACTTTTATCAACTTTTCCTGGTTCAGTCAGAAGGACCATCATTTCATCAATCAGCAGTTCAGGGCCAAGTTTTAATTAACTACAAGGCAGAAGGTTGGTGTCTCAGTTATACGTAAACTCTTCTGCATAGCTCTGACGGCACAAAAAAGCTGCAAATTTTTTTTGCAGTGAATTATAAAACTTAAAATCAAAAAATATTTTCTAATACTCAAGGCTTAATAGGTATTTTGGGGCTTAAGTTAATACTTACCTGAGTCTCTTGGATATGCAGTTAATAGGAAGATGAGAGAGGGCATGGGAATGTAACCCTCTGTCAAGTGATTTGAATAACCAAATTTGAAAAGGAACACTCAGAAAAAAAATGTGCATATTGCTCATTCCCTTGAGCCCTTTCATCCAAAGGCTAATTCCAAGGTGTCAATGAACCGTATGATAAAAATAATTTAAGGAGAGTTTAGACTAGTAAGCACACTTCAGTTTCTAAGGTATAACAAAAGGAAAAACTCCTTTTGTCTGAGAAGTACCTCTAGCATTTCTCAGGGAGTCTCTAAATGTTAGTATTCAAAATGGTTCTGCAAATGCAGTTGCATGAGGCAATGGAGATATGGGTGGCATGGAAATGTGACTAATTTAGTACTAGTTTCTGCTCTGAACCTTTGAAGAAATCATATTTTCTGGTTCCCTCTTTGGAGTATGCTTTGTGAGTGGGTTTTAACTCAGAACTTTCTACCATAAAATACTTGTATGATCCCAGAGAATAAAATCTCCTAGATTCAAGACCTTTATCTGTCCTCGTCAACCTAAGTGTCCTAAGCAGTGCTTTGAAAAGTCAAGACATAGCCTGCCAGATGCCCTTGTTCCAGGCACCTTCTTATTTCCTTGTGTATAGATTTGAGAAGAAGGTTTAATTTCCTGGTCACCTGCCAAGACTGCCCTGGTAAGATAGGAAATTCTCAGAGAAGGTGGAGTATTAAATTACCTCATATTGAGTAGAAATAGGACTGGGGTTACTGCTTTCCTGGTGCATGTTCTACTCATGAAAACCTAGTCTTCAGAATGACCTTCTCTGTTTGCAGGGACAGCTACATTTTTTTGCCAAGCAGGCAAAGGCTGTTCTCTGTGCAGAGCTCGGTCTCCACCTCTCAGTTTGTCTCTGTGCTAAGGATAAGCTGAGCTAGCCAGGGTGCATCCCAGAGGGATCTAAAGCATGCACTTTTCCATGTCCCTAAATGTTTAGGAGGGTGAGGGCACCTTCACACGTTGAGTGAATGTATTCTGTGGGAGATGCAGTGGTGTGTTGTTGGACACTTAAGAAAAACAGTTCCCAGAAAAATACTTAACAGCTATGTCCTCTCACCTGTGTATGTGTGGTCTTTCTGCATTTACTCTTTTTGGTACCCAAGTTTGCCAGCATTGTTCTGAATGCTACTTTGAGCCTTAAAGTTGTCTCTCCACAGATTTACTACTACCTTGGGCTTTGGCCATACGTGAAGGTCTTGGACTAAGTTTGACCTTGGAGAGCATTTCTTTCTGCCTTTATTTGCACTCATTTCCAGACATTTCTAGTGTGGAACTGGACTGCCCCCTGTTGTATAGAGCCATTTTCAACTAAGAGGGACTTCTTGTGTGCCTATGTAGCAGTAATAACAATAGTAGTCTTGAATTTCCTTGGTTTTACCTTCTCTTTTCATCTGTGCTCAGATCCCTTTCTTACCTAAGGCTGTTGTGTATTATTTGTATCATGGCTCTACTTAAGATCTCCAGTCAGTTTGATCATGCTTATGTCCTGAAAAACTTAATAATAAAAGCCCCATAGCATAATTCTAAATATTTGTTCTTCGTGCCATCACCTGAGCATGAATCAGGAATATAGTGGGCAAACAGGAAATGGTAAATACTCCTTATCAAATACAGAGAGGCAAGTATTTTCTCAGGGAGGTTAAGTTGCTTACACTCAGTGCAAGCCTGGAGAACCAGTAGCCAACAAAGTTTAAAAACTCACAGCTGAAAATCTGCTCCTCAGGTTTTCGTATTCACAGAAATTGAGGTACATGATTCCTCAGTTCAAATATGAAACAATTTTTTTCAGCTTATCCTTCATACTCAGCCTCACTGAATTAATGGAGGAGCAGCTGTAGATTTCAAGGAAAATTTTGGTACATCTGTAGCTGAAACTGTCTCAAATTTCCATTGCATCAGATAATTCTTATCAGATATCCTTGAAGATGATAAGAGGATCAATGCTGTCAGCAAGTTCAAAGCAGCATGAAAATACAATTTGATGAAAAGCAGCTTCATTGTAATGCAAAAAACAGCACCCTAGCCATTCCTGTAGTGCATGTGCAAGAGTTTGAGTGATTTGAAAGCAGGATTCCTGATACAGTAATTTCTGCCATATATGAGACCCAAAATGATTACCTGTAGAGTAAATGGACCTGCTCATCGTGCAGGTCTTTGTAGAGATAATGCATACACCTGTTCAGAAGATGTAACAGTTGTGGTTGAAATACCAGGTCTGAAACACAAGGGTTAGCATGGATGGTTAAGCTTTTAAATCTCTTGGAAGCAGCTGATTTTAAGTTACCATGGCAAAGGATTTTCAGACAATGAGAAGCTTTTACATTAATATCTTTGTAAGCCTTGTTGTGATAGAATTGTCTCTGAAGAGCAGTCTCTTTCTTGCTCCTGCTGACACACACAGTTATAAAATCATCAAGTAATTATATAGTGCTGTAATGACTTTTTGGATTTCTTCTCTATGAGTTTTGCCACTGATTTCTAGATTCCCTTTCTGTTAGATTTTTATGATAGGGAACAGAATTATTTAACATTTTGTTATCAAAAAATTTTGAAGATATCCCTTGTGTTTTGAAAAAATACCAAGGTATGGAAATTACAATCATTTTCCATTGTGTTAGTCTACTAATTTTGAACAACAACTAATAAAACCTGTCTGAATAAAACCACTTTTCTTTGACAACTTGGTTGGTTTGGGCTTTTTTGTATTTTCTGCCTAACATGGCTAGAGTTTTTTGGAGCATGTATTTTGCAGTTAGGTTCTATGGTCTTCTTATCTTCCTACTCAGTGGCCAAAATATACGTCTGAAAAAGCGTGTCCTATCTGAACTCAGGGTGAGATAAGAAACTTATTAGTAGGGGAAATTAGTACAGAATTTTGCAGGGACTTTAAATTTTGGGAGGAGAGAGCATAGTGTCTACTCAAGACAGCTTGGACTTGGCCCTGGTTGTTGCTGGTTCACTTTAATGTTCCTCTCCTGCCAAACAGGAGCAGAACAAGGGTCTGTTTAAGTGGTTGGCCACTCATGTGCACATGGAGTCTCAACACACAGAAAAGCTAAAGGCCAGAATTTGTACTCCTGTTAATCTTTGCCAGCTGCACAGCAGCCCCCAGCTGATGCAAATGGTGCTGGTAGCACATTCTGCGTGTCTGGGGCTGGGAAGCAGTAATACCAGTCTCTTCACTGCCACCTCCCCCGGCTAGCTGTGGGTTTGAGTGCTTTGGAGGTACACTTTCTAAGAGGTCATTTTCCCTGCCAGCTGCAGAGACAGGATGCTAAAGGGGAGGTTTACAGGAGGGGAGTTTTCCAAGGAGGCCTTGAGGAAACTGTCACCAAGTCTCTAGCAGCACTGAAGCTCTGACATTCATGCCCAATGGCACTTTGTCATGCTAAAATTTAATGGGCTTCAAGACATAAAGTGAGATGTATTTGTTCTGACACACTTTTAATTAAGGTTTTTATCAAATTCTTTTTATTTTAATCTTTATTTGACATTGGCCATTTCTTCTTTGGGATTCTGTAGGTCTGAAAAGCTTTCAGATAGGGCTTTAATTGCAGCCTTTCAGTGTAATTATTAGTTGTGTATTACATGGGAATGAAGCTGGTTCTTTTAAGTTAGCACAGTATAAACACTTCATGCTCTCAGCTGCTATGCTAATGCACAGGAATGGCATCCACATCACAATACATTGTCTCTATTCTCTGTACTGCAACACAGACTCTTTACTCAGTTTAGTGGCAGCTGCGGCACACAAGTAATTGGGGCCTGAAAAGTCTCTGTGAGTATCATTAATTTTAGTCTTAGGAGGTACCTAAATGCCAATAACAGCATACAAACATATTTAAAGACAAACAGATTGATTGGATTGCATAAATAGATCGATCAGATTAATCTCAAATACATACATTTTTGGACATTTATTATTAGTTATGCAGAGCATGGAGTCAACTGGACGTGAGGGTGTGGAAGAGACTCTTTGTACATCAGTCTAAGTTGTTAACTGTTAACTCTGAAATCAGCCAAAATATTTAACCTGAATAAAATGAATTATACAGGAAATCTTTAGAGATTAATGATATATATGAAGGTCTCTTAAATAAAATAGCCCAAAGTTACAAAAAAAAGGCAAAAATTGGGAAAAGATTTAGTAATAAGTTGGGGGAGAGGGGGATATGAAATGAAGGATGCTAAGTAGTGGGTGGGGATAAGCTCATTTTATGTAACAAGATAATTTAAAAAGTGAAATACAGAAATAGCTGGAAAACTGAAAAATAACTGCATTGCAGCTTTCACATGTTCACAGCTCTTCTAAAGAGCTTGAAGTCTATAATTTGAAGCAGCAATGAGGAACTATTCACCTGATATGTGAGCACACCAGGGCTTAAATTCTCCAATCTTTCTCCCATCATGGAACAGAAAATATGCTCACCACACAGCTGAAGAGCTGGTGTCCCCTGCCTGTCTATTCACATGCTGTGGACAGAAAATGTTACAGCCATGGAGCGAATGTGTTTGTAGTCTGGCAATAAGAGGAGCTCTGTAAGCCCACAGGAAAGCAAATAACAAGAAGGATGGCATGAGGTTCCTGCAGCCCTTGCCTCCCTTCTCTCCCAGAGGACAAGTAGAGAAGACCTTGCAGTCCAGGCTGCCAAGCTGTGGATTTAAGGGAGGGTTCAATCCACATGCCTCCCCAAACTGCAGAATGGCTTTCTAGCTTTCTGGTTCATTTTTATTCTGTGAAGCGACAGTCCTGACTAAAGATCTTGGCTGGTTTGAGCTGGAAGTGTTGGAGCTGCTATTGATCTGGGCATGCAAGATGGCCATTTATTTTGAGGAGGGCAAAATAAATTTGCCTTAGCATTAGTGTAGGTTTAAAATAACCGTATCATTTTAAGAGTAGGTAGTGTCACGACTTTCTGAAATTGTGTGCATTGGGTTTACATTTTCCAGGAGAAATCGGTTTCGGTCCTTTCTGTTTGCTATAGAAACAGAACAGTAATTTCTGCTGAACTGCTTCTCGGAGGTAGGCAGCTGTGAGTCATCCAGTAGTTCTGAGGGGCATCAGCCAAACATTCCCTTAGTGAAATGACTAGAAAAAATTTTTCAAACTTTCCAGTTACCAAAAACACCAGTGAATCATGCTAGACATATCTAAGGATACTTTCACTGCCAGGATGGTGTTTTGGTCTGTCATGGGTACCTGAGAATACATCACACAAGAAATAGGAACAATATTGTGAAGCTGATGTTTCATTATTTAAATGATTAATCATGCAATATGTATAACTTTGCAGAAAATGCATATAGCAGCACAGCTGTTGTAGCAGTAATGGAAAGGAAATTAAAAGAGTGATAGCTGTGACAGATGAAAATGTGGGCAGAGGTGTGGGTTCCAGTTTGTTATGCTCAGTGCTGTGGTCAGTAATCTGTAGTACATAGGTATTTCTGTAGTAAACAAAGCCTGAAAATACTGCTTTTCTATTATCATGCAAATCCCCTGTGTGGGAGTAACCTCTTGCAGAAGTGGTACTGAACAGGTGTCATCCTCTCTCATTCCCACACTGCTCCCAAATCAGAATAATCTGTAGTTCTTATAACCAAGACATCCTGGAAGAAATGAACAAATGTTCCCCTTGTACAATATTAAATTAGCATTCTGCATCATCTGTGGCCAATCCCAGAAGACATTTGCATCTGTGTGAGATCAGTATGCATATACCCCAAATTATCAAGCATGGATGCAGAATTTTTTGTTAAGTGACAATCTTTTACTTTGTCAAGTATTGATGGCATTTAAACTGAGCAACTGGAAATCTCTGATTTAGAAGTATTAAAAAATCAAGCCTGTGACTATATTTCCCATCTATTTTGTCTAGCTGCATGTTTTATGGAAACTTGTGCAACCATTTTTGTAATGCTTTTAGCATTTCTTCTTTTTCTCCTTTTTATGGCTTCCCCAATAATGATGCCAGTTCATACCACATTTCAACACTTTTGGCTGCATACTTTTTTTATCACTTTATTAATTGCCTTGTGGATGAAAGAAAACAAAATTTTTGCACAAAAATACTTTTATTTTGAAGAACTATGCCCACATTTTATCATGCCAGTTTAACATACCCCAGTGTATAGTACCATCACAGAATTGGAACAGTAACAAATACCTCTATCATGTTTATTCTGCTTTCATGGCAGGCGTGAAAGAAGGACATCACTTTGTCTGATACACTTACGTGACATTCTCCTGGCTTACCCAGACAATATTTTTTAAATTTTGTTTGTATAAAGGGTGCTTAATACCAAAATTCTGAAATAGTGTTTGGCTGTTCTCCTTCTCCAACTCATTCTTATCCTCAAAAAGTGAGGTCAGTCTGAAATACAGATATCAGATGCCTAACTTGAATTAAGCTAAGCATAACTCTGAGAGCTGCTAATAAATGCTTTTGTTGGAGTGTAAAATAAAAACATTTTGTCTTTATAAGAAACCCAAAACCTGCAATGTGATAGTAGTTGGCGTTATTCTGACAGTTCAGCCTATGATTCTTCAGTGCAGTGATCATGTTATTGTTTATTTGTGCACAGTAGTCTTGGTCATGGATCAGGTTCCAACGCAGACAGTTCATGATGGGAAGCCAGCAGTGTCATGAATACTAGCCTCCAGCTGTGAGTAAATTCTGACTTCTATGTCATGTAAATATTGCTGTGCTAGTACAAATATCCATCAGATGAAAAAAGCAGTATGGATTTTTGTGTTTGCTTTTTTCAGTGTTAAAATATATGCAATCCCTCTCTGGAATGATATCAGTCTCAAAATGAGCCTGCAAGGAAACTTTTGAACATCAGTTTAAACAGAGTGTTTTTCCAGCTAAGCATACATTGCAAAAGAAGAATCTTGAAAGTTAGGGAAAAACATATTTTCCAGTCCTATATAAGAAAAACTTGAGAGCTTGGTGCCAATAATTAAAAAAAAAAAAAAAACAAATAGACAACAGCACAACAGAAAAAGGCAAAATCCACAGATCATTAGATCTGACGTGGATCAAGAACAGCTACAATGGACTCTTCTCATTATTTTCCATACATCAGTAAAATTCATGCAACAGAAGAGAAAGATGTTCTCTTTAAGAATTATTATAATCTTTACTTATCCTCCATGTATAGAGAATAAGAATTTCATATTACTGTGTGACCAAGAGAAAGGAGATTAGGAAATAGCTGGTAATTCCTTTTGTTCACACAGCTCTGCTTGTTGTGCCAGGCAGATCCTTGGCTGCCCACCTGAAAGGGCAGAACGTGTTAGCAAATGCAGGGCAATAACCTGAGCCTTTCTGTGGCAGATAGCTGGAGGTAGGAGCAGGGTCTCAGAGTACCAGAACAACTGAGATAACAACAGTCTTTGGACTAATGTGCTCTGCCACTGAGAATATTCATGAACTAAGGAGCATTTTAACCATTCTGAAAATGCCATCACATTCTGCTCTTACTTTAAGCATTTTAAATGGTTATAAAAATACTGATTTTGCTGTAACATGCCTATTGTGGAAGTATAGAAAACAATAACTTTTTTTGTTTGTTTGTTTCTGCTGAGGACTAGGGCTTTTTTGAATATTTCAAAGTAGTTCAATTTCAGCATCCTTAAGTACTTACTTAAGTCTCAAAGATAAATTAAACTATTTTGTAGAACATGTTAATTTAGCATTTTATGGTCACAGTTGTATGATCATTAGTTCTGAAAAATGACATGCCAAGAAAATTACATCAGTATAAAATCCAGCCCATATATTAGCAGATTCCTTTATAAAAAGTGTGCCATAAAATCTTTTTCTATTTTTTTTCCTGACAGTAAGCAGGCACAGTGCCTTTCTCTATGCATACAGATACATGGATGTGCAGCATATCTTACATATTGTAGGAGGTACATATCCATGGACTCCACCACTGTGGAAAGCACTGCTGACTTTAGACTTGAGCAGCCTTCTTATGGACTTGAAGCTGTTGCTGTAAGGGCCTGAAAAGTGTGTGCAGCATCTGTCATGCCTAATATGCATGAGCAGTAGATTGCAAAAAAGAGGTTACAGTCTCAACAGTAAATTTCTTCCTTGGTGCAAGGTAAGGTGGGGTTTTTAGATGCTGGAAGGGGACATGGACTATCCTCCTCAAGTGAGAAGGAAGGAGCAAGTATAGAGTAACTCACATATAAATAAGAACAGTACATTCCTAACATATATTTATGTTGATGTTTTGATCTGAACAAGTCAAATTCTCATGGGGGAAAATACACTTTTCATTTGTTCTTGGTCCTTAAATTGAACTTCAGACTGCAAGATGGAAAAATCATTATTAGGGAATTGGTCTAGGGATGAACATGAACCTGATTTTCTAGTTCAATGAAAGACTTGTTCAATCATGATGGTGTGTGTGAAAGATGATATAAAATGCTACTGGATGGTAAAGGCATGGCTCTACACAAATTCAGCACAGATGTAAACAGTTAGCCAAGTGCAAAGCACTGTGACCAGGTCTAAAACAAAGTTAATGCCATTATTTTGAACAACCGAGTATGTCACATAATTTGTTCAAGGAGTGATCCCAGTATTTTAGATGTTGGGTGGTGTGTTTAGGGTTGACTTTTCAAATTCCATCAAGTATGTCTTTCCACTTGCTGGTCTGGGTGTGTCTAGTGGACCTGACTATTGACAGGCAGACTAATTCAAAAATAAATTGAGACACCACTAGGGCTTTTATCAAAGAGGAAAATGTTATCATCTGTTTTGCTTAGATTAGGAAGCTGAGAGCAGATAAACAGGAAACAAAAAACCCTAAAAAAGTCACCAAAAAAGACAAAAGTGTGTCAGAATTATCCTGATGCAGCAGGTAGTTGTTCTGGTCTGGTGGATATCCTGTGCTGCAATATCTGAAGCAGTGCCCCTGTTGTGATTCATTATCACTATATAGCACAATTGGAATTAATAATGAAAGACAATCATAAACTGCTGATAGAAATTCTGGTGTTCCTACATGGTTTTGTAACTAAGTGGCTAAATAACTGTTTTTGTGGAGATAATTCCATTAAAGAGATAACAAAAGTAACCTTTACAGATAAGTAGTTACATAATTTAGTCTGGTAGGGCATTATTGGCCTAATTCTCTGCTTATCTGAACAGATAAAATTTCACCAACGATGACGAAGATGTGCCCATTTATTCTAGCAGGGAGCTGTGCAGAGTTTTAAATTATCTGATGTTGTCTGAAGTGCCTCCTTGTCTTTGCCTTGTTAGAATCAGTTTCTCACTGGGGTTGCTTCAAAGGCACTTTGGGCAGCACAATTGGTTTTTGTGGCCTGGGGACTGAGCCTGGGATCGGGACATAGCAGGGTGCTGGCTGGCATCTAAATATGTAACACAGCGTGGTCCTTTTTCTTCTTTTGTAGGAGAGTGCCACATAATTTTCACTGATCAGCGGTCTTTGTCTCTTGAGCACTAGCTGAGGAATTGTGTTTCCACAAGCATAAATGCTGTAATTGTGCCTGCCTTTACTTTATGTGTGCCATGCAGAGCTGTTACTCAAACAAAAGTCCCACTGACTCACCTCGTGTGCACTGCCCATGTGCCTGTTCTGCCATAACTCAGTCTGCAACAGACTTAGCCAGTTCCTCTTTCTCAGGTTATCTAAGTGTTTTTCTATGCAGCATTTTTAATTGACAATAAATCCAACTGGGATGCCTTGTTTGTGCAAAACAGAGTTACTTTATCGTGCCAGAGAAGGACTGTCAAACACTGATTGTGGAAAATATTTTTTTTAATTTCCATTACAGGCTAGAATGGCATGAAATTCTCTCAGGCACATGATGTGACTCCTGGGAATAGTGCTGTGCAGGGTCAGGAGTTGGACTCAATGATCCTTGTGGGCTCCAATTCAGCATAGTCTGTGATTCTGTGAAAATTACAATGTTTACAGAAATGTTTAAGAAATCAAGACAACAGTTTATAAAAAGGGCTAGCTTTAGCCTCCTCTGGGCTCCTCAAAACTCCAGCTTCCTTGAAACTCATTACTACCAAGGTTTCTACTCTTGGGAAAACCTACAGAGTACCACAAAGATAGAGAGAACCTTTGCAGTGTTTCTTCTAAATATGATTTAGAAAAACTTACGGCAATCAACAGGTAAGAAAAGTTAGTTTCTTTAAAGGAAGCTTAGTATATTCTGGTATCATCATTGTACCAAGCTCAATCTATGGTGACATGAGTAGCTTGTAATAGCTGTGAATACTTCTGTAAATTTTTACTGAATGTAATGTTGCTCAACTATAAAGTTTTTCTCAATTAGTAAATCAAATTTTTGTGCTCTGCAATAGCTGTGTTAATGTGCTGTTTTCAGTACTTAGCATGAAATGGTGAAAATTAAGTCATGTGTGAATGCTACCACATAAGCAGAAACTTTCAGAATCCTTACATGAAGAAAGACTGTATCACTTTCAGACGTAGCTATTAGGAGATTTTTGCGTTTGTTGGGTTTCTTTAAATTCTATCAAAGGCCCTCAGAGCAATGAGGACAGTTGATAATACAAGTAATAAGAGAGTAATTCCACAAGATTTAATGTGAAACCAACTTAGAGCATAGGAGCTAATGGAGCCAGCAGAAGTCCATAAATCTGGTTTGTTGTCCTTCTAAAAGATCCTCTTTAGTTTGGCCAGGAGATACTATCTTGGTGCAGTAATAATGTGGTGAAATAGACTACATGCATGCTAAAGAACAGACTGGTCAGTGCTGCCCCTTATCTTTTACATGTACAGATAAAATTTAATGAAAAATAAACAAAGGAGCTTGTCTGCTGAATTCTGGAAGGAAATGTCTTCAGTCAGGTTGCAGCCATGGCAACAATCCATGGAATTCAAATGTCCTGTGCTATGAATCAATTCAATAAAATGATGATCTGGATATTTACTGCTCCCTGAAAGTCTCTCTTAAAGAGATTTATTCAATTTTATAGAGCACAATATAAACAGGTATGAGCTAGTTACCTTCTACAGTTAGAACATAAAGAGAAAGCAGGAGAAACATGATGAATATGATCCAAGTTGTTAATCCACATTAATAAAACAGGGCAAGAAACCTGGGTTTATAGTTCAGCATGAAAAAATGCAGATTTTTACAGGTGCTGCACATCTGCATGAGGGGTACCAGATTGGTTTGGTCAGGAATCTTTGGGATGATAGTTAAACTGCAGTCAGAGCTTTTCCCATGCTTCTTTCCCATGTCTCTTACTAAACAGCACAGAAGGACAGAATCTTCCTGCGTGATCCACAGGAGGAGCACAACCCAGGTGCTGCTCACCTCATGACCCCCTGAGACCACCTGCTTGAGGAGCTCCCAGTCATGTTTGAGTCAGTGCTGTCTTGTGCCCGTTCCCTTTGCTTGTCACCCTTCTTTCACACTTGCTCAGTTCAGAGGTTGATTTTTCAACAACACTAAAGCAAAATAAACCAGCAGCATCTGAGAATTACGTGGCACAGCTATTTTGCTGTAGAAACTGCAGGGAGAGTTTTTTGTGTCCAGCACTTCAAAATTCTACTTTTGTCTGATTAGTCTTCTAAATTGCTTTATTTTCTCTCCAGGAGGAAACCTAAATAACACTGGAGAAAAGAGCTTTCTATTGCACTTAGAGCTGGAAGAGGACTATAGAAAATATAGTGATAAATCTCCCAACAGTAAAAACAGTGTAATACAGATTGCAGTAGCTAGAAAAATATTTACCAAAATGGTGGCAACCTGAGTGAGTTCATGCTGACCTGACAGAGTCAACCAGTACAGTTCTGGTTGGGTTTCCATGTCGGTTCTGATGTTTTCCTCTGTTCAGTATGTGAGTGATCCAAGGAGGACACTGTGAATTTTCTGAAGACTTTGTTTTGGTTGATTCTGATTTCACTCCGTTCTGAAAATTCCCTGGGAAAAATGTCAAGCAAAGCTAGAAGTAAAAGCCCTTCTCAATTATGCTTTTAAAGCTTTTATCACTGCAAGTTCACAATGGTTGCAATGGGAAATAATACATAAGAAAAAGGTCACAAGCAGCTCAGTTTCAGAGCATGCTGTTTGTAAAAAGGAAATAGTAGTGACATTGCCAAACCTAGGTTCCCAGATTTTTGCTCTTGACTTAAAAATAGATATACTTTAAGTATATTAATTCAATAAATTACTTTTGATTTCAAGCTTTGGATTCAATGCTTTCAGACTTTTATTTCTAGCCATGAGAGTTAGAGAAGGTTTGGGGTTTTTTTTTATTTGAAATGCAAGCTGCAAATCCCTGATGGTAACATAATGCCGAGAAACTAAAGCTTCAAGAAATATACTCAATATCTCAGGGATTGTGATAAAATCACCAGAGTTGGCAGCAGTGAATATTCTTAAAGTTTCCACGCAATGATTTTGCAGTCTCACTTCTCAACTTATGGAATATCTGCAGGAGCTGATTGCTGGCTTGACTATCAATCAATGCCAGAATTCTTCAGTGGGTTACCCCTGGTCAGTAAATAGACTGGTGCCTTTGAATAAGGTCAAGATTCTGATCCATACTGAAAGAGAAGATGGATGGAAAAGCAAACCTAACCCCAGGAATCATATTCAAATAGAAAAGTTTTTAAAATAGATTCTTTATATATATATAAGTTTCAAATTTAAGAGTATAGTATTTTCTATGATTGCTATGCAAAGATCTTGGCACCTAGTTTGGGGATGTACTCTGGCATTAAATATCAGCCTTTACCTCTGACTTTACACTTTGCTCTTGCCATGGTGCATGAGCAAGAGGCTGTAAGGAGAAAAGGATTCTGCCTGCATTTGCTGGAAAACCATAACTTTAAGATCAGCTGCATCTTGGATGAAGAGCCTCAGGACAAAACACTAACTTTCTCACTGAAGTTACAATTCCTTTAAATTGCCTTTGTCTTCTGATAAATACACTTTTTTTTTTCTTTTTTTTTTTTTTTTTTAATAAAAGGCCTTACTGAAGACCTTTTATCTAAAAGTCCAATTATTGAAGGCAGCTAAAATTCTTCCAAAGCTGGTGTATAAGGTGATTAGAAACATCCAGAAAAGTTTGGACTGTTGTGTCAATGCCGTAGAAAATAGGTTGTCATTCAAAGTGCCCCCAACAATTTTTCCCTAAAATGTGTTACGTTTCTGGATAATAATAACAACCTTTTTTGAGGGTAGACTGCTTTCCTTCACTCAGGAGATCAGTCATTCTTCAAAGCAAAGAAGTTTTAGCTAAAAGTTTCTAAGGTTCCTAATACTGTATTCTGGCCTAGTCGATAACTGCAAATGATAAAAGGTTTTCTCTCAGCCTTTGTGTTCTCTGGCTGCATTAGAAACTGAACGAAGATATATGAGATGACACAGCAGGCTTTTTAATCCTTTAGAAATGGTTGGCAAAGTCACCTCTTTACTTACAAAAAGTAAAACATATGAAGCTGGAGTATAGGGGGTTTGGGGTTTTTTTTTAAGTACATGTCAATTCTTTTTGTGATCTACTGTATTTTCACAGCCAGGGGTTGGGTGAAGGACAGTACTTTAACATACAGAGACATGTTTATGGCAAGTTCAAAAGTTTATTTTAAAAGTTGCTGATAATTTAAGGAGAAGCAGGAAAATAAAAAGCCTTTGAAAAGCTTCTGTGGGTTTTGCCTAGATCCCTGCCTGGAATTTGCTATGGCTAGAATGACAGGGATGCTAGGAAAAATAAATCTGAAATGCTGCAGAGCACTGCATAACATGTTGTAGGCAAATTTATATAACAGAGCTCACTTTAGAGCTTGAAAGGCACACTAAGCCATTCTTTTGTGAAAACCTCATTGAGATACCAAATGTGTGACAGTAAGACTCAGAGTTTATGTTCTATCAGGTTTGAGGAAGAGTTGATTGACAGAAATTTTTAGCAGTATGAAAGCTCAATTTTTCACACCTTTTCACTGTTTTTCTGTGCAACCTGCAACTTTTGCTGTAAATGTGTTACTCCTTAGGTTGAACAGTACTTCCCTATAGATGAGCAGTGTCTATGGCAAAATACGTGGTAACTGTCTTGCAAAGGAAAATCTAGTGAACTTAATTCAAAGTGTGATCTCGGTTAAATACTCCACCCTACTTGTCTGTGCTGTCTCCCTTCAATTGGTAGCACAGATACCAATTTTAAACCATAGCTTGAAATGGAAGCAGACAGAGCTTCAAACCCCAGCATTCTCTATTGTCCTTAAACTTCTGTCCAGCACACCAGAATTTCTTATCAGACACAAACATAACTGAGAAAATGGGATGCAACGTCCTTGTTGACTCCGGATAAAAAAGAAAAATGAACTCAAATTAGCAGCAAGGTGATTGTAGCCTGAACTATCCAATTCCATCCTCTAGGTGCCACCACATTGCCTTTTAGTGAATCAGCCTGAATTTACCTTCAGCCAGAGGGCTCTCCCAGGCCCCTGAGTTCAGTTTCCAGGCTCCCACTGGTGATAAATGCTTACTGGTGTGACACCCTGTGAATATTTATGGTCTTATACCACTGGCTGATGTCAGGACCCATAAGCTTCTGTTTTACCTTCTTGGATTTTGAGGGTGAATACAAGTATATTGGTGCATCTTCAGCTGTGTTATATGCAGTTTTTATTTGCTAATGTTGATGTAGTCCGTGGATATTTGAGCAGTTAAGACAGGCTTTCTGAAAAACAACACACTAGGAGCTGACAACAGCATTCAACCACAGCGTCTTACCAAGAAAGGAGAAAATGTAACAATGAAATCAATATGCTAGAGGGTGAGCACTGTATAATTAAGAAGCTGAAGCTTTTTTCTTGTCTCAAAAACTGTAGGAAGCCATGGGTACCATGTTATTTCTGCATTCCCTCAGCCACTGCTTATTTTTATTTTTACCGAGACAACCTGCTGGTTGACAGAATCCTACCAATTTTCTTCCCCTGAATGAATGCAAGGCAATACATGCAATCTTCTTTTTTATTGTTAGCCTACCACCTTTCAGCAACCACCTTCCTCTCAAAAGAGGTGGTAATATTTCCATGGGCAAAATATTATTTCTGCCACTATTTGTGCAGCACTTTGCATTAGGATCTGTGGGGAGACCACCCCATTTATTTTGGTTGGGTGAGAAAAGGGTTGCCATGGGAGCACAATGGCTGATGATTAGAAAAATGTGTGTATGTGACAGTTTCCTACCCATTACAACCAAAGACTGCAATCACAAGTGACGTGCAAGGTTACCAAGGCTGAAATGCTGGTGTTGTTTAACAGTGGCTTAACAATGTATCCATCTTGTTACATTTTCTTACTCTTCAGACTGTTTTCCTTCTGTGAAATAATGTACTAAGAAGAAATATTCTCTGGATTTCAAAATAGAAACCTGAACTTACCTATACCATGATTTTTTAAGCCTCCTGATCTGCAGTGGGGTGTGTACTTGTGCAGCATGAGGGGAGGTGGGATGGGTGTGCTTTGGGCTGCTGAGGAGCAGGAGGGGATATGGCACTTCAGCTTTTATGTGGGGCTGGCACGTGGGTACAGGCACAGCAGTCCTGCCTCTTTTTTGGGATGGCATCTGCAGTGCCTGCATCTTGTGAGCATCCACTGTCTCACAGCAGCTGCAGTGCAGAGAGTAGAGACAGAGATCTTTTCACAGGACAGTTCATCGTGCTGAGTTTGGACTCCATACCATGCAAAGTAAAACTTTCCCACCTTTTACAGGCTATGAACTGGCATGCCTTGCAGATCTAACCCTCATTCACACAAAGCAGGTACAAAATCTATAGATTTCAATCACACCTACATGGAATTGCATCCCTTTGCCAATGCCATAATAGATTAGTTACCTTATAGACCTTCTCTAATAGGGAATGCTCAGAATAGATCCGTGCACATATACAAAGTGTAAAAGCAAGTCCTCTGTTCTGCCTCTAGAAACTGCTGAATCATTAGCAACCATTGTATTTCAGGTGAGATTTTCTATGGACTACAGCAAGGCTGATCACAAGTGGAAGAGTGACTGTGTCTGTGGTTAGGGGAAATCTTGGTGGAAGGACCAGATTGGCTGTAAACCAAAATTTATGTCAAGAGCAATTTAAACTCCACTGCGGTCTAATGCTGTCTTTCCAGCCAAAAAGAATGTGTTAAAAACATTTGAAGCTGATCACTGATATGCGTCTTGGGATTATTTCACTCCACAGCAATAAAGAAATGTAGGGAACAGGGTGTGCTCATATCTGTAAATCTGGTTTGGACCAATACTTCAGTAAGAAGCATGATAAAAGTAAAAAGGAATCAGTCACTCCTACTGCTCAGGATTTTTTTAAAATTATTATTTACTTTGTTTCCTCAATCACTTGGCTTTACTCATTTGGCTGGGAGGCAAACGCGTTCCCTGCTGATTTATCTCCGCTCAGCCGGAGGCTTTTGCTACTCGGTTTGATTCCTAATATGGTAGCGACAGCAGATTTTGTCTGACTTCCAGAGGGCTCCTCTCAGCTCCTGGAATGCAGCAGGGAGAGAGTCCTGCAGAGGCAAACAAAGACAGTTGTTGCATTAATACTAATAAGGACCAGAAAATGGGCTTCCCCACATGTGCTGAAATTCCTGCTTTTGCTACTGACTAAATCACCACTTTTCCCTTTCTTCATGGTAAGGCCCATCACCCAGCTGAATGGTCTTTCTTGGTCACATTGGAAGGCCTGTTTTTCAAAAAGTTTAGAAAATATTTACTTCATCACAATAATGTTTTTTTATGTTAGTGTATGGCTCGAGAGCATGCTGTCACAGTATCAGTGGATTAATAATAGGACAGAAGAATAATATGTTACAAGAATTGAAAAAAAACTTAGGATTACCTAGATTTTATTTTGTTTTTCTTGCCTATTTGATTCAACACTAAACTTTTCAGTGGTTTGAAATACCCACTGTTAATAAACTGATTTTTTTTTTCCCTTTAATAAAAGTTCTTCAGGTAATAGTCTTATCAAACACACCAAATTTAGAAATGGCCTTTGTTGGTGACATACCAAAATCCAAAGGATTAAATTCTTCTACCAAGCAGGGTCTCTAAAAGGTTAATGTGGAGTTGGAAATTAATTTCATTCCAAATACAGAACAATAGTGTGCAGTGGCATTACTTTGTGATAAGTATTTGTTAAAGCTCAATCCTCACTAAGCCCTGCAATTGTTTTCCTTTGTGCTAATGGCAAGCTAACCGGAGGCACTCCCTCTCTCTCCCCCCCTTTCTCTCCTTCTCTCCTAAAAGTATCAGAAAAGCAGGTTTATCGTTTGTTAAATGGGGCCCTTTTTTTAACTTAAAATCTCAGTTCTCCTTAGTACATTCTTTTCAATGTTTTGATCTTCATTTTTAATAGGAGAATGTTTTGTCTATCTGAAACCCACAAGTTTAATATCACTGCTTGCTGATTGCCATTTGTGGCATATACAGTAAACAGAAATAATTTAAATTATTTCTTATTGCTGCTGAGTGAATGTCTTGACTGTCTTTGTTCACAAGCAAAAAAAAAAAAAAAAAAAAAAAAAAAAAAAGGGAAAAAAGAAGCCTATTGTCACCTAGATACTGACTAATGCAAAGAAATGTTCAATAGGAGTTTCCAGAGGAAAGCTGAAGCCTGGGATTCCAGGGGAATTGATTGCTTCATCTTCATACCAGTGATTTTTAACAGGAGCTAGGTGCCTTTGAAAACAGAGAATCTACAAGTACTTGATACTTCTGAAAATCTATTGTAACTTTGATGAGTGCAGCTTGAAAAGAGTACTGTTTTATGAGCTTAGTTTTACTGAAATAATTTCTGTTCTCTATTTTATACAGTGAGTACTACCTTGGCTCGGAAGCAGCGTCATCCACTTTTCCTTTACTATGGTTTCCATTTATTGATTACAAATAAAAACAGCAGTTTCCCTTCTCTAGCATCCTCCTCCTCATCTAGTAACCATTAAAAGACTCAAGCTTGTCTTTTCAAATACTCCTTCTTTCAGTTCTGAAGAGCCCAAGGGTTTCAGAAATTCATATATGCTTTTTGGATTCAAGTTATTTGATTTTGTTACAGATCATGATCCACTGACTAGACTGCATCAAGATCTTGTTCAATGGAGCAGCAGGCAGAAATATGCTGAGCTGCCCAGATTCAATCTGGTTTGTCAGCGAGGCACACTCCAGCACTTTTGTACCAAATTGGCTGTCTGCTGTAGAAATTTGTAGCAGGTATCTGAGCTGAAAACTATCATGGACCCTTGGATTTCTGAAAGGTTGTTTGACTGACTATTAAACTAAAGTGGTGTAGAATCAGTGGTGAACATGTCAGTCAAATATTCATTTGTGCCATTAACTGACTGGGGCAATTTGAAGAAGAATTTGGGACATGAGCTATTGGTTGTATTATAAATGCTTCCACCTTTCACCTGATGGCACCATTTTTCAAGTTATCCGTCCTCTTGTCTTATAGCAGAACTAATATTCTCAGCAGCAGAGTGTTCCTGTGCAGATGGTGTTGGCCTTGAACACTTGTTCTTTTCCTTGAATCTTAGCTCTTAAATAACTCCTCATTTTGTTCTTTCTTGTAACTTGTCTGGAGTTAAAAAACAAAGTAAACAGTTTGTTCTCCCAAGGACTTCAGCACTTCCATGACTCTTCAGTAAACATAATCTCAATGTTACTCTTGTCCAAAGATTTGCCTTAAGTTTCAGGTCACTGCTTCTCATTATGTGCAATCGACAGGAATGTGAGCAGGCGTGCAGCCTCCCAGCCTTTCCTCTGCAAGTACTCAAGTTAAAAATCTGACCTTCAGGCTTCTAAAACCTGGGGGGTTTGGGGATTCTGAAAAATAGGTTTTCACTGAGCTGTCATGTTTGAAAAACAGATCTAATTTAGCTGAACTCAGTTGAAATTGCTGACAAATTTAGCCTATCTTGTAACTTCTCATGATGGGATTAAGACAAAGATATTGCCCATCCCAGTAAAATCTGCTTTTGATCTCGTTTTTCTTACTGTGGTTAAATTTAATCCAAAACAAAACAGGTTTTCCCAACGATATTGGGAAGCATAATGCAGAATAGCCCTTTCCACTCCCTCAGCAGATGCATTTCTTGCCTTGCAGTGTTCTAGGAGTCTTCTCACTGCCAGGAAGCCCATCAGCTAACCATGGCTCTGAGTAGGGAATAGGGAAAGATTTCTTCTAGCCTCTGTATTAAAAGAGGTTAAAAAAAAAAAACTGTATTGCCTTAGGTTTCATATATGGGATGGGTGGTCTGTGTGTTGAGGCAGTAAAGAGTTAGATCCCCTAAGTCACACTAAAATTAGGTGCAACAAATAGTCTGTATGAATTCCCAAAATCCTACTTAACAGACACTGGGTGTGTTGGGAGGCAGGAATAGGAGGGGAAAGAGAGCTGTTGACTGTTTTCTCCAAATAATTCTTAATGCATGTTTTGTAGGTTAAAAGCAAGATTGCATTCATGTACCTTCTTCCTTCCATTTATGGTTTTTTCCTTGAAGCTCAAATCCAACAGCAAAATAATGAAAACAAAATGAGAACTAGGGTTTATATATACTTCGCTGGTAGAAAAAGTACTGAGTATTATTTCAAGTTGAGACTGAGGACTGGATACTGATGAAATCCTTTTATACATGTAGCCATGATAAAGGAAATGTAGCTTGAAAGTCTTTATATGCTCTTAAAATAAATATCAATCTTGATAAAGCATAACTATGGTTGGTTTCTCAGCTGTGAAGAGTTCAGATCAGGGTGCTTTACCCTGATGTTGTAACATTATTTTTTTCTATGCCTTCTTTACTGCAGCATTCCTGCAGTATTAGTTCTATGCTATTTGTAGTTCAATCATCAGAATAAATAAAAAGACACGTCTCCTTCACATTGTCTGGGACTGAAAGCTTACCCGGGTGAGAGAAGCTGTTTACAAAGTGGCAGGGCTAGATTTTTATTAAAAGCATCAGAATTATTTTGTGGTATAATGGCTTGCATTTTTCTGGTGACTCATTTGTATGAGCTAAGGTAATTGAGTGTTTCCTACCCTTTCGATCACAGGTAGATAAAACTCCCTGCTGCTTTGCTTTTCTTTTTTTTTCTATCCTCTCCTTCTCCCAGCTCACCTAATGTTTTTTTTGGCCTGTGAGGGTATGGCTGGAATACAGGGACATAACTGGGTTTGCTGCATTTGAAGAAAATTTTCATGGTTAAGCAATATGACCATTGGTGGTCTTGACCTGAGACAGCCTTTATAACTGACTTTGCCTGGTTTTGAGTGTGTTGCTTCTAACCCTCTGTGGAAGAGTACAGATTACCCCTTAGCAGGGTATATCACTTCTTTCCATGTAAAGACAATCACAGTACAGTAGTGCCATGCTGATAGTCAGTGAAGCTATAAAATCTTTCTGTAGCAATGTTGTCTTGGACAGTTGGGACTACAAATGTCTATTCTTGCTATATTCAGTGCTATTCTTGCTGTATTCAATGCTACAGTAAATTGCTAATATGCTAGTTAGACCATCTTGTGTTTTTGACAGACTTTCTCTGTGTTTCAGGGTTGAGGAATTCCTTGGAATGAATACTGACACTCACTCAGACGTGGTTTTCTTTATTACCCAGTAATACTGGAATGCCTATCTGTCCTCAGTGAAGTTTGAGGTTAGGACTTATTTTGCCTCACAGATGTAGGATTTGGGGCTTGGGGTCTTTGTGATGGCTGGGGTTCTGGGCACAGGGAAATAACAAAAACAGGCCTTCACTCAGCAGTGTGTGCCTCAGTGAGCTGGGGCAGTTCTGCCCCCAAACCAGCCCAGCTCTCAAGGGCTTCAAGGCACTCACTGACAGCCCGGTGCAGAACATGATTATGTGCCCTGTTGTTTTCAGCTAAGACATCCCACAAGAACTGCTTCTTAACTTGGGTTGTTTGGGGTGTTCTGTAATCTGTGCTTCTGATTCTCTCTTCACTCTTCTGGCTGTCCATGTGTATTCCCCCTTCCCTCCTCCCCAGTTCACTTGAGGACAGTCTTTCGAATCTCTCTAAGCCTCTATGTATTATCTTCTGGTATTTTCACTGCCATCAATTTCATTTTCTCCTTTCTCTACATCATCAAAAGGCATTACCTAAATTCTAACTCAGCAGTCTGCTGGAATTCGCTGCCTGAGGTATTGCCAGCTTGCTTTGGTTCCAGTCTGGATTCCTGTCCTGGAGAGTCTGCCTGTATCAGCAGCTCAAATTAATACCTTCCCAGTATTTTATATAAATACCTACTTCATCTTAGCAGCGGTTGTATTCTTCCTACTTGTATACAAGCATGCTATTGCAATATGCATTTTTATTTCTTTATTTGTTATCTGGGATTGCAGGTGCCCTTCTCCACTGTGTTAAAATTTTACAATGCCATGGTCTCTCCCCCTCCTCTCTACATTCAAACTTCATGAGCAGTCAGTTCCTCCCCTTTTGGTGCAAGTACAGGGGAACAAGGTTTACTGCTTTGATGCATGTAGTTTCCATGTAATGACATTTACAAGGTGCTTGGTTGAGTAGCATTGCTTTTCCACAAGAGTATTCTGTGTTTGCCCAAAACTCAAGGTGCATTTTCCTGTTGGTTCAACCTATATTTGTTGTGCTTTGTGAAAATATTTTTTTTTTGCCTGTGTGTAACTGTGCTGAAATTAACACCTTGGATACAACAGACAGATCAGCTGTCCTTGCTCTGGCAGTAAACTTAATCATAAACTCACAAGCACTAATTTGTGCTGATTTTAAATAAGACTTTTGCCTTTTTTTTTCTTTTTTTTTTCCTCCCATTTTCAGCTACTTTCCCCGTCTGGCCCTGTAACATTTGTTTTTGTGTTCCAGTTGGAAGCACTGTGGGTGGAATTGCACACTCATGGGCTGGCTGAATAGCCCTTAGGCCACTGTGAGCATTTCTCTTTCCACTGTCAGCTCTACATGTTCAGCAACCTCAGTTTGGGATTCTTGGGTGAGGGAATCGTTGGCTGGCTGACAGTCTTACAGCACTTCCTTCTTCCCAAAGCCCCCTGGTTCTCTGAATTCAGCATTTCAGTAGCAACTTGATGTTCTTATAATTGCACACCAGCGAAGAGTTGTTATTTTGAGACTGCTTTGCTACACTCTCCATTTAACTCTCTTCATTCTAGGCAGGCTATTGTTACTTTTATAAATATCAACCCCTTCTTCTCCACTATAAATGGATTCTTGGACTCCATTATTCCTATGAGAATCTGTCTAATATTACTGAATATGAAATTAAAAGTGTTTTCATTTATAAATTACCCAGTCTTACAGTATCTTTTTTTAAAGATGCTGGTGGACATATGTAATCCAAACTCACCTGTTACACTGCGACACACGAGCCCAAAGTGGCGTGATGGGCATGGGCTTTGTGTGTGTGTGCACTGGCTCTGGGGCACCTCTCATGGCACAGACAGACCCTGGCAAGTGTGATAGGAGCTTTTTAGGGTTAAACTGTTGACAGCTCTCATGGCCATTCTGACAGCCCATCTGGATTGCATGCAGCTTCTCAGCCCCATCTATGGCCAGCACCTGCTGGCTGGTGTTGGGAGAGTCACCACCACTCAATCCTCAGCCTCCTTAGTAAAAGGGATTTTAACATGTGTTTTGCTGGGGTCAGGGCTGGCATAGACACTGCACAGAAACATACAGCAAATAACCTTTTGCTACTCACCTCTCAAGTCCTGGCTGCTGATAAAGACTTGGACCACAACATCAAGTAACATGCAGCCTGGTGGGGTTATGGAAAGTGTGATGAGAGTAACAAAATATCAGCATTAGCTGAAGAGTGGACATTATGTAGCAAATCAACTTTTTTTTAAAAGTCCTATTTTTAAGGAAATCAGATTTTAAAAACCTTACAAACCATATTGTTTATGCCAACAGAACTGTTTCCAATGTGAGAGTGTTTTCCAATATTTCTCTTGGGACATTAGCTGCTCCTTAAAAATTATGTCCTAAATTTAATTTGTTCATTTGCAGAGGAAGGATAGAAGGCCCAACTGCTTGTGTCAGTGAATAGAAACTATAATTTTTATGCAGTCTAGAAGATATTTGTGCTTCTTCTTAGTCATTGTACCATATATTGTTTTTTCCCCTTTTGACTTTCCTTCCCATTCAAAGCGTTCCATTAATATGAAAAAATACTAGCTGAGAAAACCCAGTATCATTCTAAACTCATTATTTCAGAGATTTTTTTTTTGTCCACTCTCATTGAAACATGAATGAATAGAAGAGAAAAAAGTCAGGGGAAATTATCCATGGCCTGGATGCCACAGGCATCGTGTGAATTGTCCCTCTCCCTCGGGAGAAAGGGTTTATATGCCCACAGAGGGAGCATGTCCCATGGTTCTTGGGAAAAATTGGCAAATCTGTGGGAACTCCCAGCAAAGTTCTTCCTATTTTTCTTTGCTCTTAGAGCCCTGCTGCTTTCCATAGCCCAGATCTGGCCTGTGCTGCTGCTGCTCTCCAGAGGCATGCAGGTACTGCCGGTGCTGCCAGCCTCCATCCCAGATACAGTCTCTATGGAAGATAAGGTTGTTCCCTGTATTAAATGGCTGCTCTCCCCACTGCCTGCCCCGAATTTCGCCTGAAGCTTGTTTGCACAGAAGGGGAACAGGTTAAGGATGCACTATTGACCCTGCTCCAGCTCTGGTCTAAGCCCCTGGCTTGGTCTTCCCTTGGCTTTCCACCGTGCTGCTGTGTTGCAGGATGAGAGTGGCTCTTTAGCCTGGAACCAACAATGCACCCTACATGTCACCCCTGTCCTAACTGCATTTGCACAGCTATTTGTAAAGCTGCATTTCCAAACCTCATTTTCTTTACTTCTTGAATAAATTTCCAAGCTCTTCATTAATTCATTCTGCTTCCTGGAATGGAAACTCCACTGTCTGCTGACACTTTTGCTCTAAATGTCAGTGATGTTGAGCTTTGGCATGGATTGTGCATAAATTTTCTTCTGATGGGAAAAAACACGTGCTAATGAACACCCAGTTATCCTGAACATTTTGAAGACAAAAATACAGCTGGAGGCAGTTCTGCCACTGTAGTTCTTCACCATTTCTACATTTTAGTTGAGAACATTTTATTACAGTGTTTTGTCATATGAAACTATTCAGGTGTATCTGTGACTAGTTTGTTCTGGCTCATGTTTTTTCCTGTTAATCATGTTAGGCTTTCTCAAAGCTTGTAGAGGGTTTTCTCTGATCTCTCTGCACAGACCTGCATGGGATTTTTTTTCTTTAAACCATTAAGCTCCCCCTGCCCACAGCCTTGGGACTGTAACTGCACAAACAATCAATTTCAATGCTATCTCTGTGGCATTTTTCAAATTTATCATCTTCTAGGTGCTTTACTTTTCATATTATCATTAGATTGCAGAAGCCTCCATGTTATTTTAAAAAAGATGGGCACCGTCCTTCTGTTTGCATTCAGAACAAGCCATTGTAGTAAAACCATTCCAATGATGCTTTTTTCTGAAGATCCACAGAAATGGAAATTTGCTTGCTGAATTCTCTTCTACCTACGTGGAAAATGATTTTTTCATTAGCTACTTACCCCTCTAATATTTTTCACCTTGAAAACCCTTGAAAAACAGCCATTCTCAAATTGTACCTTTTCCTGACATATTGTCTTTTGCCACAATTTTCTTCTTTTGAGTTGTAGTACTTTTTCCTTTAAAGGTTTTCTTTTGTAAAATCTCTTAACCAACTAAGTGCATCTTGTCTACAACATATTTGTAAGTAGTCATTATTTTAAGAGAGTTCCAGTTGTGTGTGTGTGTGTATGTATACATATATGTATAAATATCTATAAATCTATGCCTCATGGTCCAGATTACTGTAGAAATCTTGGTATTACATACCATATCGATTACTTATTGAATAATGTATTGGCATCTTACTGCAAACTTCAGGAAAACAAAATGTGTCAGCTTGTCCTCTCCATGCTTTAAAAGCAGTTCAGCTAGCCACCATTGAGACATTACTGTGAGAGCCACAATGCACAATTAGTTGTGAACTGGACATCTTTTTAGCATTCTTGGCTAGACTGTTAATGAGGGAATAAATTGCACCATTTTATTTAGTCCCATACACTGGTTAAAATGGATTATTAAGCAAGGGACACAAAGCTATTCTGTCTCCTTCAGCAGAGGGACATCTGGGTGCAACATCTTTTCCTGCAGATAGATGAGCGTGATCCATCCAGAGATACCCAGGGATGTAATGTGATTCTATATCCCTGTTTACTTGAAAGGAATCAAACTGGCTAAAATACAGTGATGTTTACCTATGGAGAGAAATTAATATTCTGGGGTGCAATCTATTTAACTAAAGATAGATATTTACTCTGGAATGAGATAACTATCCAGGGTACATAAAAAGAAATACTTATTTTCATTGGCATTGCCCTTTATGACCAGACTAGGCATTTAACAGGCAATTTATCATTGCAGGGCTGTAATATCAGTTCTGTCATCCTTACTAGTCTCAGTTCTTCAGTGAGACTATTTACATGTTAAAGTATTACTCAGATGACTAATGGGGCCAGCACTGAGGTTATGTTGCAAGTAGAGAGGAAAGACGTTTCCATTAGCTCTAAGCCTTATCTCACAAAAATCACTGGAGACTGGCACTTCCCAGAGGTTCTGCTTTCTCTTGATTATCATCCCTTCTTCCACTAATTGATTCTAAGCAGTTCAGCTTCTGTTACTTAGTGGAAGAGTATTTGTCTCTTTCAGAGATTTATTCATGAAGTCACAAGAAAGTCTGTGCTTAGGTATCAGGATTTTTGTGTAGTGTGCAAGCAAACAGATTACTAGGGAGTTGGGGGAGCTAACGCTGTGGAACATGGGAGAATGTAACTGAAGATAGTGCAGTGGTGGAGGGGCTCATGTATGGGACACAGAAGAATGAGGAGAGGGGAGAATTAGTTAGGATCAGGATACTTCAGAAACAAGGAAGTGGATATACCATCCAATGAGGATAAACTCAGCCAAAACCTTTAATGGCCCACTTACTTAAGCTGGACACCCTGTTCTGATTTTAAATGTTTGTGATGAGTAGACTTACATAATACTTTCCTGTGGAACAAGAAAAGAAGGAACATGGTTTCAGTTAAATTTCGTTTGGATTAGCATGACAATTCTACCCTCAGATGAAAGAAAATTGGATTCTTTTACCGTGTTATGCCCCATTCTGTGCTCCACTTGGTACGTCTGCCACTCAGTTCTACACTGCAGTGGCACCACTGGGTCTTTTCTCTAAAAACTGGCATTTGAGCCTAACTCAATTCCCTAGACTAACAAACAGAAGAAACTGATCAGGACATGAAAAAGAAACCACAGAAATGTGTCTTGTGGGTCTTGTCCCATTACTGTGAGTTGTCTAGGTCAGGTTTTGTTGTAATACAAGCACAAAGATAGAAACTATAGAAAGTCACTTGAAGCAAATAATTTAAAGAGAATGTATTCACAGATGTAGAAGCATTCATATACATTGATTTTTAGTTTTAAAATACTCTTCTACAAAATATGGATTTTGTTATCAATATAGGAATATTTCTGCATCCCTTTATAAATCTTACTGAACAGTTCCTTAAGGACATATGAACAATCATCAAACCTGTGTATATTGTCTGTGCAAAGGCACAGATCAGCAAAGAACTGGCTTATATCACCTGCATTTATTTTAATAAATTAATTTGTTCTAATACGCTTAATAACAACATATTACTGTACTGTTTAGCCTTCCAGTCTAGTGACTCAAATTATATTTTTACAGCATCTTACCTCATTCTCATTTCTTAACACTTTACTACTGACTCATTGACTACTAAACTTTCTTAGTATGGATTAGGTATACCTAAACCATCATTTTGAAGTTAGCACAAATCATTTTGCATTTTGCATGGGGCATCAGAGAAAGTGATGAGCTTTTCTCAAGTACCAGCTTATGCTGAAGAATTCCAGATTCACCTCCTTTCCATCTTCAAAACCCTGTGTGCAGTGATGTTGAACTCAGTATTAAAAAAGAAATAGACCTCTGTTGGCTTTTTGCTAGCATTTTGCTCTTCACATGATACTCCTTGATTCATAAATTGTGCAGCCACAAGGAACCCTTACAATCCCATCTTGCCTGAAGCATAAACCTACCCCGATTTAATTTCTGTTTGAACTTTGAGTCTTTTGAGGGAGAAGGCGTCTTAACCCTCTGTAACAGAAAGTTCACCATTGGAGAAGCTACTCCAGCTGTTTCCATCTTACTTCTAAAATATGTGCCTATTCCTAAGTTAGAATTTTCCAAATTCCTTTTCACAGCCACTGGATCTTTTTATACCCTTGTCTGCTGTCTCGAAGAATCTACTACCAAAATTAGATTTCCTTCAGAGGAACTGTAGACTGTGATCAAGTGACTCCAGTAGCTTAATTGTCCTGAACACCCAGGTCTTCCAGAGAAAGGCATATTTTGACTGTAGAAGAGTGCAATTACTCTTCCAAAAATTAATTTCATTACAGAATCATAAAGCATGGTTTCCTCATATTAAGTGGAGTGTTCATTTGTCCTTATTCTGTAGCCCTAGGAGGGAGGGAAAGGAGAAGCCCTCTCTTTGATAGTTTGCCTTATTCAGGCTCCCTTATTTATGCTGCAGGTGACTTAATGTCTGGCAGCATTTTATATATCTCCTGCCAGCTCACTCAAGGGAAGCTTGCCTTGATCTACATCAAAGTTCAGCTGCCTAAAGCCAGGGAGGTACCTACCCAAATTTTGGTGACAGTACCATACAGGCTGTTGAAATATACGAGCTTGAGATGCCTCAAATTTTGCTTCAGGGTAAGCCTAAACAGAAAAATAGCTGAACTCAGTGAGGGTACTTCTAATTACCAGCTCCAGACAGCCACATGGCTCTAGTGAAAGGACTCACTCAAAGGTGCTGTTCTTTTAAGCAGGCAAAGCTTCCATTGAAATTACCATCACTGAGATACCTCATCAGCGCTCTAATGTGCAGGAAAGTTTTGCTCGCACAAGGAATACCTGATTAGGTACCAAATGAGTTCTGTTCCTTTGCCACCAGAAGCCATTTGAAATGACACTGGGAATTCAATAGAGAAGGCAAAGCCAATCTGTAATTTACACCAGCACCGTGGCCCCCATGGACTCTGGCTGTGTGCAGCACTTAGGCAGAGGGCTGGTATTGAAGGGACAGGGTCCTTTCCTGCCAGGCAGTGCTGGACCCTGCTGGACCCTGTCAGTCACAGCTCAGCAGGGAGGTCAGAGGACAGGAAAACCACGGCACAACACCTGCCCAAGGAGTGATGGGAATAGTTGCCAGGTGGTTGTAGAGCATCCGGCCATGCCAGCTCTGTACCTGCTGCGTGCATTTGGCAGCACTCACCGGTCTTGGGAAAACCACCCCACAAACCATTGCTGGGAAATGCTTGCAGGATGGTTAATAAGCTGTGGAACAAAGTTAGGTGGAATTTACTCCACCTTCGTGATGTTAAGGAGACAAGGCAATAAATACTTTGTACCTTTTCCCATCAGGAATACTTGACAATCCTACAGGAATTTTTCTATAGTAGAAATTAAGGACTTGTTTAAATATGAGCTGTGAATGTTGTCTGTTTGTTTCTGGGGTTTTTTTTAAATCTACTCCTACATCTATGGGATTAAAATTTGTAGAAAACACACTGAACTCTCCTTCTTAGCTCTACCTCTTCTCTTGAATGCTTAGATCCCTATGTGAAGATCCATCTGATGCAGAATGGAAAGAGGCTGAAGAAGAAAAAGACTACAATTAAAAAGAACACTCTGAATCCCTACTACAATGAGTCTTTCAGCTTTGAAGTACCATTCGAGCAAATTCAGGTAATGTCAAACAGTGTTTTGTCTTTCCTCTGCATTCCATTTCTCAGCCCTTATAAATATTTAACAGGAATCTTGTTAATTATCACATGTGCATGCCTTCATTAGCACCTAGGTGCCAGCCCTGTGCTACATTAGATGAGTGTGACTGCTTCAAGAGGGAAATGATAAAATGTGAAGTACTTAGGAAGCTTTGATTCATCAGTGAGAAATGCATAACTGACATTTTCTGTTAACAGAAATGGATTTGGGGAAAAAAAGAGTCCACAGGGAGATAGTGAAGGAATGTGCCAGCCAAAAGGTGTAGGGATAAAAGAAAAGCTATATATAGCATTTTTCCCTAAAATATTTAAAATAATACACTGGCATTATCAGATAAATTTGTGTTCCTTATGCATTTATTTGCCCTGTTTTTTGAAAGCACTGCAGCCGCCATTTAAAGTAAAACACCTAATTCATACACAGCTTTTTTCAGGAATTATTCACTACACTTTGAAAACTTTTTCAGTGATTCCTATGTCTCTTGGAAAAAGGCATTTGAGAATCTTAGGGGTCAGTACTGCAGTACCTGTTCTCTTAGTTCCTCAGGAGAGCTCCAGCAGTTGTCCAGATACTATTCCCAGAGCTCAGTACCTAAAATTAAGAGTCTCAGAAGTCAGCACAGTGAGGTGGAAGTCACCTGCAGTAGTAGTGGAAAATGCCAGGACAAAGCATTGTGTAATTTTTTTCAGGGACTCAGTCGCCTATCTTTGAGCTACTGGGAGGCAAACCATCTCTCATGAGAGAGAATTAACTTTTTTTGATGTTAACTGTCTTTTATCTCAAGAGAGAAGCTTTTTTTTAACCATCTCAGGAGGCATGTGGGAGAAGAACTGCAGGCTGGCTTCCCACCTGGCCACGGAGCCCCAAGACTGTGGAGATGTTAGGCAATTAAAAAAACCCAGCTTTTCTGGGTGCAGCTGAGTGGGGAAAGGGTCCTTTCAGGGGCCTTCCAGTTTAAATGACCATAAGTTAAAACATCTGGGAATACATCATGCTGTGGATTGTAAGAGAGGTCATAGTATAAATTAGGTGCCATGCTTTTAAACTTGTAGTTTAAAAGTTTTGATGTGTTAAATTGCTTGGACAAAACTTGGAGCCCTCTCTTCATTAGATGAGAGCTTGGTATGGGTTTTCACATTGTGTATCTTGGATTTTGGTAGCAACTGGGCTGGAGAGCAGCCCAGGAGCCAAGGCCTACCTTCCAAGTAGCTTGCATTTCATTGACTTGGCGCTAACAAAAATAATAAAACTAGACAAGGTGAAGCATGGGCGCAGTGACTTGGATGCATGAGTGGTCCATTTAGAATTTCTTCGTGCCGTGCTGCATGTACAGGTGTCTATGGATTCTAGGAGTCAAAAAGTGGGAAATCCAGTGGGGGCTAATTTCTGTTGATTTTAATGAGAGCTGGTCTGTGTGCTTGTGGAAGATTTCACAACAAGGATCAAAGACCCAGAGGCAAAAAGAGATTAATCAAATCAAGTGGCAGTCTTAGGCCACTTATAACATACTAGTGATTATCTTATTCCCAAATAGAGATAAGATTAAGGAGGTGGAATGGTTACCTCCAAATTACCCTATCAAAACTTTGGCATGGTAGGGCACATTTTTGGTACTTGACCACATTGCCTTCTAATTCAAAGTAATTTTTTGAGGTGCATGTAGTTTATTTTTAAGTATTGTGGTTTAGAGGTTTAAATTTTAGCCTTTTTTTAAAATAAGTTTATTAGAATTACCTTTTAGCTATCCACTTGACTATATAGCCCCAATTTTAAATCTGCAATTATGGACTTTGGTCATTTACCAATGTATTTCGAGTTAGTTATAAAAGACTACATTTAGACTACTTCATGATGGATATTGAAGTGATTTCATCATTAGAAAAACTAATTTTAAATGTTATTTGGACTTACTATGGTAGGAGTCACTGTGACCTGTGCTATTCATATAAAAGTCATTAAGCAAACTTTCACTGTCAAAAAATAATGGTTATACAAGTTTCTTGATTGTTGGAGAATGAAGAGAGGTCATGGAGGGAAAGCAGGTCAATAGCAGTACATCTGTGTAATTTTAAAGGAGCCAAACGTTAACATTTTCAACAATTTTACAGTGACTATAGGTTCTGGTTCTTAAGAGGAATAAAGTGATGTCTTCAAGGGTAATGGGAGAACACCACAGGGAAGTCAAATCCTGTTGCTACTGGCAGATCAGGCACGTGTTTTGCCACATGCAGAACAGACTACCTCTGTAGGCAGCAGTGTCTCCAGGCCCTCTCAGTCCAAAGGGCTTAATCACACCATGGAAACTGCTAATCCAAGTGTTTATTAGGAGAGGCAGTTCTTTCTACTAGCACCTCTTGGGTTTTGCCATGCAGCTGCTCCTTTAATATGTGGTACAAAGGCAAAGTGATGCTCACATTTCTCTGTAGGTTTAGTCCAGAGATCACGAGGGGAGAATCATCTCCAAGTTAATTATCTGAGCTGGCTGTTCTTTACGTCTTTGTAGAGCAAGGAAAAGGATCCTTCATTTACAGTGCTCATTTATGTCTCATGATTAACATTAAACAAAAAAATAGTAATAACTATCCCCAAGCTTCTAGGTACAGCAGGCAAGCTTTTTTTTTTTTTTTTTTTCAAAAAAAAAAAAAAAAATTTTTTTTTTTTTTTTTGTGCAAAAAAAAATAGTCTCATGCTTACTTTTTACATCTGTGAATGTACAATGTATTGTAAAATGTAAGTGTTCATTTGGGGAGGTACCATTAAAAGTGAGTGTATTGCAAACAGCAACACTCACTTTTTCAAATGTAATTCTGGCACCTAGAAATACCTGCTTCAGAATATTGCCTTTTATTGCGAGTGCTCTGGGGAGGGAAAATCTTGAGTTTGATTTATACTTTTGTCATCAGCAACTATATAAATACTTAAGTGCCTGCTGGAATCATCTCTTTCTCTGGCTCAGTGAACTGTACAGTCCTGAAAGGACTTTTTACTTTATAAAATAAACCTCATGACCCTGGTCTTGCTACTTCTAAAAGATAATCCTATTACAAGCCCTGAAATTAATCATTCTAGTAAGAGGTCCAGATTGTAGATATACTTAAAGCTTTAAATTTAAAAGCCCCGTTCTAGAGAATAGAGGATTTTTTTCTGGAAATGTGTTTCAGGGCATTCTTCCTTCTATTCAGGAAGCTGACACTGGAATCAGGAAAAGAACTGTATGCTCATTGTTAAAAATAAAGCTCTATAAGGAGAAGTGCTTACAGTTTTGTAAAATAAGAGTGAAAGTCTCAAGTGGTGTTACAGGAGAACACCACTCCACTGAAGGCATAGCTGTTTATGCTTTTCTGACAATTATTAAAGACCCGAAAGAGAGGAATTGTGTGTATGTGCACACAACTACAAACATAAATGCCTGGCTCAAACACTTCCCAGTGTTCCCCAGCCTAAACGGATGGAAAATTGTCTATGAGCTGTGACAGATGGGCTCACACAAACCATGTGGGACCTGTTTAACCCTGTTTGCCAGAGGTCACCATTCCTACAGAAGTGGCACTGCAGCATCAGCTCAGTCGTAGGCTGTGCCAGTGTCAGAGCCCTGACACACCAGGGGTTTATACATCCATTCCAGCTCCCTTAAGCAGCCAGCCTGTTTCCTAGATTTCTCTGTAAATACACAGAATATACACAGTATACACACATGCTTGTACATGGGCACAAGTGCTCACATGTGCATAGAGACAAGAACACGTGTGTGTAGTAACCATAAGGGCTATCTTCTAAATTTATCTGAAAATACCTGACTAGCATACTGAATGGATGGGTCAGAGTTGCTAAGAAGTAGAAAAACAACTAACAGAATGGAGTACAGCATTGCAAACATAGAGCTATTTGTGAATGTTAGTTGTTAACTTATTTACTTAAAAAATAAGGGTGTGTAAAATTGCACAACTTTTGAATTAACTCACCTGTAAGTTGTTAATCTGTTAAAGGAAAACAAATTCCATATTAATCTATTCAATGCAAGGGGGCAAGTTCCAAGCTAACAGGGAGGTGGTAAACCTGATTTTATTTGGAAGGCTCACAAGAAGCAAATACAAAAGTTTGAATTTGCCTCTCATTAGGGGAATCTAGAATCTACTCCAGCTGTCAGACACTTCCCCCTTCATGATTTCTCCGTGGCTGGCTGTCCCACATTCATCCCTGCCAGCCTTCCCCTTACTGTCACGCTCACTGCTCTTTCTCTGTCTCACTACAGAAAGTGCAAATTGTTGTGACTGTTTTGGACTATGACAAGATTGGCAAGAACGATGCCATCGGGAAGGTCTTTGTGGGCTACAACAGCACCGGCGCGGAGCTGCGGCACTGGTCAGACATGCTGGCCAACCCCCGGCGGCCCATCGCACAGTGGCACACCCTACAGCCCGAGGAGGAGGTAGATGCCATGCTGGCAGTCAAGAAGTAAATTAAATTAAGTTAAATTAAATTAAATTAAATTAAATTATGAAGAAGAAAAAGACGAAGAAGCCTTTCTGCATTTGCCCACATAGTGCTCTTTAGCCAGTATCTGTAAATACCTCAGTAATATGGGTCCTTTCATTTCCAGCCATGTGTTCTGACACAGATCAGTTGTACTTTAAAATTCCCATTTTAATTTGCACAAATTTAAATGTAGAGAGCCTTTTAAAGGCGCTTCATTTCACCACTGCCCGCCCCAGATCTACTCTTCTTTTAAGCAATATGATGTGTAGATAGAGCATGACAGAAATTATTTATTGTATCACACAGTTGTATATATACATCAGTATGCTGAGAATTTATTTCTAGTTTGTGTATTTGTATGTTGTAAGCGTTTCCTAATCTGTGTATATCTAGATGTTTTTAATAAGATGTTCTATTTTAAATTATGTAAATTGACTGAGATATAGGAGAGCTGATACTATATTATAGGGTAACTATTGTATCGTCTGCATTCCAGAAAAAAAAAATATCCAACTTGTAAGGCACTAGTAGTGTTACACTGACATCTTAAAGGACAACTTAAATCTGAGCTTTCAACTGGACCATCCTAATAACACACTTCACGTCCACAGTGAATCTTGGAGGGGCAAATCCAATTGGGTAGACTTCTTTCACAGGCAACTTAGCATGATCTGAGCAGTTCCATGGTTGATCTCATGGAGATGTAGCCAGAAGCCAGGATATAATTTTTTTGTATATATTCCAAAGCAAACACATAACAGACTGAAATGGCTTTAGATTCAAAGCTGAGGAAGCAGTTCCACAGGAGGCAACGATTTCATCCAACATACAGAGACAGACCACTGCAGAAGTGCAGGGAGGGGGAAGAGGGAAATGCGGCAGTAGTAAAATGCTGCCATGAAAACAAGAGTAGCTCTCCATTATCACCTTTATACAAAATTTGCATACTGTGAATTCCATCCACAATTTCACATTATAATGAGTTTGCACATTAGACTTTGTAACAAAATATTTTATGATACTAACTCAGATTAGAAGGAATGCAGAATATTTTTTAGACACAGCCGTGTGAGTTTACTATACAAAATAGTTTCATGGTAAACAGACAGTATTGTAATCCCATCAGAAGATGACAAAATTTAGCCATAGTTCTAAATGCACTTCAAAGTAAGCCAAAAGAGAACAGCTAGTGACCTTTTATATACTATTTATACTTAAGTTTTAATTTGTCCTTTAAAAAAAAAGTGAAAACAAAGAACAAGTTCTAGAAAACTGAAGCAACCTCTTCTGTATACTAGATGCTCGTTTCAGGAGGAGTTTTTAAATGTTTTAAATGTTATTATGTAGTAAATGGCACTATTATGAAGCTATTAGTCATTCCATAAGAGTCTTGAAAGACTGCTCTGTGTATCACTGTGACTGCCGTGTGTGCTTAGAAATGTAGTTTTCTCAGTGGATAGCAATCAATTTATTCCGTAGTGATATTGTAATAATACTGCCATTCCCTTCTACTGCACTGCCGAAGGAACGCATAGCACAAGCAGTTCCAGTTGTTACGGACCAATGTAGAACTGGAGAGCTATGCAGGGGACAAGGATGCTCTAGTGAATGGGTTGACCACGCAGCATTTTGTCAAGCTCTGTGCAATACTCTACGTTTCCAAGCGCCCTCGCCCCTGCTGCTTTCCCGTAGAGTCATCTTACAGCTCCCCAGCATGGCACCTCCGCTGCACCATCTCATCAAGTCATTCAGGGCATCACCTCTAGCTCATGTACCGTCCTGGGAGGCCCCTCGCTTATCTTTCCAAGCTGTGAATATATTTGTAATGCTTTGAAGAGGTCATTATTTTCAGCAATGCAAATTACCCTAGAAATGTGGAAATGCTATTGCTTTTGGAGGGCGGCATGAGAATTAACCATTAATGTTCTTATCGGTCTTCTGTGTCTAACAAAGATGAATGTAATCGGAGAACTGTGCACTGCAAACTGAATTCCACAGCCTCCCTCAAGGCTCTGCTTCTGGGAGAGGTGTGACAGTCTCAGAGGTCAGTGCAGGGATGGCCAAGCATCCCTGGTTTTCAGTACTTAGATGGTAAAAGCAGCAGCAAAGTACTGGGAGGAGAATAAAAGCCTGTATCTCTCCCCACCTCCAAAAGTGAGAATAGCAAGATCCATTTTCTTTCTTTTTTACATGAAACATAGAAAAAACACAAGCGAGACATTTTCTGATAGAAACAGGCACATACATGCAAAGCATCAAGCTGGAATATTTTAAAATCTTATCCTTAAGGACCAAACCCCACCAAAGAGAAGAAATAGACAGTCAGCTTTCCAGCCTAAGAGCTTCATGGTCTCCAGCTTTCAGTTACTCATTCAGGATAGCTGCAGGTTCAAAGTGCCAGGACTGACTTACTGTGTTAAGGTATTCTTAATGCTTTCTCTTCCTACACTGCCAGACTGAATGTCACCCTAGAACTGGTTTGTAAGGTACAATGATTCTCAGAGACTGAACCTGCCGTGTGACCAAGATGACATTTTTCATCCTCAAAGAAGCCACATGTACCTTTCTGACAAAGCTGTGTGAAGTATTAGAATCTGATGCTGTAGAAAGATCCTAGTTGCCTTTGTGTATATTTACTGCCTGCTTGAGTGTTTCTCTGTGTGGGTTTTCTCTGTATCTTGTAGAAATGTTTGGGGTGTTTTATCCTGCCATATCGCTCGTGGCCCGCGAGCTGACAACTTTAGCCGTATTTTACCTTCATTTTTGATGAGGTGGTTTATATTTTGTTTCACTTTGTGTAGTGACTCCCCACAGTAGAGTTTTCCAATTGTTGTTAAAATAACATACATATTACACAGATATTCAATAAAAATGTTTTATTTCCTGTTGATGTTCTGGTATTTCTCTTTTCATCTAAAATTTTGAAAAGACAATTCACTCCAGGATTTTCACACAATCACATACTTTGAAGTGTCACAAGTGAAATAGCACAGCACGTTTCGAGGGGCTGTGAAAAGCTGCTTTCATCAGTAAGACAGTCACAGCCAGCAGCGCTACAGTAGATGAATTCTCCACCTCTGTTGCAGATGAAGCACTATTACCTTGTTTACCCAGGTGCCTGATTATTTGCCTCAAAAACCATCATCCTCTATCAAAACATGACCATGACAAAAACTCCCAAGTAGTTTCCTACACATCAGTATTCTCCCAGACAATTGTGCTAAAGCTGTGGTTGAAGTTTTCCTTCAGAGCAAGATGGTATATTTTAACCTACATCCAAGTGATACTTCTAAGATGACCATAAAATTAAACCTCTTGTAGACTAAAGATCATTAAGTAAGTGCTTAAACTATGGGGGAAAGGTGCAGCAGGGAGAAGGTATTTCAGGTTCTACATGCACCAGCCATTTTTGCAGCTCTTAAGAATACCAAGAAGACATCTTTGTCAATCAAAACCAGTTCTTTCAACAGAGTAATCAGTTAAAGTCAGTCATTACAACTAATGTAAGGAAAAATGCTTCATATAATAGCTGTTATACTAAGTGGGGAAAGCAGCAAAAATTACCAATTTTATTCAGCTCATTTAACCCCTAATCAACTGTCAAGACAAACATTCTTCCCAACTGTCAGATTGTTACCAAAGCAAAGTGTCTGTCTCTCGATCACTTTTCACATCATGAGTCAATGAAAGTTAATTGCCTGTTAGTTGTGCAAAGCAAAAAAATTAAACCAGTTTATTTTTGATTACTCTAGCAGCTCTGTTTTATTTATTTAGGCTTTACCATTTCCACTCCAGGCTGCCAGTTCAGTTTTACACATAGTGACCTGCTTTTCAGAACATGAACCTACCAAATGCACATCCAGCCCCACTTTTCAGTATCTGTTCAAGAACTGTTGCTCATCTAGGCACTGAAGAAAGTATGAAAAAGGAGTTTTCTGTACATGATACCAAAGTTTTTAAACAGCCTTCATAACCTTTACCTTATATGTATCAAATCTTTATCTTCAATACAGAGAATACTTTTAATATTGCATCAAAAAGTAGTTCCAACAGCACATGACAAACTGGTACAGAGGACACTAACTCTGTGTAGCTCTTTGTCACTGACATGACCCATACAAAGAGATGTATGCCAAGATTATGCTGTGTTCAAGATAAAAAATAAAGTTCTACAAACTAGGGGATGAACCAGATGTCCTTCATGGAGCTTACAGAGGCCAAATAAATTGGGGAAGTGAAGATAGTTCTTCCATGCTTCTGGGGTGAAGGTGGAGGGTACAGCTAGTACAGTCTTTTTTTCCCTCTGCATGCAGTGAATGATAACATGCTGAGATTTTGAACAGCCATTTAGCAAAAAAAAAAAAAAAAATACACCTACCTTACCAAATGAAGAGTTTCATCTTCTGACAGAACCAATCTCATCGGTTTGACAGCTCACATTTAATTTCAGATCTTTGTACAGTGTCTTATTACTTACAACAAAGAGAGCACACAGTAGGCGATGATGCACTGCTGTTATAGCACCAAATGGAGCTGACACCAGTTCTCCTCATAAACAAAAGGCCAATGCACAGAAGTGGCAGAACAGTCTCTGCTCTCCTAATCAAGATTATCCCACAGTCCTGCACAGACCTGAGTTTGCTTGCATTCCCCCTGAGCCCAGGGAAAGTTCTTCTATCCATTATGTTTACAAACATGTACCTTAGCCTAGGAGGTTTCATGGCCTTCCTAAGGAGCAGCAGCACCCACTGGCACCAAGAATTTGTTCCAAAACCATAACATGGATCTGTCATTGAAGACTTCCAGATTGAGCTCAGGCTATATTTGTCTTCTTCAGCAATACACCATGATCTGACACTGATTAATGGGCAAAAGCTCTGATGGAATGCTATCAAGGAAATTAAGCAATCAGAGTGACTCACAGAGTCCTTTTCATGGATTAAATGAAGATTAAATGGTCAAATTTCAATATAGTCTATGATTAGGGGTGAGGTGCTAAAGAGGTTCATTGTTGCATATGAACATTTATTAGTGATCTAGAAAACAGGTGAATGAGTTGGCAAAATTTACCTGTGGTGTAACATTTTTTCAGCTGGAACAAATCTAAATTACGAGGCCATCTCTAATTTCATATATTGAGAATCAAGTATCAAGACAGGCATTTCAATTCAAATGTTACTGATCACCCAAATATTTTGGAGAAATTTTTGAACAGTAGTACCAAAAATATCACTAAAGATGATCTAAAATGAGAAAGTAGGAGAGCTGATCAAGCCACTAAGACAAATGAAGGCAGAACCTCTTTTTTTGTACAAGAGTTACTTCCAGAGGAAGAGATTTGTCTTCTCAGTAGTCTCTAACAAGGTAATGAAAGCTTCTGATGAACTGGGAGTACACAAAGGATGTTCTAATTACAATCCTAATACACATATTTAGCCTTCATATATGTTATCTGGAATGTGTTTATTTGTAGACTTCACACATGGACAGATCATGCTCTGTGTCCTAGCCCAGTACTTGTACAGATGCCAGGATGCTTCCTGGCTACAGACTGGAACTGCTGCCACTGAGACATCATACCCTTCATGCAAGCGTCTCAAAGTGCTTTTCAAAGATCAAAGCCTTGGAAGATACCTGTTGGAAAACTGGAAAATACTATCCCATTAAGAGCCGTCATGTCTGGTGTAGAGTGAAAAGTTTTCCACAGCAGCAGAATCAGGTAAGTCTTTGCAGTTGAAACACGGGGTATAAAAAAGGATTTAAAGGAGTCCTTGGCAGAAAGAACTTCTGAAAAGTAAATATAAAAAGATCCAGGCTTGAGGGAAGACATTTATGGAGACAATATAAGTGAACAGCAAAAAGAAATGTAGGGCTAGTGAGTAAATCCTAGGTATCCAGAGTTCTGCTATACTACAGAAAAAGTAGCTACAGATTTGTACCAGAGCAAAGATGAGTCCTGCCTAGGTCACATAGTGCCTTGTCTTTGAGCCTTCCAAGTCTCCAGAATAAAAACCTGAGAAGATTCAGGTTATCGTTGTTGCTTTGCTCCATGCTTCCAAAAAGAGCATTTTTCCTAACACAAAGAATTAGCTTTCCCACTCCAGCCCAGTCATGAGGAGAATTTGTTAATGCTCTCACTCCTTGGATTTAACATAGACAAATAGCTGCCTGAAAGGTTTGAGCACCGTGACCATAATTAAATCTGCAGTAATTAGTAATGCAATGACAACAACCACGAAAGCAGGCACGCTTCTCCAATTGACATTTTTTGAAGTACAGATAACACAGAGAAATAAACTGGCAAAAATACAGGAAGAAAGAGAAATTGCTTGCAGATCAGGGGACCAAATCTCTCTCTCTCTTGCCATCTGGCAAGGTCCACAAGGTCTTACATGGTTTTGTCTTTCCCCATGTCACTGTTCTGTCAAGAGAGCCACAAGATCTCTTCTAACTGAACTTCTGATCCCATGTTTGCTATTGTGTTGTATTTACTGTGTCCCCTAACCCAGCTGAGTACAAGCTGTTCCCTTCTTGATTGTTCTTGATGCTTCCTTTGCTACACTTCTGCCTAGGCAGCTTTCTAAAGTTTATTCTACTACTCTGCAACAACTCCTAACAATCTCTTAGGAACATGGGTTCAAGAAAAAACACTGAGTTGCAAAGCCTTTGCAACCAGTTAATACTTGTTTCAGAATATAAACTACAAGGATGCTACAGTGCTTCATTCACTTCCCCCAGCATAAAACCTATGTTCTGTACCTATGACATGTAGAGTATATTTTTTTTCTTGATCATATTCTGCAAATAATTATCAATGAACAGTCACACCAGCACTCCAAAGAAGTGTAGTAGCACTTTTAATAGAGAAGAAATATGATGGACTGGGTGAAACAAAGGGCTTTGTTTTTTTCCCCAGCACCAGAAATTATAAATCAGTTCCAACCATGACTTTCACCATCAGTTTCCACCACAACTTTCCTCATCTCAAGTGCCTTCACAAAGCCTCCTCTAACCTTTTCCCTAAGACAGGGAGAACACTCACCCCACCTGGCATCATAACAGAAACCCACTGCACTTTAACTCAGGCAGCTGAACAATCGGTATGAGCTGCACGTGAGTCTCACCAGTCTCCTCCCAGCCTTTTTTGAAATTAGGAGAATTAATATGTCTCTGATTATGTGCCAAGAGGATTGCCCCTGTTCATGACCTGGCTTAGGCTGGTTTGACTCACATTCTCTTTTTAAGGCATCTCATGAGGAGCAAACTTGTTCAGACCACTATCCCATACCCACTCTCAGTTATCTTAAGGAAAAAGTTACATTTTAATGTCTACAAAATAGACAGCAAACATTAAGCAGAATGTAAATACAGGTGACGCAGAAGTCAAATTCACTGCAATCTAGATTTTAAAATGCATTAAAAGAATAAGCAACTTAAAAGCATTATCAAGCAACTCCTTCATTCTCCTGCCAGCCTGGGTAACATTTTTATAATGTCTTCACTCTTTTGTTTGTGTGTGCATTCATTATCTCCTGGGTGACAGCTCCATAAATCCTCTCACACTCTTGATATGTTCAAGGATAGATGAGGAGCTCCTTCATGACAAAATATTTCACATCCCCACACAATTACACAGCATGTTCCTTGACTAGCAGCTGCTAAATACAGGTATGCACTGGCGCTCTGTATTCCCCAGCACCTCACATTAGATGTAATACACCATTCCTTGATGAGTGCAATACATGGCATATACCACATTCCTCTTTCATTTATACCCACAATGTTGCCTTGTTCACTTTCCCTAGGGTTTGTAACACACACACTTCTGGTCCACAGTCTGGGCATCTGAGAACTGCTACACTGCAAATGCCAGCTATTTAAATTCTGAAACAATAGCAAAGGCCTTAAATATCCATAGCTTTTAACACAGCAAATCTGAAATTATCATTGACATAATTTGATAAACAGATATATTATCATCAGCCAAATCATCTTACTCAAAAGCATCTGGATCTTCACTTCATTAAAGATTGCTATACTCTTCCTTAATAACAAAAAAAAAAAAAAAAATATTAATGCCATTCCCTGCTCATCTCATTAACAATATGTTTCCCACATAGTAGAACAGCCACTTACTGTGACATGGTTAGCAGAGCTAGGTAATTTTCAAAATCCTGCAAGAATTGTATCCTTTCATCTGAAGTACTTGAAACATAATGAAAACATTTTATCCTGCTAATTATCTAAAACAGTTATCCATGGAGTGAATTTGGTCTTATTAGCAGCAACATGGTCTCTTCCTTGTCACGCAACATGATTCAACAAGTCTGGTAACACAGCCACAGGGTACTTATCAAGGGGGGAAAAATCCTGCACTGGAAATCACTGATCTGGATAATACCACAAAATAACTGACTCATAACACCTGGCTCCCAGACATTGCCTGGAGAATACTCTCCAGACTTGGCCCAAGGTGTCATAAGAGAAACCAAGGACTTTTTAAGGAGCAGTGAGCTACTTCCTTAGTTTGCAGGTAGTTTTCCCATGTTTAAAAAGTACAGTGTGTGTAGCAAAAACATAAAGTCAGGTCTTCCCCTTCAGAGGACTTTGCAGGATGAAAAAAGGAAGGTCCTGATGAGGAGCACCTGACTTCAGCTTGTACAGAACTGGATTTTACATCAGCCTCTTCCTCCCCACTTGGTCTAAAAGGCATTCAAGGGAGAGAGGTCAGAAGTTTATGGTAAACATAACAGCAAGAAGCCAGAGTATCTGTACTGTAAGGATATCTAAATTCTTCTAAAAACTTCTCTCTAAAAACTTCTGTATCTAAAAACTTCTCTCTAAATTGAAGAGAGATTGATGGATGGACTGTTAGGTGGATGAGGAATTGGCTGGATGGTCACATCCAGAGGGTGGTGGTCAGCAGCTCAGTCTCCAAGTGGAGGTCAGTGACAAGGGCTGTCCCTCAGGGGTCTGCACTGGGACCAGGACAGGTCGATATCTTCGTCAGTGACACAGACTGTGGGATTGAGTGCACCCTCAGCAAGTTTGCAGGGAACAGCAAGCTGAGTGGTGCAGTTGACAAAACTGAGGGACTGGATGCTCTGCAGAGGGATTGGAGCTGGAGAAATCAGCTCATGGGCACCTCACAAAGTTCAACAAGGCCAAGGTGCTGGACCTGGGTTTGACAAACCCCAGTAACAGTACAAGCTGAGGGATGGAGGGATTGAGAACAGCCCTGCTGAGAAGGAACTGGGGATAGTGATGGATGAGAGTCAGGACCTGAGCTGGCAATGGTCCCTCACAGCCCAGAAAGCCAATTGTGTCCCGGGCTGCATCCGAAGCAGCATGGCCAGCAGGGTGAGGGAGGGGATGCTGCTGCTGTGGGGACACCCCACCTGCAGGGCTGCCTCCAGCTCTGGGGTCCCAGCACAGGAAGGACACGGACCTGTTGGAGGGAGCCCAGAGGAGGCTGCCAAGATGATTACAAGAATGAGTAACCTGTCCTATAAGGAAAGACTGAGAGGATTTGGATTGTTCAGCCTGGAAAAGAGTTGGTGGCCTAATTGTGGCTTTTTAATACTTAAGGGACTTATAAGAAAGATGAGGACAGGCATTAGCAGGGCCTGCTGCAATAGGACAGGGTAATGGTTTTAAACTGGAAGAGGATAGATTCAGACTACAAGGAAGAAATTTTTTTACAGTGAGGGTAGTGAAACACTGGAACAGGTTGTCCAGGGAGATGGTAGATACCCCATCCCTGGAAACATTCAAGGTCAGGTTGGACCCCATGCCCTCATTGCAGGGCAGTCAGATTAGAAGACCCTTAAAGGCTATCCAACCCAAACTATTCTTTGATTAATCTTATCAGTCCCACAATTCCACCAGCCACTATCTCTCACCCCTCAAGCTTCTCACCTTCATCATACAAAGATGGCAAATCCATCTTCTTTGCCGTGTTTGTCAATAAAAATTTGGATAAACACTGCCTTTGTCTATACCCCATGGTTGGATGTACTGTCTCTTCGGCTTCACAGTCCACAGCTGCATTTTCAAAATTTTCTCAGAATCCAACCACAACTACAGCTGCTTTTTGGTCAGGTTTACTATCCAAGTTAATTGAACTTCTTGTGTGCTTAGAAGCTAATTAAGTACTTAATGGCCTGACTGGCAAAATGTTACATTGTGATGATCAGGTTCTACTTCTCACTGGCCTTTTTTCAGGGAATCCTATGTAACTTATGTGTCTGCTCCCTCTGTTCCCTGTAAGTAGGAAACTAAAATATTTTGCTCTTTGATAATTTGAGGAAAACAGTTTTGTAGGTAATATGTAGCAGAGTTATATATTAACAAGGCCATTAATTCCCTAATTATTTTCAATGTGTGGTATAAACCTTACCCATCATATCTGAACAATTATTTTGATAATGAGGTGGTAAGCATTATTATACTTCTGTAGGCAGCAACTCAATGCCACTTATCTGATCTCAGGTCACACAGGGCCACACAAGGCTGCAGCAGTGGTTAGTTTTGGTCCTGACACAGCTCAAACCTCAAGAACATCTGGACCCTCTCACTCAGCTGTAAAGTGTCAGTGAGGAGTTTCTAGAGATTTCACCAAGCTGCTTGCACAGTATCTTGTGGCTGGTTACATACAAACCAGCCACCACCACTCATTGCGTGGCACATGCCACCACACGTTTCTACCTGTAAATGAAACCAGAGTTTTGAAAACTAACCACTGTCTCCCACAAGAAACACATCCCCAGTAAGGTTTGTGCCATGGTAAAGCAAGGGTGTGCCACGTACAAGCCATACACACACTTCATTGCTCACTCAAGATGGATTAAGATGAGAAGCCTCTATGATTTCTGGATCTAGAGCATTGCAAAGCCTAGATTGATGAATTATCTCTCCTTCAGCTGTCAAGCTTCATCTTTCAGCTGTCAAGCTTCATCTTTATTTTTTCACTGCAGAGTATTATTTCCTTATGCTTAAATTGTTTTTCCACATTCCCTTCTCTTAGTGCAGCAGTAGCTCCACTTTGTGGAAGATGAGGAAAGCAGAGAGCAACCCAGGTGTGGGGCTATGCAGTTTCTGAACCTGGCAGGTGTATAAAATACATGGTATTCAGAATCAGCCAGTAACAATTAGTGAGGACTAAGATTCACTCATCTCAGCAGTCACCCAAATCAACAACTTGCTATATTTCTTCCTCCTACCCAGTAGTAAACAGACAAAAATCCATAAAATACAGCATGCAAAAATCTGAAGAGAAATTTATTTACTGTATATCTACATATGCAGTCATGGAAATTGCCTGACCACAGATTCATCTTTCATAAGGAAGGTGGAATATTTTTCAATCTGCTCAGGAGGCTGCTGAGTAGTTTGAGAGAAATTAATGGATTACAACTCCAAGGAAATTCTCCAGTTCTAGAGTTCATACTGGAGCTGAACTGACATGATTTCAAGTGTTCAGGGACTACAGCTATGAATATTTTTAAAGTTATTAAACAATTAATAAGAATACTTCAATTATATTTATAAATTGTTTTTAATATCTGATTTACATATAAAGGAAGAGGACTGGATTTCTGACAGGGCTATCTACTGACTGCAACAAACTAAAATGACCTGTCCAGGAGGGCAATTTGCAATAGACTTTAGAAAATGCTGGTACTTCTGGATGCTGAAAAAAGAGGATCACTTTCTAGTGAGGGTGAGGATTTGGCCTGAGACATCTGACTATAGGTATCCACATACATTTATCTGTAAGTGTAGCTGCTGCTTAATTCCAAGTATACACAGCAGACATTTGATCAATGAAACAATTCCATGCACAAAGCAGCAGGTTTGTGCATTACGGAGCAGCACAGTTCTCTAAATGAGCTCCAGAGACCACACTGAAATTCAGGCATCACTGGAGACCTCTAAGTGGCCACCTCAGTTTAATGCCAGTTTCAAAAGAAAACTCTCCCAACCCATTCAGAGCTGCCCTCTGACAAGCCAGCCCTGCACAGGACAAAGCATTGCTCTGGCACTTAGCTCTGAACTGACTGTGCAGGGGTTTAGGAACCCTCTCAGTTCTGGCCACATTCTACACTTCAGCACAGCATGCTCTCTTAATTTCAAGTTCATGTAATGTCAGACTGTGGCAAGAGCTGTAAAGCCTGGCTAAGTGCTGGTCACATCAATCAGATCAAAACCACATCATAGTTACAGAAAGAGAGAGGAGATGGATTATCCTTTTAGTAGGTGAGGGCATTATCTCAGCTTTGGATTTTAGAGCCAGTGCTTTTAATGCTTTGTAGGTTGTACTCAAACCAGACTCAGCACAAAAAAGTGAAAACAGAAAGGTTATTTGAAATGCTCACCTATAACTCTGTTGTCTCAGTAATTAGTCTCATTTCAGGAAGATCTTGTCTGAAGAGAAAGCCTCAGGTTTCTGTGAGGAGCAGAAGATGGGTGTGCTCTGAATAATCTTCACAATTTGAAAACTTCCAGGAAGGCAAATAGTTAAGGGAAAAAAGTAAAAAGATTGTTGGTACAACAAGGAAAGTGCCTGGAAGGGTACTTCAACCTGTACTGCATATGGAGCTCTGAAGTCCACATGTAACATCAAGGGATGGACACCATGCAGCAGTGCCACAGGCAGCTCTGTCCATTCAGGCTAACACATGCAGGGAGAGCACTCAAAAATTAATGGTGGTCCAAAGGAAGAACGAGGTTGGATACCTCACTAACTTAAAATCATGGGAAAGCTCTTTCAGGACAGTGCCAGCAGTCCTGAAGCTTCCTCATACTGCAGGACAGCAGTGGCACTGCTGGAAACAGGAAACCACACAGCTCTGGTTGGGACTGCCTGCTCAAGAAGTCAGAGTTGGGAGGAGAAATTGTTCTAGCAAGGTTTTGTTTACTTTGAACAAATTCAAGGAACAAACACAGCCAGCCAGTGGCTATGGCATGTCCCAGACCCAAGCACATTAAGAAGCAAGCAGACATCTGGAGCATGAGCAACAGCCCTTGTTTCAGTAATGCTGCCAAACAACCCATTCTAATGTTGGCAGTCTCAATCTCTAAATTCCCACCAGCTCTCCCCAATCATCTGCGGGGTTTCCCATGCAGACCTCTTTGGAAAAATCATCTTTCTATCCAGATTTTAGTGTAATGTCAGGGAAGCAGACCATGTAAACAGTCTGAGTTCCTGAATGAAAGGAATGCAGAGAGGAATGGAGATGAAGGACTAGAAGGCAGTTCCTGTAAACAAAACCATCAGCTTCTTTTAAATTAAACACATACCTATCTTCCCACTGCTTTGTGCACTTATACATAGAAGCTCAGAAAATCCCTGAGAAATATCAGAGGCACTGGTCTAGCATCCAAAAAGCCATTGCTTTAAGCTTTTTACTTAAGGAAACTATATTTCTGAGAATCCAAAGCCTGTGCTGTTATGAGGCTTTGCTGTTATATGACAGTAATCCCAAAGCTGTGGGTTAGAGGCCAAATGCATTTTTAAAATTCATTGACTTCACAATACACTTAAAATTCATCTTATCTTTTGATACTTATATGTAAATAACGTGATGAAGCAGAACATGCCGGCAGCGATTCGGAGGGTTATGAAACAAACCTTAGGATGACAATTTCAGGACCCTAAAATGTTCATCATTATTAGCCTGCACGTCCAGGCTGCCGTGCAGTACGGAAATGCCACCAGAAGATGTCAGCCATGGACCATGAGCGAGGGGCCGGAGCAGCAGGGAAGATGCCCGAGGAAACCAAATCCACAGAAATAAAACACCCATCTGAAAAGCACTGCAAAGGCAGAGGTGTCATTGCCAATACCCTGCCATTACCTCATGCTTAAGGGAGAAATTTTGGGAGAAAAAGAAAGCAGAGTTTCTGCTCTGCTGTTGTTATATCTCAAAATTAAAAGTAAAAATAAATTTCTCATCTACTAATAGTTATTTTAATACTTCAAAAGAACCATTCCACTGAGACCTGAATGTTTATTCAAAGCAACATACCTGCACACATGCCTGGTATACCTATGCATGCTCACACAAACCCACCCACCCCTCTGGGATCAAGCATGGTATCTGCTTGGTATGTGTTATAACAATGTTTTGGAGCTAAAGTTTGTGTGCTAGGTATTAAAAGTTCCATCATGACTGAAAAGGTTTTAATGCAATACATTAGAACCCAAAAAACATGGAGCAAACTGCAACTGTGTTTGAGTGCTGCAGTTTTTATGTCAGCAGATTCCCATCAAGGTGCTCAAGAGGAGATATTGATTACTAAAAAGACAACTAAGTTCAGTATGTTGTAGACCTACAATTTATGATTACAGTGTTTATCTACTCTTTGGCTTTTGCCCTTGCTACGAAAGATCATAACTCAAATAGATTTTTATTACTCGTTTTCTATTTCCTTATACCCATCCATAATCTTTCCTGAGTAGTGGGGTGACAAATGGAGCAGTAACAACACTCTGGTGTCTATTTCCGAATGGATAGAAATTCACTTTTTTTTTTTTTTTTTTTTTTTTAATTTTACATTATAATGGGTCCTGCAGTAACAGCAAGTTTAGCCCCTTATGAGATGGACTTTCTTCCCTTATAGCTGCTAATTCACAAATGCTTCAAGTTTACATAAAACCAATGAACAGAACAGTCTGGATTTCAAATTAAGAGCCTCTGTCCTTTTATGTTCCCCAGCACAACAACAACAAAAAATTTCTGTCCCAGTCTTCAGTAAAAGGCAGGGTATAGGGGAGTAGATTTTTGGTTCACCTGTTCTTTACAAATATAGATCTGAAGACCTCTACCTGCAGCAGTAATTTGCAGTAAAAAAGGACTGTGTTTAAAATGTTCACAGCCTTCACAGTTCACTGTTTAGCAATGAGTTATGTTATGAAAATTATTTATAAATATATACTAATTCAATTATCCTGGAAATTACTGTTCATGTAAAGGTCAAGAACAGATTCAGCTCCAAAACTGTAATTTCATGAATGTTTTAGTTTCCTGTAATCATGACTTCAGCACTGACTGTCCATATCTCAGAGAAGCTGATGACAATTACAATTATTAGGATATTTTCCTGTTATTTGGTTTACTTCAATTGAGTAAAATCAAGATAAACCACACCTAACTTGAGTCTGATTCAGTACACAACCCTATCTACCCCCGCTCCAAACCAGCCTGGAATTACTTAAAGCCTCTACCCACCTACTGACCTGCAGTACTGGAATTTGTAATGGAGTTCATAAACTAATACTGCAGGTCAAGGGAAGAATGTTGAAAATGGGAGACAATAAACAGACTGGTCAAGAGACATGACTTCAACCAAATTCTGGCTCCTGTGGAACTTGGAAGCTGGGAGAGCAGCACTTTGTGTCCTTGCACACCTTCAGGTTGTGCCTCTAAAGACTATGTGGAACTGTTCAACTTTTATCTTATGAAATATACTCTGAGAAATCAAGGTACATTAAAATGCTCTGTATAGGAGGAAAGACAGACAATTAGTTTTTTATTCCCCTTTGAATTAAACTGGCATGTGAGTCATCATCTGGGCAAAACAAGGCAAGTCCCACCTCTTCCTTCTGAGGAAAACTTGCGAGTGCCTCAATTAAAAAGCAGTCTGCAATCTTTAAATGAAGGCTCCTTTAGATATGGGGTTTTTGGTGGTTGTTCTTGTCTCACTATTTTGTCCCCTTTTTACATAGCTCTAATAGTTCTGTATACTGCATGTAAAGGTAAGAGTAGCTCTTATGATTGCAAAAATACAGACGAGATACAAAAAGTATCTTAAACTGCAGTTCCAAAAGACACTGCAACATATGTAACATGTATAAAAGTAACTTTCCAACACCTAATGTTGCCATGCATGAGATTTTCAAGAGGTTTTGGTCTTTTCCGGCCTTGTAAGATTACCTGGACCCCAGCCAAAGAAATCTTTCTTTCCCATTTCAGAAGAACATAAATAGAAACCTTCCCTACAAATAGAGCTTGACATGGACACCTGGACCTCACCAGGTGCCTTGGTCTCTCACCATTTCAAGGCAGGGAAGCCCTTTACACTCAGCACACAGCTCCCAGTCACCTCACCTTGTACCACAAGCAGTCACAAGGGTCTTCCATTAGGCCCCTTTTCCCTCACTTTGGGACAGGGCTTTTCACTCCAACTCCATTTAGGTGTGTCCCCTTCAGCCTCAGCAGGAGAGGAAGCAAGCTTGGGATCACAGGGGCAGGCAGCAGCTTGGCATCAAGTTTTCTTCCCTTTCTTTGCCTTGTCCTCTGCTTTGACTCCCTCAGAAAGCTCTCAGCTGGCTCATTTTCTCTCTTTTGAAAAACTGGATTGCTGAACTGGCTTCTGATTTCATTCCCCAGCTGCCTGCTTCCCACACTACAATTCTCTGATCCCAGATTCGCCATGAATTTATGAGCATGTGCTGCCCAGCAGCATTTCTGTGAATTCTGTGAATTTCTGTCTTCAGCAGGGCTCAGAGCCCCAGCAGCCCCATCCCTATCCTACACCTTGAAGAGTGGGCAGGCAAGGTCTGTGAGGAGCAGCTGCCTCTAGGAAACAGCTGCCTGAAACATCTTGACTGAGACATCTAAATATCTCTGACAAGTAACCAGGCTGCTGAAAATAGAAATGCTGGTTCAAAATGAAGTTTGCCTCACGTGTTCATATAATCTAGCAATATATACATAATTAGCAATAAACTGGATAGGGATTCTGTTTTCTCAGCATCAAGGCAGAAAGCAGGGCAAATAGTTATCAGAAAGACTCTATCATTAATTGTCCAGGGTGATCAGTGTTTCAACCAGACTTCTGAGTGATTTAAGCAGACTGGTCAAGCGAGTTACAGAATTTCTCTCTCCCACTCCTTAGCACAGCATCCAGCTTGGTCCCTCCTGAGGGCTGACATCCTTCTCTAGTCATCATGCTGCTGAAGCAGATTTCATGAACAACTTAATACCAGTGGTTTCCCAAATATAGGCCACAAATCACACGGCCCTGGTCTACAGTTAGCTCTGTCAAGCTGACTCCACTCATTTCACTTAGGAAAAGAAACAACAACTGAGAAAATGAGAAAAAAAAATGTACCAAAGAGGAAAAAATGGAATGTAGTTATATCTCTATTAGATTAACAGAAAAGGAAAGAAAACCTTACAGAGAGATGAGCTAGAAACACAAATGCTTTACTAGTGTAGTTTTTCCATGTAGTTTTCTTCAATTGCTACTGAAGTTGTTATGAAATCCTGAACAGATCTTCTACTTAACATGGTTACGTTTGTGAAGAAATTTGGGAATTAGGTTTTGTTCCTGTAAAATGTACTGGCTTTCTGGCATCCAGCTCTCATAGGAGGACTGCATGGTGACAAGGGAAAGTACAGGGAGAATAATTAATCTTGTGTTGCATCTGGTTTTAATTAGTAATTTAGGAATATATTTTAAAAACCAGATTCCACAATAGCCAACCAAAGTACAGGCATGTTTTCAAAAATATCCAGCTCTCCAGTAACACCAAAATCCATTAAATCACAGTCTTAGCAAGGATCACCAAATACACCTCTCCCCTTCTAAGAAACAATTACTTCAAATCCTTTCCCTACCATTTCACCCCAATTGAAAGGGGAAGGAATGAAAAGTGTTTATTGTATCTAGACAGCTAAAACATTACTTCTCTTGAACATGAGTTAGAAAACACAGTAAATTCCCAAGTTGAGTTCCTGTGGGAAAACTTACACTAGGAGATCTATCCCCTTTAGAGGAAAAAAAAAAGTCCTTCTTAAATAAAATCAAAATCCTTCTTCATCAGACCAGAAACCAAAAGGTAAGCTCTGTTTCCTTCAACACACCTGGCACTATGAGTAACACAATGGCATTTCTCTTTCCTGTTAAAGGATTTTTTCAAAGGACTACATGCTGCCCAGGTGTTCAGGGCATGGGATTTTCCTACAGTGAGCACAGACATCACACCCTGCTTAGCTCATTCTGTGCTACTCTTTAGTTTCCTATTCCTACCTTGCTATGATTCAAAGGAATGGGTTATTACTGCTAGTAACAGCGGTCTCTAGAGCTCACAGTGCCCTGTCCTTACTCCTCATTGCTGAATTATTCCTTTCCTTTAGTGAAGACAGTCCCACCACAGCCACTGTGCTATCTCTCCATGTACTTTTAAATTCTTCCTGGCTTTTGCAGAGCTTGCAAACTCCCCTGTTTTTGCAGCTTCACTGAACGAACCTTGCTATCAGCCAGTATCAGACTCACCCACACAGCAACTCAAGGACAGGCCCAGCAGAGCTCAGAGCTCTTCCACAGAATTTGCTACTGCTGAGCCACTTCCAATGCCTGTGGATACTTCCTTGTTTTTGCGTATCACTGATACAAGCTGTAAAAACTACATGTGCCAAACACACTTTCAAAATATATCTGAAAATACACATTAAACTTTAAGCCTTTTTTGTCACATTTCCCAAGGATCATATAGGCTTGGTAACAGCATACAGATTTTTTTATCAACTGAAAACCAACAAAAGCAGTAGCTTTTAAAACTTATCTGCCTGAAAAGGAAGAACCCCCCCAGCTCTCACCTTTCACAGCCCACAGTCTGGATGCCTTTCCAAGTTGACTGGATGCCTTTCTGGTTGACTGCTATTATTTTGCTGAGTGCTGGGACAGCCTGTCTGCTGGCAAGAGGACTCCAGCCACCCTCCTCTCATATTTGACTTACTGTAACCATTTTGCTTTAGAGCCTGTTTGCAATGTCCTGTGCTTTTACACTCTGACCTTTCTTCTGTCCCCTTCTAATTCCCCTGCACCCCAAAGCTATTGCTCTTTATTGCACTAAAGAAATAAAAGAAAAACCACAATCAGTAAGAACGAGGACTTATTTTTAAACATCTTCCACAGGTTCAACAGAGCCTAACTACTGTGGTAAGTATTGCCATGTCAACACTTCAGCCAAAGAACACTGTCACTCCCCCTCCCAAGCCAAATATCATCATCTCATACAAATATCCTCCCTGCAGGCATACTCACCAGCCACAAGCCCTACCTGCCATCCAGCCTGACCTTTGTTCCCGTCTCTCACTGACACACCCAAAATTCTTGCTGTGACACACGAACAAAAAATACTGTAGCACACCTACAATGAAGTCAAACTTCATAAAATTATAATTAGAAGAAGGAGAAAAGACTAACACAGCCAGCTTTTGCCCATATGACACTGAAGTCAAAGCAGAGGCTTGCCTACCCTGGCCTTGCAGCTTTCCATCTTGGGCCTGGGATACTAGAGCCATGTTAGTAAGAAGCAATTTAATTAAAAGTGATTAATTATTACTTTACTTAAGAGATTATTAAAGTCCATTAAAATCCAAAGTGATGCTTGCCAAGATCTCAAAACAGTTTATTATTTCAATTCTTGCATAATGACGAGGAAAAATATGTTTTGTTTCCATCTCTTTGGTGAGGAGATATGGCACTTTGCCAGATTACAAGGAGGAAAATCCTCCTTGGTGCCAACGCCTAAGTGAACTGCATCCTATGTCTCACCACCTCGGTGCCCAACACGGCAACCGACAAATCAGTCAGTATCTTGCTTTAAAACTTCCCTCTTTCTGAATATCTGCACACACTGTTATCTGCAAAAGAACAGTGGGAAAGACAGATAAAAGTTTCATAGTGGAAGAGCAGAAAAAGAACGTGACATTTTGCCAATTTGCAAATAAATGGAAGCTGATTCATCCTGTCCAGTGGGTCTTTGTATCAGTACAGTTAATGATACTGCCCTGAAATATGTTGGTTCAGCTGTCTAGCTGCAGCAGCATAGTGGACAGCAGAATATATCGGGTGCATGTCCTGAGAGAGGAAAAAAACACACAGAAAGTGCTTACCTCTAAATCTTGCTCCCTCCACAGGTACTTCAGTTGTTTACTTTCCATAATCACACAGCTCTGACTGCCTCACAGGGTCAGAAAAGATTGTTAATAGATTCAAAAAGCATTTGGCAGCATTGATAAAGGCATTTCCTGAACCCTTCAGTTAAGTGGTTTTGACTCCATGGTATTAAAAAATGAGTAAAATACACAGAACACTCCAATTGCAGAGATAAATAATCATCTGCTGGGATAACCTTCATTAGATTTAGAATGTAAACTGAACTACATTTCAGCTTAAGCACTGAAAAATCTCAAGAGTTATCAGTAAAGCAAAAGATAACTAAAGAAAATGAAAGCAAGAAAAAGGACAATTGCACTGGTCTACTGTAGAATCGTCAAGTAGCCAAATGAGATCTGTTTATCTTTGTTTAAAGTCATAAAATACATTTCAATTGTGTTCAAGAAAAAAGGTCATGAAATAACAGACTTGAAAAGTTTCAAGTCCTTATTTACATACAGATCAGACAAAAATACCAAAGTAAAATGCCTTGAAAGGTCTGCATCTTTGCTTACCCACAGAAGAGACAGAGCAAAGACATAAGCTTTATTCATCCTTTTAAGTAACACTTTTGGACATGTGACTTAATTTCTACTTTGAATACTCTGACCTCTCATCTAAGGTCAATTTACAACTCTATGGGTGGACCTCATAAAAAATTCAGAAGGTGGTAAGGCTCTGTGTTACAGAGGCAGCCCTGTGGACACCTGCTGGTCACTGCTGCCTCTGAATTAGTGAACATTCTCACTTCTTATTAAACCCCCAAAGAACAATCTGATTTCTTCTACCAATGGAATAAGTCACACAGTTGTTATCAGGAGTAGCTTCCAAATCTTGGAGTACACTCCTCCCACAGAAGGAAGCCAGGGCAACTCCTCCTGCTCTCAACTGCCTCAGCTACAATATTAGCAGCATTCTAAAGGCCAGGTAAACTCAGTGGATAGGGTGCCAAATAAAAAGGATGTGATTCCTCCACACAGTTTCTCAGTGAAGACTGCTGACAGGGAGCTGAATGAAGAGCATGCTTGCAGAGCTGCACCAGCCACTTCAATCAAAACAAGAAGCACCTTTCTTGAGATCCAGTTCTGGGCTTTTACAATCCAGTGCACCCAGAAGAGTAACCTTCCTCTGATTCTAGGCTTTTTTAAAAAAATTCATAAAAGCATCACTGTTTTACACAGGCACAGTAAATTACATTAAGATGTACTAAATTACTTCACTCAGTAACATTATATTCACTGTGCTTCTTAAAAGACTTTTAAAATTATTTTGTTCCACAACACTTGCATACAACTATCTGGCACACTACAAAAACAGGGAGTATTTTGTTGGGGGAGTGTTTCTTTTTCATAAATCTCTCAGCAGTTGTTAAGGAAGAATTTTCTATATTTAATTCTGCAAATACAGCAGGAGGGCTCTCAGATACAGGGAAATCAGAATTCCTCTACACAGTCCTGACTCTTTAGCAAGTGGTTCCCATCTTATCCTGAGAACCATCTCTGTTATGCTTCTGCTAGAGATCTAAATGCTTAGAGCTAGCCATCCCCCAAAATATTAACCATACTAATCAACATTACCATAGCATACTACAAATTACACTGTATTTGAAAATCAATGTCCAACATTTCTGACCTCTCATCTACAGCCCAGCTTAGTCTAGGAAAGATATGATCTAAGCCCTGGGTAAAGATGGTCATTTGCATTTCTTCAAGGGTAGAAAGTCATATTCTTTTCCTTTTTAAGTGTCTGTGCAAAGGTGAGCAAATGAAAAGCTGGAGATTACATTTTTCTCATAAAAACACTGAACTGTACTGCAGTGATAACTGGAACCACTTCTAGATCTCTATAAAATATCCAGTTTGTCATCCTTTCCTTGTTGAAAATTAGGTGGAAAAAATGCTGGAGAAAACTAGATTTTCTCCATCCTTACACAAAGATATCCTCTCCCTAATATTCAATCCTGCATAGTCTCAACCCACACATTTTCTCGTTTTCTCCCTGCTTTAAATAAATATATAGCCTTATAAATCCTAGAATCTGGAGAGTGAAAATTGAAAGTGACCACTCTTTTAAATGTCACTTCTCATACAAAGCCAAAGCAACAGAATTACAGGAGGGTTTAAGTGATATTTTACTACAAACCATAGTGAGCTGAAGCAATTAAATAAGAAAGAGTGATTCAGCTGGGAACAATTAGCAGTTTCTCTATAATTGCTTCACAGAGAAATATGGGAGTTATTTCAAGAGAGTCTCAACTTGCAAAGCTTCAGCAGTTTTATTGTCCCCACCCATTAAATATATTTGGTAGCTGGCTGTAAACACACATACACTGTTGCAATCAAAATTTTAAACTCTCTAAACTGCATCATTGTTATAATGAGCCTTCAGGCAAAAGCAGAGATTAACATTTCTGAGAGAGAAAAACAAAGATTTCATTCCACTACCTGTCTACAAAACCTGATTTGCAGGGCGAAATACTAATGGAGAGTATATCAAGATGCCAATTATCAACCTCCACATGTCTAAAATATAATTTTGTGTAACAGAAAAACACTCTTTCTTTTAAATTATGTTAGCATTCTTAGAAAATACTGATACCAAGAAAGGACAACATTTAATCCTACTTTGTTGCAGATTACACAATAGCTCATTTAATGAGCCTGCAATACCTAAATATCTTCAGGTCATTTAATCAAGGACAACCCATAAAAATTGCTTGAGTTCCCACACTAAAAGACTAAGAGGAGATTGAGTTCTCATTTTTGCTGCTGTCACTTTTTAAGTGAATCATTTTGGTATTCCAGAAAGCATAAATTTTATCAGCTGTAACACCTAAAGAGGTCAACAATAAGACAATCAATTATAAAACCCATTCATTTTCAACAGTGGTTCTGTTTACCAGAAAATGGCAGAGCAGTAGCACAAAATATACATACATTTTCATTACCTCCCCTATTAACGGAATTCCAGATCTGAAAATAAAGTTTGATTCTTATATTATTTAATATATTTTAACATTTACAACATATTAATTAAAAATCAAGGTAGACTTGGATTATCTCTGCAGTATAGATAAAGCTTTTATCTCTTGTTATCTGTAGATAACAAAGAGCTTACCACAAAAATAACTAAGTGTCAAAGCCATCAACTAAACATACCAAAGATGGCCTTTGTTACCTCAAAGTTTCCTTCTAAAACTTACACAACTACTACCAAAGTTCAGTTTAACCTCTCAGTAATTATAGCCACAGAAAGATTTCCTGAAGAAAGCCTAAAATACAGCTACAAAATTAAGAGTTTTCTGGCTCCTCCATTAGCAACATCCACTACAACTCCACGACTAATTACTAAGCATGTTTTACATATTTTGGCCCAAACCAGTAGAAAATCCAAGTTAAGACATTTCTAGAATACTGCTGCTATTCTCTGCTATACTACAGCACTTGCAGTGTGAAGTGACAGCTGTGCTCCCTAAGAAGTCCACCAATGACTACCAAGGCAATCACTCAGAAACAATGCTGGATGTTGTCTTTTTAGCCAAATTTTCTTCAATGAAGAATCAGAATGGTTTGGGTTAGAAGGGACCTCAAAGATGATCTAGTTCCCTCCATCCCTTGCCATGCAGAAGAATGCCTTTCACTAAACCAGGTTGCCCAAAGCCCAAAAGAAAACAAGGACTTACAGTCTTAAGACCTTACCTTCAAATCTGCTCCTGGAATTCTTCTGAAGACATTTTAACTTCTACTGCTGTTAAAAGAAGGCCTGGTGGGTTTGGGTTTATTGACATAAGCACCTTCAGATGCTTCAGGCTGTAAAGTGAGCCCAACTTAAAGGTGTTAAAAGAATTTCTACTGGGGGCAGCAACTTTCACTTCAAGGAAAGGTCTAGCGATAAGAAAATGAAACATTCTCTTTTTATGTGGTATAAAATAGATGTTACAATTTCCTAATCAATTATTAAAACATGCCAATTGCTTAATATTACATCAAATGTCTCCAGTGAATGCAGAAATTGAAGGTCAATTTTGTTTAAACAGAAATCCCTCCTGAGATACCAGCAAGAGAGACCATGGCTACCGGGTGTGAATTAGGCTGCCTGCTCAAAGAATGCCAAGTGAAACATATGCATCCATTTCCATACCTGAAGGGCTGCCAACTGCTAGACAGTAGGGGCACAGCTGCAAACCTGCAGGTTTAGGTGGAAATTCACTGCATGGAGGATTGGGCTATTTTGGGACACATCAGATGGATGTGTATCCAAATGCCCACCATTGCTCTTACATGTGGAATTCCCACAAAGTTTCACTTTTCATAGTTGGAGACAAACAGAACTTTTTATGGTGCAACTAGAACAGTAGATTGTCTCAATATCCTTACCAATATTCAATTCCTCTCAAAACCTTGGTAAGCTCTTAAGTGTCACAAACCAACTGTCAGCAGCAGTACATTCCTCAGTGTATGAGATAATTTTTTCATATAAATATTTGAGGTTTTTTAAGAAAGGAGAAAAACCAGTAAATAGATATATGGATGTTGTTACACTTCACAGATACCACTTAAATTTCTAGAAGAAAAAGGGAAAAAAGAATATACCAAAAGATACAAAGAGTTAAGTTATGAGAGAAAAATTAGAATACCCATGGGAAAACATACCAAGTGCTAAGATCAGGTAGCTACTGTATAGCAAATCCAGGGACTAAAGGACCAGCACAGAAAAGGCACTTGGGTACTTGGAACTAAAATTTCCCACCAAGACTGAGGAACCTAAAATGCCAAAGGTAAAATGCCAAAGGAAATGCAGTTTTGTATTTTAAAACAAATCTAAAAGCCACCATGATTTCATAAAGGCAGTCATCCTTACCCAAATTCACCTAACATTTTAAATTTACTAAGTGCAAATGCTCTTAATGGATAATGTCTTATCCATAAAGTACCCATGGTGTTGAATGCATGGTTGCTTATGGTATTTATGTTTGCATTCTTTTAAAACAACAACACTGAAAGCTTTATGATAAAATGCCATATAGTTATTCTCTCCCTGATATTTACTGATTATCCACTTGTTTTCTTTGTGTAGTCTGCAGCTATAAGGAGATCGCCCTTAACAAGTCTGCTTGTGAGGGAGAACACTTACTTTCACCGAGCTTTAGAAGTTAAAGCAACTCACTTTCTGTAGAAACAACATTGTAACATTCTTGCTTTTCCTGGAGGCTTATACTTCTGCTTTGAAGTGAAGAAAAGATCATTTCTATCTAATTGATGGAAGAATACTCACTATTACCTGAAGCAAAAAAGTACAGTGTAAATGCACAAATTTTTCTCTTGTGCATCTGCATATGCATATACACTTCCAGCTCCAATGTGAATGCAAAACTCATTTCAGCAGTTCAGATTGGGAATGACACACTACAGAGGACAAATCTAGTTAGAATTTTAGAGAGACAATATTAATTCTCCTTTAAAGACAGTAAGTACTCAGCCTGGATTAAAAAGAATCTTGTTTTATTTGAACAAAGGCAAACAATCTTTATTATAAAACATGTATCTTTCACCTGCAGTAGAAGAATCTCAAAATAATTTTTATAATCTGGTAACAAGTATCACCACAACTAGTCAATATTCAAAACTAAAATGGATATTCAGTTACTCACAGGTTAACGATGTTTCAATTTTTTAAACACTTAAAATGGGTATTTTCTAAAAATCACTCTGCATTATGATTATGAGACTGTTTTCAGAGGAAAACTCAACTACCACAAGTTTTCCAGAGCAGAAAAATCACAACTAGCCCTGAACAAGAACAGTTACATTAGAAATCCAGAAATTCTGCCAAATACTTCTGTCAGTTTTATGTACAAGTTAAAAAAAACCTAATTCTGGCATTACTGCCGCCAAGAAGAGGTAATGTGAAGACACGTAACTCTTGTTTATGCTCTTTGTTGCTGTTTTTCTTTGGTTTAAAATATACATGAAACACATTTGATGAAACATCTCATTTGCTACTTCATACTGTTATCTGTGTGTACTGCAGTATGCTTCTATGATGCCTTTAACAACGCTCCAATATGTTTGACAGCCCATGCAGCACATGGGTACGTGTGTTCCCTACCTAGTACACTGAGAAGGAAATCACATGTTCTTCCAGAGAAAGTTTCATATTTATTCAAAAGGCATACATCTCAACTGACTTCATTATGTCATTAAATGTTCAATTTCATGGAACTTAGAAATTAAGGGACCTCTTATTGTTTCAGTAATATTACAAGCAATACTCCTTGGTGTACATTGTAATTCAAAGGGCTTATACAAACCCCCTGTACCATTTAACCCCCTGAGAAAAGGTTTTAAACGGTGTTCCACGGAATCTCATCCACTGTGAAGGAAAACACTGAGGCATCCTGGACTGCAAGTGTCTTATAAAACACTCTAAAGTTCTGAAAAGTTTTTCCTCATCAGAAAGCACAAATGCAAAATAATCTACCTTATACCCAAAACAATCCAAAATGTAACAATAATAGCTGGAATTTGAAATTTAAGAAACACCGTCATTAAATGCACATTATGAAAACAACTGGCAAATCTGAAAAGACAATTATCATCTATATTTCACATATATATATTAATATAACAATACTGTTATACTGTTATATTAAAGTTGCTTTTAAGTTTTAAGGTAAAAAAAACTGTACGTATGTAACTTTCTGACACCAAAATTGGCCATAAAAATCCTGGACCCTTTGAAACGTTTTAATTTTTAGTGTCTTTCCTCAAAGGGTATGTGCTTTTAATCTGACCAGGAATGAAAAATGTGCTGCATTAAGATGAAATAAAGTACAAATAAGCTTTAGTCTAAATGCTAACTGAGGTCTGTGATTAAACTCTAAGGAAAATTTTGTCAGCTATCATGTTACAGAAGAATCACACACAGTCATAACTGGATTGTAACATCTAACAGGCACTTTTTAAACAACTTGTTAGGATAAAAATAGGATTTCTATACCATTTGATGTTTCAAAAAGGCACAAATCACTAGTATGCCCCTCTACTTTGTCACATAAAAAAATTTCACTCAGCTTAAAAAAAAATCCAAAAACTAGTATGGGTTATGATCACTAGAACTTTTAGGATGACAAGTGTCTTTGCTAAAATGAAAGCTCCAGGCTTTGTTTGAATTCTCAACACAGCAAACTAACTGATTGCAAACTTGCATTTCATTGCTAAAGCAAAAGCCATAAAATAAACTGCAGTGCACGACTTCAATGTGATTCTAAGAACTTATTCATGCTGATACGGGAGGTGATTTATTTGGCTTTGTGGTGTTTTGCGTTTGTTTGTAGTTTTTTAGTAAAACCGTCCCCTTTTGACAGAATACTGTTAAACATGGAAAAAAATCATTGCTACTCTCTACTACTGTCAATCTTTCAGACACAGTAAAAAAACCTCAACATACAAGAGTTCTAGAGCAAATCATCAATCTGCAAAATGTTATACATCAGTAATAAGGCATCCACTTTACAGTTATTTGAACAAAAAAGGAAGCATTTCCCAAAATACATATTTTGAATCTGTGTAAACAAAGCTCATATGTATTGCTTCCATTCATTTCAAAAATATACACCCACATAGACTGAAAATTATCTTGATGCTATGAATTTTAGATTACTGTGATTTATGCAGCTGTAATCTGAAGATACAAAATCCAAATATTTTTGAACTTAAAATTTTGAAACATGTTGAAAATTTTAATCATGCTTATGTGAAAAGAAAGCTAAAAATACACCCTGAAATTTCATTGAACAAAGGAGAAAGCACTATGAAAATAAACATTCATCTGGTTTCCTAACAATAAATACAAAGACAGTTATTATAAGATACTGCAACACAGGAAATATTACTATATTGACCTTAGTGTTCAATCAGTAGTTTTTCAAATCTTTCCTCATTGATGTCTGAATCTTCTACCTTGTCAGCTGTCCAACAACTTTTAAGAGGGTTTTGTTTTCTTGCTTCAATTGTTCATTTTCGTCTTCTATATCATCTAGATCCTGTACAAGAAAAAAAGAAAAATAAACACTTCTCAGGATGGAAATACAAACTCTCAATTAGTAGAAGCAGAAATTTAGTATCTTAGCTCTGAAATGAGGAAGCTGGCATAGGGAAGAATTAGTGTTACAGCAGGTACCCTTAGAACTGTTAAACCAGCCTGTTTCAAAATGTTACTATAATTACAAAACATTAATATTATATTCCTAAGCACCTTAAATAGAAACATGTTCAAATCAAAGCTACAGCAGGAATGAATGCATAAAGAAACCAAAATAGAATGGGAGTGATTATTTTTCTGGCATATACAGAGTGTTATTGTACAGCTCCTGTTCCTGCTTCCCTGATTGCTTGTCTACAACTATGGCTCTCATGTATACACATCACTGATTGTTATTGCAAGAAGGCCTGTTTTGTGTATTAAGTATCAAAATTTTCAGAAAAAGACATGCCAGTCCACTTTTTTTTCTGTGGAAAAAAAAAAAAACAAGGACTTCATACCTTCTGTCTGAAGTGCTAATGGAAGAACAGACACCACGCACACAGCAGTAATGGGTGCTCAAAATAGATTGCTTTCACCGTGTTTGAAAATGTGTTTGACACACACAAATGTTTGTGTCTTTTCCACTAATTAACATTTTGTCCAGTTCCCATTCCACTTCTTCACTCCTAACAAGTTTTTTCAAGCCTTTAAAGTGAGAATCAGTAATAATGACTGCTTAATACAAACAACACTTCAATAAATGTAATTTTCATGTACAAAAATCACATGCAAGAAACAGAATGTGAATTAGAAAATAATGAAGATACAGAAGAGTAATGTCAAGAGCAGGATTTTAAGGAGAAAAATGAAAGGTAGGCAAAGGAAAATGAACCAGAATTCTCACTGGAGATCCTATGTGTTTTTTGATTCAAGTCTGCCAAACTGTCCTCTTGCCTTAAGTAGTAAAAAGAAGGTTTTCTCTCTCTTGATCCTTTAAGTTGTTAGGCAGAGTTTGACACACAAAACCCAGGTTCTTATTTGTTTCTCAGTGAGGTCATTCCAGAAATGCATAATCGATATTATCTGTTCAATTGGTATAATGATTTTTAAAAACCTCTTCAGTTTGCCAAGCTAAAATCCACACCTCAATACCTCTGTAATCCATCCCTTTATTGTTTTAGAGAGTGGAATCAAGAAATCACTAGCAGAAATTCCTCTTTGCCTCACAGAAGTAAAGCTGCATCACAGTATGAATCAATTCCAGAAGAAGCATTTGCCACTCCAAGATAACAGATAGAAGTGACTTAAACACCTAAACAGGGTAAGTTTTGGTGGATAGATGCTACAAATACAATTTAGTATAAACAAATACACTTTATAATCTATTTTGTGCAATTTAAATAAATAGATGGAAGGGACAACACATTTTCAACAAAACGGTATCTTTTTAGTTTGGTAACATAAAACTTGTATTACAATGTTCAAACTTGTTGATCTAGCCATCAGACACCTCAATTAAAGCTTACCTAAAAGCCTCCTGTTTAAAATTCTAGTATAATTGACTCCAAATAAAATATTACAAGTTTTTGAAATATTTATGCTGTAAAAATAACATTCCAGAAATTACTACATGTAAAAGTTTCTTGAATATAAGCCAGGAAAAATAACTGCTGCACTTAAGTATCTACAGAAATAATGGGTTGAGAGATGGAAGGGGTTCTGCCACTCTTGAAATTTAAAGCTTCTTATTCAAAATTATAACACTAATTCATGCTTACTAGCAAAAAAAGATGCAATAGCAGGAAAGCTTGAACTTCACATACCAAAAGAACTGATAACTACACAATTGACATTAATTGGACTGTAAATCCTCACTGACAGACTCTCTCCAAACACACTTTTAACTACACTGATATCTTAGTAAGGTCACAGATGACTAAGCACAAACTAATTGACAGCTGAACTTTGCCTACAAAGTATTCAAACATTTTGAGATGCCTTTCAGACATTTAAGGTTTTTATGAAGCAATTGCCCCTTTCTTACAAAGAACATGGCAGACATACTTTTAATGTCTAATGTACTGAGAGAATGCTGTTTATAGGAGAAAGCCTTTTCTGTTCCTCACTATAAATGCAGCTCATATCCTTTAAGTATCTCTGTGATGTACTGACTAAGCTGAGTAAAATGATAATGCACATTAAATAAATACACTTATTTAAAATGAAAAAAATTCTACAAAGAAGTTCTCATGATTCTTGGAAAAAGTTTTTCAAATGCAAAACAAGGTCTTTGCCAATCACAGATGCATCTGTGGTTATGAACTGACTAAAACTTCTAGAAAGAGCATTTCACTAAATACTGACTGAGAAGTCAGAAAGATACACAATAAAATGGCCTTTTAAGAAGTTATCTAGGGTTTCTGATGTGGTATTCTTCCCATACCTGTGGATGTCAACATCCAATAACTGTGTATTTTGATGAACAGAAAAGCTGGAGGAAAACCATGAATGTGTAGATGGTCAAATTCAGAGACCTCTATTTAGGCTGCCTACCAGCAAAATCTTTTAAGACGACCTCTGCATAGACTCACTAAATAAAGTTCAGTCCTCAGGACATCCTTTTATCTGAACAGAAGGCTGAAGATCGCAGCTGTTCTTCCATGAAAAGCATCCAATACTGGTGCTAGGACAATCCATCAAATGGATGTTTAAGTGCTGCCTCTCATGTTCTCAGTTATGATAATAAACCTGAGGCAAATACAACTGACATATTAATTTCCATAACTTTCTATCATGAGAATGATGTTCTGCAGCTTTCTTAATTTTTCAAACCTTTTCTATTTCTGAATCCACATGGATAGCCAATATAAAAGCAATCAAATTCAAGAGTTAATAAACAGGAAAGTGAAATTGTATTTGTGTTAATGGAAGCATCACTTGAGACAAGAGTTCAAGAAGACAAATAACTATGCTGGTCATAAAATCAAAAGTCAGCTTTTTCATTATTAAGAAAAGCCCAAGAGACACAGACATAAGTAACTTGCACTCTATTGAGCAAACTGACAATATTAAAGGTATAAAAATGCTGACCTGACGGACCAAAAAAATCCCTTCTCTTCTGTGTTTAAAAGTATCTACCTAGGGAGCTTTGTAGATCTCATGGAAAGGTAAAATTTTAGTCAATATATAAAGAAGTTGGTTTTGAAATTACTTTATTCAGTCTATGTTTGGTTAACATAAAACTTGTATTATAATGTTCAAACTTGTGATTGCAGAAATTGCCCTTGTACTTAACACAGGCAATGCACAGACAGTGCCTAATTTTACTATGGATGTTCAAAGACAGTTTCTAGTTAAGACACTTGATGGATTTCATTTAGGACATCATACTTCAAGTACAGCCAAAAAAAATAACATTGCTTCTGGAACATCAAACCTCTCAAAAAAGCTGTGGTCCTAAACACCAAGATTTCAATCATTTAGTTTCTTTCAATTTGTTCTTTCCAACCTTTGAGTCAGGAAATCAGATGTGACCAACAGTATTAAATAGCTTTGCCATCCATTATGCAGAAGGAATGAAAACCTGCCTCAACTGTAATAAGGCCAATAAGCTTAGATGTGACAGATTCTTTGCAGAATGAAAGAACTGCATGAAGAGCATTGCCTCAGTTAAAACAGAAATCTCTCTCAAACAGACACCACCTCATTTATCCTACAGATTAACTTCCAACTTTCTCCATATAAAAGCCAAAATATGTGTTTCAGAATAATCTCATCTCTTAATTTTCTAGGTTAGTTTGCAAACTTCTGAATGCTGTCCTCCTTTGCTATTAATGAAAAGCTGCAAAATGTAGGTGTGACACTATTCATGCAGTTATTGCCTCCCTTCACTGATGGATTCACCAGAGCCCTCTATCTCTAGTACATCAGGGTTCCACATCTCAGCCAGGAAGTGCAGGATGAGGTCAATAATCCATGCTACTGGAAGAATTCCTGTTTGCCCTTAAAACTGGTGCATTTATCAACTCTAAAACTTCTCATCCTGTCCCATTTCCAAGCATGTCTCTCTCTCTTCTACCCCTCTTCTCCTGCCTTCACACCTTGCCTGGTGATGTTACCTCATGCCTCCTGCCCTCTGTCTTACTCTGCCTTTACTTGGGATCAACAATAAACTGTATGAGAATATCTGTCAAAATATAAAGAGTTGGTTTTATAACCTTGCTTTATAAACACGTAGAACAACAAGGAATTGACCAGCCTTAGGGAAGTTACTCATGACAAATACAATTCACCTTAGAAAGAAAATACAACTTACTGACATACCTCTTGAAAAGCTACACAGATACAAAAAAAACCCTCAATTCTTTTCTGACCTTGCCCAACGGATGCGGTGCCTGGAGAATACAACAGAGAATTCAGACACTTTTATTTCCTCTTTATAGAGCCATGTAACAATGTATTTGCTTACTCTGTTTAATAAATCAATTTCTTCTTTCAGCTTTCCAATTAGTTCCTCTTTGTCCTGTGCCATCTTCATTAATGTTGCATTTTCCTGTCTTTCTTTTGCAAGTTCCTATAACCAGAATACAGAATGAAGTTGGAAATGTAAATTCTTTTTTTAAGAGACAGTTTTAAGCTAACACTGTCTAAAACAAAGAAAGAAGAACACACATACAGACACTTATCTATAATTCCTTTCCTACAGCAAGTCAAACCCACATCTTCAAGCCCTTTTACATTTCAAGGAGCTAAAGAATCATCTCTAAGAATATTTTACAACAGCAAATCTGTTTGGTATCTGATTCAAGTGATAATGTTTTAATTTATATTTAGCTTAAGCTTGAACACCGAATTGGACAGAGGCCCAAAACAGAAGAAGTAAAGCATCAGCTCCCAAATTGTTGTTGGTTGGATTTTCTGTTGTTGGTTTTTTATAATACCATTAACAAGAAATGAAGACTCACTTTTAAATCTGTGGGCTTGAATGTGACAAAGAATTAACATGTTCATTAGGAAAGAAGGTGCTTAAATCTTCTTCTATTTTTTTTTTTTTTCTGGCAATTAAAGTATTTCAAAAAGAAGATGACTTAGAAGGGAGGATTATGGTGTACTTTACTCAAATGAAGGCTCCTCAAGTCTTAAATCAAAAATAGTATTTTCAACAAAATACATGTTATTTTTCCCCCTTTCCAAAAAAAGACCTATTCAAATTGTGTTAACTTAGTAACTTTCACCCATATGATTCAAGAATATTTGTTAAGTTACCCACAAAAAATCCACTTCAGAGGAAGACAGAGAAGCCAGTAATAGATTACACAGATGAAATTATTTAGCAAAATACTGGCTTAGGTGAAAAGCTCAGCTTTAACATTATTACGTTTTCCCAAAACTGTTTTTATTAAACCAGTGTGAAACAATACAAACCATTTAAAATACATATTTTGAATGTTTACAGCTCTAACAAACAACTGGTTAGCAATCAAATTTTACAATACTTCGGTATACTAAAAAACCAAACCAACAAGTAGATCTGAAACCACCTTGTAACCTTGTGAACAGCCAGTGAGCTCCTTTTTCCCCCAAGATATTTGCTCTGTGTTGGTGTGTCATGAGGTACATAGGAGAAGCACACAGAGCACTGCTGGCTTTCTAAGTGTATTATCTTTGCCTTAACTATTTCTCACTTATATATCAAATGAAAACTAAACATCTGTGATTTGAATGTTCACATTCTTCTCAGTCAGTCTGTATGTTTTCATAGACATAACTGTCTGTACTTCTACATTTTACATCACTTCTATGTATTTTACCTGCAGATTTCCCCACGGAATTTCAAAAGTACTTTATTTCAGATGTATGCCACAGAAAGGCTAGTTAGTACTTACCCTTTCAAGTTCCTCAATCCTCTTTTCCAAAGAGTTACTTGGTAGAGAGCTGCCAGAAGAATTTGCATCTCTGCTGTATCTGCTGTAAGCTGTCCTCTCTGTTCGGGAATATCTATTTGGAGCGTCGTCTTCTGGAGCATTAGCTGTACTGTGAAAGGCAGAGCAAAGCAGACACCTATTTACACATTTAACAAAATGGAAATGAGAGTGGTCACAGAAGAGCTTTCCAAAGCAGTCAGTAGGTCAGTCTAATAAACTACAGAGAACATGTTTCACAGCTCTTGTGTGGCTGAGAACTCACTAAATTCACTGCCTCAGGGATAATAATACTTGGATAATGCAGCTTTCATCACATGGGCAATACACTATAAACACACACTTATTCTATTTTTCAGGTTTCATTAACTGTGCACATTGAAAGCCAAGCTAAATAACTTTATTTCAAGAACTAAAGTGCCATTACAGAGTTTAAGACAATCATCTTTTTAACTAGATGAAAACATAAGGGATGAAAAAAAAAGAACAGGTCCAAAACATAAGAATATTGACTAACTTTCTGGGAACTATAGGTTTGGCCTGTAAGGGAATGGAAAGTAAACTGAACTGAGAAAGTGATGCGACCCAACAAACCAATTTTATGCCATCTCCAGATGTTTTACTTCAGAACTTTGGTACAGAGGAGTTTGTCAGAGCTGGCTGACGCTCACTCCTTAAGTGGTCCCTTGGGACCACTTGGTCTAGATTGTGTCTATTCATTAAAAATCAGTCATGGAATCAACAGATAGGCACTGCAAGTGCACATAAGCTAGTTTTTTAAAAAAGCATGCAGGTTCTCCATTACTACTGGTATGTACAAAACCAGTACTAATTTAAAAATATGTATGACAAGTCAAGCATTTTCAGTCACAAAACTAACAGTATCCTTCCCACAGCCATTTTCTTCCTAACAGTAATGTTACTCACCTTCAATGAAGATTCTAAAGAATAACTAAGTACAACAGAAAAGAGTGCCCTGAGAGTAGGCAAAGAGACTCTCCCTCTCCAATTCACCAAAATAATTACACTTCTTAGACTTAAAATATACAGACAAATTGCCAAGACAAAACCAAAAACAGATACTCAAAAGCCATCTGGAGATGGTCCTCAATAATCAGCTCTAGGTGGCCCTAGAGGTCCCTTCCAACATCAACCAGCCTGTGATTCCACAAAAAAGTATGTATACACTGGTGTTCTAGACCACTTAGGAAAAGAATGAAAAGAACTATGAGCATCCCTACAACATTTAATTTAAAACACAGAAGAGTATGTGATTAATGTGTCCATTTAAGAAGTTTGCATTTCATAACTCTAGAAAACCCTTGCTGACAACGTGCAGATTTAGATGGATACAGTGCAAATCAAAAGCAGGAGTATCTGGCAAACGGATGTCCTTTCGTGGATATAAATATTCTTTTGCTCCAGTATGTGTGAAGTTTCCAAGACACACTGACACAATTGTAAGGAATTTTGTAGCTTAATGTTATTACCATATTTAGCACTGTTTATTCTTCATCCAGAAGATTTTTTATAAAACATTTCTAGGGCCGGATATGCATGTTGCAACACAAGACAAATATTTAAACTTAACTCTATAAATTCTAGATTATTGAGTTTCCTAAAAGAGATGTAGTTTTGTGCTGTTAATGTCTCAAGGAGAGACCACACAAAAAATGTCTCAACTTTTCATCATTTAAAAATGAATACTTTTGCCACCATACTGGAGTATTTAAACTCAGATACAGTGAGTGATATTGGCAGACAAAGATTAGAAGAAAGAACACCTGGAAAGGGAGGGTTTCATTAATGAAGAAAATGCTTTAATTTTCAGGGTTTTTTTTCCTGAGACTCACCTATTTCCTCACCTAATTTCCTCACCTATTTCACTGGGCAGCAGACCCTACTGAACACATTCCTTCTCATTGTAGGAAAGTACAAAGAACATATCATGGAGACTTCTAGGAAACAGGATTAAAAAAAAAAACATTTAAGGAGGCATCAGTCCATAACCTAACACAAAGGATATGACAGATAAAAAGTTAATTATTTTGGTTGTTATAATGAATGGCTAGTAAACAGTAATGGCAAAAAAGTGCTGCCTATGACACAACTTTCACAAAGTTGTGAAACAAAGAAACATCTTTCACAAAGAATGGAACTTATGAAGTGACATTGCATCTGAAGACTTAAGTGTTAAATGAGAAAGAAACACAGAATCAGAATATGCTAAATTGGAAGGGACCCATCAGGATCATTTAAGTCCAACTGTTGGCCCTGTCACCTGTGCCTGAAAACATTGTTCAAATACTTCTTGAACTCAAGATGGGCTTGGTGCTGTGACCACTATCCTGAGAAACCTAGTCCAGTGCCCAACCACCCTCTGGCTGGAAAACTTCTTCATACCCAACCTAAACCTCTTCCGACTCAGCTTTATGCCCCTCCCTTGAGTCCTGTCATGGATCACACGTGTCAAGGTGTCTGTACCTGACCCTCCTCTCTCTCTCACAAGGAAGCTGTAACTGCAACAAGGCCTCAGCTCAGTCTCCCCTTCTCCAGGCTGAACACACCAAGTAACCTCAGCCATTCCTCAAAGGCCTCCTGCTCCAGTCCCTTCAGCATCCTTGCTGCTCTCTACTGAATGTTCTCTAAGAGCTTAATGTCTGTTTTATATTGTGGCACCCAAACCTGACCCAGCACCCAGTGCAGAGCAGAGCAGGACGATCGCCCCCTTGCCTGGCTGATGATGCTGTGCCTGAAGTCCCCCAGGATCCTTTCCACAAGGATGACTAGAAAAACAGTATCACTGAACTTTGTGTCTTTACTGAGGAAACACCTATGAACCACCCTCAACAAAGATACTGTCTATGGAAGTATACATGTAGATTATGTTTATATATAAAAAAGCACAAATATAAATATATTTTACAAGGTTTTTTTTTCTGGCTATACTTAAAACAAAACAAAAAAATAGCAAGATCAGTTTGACTCCTCTTTACAAAGAAAGAGGAATTTTGGTTTGATGTTCCTAGTTATTTCCTAATAACTAGGAATGATGGTCCTAGTTATTTTCTTTACAATAAAATCAGTTATTTATACAGGGACAGGTTTAATAGCATTATTACAGCAAGGTGAAATATCTCTTGCTCCTTCCAATGCTTCTTTGATTCTCTCAATGTCTTTCTAAAACACCGTCCAAATTGCCATTTCGCCCAGTGAAAAGCACCCTGTCCAAGCTGTATTTCAACTACAACAGATTTATTTGTATGCCAGAATCTTATAACTATACCTGATTTGGAAATTCCTAGTTATTTATGTCACTGCAATCCAGTCAGTTGCTAACAGCTTCTCTGGAAGAAGCAAAGGGCAATTACTTCTAAACAGGGCACCTTGGCTTTCTGTTACTTCAGACCACTTAAACCAAATTTGCGGCTCTCAGAGCTGAGCTAAGGAAAGGCAGTCTTACCTTTCTTACAGCTGCATTCCTCGGCTCCTTCACTTTTCCTGCCTCTGGCCTTCAAGTGAATGGGAAACTACTCAAATTACGATGCAGCAATCGTGCAGCCAAGCAAAAGGAAGCCATCACTTGCAGCAGCCACAGTGGCTCCCTGAAGCAGTAGCTTGCCCAGCTGCACGAGCACTGGCCCAAGGGGCAGTGAGGAACTCCAGCCAGAACTTAGACCATCAACAACATTTTGCAGAAATAAAAACTGCAGAAACACACTTTATGTGTTTATGCCTTCTCATAATACCAGCAGTGTCTTAAGAAGGGCTACAAAAGTCAAGAAAAACTTCTTAAGTGACCCTTGTCTAAAATAAAATGCTCATATCTGCAAAGCAGTGGTCCTAAGGTAACAACCTAGATGAGAGCATGCTTCCAAAGCCAGCCCTCACTGCCACACTCCTAAACCCAGGCAAGTCTGGGCACAGCATTACGAAACAGTATTTCATGGCTGTGGTTTTTTTTAATTAGTGAGATCAAGGTTAGTATGATGGAAAGTAAACTGTCATAGTTTAAGTTTTATAATTATCTAAAAACACTGAGGAAGGCAATTTCAGCAGTGTTCAAAGATTTCCTTCAGAGTCTCTCCAATGAGTGCTCTGAAGCACCTTCTTTTTTATGGTCTCTACTTCCCCATGTATTTTTCAACTCTTACATGAATGATAAAGGCAAGTATGATGGAGTCTTTTACAATTACTGCTAAATAGTCTCTACCTCTAGGGCTCCATGTTAATGTGCTGTACTATAGTAAAAGAGGGGGCAAAAATCCTCTCTGACCTTTTGACTGGAAGCCATAAAACCATACCATACTGTATTCATTTCCACTAGTAAACCAACTTGTAAGGGGAATACACTTCTGAACAATGAAGAGATTTTAATCTAGGTCTTTTTGTAAACTGATCCAGTTGATCTGTCTGATTCAAGAACCACACAAAAATCTTTAAATCCCAATATGCAAGGTTTGCTTTACAATTTTTTTAAAGAAACGAAATTGGTACAAAAACTAGTAGACAGTCTTTAAAGGAAGGTGATAGAACAAACCTTTTGTGTTTATAAAAATATTCCTATGTCTGCATAAATAACTTGCTTTACTGTTACTTGCAAACAAGTCTTTTAGTTTACAAAAGAAACATAACTTATGTTTACATGTAGATTAGACTCAAATATTTCAATAAAGAAAATGCACTTTGTCCTTCTCATATTTGAGAAATCAACTATGCTGATACCATCAGACCTAAATTAGAAAACCATTCTTACTAATAGCAATATGTTTGGTACTTAAAATATCTATTCACAAAGCAGTGCAAAAAACGGCAGACCCAGTTTCATAACAGTAGTTGGAAATGGCCAGGACGAGCCATGTTGCATTAAAAAACCTGAGAGGAAAATGGAAGAATGGCAAGTTGATATGGGCTATTACAACTTAAGTATACCTACACATTTAAAACACTTGAAGCTCACAATTGGGACAACTGACTGACCACAGCTCCCAAATACTCTCCTGCAAGTCCTGTGGCCTTCATGTCAGCATGACCTTGCAGATTCTGGTCGTGCTGTTAACAGACCTCACAGTACCACTTCCACCCCACAGCAAAACCATCATTTTCTCTTGAAAATATTTTATGCATTCAACAATGCAACTACAAAGGGACCCCTCCCCAAACTTCTGGGGGATGTGAAAATTTCTGAAGTAAATTCAGAAGACAGACCACAATTGTAGACTAAGATCCTCATCACAAACTTCTATTTACTTTACAGCACAAAGAGACAGGCTCAGTTTGTCCAAGTCACTAAGCACACAGCAATACACAGAAGCCATCAGAGTTCATTTGTAAACATGTTTTCCAGTCAATGGTCACTCAGTGAAATAGGTTTCCCAGCAATGTCATATAAATGTTTAGTCACGGATTGTTGCATCCATATAGGGGAAAGTAGCCAGTGTAATTCATAGTGTAAAATCTGGGCAATTCCTTAAGTCCTGGAACACACCAAGAGAAGAATGATTCTGTAAGAACACACATAACTGATCTGCTCTGCTTTTTAATCTCTTTTCTCTTGTCAGATACAGGAGGATGAGTATCTCAGTGTAGAGGCATAATCACAGAATTGTTGAAGTTGTAGAAGAATCTATAAGATCATAACATAAAATATGAAAACAGTTAAATGGAAAGGGAAAGGTACTGCAAGTCCAGAATGATATCAGTAATCCAGAACTAGAAGTCAGAAAGGACAGATAATGGAGACAAAATAGGAAGAAAACAAAACCAACAAGAAAAAAACCACATACATGAAATCAGACAAATAATAAAGAGAAGACCAGGACCTCGATGATTAAATACAAGGATGTAGGAGAAATGGGGAAGAGAAAGGAAAGGGTGCCTAACTGCACTAGGAAATGGAAACCAGTGAAGTGAAGGAAAATGCTGAAATGAACAAGATGTCATGTTGGATAAGAAATAACTGGGGAAGAGTGAGAAGGCAGAAGAGAAAAAGCAGCAGTAAAAATGGAAGAAAGCAACCTGAATATTTCTGGCAAATAACTCAGTCTTTCAATGGAAAAAAAAATCTACTACAGAATCCAACATTTCAGGAAAATACCGTTTCCTTTTTGCTATCATGTCTATAAAGTCTACCAACCATTTCTCTCCCACAAAGTAGTGGCCACTTACTGTTGTAAGTAAGTTTCAAATAGGATCTCAAAGTGCTTGTCCCTATGTGAAAAATGCTTCACCCTCAGTTTGCATTGAAAACCTAAGGGAGTACACCCAAGACTGTTAAAAGCAAATTAAGCTGAATGTATTTGAGCCTTGAAGCAGCCTATTATCTCAATTAAGCCTTCAGGCATTAACATTCCAATTCTAGGTGCAATCACAGAATGGCATTTTCCATTTCACAGGTTCACAGAGTATTTTGAGTTGCAAGGGACACACAAGGATCACAGAGTCCAACTCTTAAATGAATCACCCATTCAGAGACTGAACCCACAGCCTTGGTGTTATTAGCACCATGCTCTAACCAACTGACTTTCCAAGGGACTCCTACTGTATTTGGAACTTCAGTGAGATCTGAGTGATGTGAGTAAGAATTACTGTAGAGGAGGCTGCTTTCTGTAAGACCTTCAGCTACTGCAAAATTTGGAAGAAATAAACAAGCCCAGAGCAATTCTGGTTCAAACCCATTAGCACTCAAACCAGAAAGCAAAACCACTGGGAGTCATACCTTAAATACCCTCACAGGAAAAATTAATTCAGGAAGGCAGAAATTTTCAAATACAGCAGAAAATTAATATTAATTCCAACAACGGTGGGCATTGTATACCTCAAGGAGAATAAAACCCCCTGAGTATTTGTGAGCACTGTGCACTGTGTTGACAGTGGTAAATAATCTTTCACTTTCAACTTGAAGTTCAAGACAGTGCAATAAATAAGATAGGTGGCAACATACATAAAATATTGAACAGCAGCTCACAGTAAGTCAGATTCCTCCTGAATGTGATGCCAGCCCTGACAGAGGAAGTTGACAAAGACTCTACATCCCACATATAACTAAAGCTGACTGAGGGAAGACTGCATAACCAAGTCTTATTTAGCATTTTCTAGCTTTGGCATTTCCTACTTTTGCAATGCTAATCAGTAGAATTAGATTATTTTCAAATAAGTTACAAACGTGGTTGTGCAAACTTCTATTTATTACCACCCCACGCACAAGCAAGTTTTTGCAAGAGAGTATATACAGCATGCAAGCAGAGATAAGGTTTATGAAAAGCCACAAAAGTATGACACACACCACTAAGTATTTGCAGATACAAACAGCAATAAAATTCTGCACCAGGACTGAAGAGGAAGTAAAGACTGAACTAAAATGTGCTTGATTAATAAGAAATGAATCATGAAATTACATCATTATTAAACTTGTGACAATAAGACCACCCATTCTGCAATGACAAAGTGATTTAAAAAAAAAAAACTATAAAAAGCATCACTCAACTGGGTTTATGAGAACCTGGGAATATAATTATAAAAGACACCATGCTAGGAAAGCTAAAGCATAACAGGAGAGGTTATTCTTTTTTACAGTGTGGGAGGTGAGACTCTGGAACAGGTTGTCCAGAGAAGCTATGCGTGTTCCCTCCCTCTAAGTGTTCAAGGCTATGTTGGATGGGGCTCTAAGCAATCTAGTTCACTGGAAAGTGTCTCCACCCATGGCAGGGGACTGGACTAGGTGGCACTTTCTTTTACAGCTATATATATATATATATATATATATATATATATATATACACACACACACACACTGATGAATTAACCACCTACGCATTTTACCCAAAGTAAAGGATACCTAAAAGGCATTCGTGTATACAATAAGAACATTCTTACACAATTGTCTTGCTTCAGTTGATGTATTTTAGAGCCTGCATTACCATAACATTTCCTAATAGCTGCGATAGTTTTGTCAGTACTAATTCCACATGGACAAAAATTTCACACACTGGTCAGGTGCATCAAGAACTTCTGAAGTATTTCTCTGATTAAAAAGCTGGAGAAATGACCAGGGTAATACTTGACTCAAAGACAAACAAGTAACGAACAGGACATGCCATATATGAGAAACATCTCTACAACTGAAGACAGTAGCATGACAAAGCCATCTTTCACTATTACTATGGAGAGCAACAAAATTATCTTCCTTTATTCAACTTCAGAATATGGTGGTTCACAAATTAAACTGTGAAAATACTGGCTCCTAGGCAATGTGTAGTCAAGTTTGACATTTGATTGGGAAACTATTCTGCCCTAGTAAGATCCAGTAAAACACTAGTGGAATTTATTTTAGAATAGTAACATAATAGAGGGCTTTGGATAAGCTTGCTGCGTCTTTCAGGTCCTTTGCATGGTATCAGGCTATATATCCACAGTAGCAGTATGACGGCTCCAACTACAAACAGCCATTTAATCAGCATTATTTCTGGCAGAAATATAAACAAAATTGTTGTGTACAAAGATCTCATACCTTTTATACCTGCTTGAAACCATCCTGGACGAGTCCTAAAAGAAACAAAAAAGGAAAAATTAATTAGTATTTTTTTTGTAGCTGTACTGTCAAAATACCTTATCAGTCCACAGAAAACTAAGTCCGCAGTGAGAGCAGTCCCATGCCACTGTACAAGTCAGTTTTGCATTATTTTGCTGTCAGGTATACACAATACCAGGACTTCTGTCACCATGTTAGTGCTTCTGAACATCACCCCAGAAGTCTTAAGCGTCTGCCTCTGATTACATCATAAAACTGGATGCACTTACTCCATCCCTCTGCATGCACAACACAGGAAGCAGCTCACACCCTGCCACCAGTACATCTCCACCACTAACTAGCATGGAAACACGAGTGCACTTTGACAGTTGTTCATGAACTTGTCCAAGAGCAGCAGAGCAAAACTGTTTCAATTCCTCAGCACCACTGCTGTCCTTCCAGATGGGAACAAAAACTAAAGCTGTCAAGTACAAAAATTAAGACATGTTTCAACTGGTAAACAAGGGCTCAGATTTGACAGAGTAAGTCCATAAATATTTTTTTGGATGTTGTAAGAACATGATCCAATTATTTTCTTAGTCATAGGCAAAACACCCCCAGCAAATAATAAGTAAGAAGTCAGACAAGAATATTTAAGGAGTTAAAGGACAATTGCCTTTACGAGAAAAAAACCAGGCTAAGTATGAAATGCTGTCTACTTACAACACTTACTGTGGGCAAAGAAGTAAATGAGCTCTTACAACAAGATGCAAGAGAAATTCCATCCACTCTGAAAATTCTACAGAACATTACAGAGCTTTCACTAATCAGCATACTAGTGACTTTGTAAGTAAATAAACAAGCTAAAAATTAGGACATGAAGAGTATTATTTTATTACAGAAAATAGAATTTTAGAAATATTTGTATTACAGAAAAAACTTGATCTGAAAGTACATTTTATTTTATGAAGCATTTTCCATTTCTGCCATATATGCTACACCTTATCCCTAAGATAAGCAGAAGAACAAATTCAAACAAATTCATGGGAACTATTTAAAGAGATCCACAAATATGACAAAATTGCTGGTTTAACACTGATAACTATTTTTATCATTGATGACAGTATCTGAAAATTAGTGATTCACAGCTGTGAAACAGAAACCTAATTTTACCTCTAAAAGGGCAGAGAAACAATTTTATATGTTACCAATGCTATTTTTAGGGTAGGTTATCTTTGAAAGGTCATGGAAGCAGGGGGAGGTTTCTGAGGAGTAAAATGAAGTAAATGTCATTCCTTTCTTCAAGGATCATCCAGGGAACTACAGGACAGTCCTTAGCTCAGTCCCTGAGTAGGAAGTGAAACAAATCCTCAAGGACGGGAAGGTGAAATCAGCATGGATATATGAAGGGAAAACCATGCCTGACCTGAGAGCCTTCTATGATGAGAGGACTTGGTGAATGAAGGCAAAGCAGATGATGCTTATCTAGATGTCAGCACAGCTTTCAACACCTTCCCACACAACATATGTATATGGAAATAGAGGCCAGATAAGCAGACCATGAGATGCAGTGATTACCAAGTCCAAAGGGTTATGAGCAGCAGCATTAAATCCAGCTGGATGCCAGCCACTTTGCAGGGATTGACAGAGGGGCCAGTACTGTTTAATGGCTTCTTTAGTGATCTGAATTATGAGACAAAGTACAGCCGTAGCAAGTTGGCACACTACAAATAACTTGGATGAGAGGTTAACAAAACATCAGGTGGCTGTCTTGCCATCTGGAAGGACACAGACAAGCTGGAAAATGGGCTTATAGAGACCCCATGAAGTCTAAAAAAAAGGAAAATGCGAAGTCCTGACCCTGAGTCTCGGGATGAATAATCCCAAGCAGGAGTACATGCTGTGGAAAGCTGCTGTGCAGAAAAGAACCCAGGTGTCCTGGTGGACATCAAGTTGAACATAAGCCATCTCTGTGCCCTTGCAGCAAAGGCCCATGGCATCCTCAGGATGCACTGCCAGCAGGTTGAAGGACAGCATCCTGAGGAGAGCTGCAAAGACAGTGACGGGACTAGAGGAGAACTCACACAAGGAGTTGCGATGTCACTTGGCTTGTTCAGCCTGGACAAAACTGAGGGGAAGTTGCAGTTACAACATCCTCATGAAGGGACGAGGACAGTCAGGCACTGATCTCTTCTCTGTCGTGACCAGCGACAGGACCCAACAATGGCCTGAAGCTGTGTCAGCAGAAACTTAGTTTGGATATTAGGAAAACGTTCTTCACATCTCAGGGTGGCTGGGCACTTGAACAGGCTCTGCAGGAAAGAGGTCACAGCACCAAACCTGACAGACCTCAAGAAGCATTTGGATGATACTCTCAGGCACATGATGCGACTCTTGGGGTGTCCTGTTCAGGCACAGGAGATGGACTCATGCGTCCTCTCCAACTAAGGACGTTCTCTAATTCTCCTCTGCTCAGCCCTGGTGAGACCACAGCTGGAATGCTGGGTCCAGTTCTGGACTTCTCAGTATGACAATATACTAGAGAGACTCCAGCAAAGCTGGACATATGATTAAATGTCTGGAGCATCTGACACATAAGAAGCTGAAAGTGCTGGAAATGTTCAGCCAGGAGAATAGGATGCTCAGGAAGTATCTTGCCAATGTGTACAAATTCCTGATGGGGTAAAGATGGAGACATATTTCTATCCCTCCTGACAATAAAAACCCAACTGGCTACAGTCCTGAGCAATTTTCTACACGTATCCTGCTTTGTCTGCAAGACTTGGACTGGAGACTTCCCAAGATCCCTTCAAGCCCTAAAGATTTTTAGCTTTAAGACAGTCAGCAATGACTGATGAAGTGATTTGTCTCTGAGGTACCTGAAGAGATTCAAATTGCTTCATCTAATACATTACATGTTCCCTGTATCCAAGAACTGCAATGCCACATCAGTAACATCAGGCACAGCTCCTGGTGGTGATGGTCTCAGAAACATCCCAGCAGCCCCACTGACTATGGGCAAGCCGTTCAATTGCCTTTTTCGGCACGCATGGAGAGTCACACTGGGTCTAAATTTTGCCTGCCAGCAGATACAATAAAGTAGGAAGGCTGGGCCCTAATCTTCCCCATTCTTTTTTTTTTAACAGCTTCTTTTTTTCAGGAAAATGCTTCCCGGTGAACATAAGCCTTGATTTGCAGGGAAAGCCAGAATTCAGGAGAAAGGGAGAAATTGCACCTGAGACTGCAGTCTGGTGAAGCACACATACCTTTGCACAAAGAAATAGTAAGAGATGCTTGTTCTGTACCGCAGACACTAAAAGGATGCACTGAATGCACTGTATACCCCCATATTTGCTAAAACGTGTTCATATACTAAATGCAAATAAAGCTGTAAAGCAATTACATAGACTTGTTTGCTTAATTCAACTGAACACTTTTTAAAGTTCAGCACTACTATTCAAAAAAGCCAGCTCTTCAGAAAAAGCTGGGAAAGCAAACAAATGCTCAGAGACAAAGTGCATAGCAAATACTCTCATTTGCTACAAATGACAGCTGTTAAAACAAACAAACAAAAAAAAATTGACTCAATTAACAAGTCCTTTGTAACAGATGTTTCTACAGTAAGTATTAGTGCTTTTTATTTCTGTAGTTGAAACTAACTATGAACAAAAAGTTAAAAATGCACATCTAATGCACAAAAAAAAAATCCTCTGGACACCGAATTAATATTGCAGATTTGGTAAATTATGATTTTTATTACTTTGAAATCTTTAATGTAAAAGGAAACAAATCATCCTTTAAAGTGATGATGAAAGCACTAGGAAAATGTATTATTTAGCTCTGTTCTCATCTTATGAAATTTATGTTGTATGTGTCCAAAAGTCTCTGGCAACATGAATATAAGTAGTCACACTGTAAATAGCATTATGTGTCTATAAATCAAAAAATAACCTAAGATTTCAAACTACTCAGAGATCTTAAAATGAGGCAAGCAACTATAATTTAAGATCTTGTCTCCTCCTCTGGAGACCTGAAGGTTGGCAGAAAATCAAGGGAAGGAGAAAAGGAGGGGCATGCCTGTTCTGACAAAGTTAACCTAAAAGCAGATGACTATTCTTGTACATAAGTACTTATTTACAAAGCTGGCTTATATTCCTTAGTATTTTTTAACTTTGACTTCTAACCCACATTTAAAATATCTAATCTTTACTATAAAAGTGAATGATTTGTCATGAGCAACAAAGTGATCTGCTCATTTGAATGTCTCCCTCTAAAAGTGGAATTCTTTTTATAATTTGTGGAAATCCTGAATGGAAAAACAGTAAGTAAAGAAGTAATCCATAACATTGCTAATGGTTTCTTTCATAATGGTGAAAAAATACTGCTGCCAAAGACACCTACCAACATCAGTTCTTTGTCCAAGGTTGAAATCTAACACTCACTTCAATGCAGTATTCCAAACACAGCCTTAAAATTACTTTTACGTTTTGCACATGATCTCAGGCAACTTGCATTACCTTTTAACAGTATACACTTCACTAATAAACCAAATTATTAGTGAACACTCTGCAAACTACTGCAGAGTGACATACATCAGCAGAGCTCCAGAAACTGGTCATGTTCTCTTTTTGTTTTGTCTACAAAAGTGATTGTGTGGATGGTATTAATGCAGGACAGGGTGTGATCTACATGAAAAAAACAAGGAAAAAGAAAACATTTCTCTCATTCCACATGAGCTCCTTCATCTGATTCACTGCACACCCTAACACACAGACATGCACCTGCTGCACAAGAGAATATGCAAGGACAGAAACGGCAGCTGAGACCATTTCAATTAATGAAACCATTTACTGCCAATTAAATCTCTGTCAAACTAGGATGCAAGGAACTTGGCTAACTCTCCTCTTTGCTCCTGGCTCATCTTGGTATTTCATCTGGCCAATAGAAATTTTACATAAACAAGCTGGTCATCGGGCTTTAAATAAATAGAATTGTCTGTGTTTACAAGTGTCTGACAAAGTTTTCCAGATGTTAAACCAACCCTACAATTACAAATTTGCTAGTTAAAATGCCCTAACAAACATTGTTTTTAAACAAGTACAGACTCTGGAATCAGCTGGACTATGTAAAAGGTTCACTGGAATCCCTTGAAACACTACTTAAAAGTTTTGCAAACAATTAAAGCAAATCCCCTGGATCAACTCAGGCTGTTAGGACTCACTAGTATATATACTGACATGAAGAATATCCACACTGTTTTGAAAAAGAACTACACACTAGTGCAAATTATTACTATAAAATTATATTCCTGCAATATGCAAGGTTAAATTTTCACTGAAATTAGCCAATTTTCTTTTCATATGTAATTCAGATATGGGCTTCCTAAAAAGTTTTTTGTACATTCTTCAAGAAGCGAACAAATAAAACTTCCTAACATGGAAGAAGGAGGTCTACTGCAGGGGTTTCTTGCCTTTTTACATACCAAGGTAGATTCTATCTCCATCCAGCAAACCAACTCCTGTACCTTAAATCACATCTTGATTAACTACAGCTACTTCTCACATTCAGTACAACTCTGCACTGAGATTTGTTTGGAAATGGCAGTTACATATCTTCTGCAATACAGACAAGGTTTCATTCAGATCCTAAGCAGGATAACACCTAAATGCTAAACAACTGAAAGGCAACCTGACCCCGATACAAACCAGGAATGACTGCAGATGTGAAAAACAGCAAAAAGACAGATTAAATACCTTTCTTCTCCTCCCATCAAAATTTCCCAAAAGCAATTTTCCCTGAGGAGTCAAGAGATACCATTTACCTTCCATTCCTGAATCACAGAATCAAAGAATTTGTTGAGTTAGAAAGGACCCATCAGAATCACCGAGTCCAATTCCTGTCCTAAACAGAATATCCCAAGGATCACACTGTGTGACTGAGAGTGCTGTCCAAACACTTCTTGAACTCTGTCAGGCTTGGTGCTGTGATCAATGCCCTGGGGAGCCTGTTCCAGTGCCCAACCACCCTCTGGGTGAAGAGTTTTTTCCCAGTATCTAACCTAAACCTCTCCTGACTCAGCTTTATGCCATTTCCTCAGGTCCTGTCACGCTCACAAGAGCGAGAAGATCAGTACCTGCCCCTGCTCCTCCCCTTGTGAGGATGAAGACCACAACGAGGCCTCCCTTCAGTCTCCCCTCCTCCAGGCTGAACAGATCAAGTGACCTTGGCTGCTCCTGATACAGCTCCCACTCCTTACCCTCAATCATCCTTGTGCCTCTTTCTCAATGCTCTGTAACAGCTTTTTTCTAATGTCTTTTACACACAGGGGCAATCAGAACTGCACGCAGGACTCAAGGTGAGGCCACCCCAGTGCAGAGTAGAGCAAGACAATCCCCTCCCTTGCCTGGCTGTGATGCTGTGCCTGATGCCCCCCAGGGCAGGGCTGCCCCTCCTGGCTGCCAGGGCACTGCTGGCTCATGTTCAACTTGTTATTGACCAGGACCTCCAGGTCTCTCTGATGCTCTCCAGTCTGCACACAACCAGGACTGCCCCATTCCACGTGCAGGGTTTGGCACCTGCCCTTGTTAAATTTCACACAGTTGGTGATTTCCCAATTCCCTAATTGTCTATCTACAGGGCCTCTCTGCCCATGAGGGAGTTGACAGTTCCTCTCAATTGTGTCACTCCTTGGAAAACATCTAGAGACATTTTTCATAGAAATGCAACACAACTTTGTGAACCTTATTTTTACAGCCTCATCTACTATCTTTAATTCATATGTAATAACAGATCTTCAAACGAGAACTAACAGATGTGCTAAAATGCCTGGGTTCAATGATAGATATTACCCCTGCAAAGCCAAGGGAGTTAACGACTTATGTGCCTGTTTACACAGAGCCAGGGGGCTATGGAGAAACACTGCAAGAACACCTAGGGAATCAAGCTGAGTTCTAACAGAAAGGTAAGTGTCCTCAATTTGCGCCTATGAAGAAATCTATTAAGGACATAAGGTGAGAAAAAATAAAGAAATACCTGCAGGTAACACAAGAAACTCCCAGGTAAGTCAAGCATCTTCCAGAAGAAAACAGCTCCCAGAAATAAGGAAACCAGAAACACAGGTTTAAACAAATTAACAGAGCTTTTCCTATACTCATTATTTCCTATTTTTATATTCAAGCAATATTTGCCACTGAAGAGTCAGAACAAGAGTTCAGGACAAGCAGTTAGGCACTCAAAACAAAAGCTGTGAAGGAGTTGATTAGATCAGGCTGAAAACACTGGACTAGATCTCAGGTGGCTCACAGAAAAAGCAGAGCAGGAAAAATGAGCAGAAAGATAATGTGGTATCCCTAGGAAATAGGAATCTGTAGGCTCCCCTCAGACAAAAGTATTTGAAATCACACAAGGGCTGAGCTACAGCTCAAAGCAGCGTTTTCAGAGCAGGAAACCTAGGTCCATGTTGCATACCCCAGTGTGTTGATTAAAGGTATGCAGTTGTTTCTGAGTTAGCAAAGACTAGTAATGTCCTTGAAGCACTACACAGGCAGCCAAAACTGGTGCTGTGATTGATGTTCGTACTATTTAAGAGGAGTGGTTCCTGGTACATGATTCCTCAAACAGTCCTCAGGTATAACATAAGAGAGCATTAGGTAGCATGAACCAAAACCATGCCAGAAAATGTTGCTAATAATTAAGCCACAGGCTCTATCAGCAGTGCAGCAGTTGAGCTCACACCCAGGTCTTGCACTTTTTAACAGTATAAACATAGTCAGACTGTCTCCACCAAACAACTATGAATTAGATTCCTCCTCCCTCCTGAGCCATCACATTAATTACATGGGACTGCAAGGATGTAGAGATGGAGCAGCAGGCTATCCTGCCCCAGCCATCCTCCCACCACCATGGAACTGGTGGTGGGAACTGGAACCTTCCAAATACACCAGCACATCTGAGTAACTACAGCTATGGTATTCTCTAACTATTAATAACATGGATGTATGATACATGCTACAAAATGTCTGACTGCTATTGCTATGTGTATTTGTGCAGAGTATACATTTCCGCTCATCTTCCAGCAACACCAAGCAAGCTGTCTCCCCTCTCTACCTTCAGCAGGGATCCTCTTGGTCCATGGTCCATGCTAGTTCTTGCAGAAAAGAACCTCCTCCCTCTGTACACAGCCAGCAGGTACTCACAACTGTTACCTAGGCTTCAGATTTGTTCCTGGCATGAAAGCAGTATTAATTAAAGTTCTCTTCCTAGAGTAGAAGCACAGGAAAGTGCAGTAATCAGAAGTATTTCCATACCTGACAAAAGCTTTCAGTATCAGTCAGGCTATGCAATCTATTTGAACAAGTAAGATACATCAGGAAGACACTCTTTTTCAGTAAATTTGTATGTGCTCAATGACTCTTCTTGACAAAGAAACCTCAGCTACAGTTTATACTTTCAGGATCACTTTTCTTGTTTCCCCACCGGAAAAAAAAAAAAAAAAAAAAAAAAAAAAAAAAAAAAAAAAAAAAAAAAAAAAAAAAAAAAAAAAAAAAAACACACCCACCCCCCAAAAAACCAACCAACCAAACAAAACAAACACTAAACAATCAAATAAAACCCCCCACACAAACAAACCAAACCCCCAAACAAACAAAAAACAAAACAAACAAAAAAACAAGACACCAAAAAAACCTGGCAGGGGATACCCACTAACCCAGCTGACTTAAAAAGCTAGTCCAAAACAAAAAACATGTGGGGAAAAAAAAAAAAATTCCTTTACATGAGGCCACTTTAGGCTGCTCAAAACATTAGCTGGGAATTTGAGAAACTGCTTCCTATTCCTTACATCCGTACAAAGGTTCCAAAAAAGGCCCCAGACCACTGTAAGAGCAGCTAGTGCTGGTGCAATTCCGGAGCACAGCTACATCAACTCCATAGTGAAAGAAACAAATAGGGCAACAATAAACCAAATATCTTTTCATACAGGCTAAACACATAGCACAAACATCTGAAGACAGGAAAAAAATTAGAATAAAAGTAAACAAAACCCACAAAGAATGAAATTTTAGCAGAAGGACCACAACCAAACTTAAGCAGAAGAACTCATAACTTACACACTTTGCTTCACACATGCTGTTCATAAGGATCTAGAAAATACCAGAAGAGCAGGCAGCCTGTGCTGAAAAACCCTGTAGATTCCTAGGCACAACTGTGAATCTAAAGTAAGAACAGGAAGCCTTCACAATGCCTTGCCTTCACAGATACAGGCTTGATTCAGCTTTAGTTTTCATGTAGGTCCTGTGACAAACAGCTGTGCACACACACAGAGGTCCACAAAATCAAAGATTCAATTTTAAGAGACTTCATGGGTACATTTAATTCTATTTACTTGAATTTACTTTAATTCTATTTAGTTGGGAGTGAAATCCATTCATCAAACAAAATTTTAAGCTTAAACCACTTATCCACTAAATTAAACTTTAGTGAGTTTTAACAGATGTTAAAAATGTTAATAATTCTGTATTTCTTTCTAAGAAAAGCAAAGTTTGCCATCAAAGGTAATCAAATATATGCTGATAGTCATCCAGCACTGAAAACAAATAATGCCTTCCACAAAAATCTGAAATATCTCTCTTCTTGGTCAGTCGTCAGGAAGAGAAATCTTGACAGTCATTACCAGTATTTCCCTCCAAGAGGCGAAGTCAGGAAACTCAAAGTAGGGATGGCCAAGCTGCATCCTCAAGGCTACATGTTGCTTAGCCAAGCAACTTTGACTCAGGCAATTTACAGCCACCCTCTTTCCCTCTGGTCTCACATTAGTAACTGCTAGCTCTCAGCTCCTGATTTCTTAGGGGCAAAAAGAACCAGGATTTCACTTGTAAGCACTTTCCAAAAGCAGCAGTATTGGGTAGTGCACATGCAGTACAGCTGAATCGGTTTTGCATGTGCAGATCCTTTGGCACAGTAAAACCCACTGAAAATGCATGGATCAGCAGCACTGTACCAACGGACACACATTATATGCTGAATTTGCTCACATGGCAGGAGAGGAGGAAGATTTTGGCAGTGAAAACCTATGCTGCGACAACATCTGACATAGCCCATTCTGATGAGAAATTCAGACTCCACTGTTTTAAAATCTTCTGTTCTAAAAACACAAATCCATACAATGTAACTAAAAACTAGCAATCTCATTTTTATCAAAACAAATCCTTGAGTGTAGTGAAAGGCTCTAGTCATACCAGACAAGAACACCATGCAACATTATTACTCAAACTCAGAAGTCACCTTGAAGATTAATTAAAATCTTACTATATAGAGTGAGGTTTTTCCAACCTGCAATAATACATACAGAAAAAAGCAATTAAACCAAATCAAGACTCAAAGTCAACCAATTCAGAACAGGTCAGAACGTCCTAGACCTATGCCTCTTTCATTCAAACTCATGATACTGCCCTTCCTGACATCATTATGTATTTTTCCACAACATCTCTTAACACAAAGAACAGTACTCAGTTAGTAATGTTCAATATTTTGTACTTGCTAACTCTTCACAAAGTGGACACGCACCTTAATTACTTAGTTATTAACAAACTCAATAGCACCATTTTGCTAGAAATTACCTGAGTGATTGTCCGATCATGTATGACCATGAAAACATGAATCTCCTGTGTTCTTGTTTTCCTTACACAGATCACAAAAATCATCTGGGTCTCCCAAGCTGTGGGAGCCATGGCAGATGGTAACTGGAGCACCTGGTTCATGTCATGACTTGCACAGGGCAGCAAATTCCCTCCTACTAATGTCACTTTAAAAACACTGCACACACAGAACTGACTTAAGGTGCAAATGTGTTTTAAAAATTAGTGATCTTTTAATACTTAACACTGAATTTGAATACTTTTAAATTAATGTTTATGCAAACACTTTTAGACATCTAATCAGATTTCCTCATGAGTTTTCTACTGCAGTCACTATTATTGCTTAAGTGCTTTGTGGATACTCATGACTGCTTTCATATAATCTCTGTGAAGTGCACCACACTCTACCTGCAAATAGAAAACCCAAGATGAATATTATCTGGTAGTTAACTCTCAAATATTAGAGTCTCATAACCTGATTTGGCAGAATTACTTATGACTTCCAAACTCAAATATATGTCACCATAATTAATAACTTTAATCACACTTAATTCCTTACTTTTAAAAACAATACCAATATTATAATCATGTTATTATGCACAATAATTCCTGGCCTAATATCTCAAAAATGTAGTGCTGAAAAAAAAACTTCTTTAATACATTTAGGCATGCCTAGTGTAGCACAACCATATTTCCTCTATGGATTGAAATGAGCATCAAGGAACATCATGGCAAAATACTTCCAAAAATTGAGTTACTAGTCTTGAACACATGCACACAGTTCTTCTTTGCAAGAACTACATGAAACCTAGATGCCAGACACCTTTGAAAAGCCATGGTCCTGTATGAATAGGCATGAATATTATTATCAAATTGAATAATGAGAGTAATTGTAAAATGATGTTGTGTGACATTACATTGCTAAATGAAAAGCCAGAACAGGTGAAATAGCCAAGTGCAACTTGAGTTGACTGGCTTATTTGGCAGTATATTCTCAGCACAAGATTCAAGTACAAAACTCTAGGGATGCTTGTGTCAAGCAGGTTTTCAGCTGTTCTACTGAAAGGAGATGCTTGTAACAAATGCACACACCTGCATTTCTCACAGTCTGCCACAAAGCTAAGAAGGAATTTTATTCCTTACCTTTATTTATTGCTTTCAGCAAAGCTTATAAGGTGCCTCTATTAAACATTTAAACATTAAACACTGATATACATCCTTGCTTCCAAAAATTTCAATGTGTTAGGCCACATTTAAAGAAAAGAATCGTATTTAAGCAAACAGAACTACACTTCTGTAGAAATATCTTTGGACCACGTTCCTTTTAGAAAATGCCTGCAACGTTTTGGTGAAATGTTAAAATTTTTTAGAACAAAAGGTTAAAAAAGATCAGATGTGGTTTTCCTTCAACTTTCAAAGGCTTTTGAATTACTTACAACTGAATGCACAAGGCATAACTAAAGGGTTATGTTAATAAATCAAGTTTAGATTACTTCATCAGCCACCTAACCTATTCATACTGAAGTTACTACAATGAACCCAACCTACTGTGACAATTTCATAGTTTTACCATTAATACTAATTATGTAGACATTTCATTCTATCCTCACCTCCAATCAACAAGGATTCTTTCAAAGGTACTGGGTAATTTCTACACTAAATTGAACGTTTATCCAAGCATCCATCACAAGCTAACCTCTTGCAAAGAACAAAAACCTGCATTGCTGCTACAGAGAGAAGTGAGAGCAATTCAAGACATGGCAATACTACTGTGTATGTAAGTCAGTGCTCTGAGCTGAAAACTAGGGCAGCTTTGCCTTCCATTGTCTTGGATTAACAGCTCCACAGGAATTCAGTACTAGGATCAAGCTTTAGTCTGTCTGCTAATGCACATAATTTGTACTTACTGCAAGAATATAATACAATTTACAGTCTAACAAGGTTAAGTGCTACAAATGAAGTGGCATTTTTTTGTCTAACAAATCCATTCTAGTTTTGTGACTCCAGTGTGGATGTTTAACTGTCTAAAATGTATCTCACAAAGCTGTATATTGTATAATAATTCTGTAAGATTCAATATCTTAATTTCTTGTTCATGTACATGCTAAGACCAATACAGGGAGAACAAGAAACGTGCATTACAACTGCATACACAAAGCAAATTAATTATTGGAACAAAATTATTGCTATTTCCAACTGAAGTGCAAGGTCTTGAATGAGGCCCTGAGCTTTGCAGCAATACATAATATAAAATTAGGTACAGCAAAGCAGTTGTGACAGCTTAAAAAAAAGTGATCCCATACTGGGATCTCAGACTTCATAATGCTTGCATGAAATTCCCCTCCCAGCTTCATACCAGCACTACAAATACTGTTGGGATGCGTTCCTAATCAGTTATAGTTAAATGGATTTAAGTTATGTATGTCCCATCCTCCCCTTTATGTTAAAAGTGGTTCTGCCCACGTTGTCTCCTCCCCTGAACCCCTGTCTGTTTTCTTGTGACCTCCCCTGTTGTCCTAGCAACCAACTAGGGCACACGATCTCTGCCACAGCAGATCAGAGAGTGTGCACTTTCAGCACTGCAGCTCGGGTGCCATCGGGCTCAGCTGGGCTGCCCTGAAAAGGGACACACGCGGCTGCAAAATACCAAGACAGGTTTCTAGCAGATAACTGCAGAGTGTCTTTGGCAATCAGACAGATGCAAAAGATATTGGTAACTGTGATAGTTATGATGTTCAATTTCTTAACATAGAATTAAGAAATACACTAGACAAATTCTGTGTGACAATAATAAAGATCAGCATTCCCTTTCTACAGCAAAATATTCTAAATCATTCTAGTATTTATAATTACCTTTCACTTGAAGGATTCAGAGTATTAGCTTCACAAAGGCTGAAGTTCAGTAGGTGATTCAAAATTTCCTCTTTCCATGCCCACAGGCACAAAAATCTGTATATCTCACTATAATTGATTCCTATTTCCATTTTACATTAGTAGCAAAAATCATCCTGACATGTTTGGGTCAAGTTTTCCAGGGAGAAGAAAGGATTCAGCTCATCCAGCAAGACGCTTTTTGTCCTCAATGATGAGAAAACAACATCTAGAACTCAATAACCCCCATCCTCATGCCAATGACAAAAGTAATTTTGACGTTCTCAAACGCCTTTTTGTCTCTTGATGCTTTTGTCAATATGTATTTACTCAACTCCCTCATCTTAAATGTCAGTTATTCACAGCTCATAATTTTTTTGCAATGTACTCATTCACTGCTTAGCACAACTAGCATTCACAGACACTACAACATTTGAAATAAAATGCAAGCAGAAAGGAACCAAAGACAACATAAAACAAAGGATTTGAAACCCTTTCCAAGGTATTGAGAACGATACTTCCGTATTGTTATAGCATAACTACCAAAAAACAGCCAGTTGTAATTTGAAGGTTTTAATGGATGGAGGACCTATACATGTGTCTCTCACTGCAAGGCTTTATATCAGCTTTGACTTAATCTTTTCAGCCTTCCCCATTGGCTCTCCAATTTTCCAAGAACATCCTAAGGTGACAAATACATCACAACCTACTACCGTGCTCAAATATCACTTTTGTAATGACAGACAGGTTATATTAACTCTACTGCCACAGGATTACATGAAGAAGGGCACATATCTGGGACATATTTCAGGAGCCAGATAGAAAAACAACTGAATTCCAAGAGGCACATGACCAGGGTATCAGCAAACCTGAATGCTTTGATACAAAGGCCTTGCATATGGTGTTTTTTGGCAGGGGTTTTTTGGGTATTAGCTAATAGTAACATCTTTTCCACATTCTGAAACACAGAAAGTTTTCTAAAAGACTTAAAAATAAATTTTCATTAAACAAGTTGTTTTTCCAGACAAATCTTGTGGGTTTTTAGATGCAAGCTTTCTGTATAGCACATAAATATTAACACCATTTTCAATTAAGACATGTTCGCGCTACTTTGAACGTATGATTTCTATCCACCTACAAGAAAGACATTGCTATCAAATAGTTTTGCACTATTTTCAATTTTGCCATCTCTGCTAAACAAGAGCTAGATTTATAGAATTACCAGACACTGAAGATTTCTAGTTAAACTAGAAACTTTAACTCTTAAAGTAGTAGTTTTAACTATGCTTGTCCTTAGCATTACAGATTTTTTGGCCCATTTGTAGGAGTTCTAGGCTTAATGATATGTGACTTATCACCCTCAGTGAGCATCCCCATACACATCACTAGAGTAGCCCACAGTACCATAACTCACAAGATCAGAACAACCAAATAGGATTTTAGTCCTACTAAGAACAGAGGGTCAGAGTCAGATATAACACTTGTGTCTGGGAGCAATTTTAATGCTGAGGTGAGGTGTGCCTATCCACACTATCTTTTCCTATAGTTAAATAACAAATTCTTTGATTGCAACAGTTTTTCAGTGCTTATAACATTGCCAGACCTACCATCCTCTACATTGCCAATACAAAATAATTCAGAAGATGATTTCAGTCAAATAGCTCTGCTTCAGGGAAAATACTCAAATCTGCTGTATTTTTAGATCTATTCTTAACAAACATGGTATGTCTGTGCTTTGGATGAAGAACTTACAGAGTTTTGAAAAAATGTACATATTGCCTAAGAAAATGAGAACAGCAATCTCTGACAATATTAAAAGGGAACTGAAAAATCAGATTAAGAAAACCTTATTCAGCAACATATTTCCTCATCAAATATGAAGTCAATACCATTTTATTTACCATTTTCACAATAATTATGTATTTACAAATTTCATTAAATGATAATAAGAAGGGACAAATGGGGAAAATAGCTGTAACTACAGAAATGTATTTATTCTGCTTAGTACGTGGAAGTAAAATATATATTAGTCAATGGCAACTTAAAATTAGGTCTTACATCTACAACATAAGCTCTACTTTTAAAAGGAGTATTAGTCTTGGACAGAGTAGAATCAAAAGGAAATTAAGTCATCAAAGCTGAAATTAACACTGCTGTCAAATTCTGCTCAAAATGGGCAAGTTCTAAGTCTTCTAATAAAAAGTGAATTGACAGAGCCAGTAGTAAACTGATTAAGCCTTAGTAGCTACAACTTTCTAAGGTTCCATCTGTTCTGTACATGTGCCACCCTGGGCCTTTGCCAGATCCAAGACCTGGGACTCTCTTCTGTATTGTTGGTGACATGACACTGCTGCTGTGCTCTGTCAACAAAGAAGTAGTGCCTGCTGGAATAGAGGTGACAAACCTGGAAATGTACAATAAATTAATACAAACAGTTTGGTAAATAAAAACTTAGGTTGCTGGTCAAGAAGAATAGAAAACAGGGATGAAAAAAAAGAGAGCATGGGAATATAGCTAAAGTATTATATAATACCACTAGGAGAAGCTAAAAATTAAAGCTTTTGGAATATCTCCTGAAAAAGTGAAAACTGAGTGAACACTGTAAGAAACAGTCTTATAAACAACTTGGAAAAAAGCATAAAAACTTTCCAGCATGATGGCTCCTGACGAATCTGCAAAGACAACAGATCCGGTTATATGAGGCATACTCAGAGGAGACACTTGCTTTGAAGAAATATTTTTGTTGATGTTCACCATGGAAAAGAATGGTAAGAGCATAATATCAGAGCACTCCCTCTGGAGAACGGTCTGTTTACAGCAGAAGCACTGTTAGAATGTGAAAAAAGTTATAAAAACATGTCCAGAAATTTGATTGACAGAATACTGCATTTCAAAGGCACTCCCCAAAGCCTACTTAAGAAAGTAATCTCCTCTTAGAATTAAAAAAAATGTCCTGTGAATAAATCACTGGTGAAAAGGCAGGAAATAATAGTGGACCTGATGGTCAGCTTTCACAGTGTACAGAACAAGCAGAATACTGTCACAGGAACCTGTGCAGGAACCGTGCTTTTCAATGTGCTTGGGGAGGAGATGTCCACAGATGCTATTCAGAACAGAAAAGATACAGATCAACAGTTAAAACATGCAGGACTCCTTTATTGGGAGTGACTGGGAGGTGGAACAGGAGATTAAATTAAATGTACATAAGTATAGTGTACGTAAGCGAAACAAAAGGTGAACATGTTTCTAAATTTACACAGGCATTGACCTCTGAGCTTGTCATTCTCACTCACAGATAAGTTGAAAAATGTTAAGTTAGATTAGGCATTCACAATATAAACAGTAAATTTAGTGTTCAGGAGACAAATAGGCTTCAGGAATTATTAGGAAAGAAACAGTGAACAAAACAAGCCCCACCACTAGACGACTGTATGACTGCATGTTATACTGAATGTTTCATTGGTTCTGGTTTTGGGTACCAGACAAAACAGAGTCAAACTGGAAAGCAGAGAATGTTATTGAGTAACTCCTGTTAGAGGAACAACCAAGTAAAATAGAATTCTTCAGCCTAGGGAAGAGGCAGCTGAGAGGAACTATCCTCCCTCTGCAGCATTCAGCCACATACAGAGGAAGCAGTTGTTCCCCATGTCTTCCACTGGACACCTTGCTGAAATCACATGGAAATATGGAAAATGACAGATGCAACATTAACAAAGGTGATTGATCTTGACATTCCAGGTAATTAAGGTGTAGACTTCTCTGCCACAGGCTCTTAATGTTAAAGGCATCCATGAACAGATGAAAGACTGGGCAAAATTTTAGAAGGAAAGTGCACCCAGATCCACCAATCCAGCCATGCCACCTCTAGTTACAGATGGTTATAAAACCACCCATGAGCACTATGTGCTTGGTTTGTTTGCACGTTTTTCTCCCTGTGCATGTGCTGTTGCTCTGTTAGAGTCAACAAGCAGAGCTGGATGGCCTCAGTTTGTACAGCTGGGGTTGTACATGCTGTTAGGTAACAGAAGGAGAAACAAGACTGGTTAAAGAGACTTAGGGCACTCAGGAAAGAGACAGAACATACTCTACCACCTGTGGCAAATGAAGGAGGGGTGTACCAGGCAAAACTGGCAATGTTTTGATGTCAGGGGGAGAGGACTGCAGGAATGAGTGTAGTCAGGGGATTGGAAATCAAGAAAAAGGGAGAAAAGGTTTCACAGAGGCAAGGTCTGTTTACCCTAGGAGTTTGTGTGATGGTTTCAATTCCAAAATCAGTAATTAGAAGTCAACTGACAAAATAAATTAGGAAAATATGTCCTGATTACCTAGTCTTCCTCCAATTAATTGAATATTCTAAGATTGTCAGTATTTTTCACTTGAATCTCGCAGTTTCTCTTCCTCTCACTAAATAGTAAGTTCTATGATGAACATCAAAACTGTTACCTTCAAGACCTCTACAGAAACAGAAGATTCTGTTGTCAGACTCTTCATCTCAGTAGTATTAAGTTTGTGGAATAGAACCTCATACTCTATTTTCAGCAATGTATCAACTCCTGAACTTTAGGGTTTTTTTCATGTAGGGTATAATCTAACATTTAGAAATACAAAGAAGAAAGTAGTATAAGTTTTAAATCTGAGTAAAATGCCAAAACAAACAATGTTAAGATCTCACCTGGAGTAAGTATGAGCAAGAGGTATCTGCACTGGAACTCTCATTTTGTATTGTATTCTGCTGAGTAATAGCATCCTCTTTCTTTCGTTCCTTCTGCCCTGCTTCATCATCTTCATACTCATCAAGGCTCTAAAATGAAAAATATTTGGTTATTAGTTACAGTCTTTGTATGTTGTTTCACATGCTTCCCATATTTCACAAAATTCATGCATCAGTGAATATCTTCAAATATTAATTTGATATTTCAGGAAAGTCTAAATAAATGTTGAAATGCTTCTCTTTCCAACTAACAGCTTTTTCTTCATGAAAAAGTAAGAAATAATCAAAACATGATCCATTTTGACAAAGGTTTAGACAACACTGTGCAAGTTCAGTGCTAATACTGCTGTGAGCAGAAGCTTGGACTATACCTTAAGTTCCTTCCATTGGAACGATTCTACAACCCTGTTTGCCGTGTGCAACCTTTACACAAGAGATTTTCAGGAAATCCAGAAAAGAAAAAAAAGTTAATTGTACTCTTCACTCAACAGCTGATCTTTTTTGACATAGTGGCACCTGCTGAGGTTGAAGTGTCAGTCTCAATAACCCATGTTAATTTTGGCCCTCTGGGTTTTCACTTTTTTCTTTGAAAATTTACCATTGAAAAACCAGTAATTTTTAAATGATTTGGACAGTCATTAATTACTCACAGTTTACACTTATATGTAATGTTTTGACTCTTTGACACAAATGTTTCATACTAGATTTGCTAAAATACTTGCTTTGAGAGGATTACGTTTCTAAAGCACTGACTGCTGCCAGGCCAGAGACAGTAAAAGTAAGAAGGCAAGTAAATAAAAAAAAATAATCACTATTTCTGCCTGTTCTATCTCAAAGCCACATTAAGGCCAGGGTAGAAATGTGAGGACTCAACCAGCTTTGGGCTAAGTCAGCTATGTTAGAAGACCAACTTAGAGCAAACAAAGCTAAAAAAAAAAAAAAATCCGACCAGGACATCACAAGCTGTTTGTGTTTTTGTTTTTCTCATTAGAACAAGACATGTGTGAAACCTTGTTACAGAAACAGAAGGGAAATAACCAGTTCAAGACACAGAAAAGCTTCTGGATTGATGTACAGTACCTTGAGAAACAGAGAACAGGACTAGCAGAGAACAAAGATGAATGTCAAATTATTTCAGTTGACATTTCTAATGCAGTAAAAACAAAGTATTCTGAGGCTCAGGTACTGACAATCTCTCTCATCACCTTACACAAAGCACAAAAAACTAGTCAAAACTATATAATGAGACTGCTGGAATACAGTATCTTTAAAAATAAAGCCAGTGTTATTTGCTAGCTGAAAATAGCACTAGTATATCAAAAACTAAGTCCAGCTCCTCCAAAGCAAACACTATGGTGATACACGTGCTAGAAAACTGGCAAACTAGAAAGGGATATGTTTCCACAAGTGAACCTGAATAAAAGCCATTTAAACTCTCCACAGCAGTGCTCATGACAGCAACACTAATGCAATTTCACTGGTCTACTTCTAACCAACCTTTCAATGTAACTCATGCAGACCTGATCCTATCACTAAGAAAGGCACACTTAAAAGGTTACTAGGCTAAGTCATTACACATTCAAAAACACTTTCAATGAGTCTTTTCTAATAAAATAATTACAAATATTTAATGTAATTCTTTAGGGTCCGTCTGTAACAAAGCATTTAAAAAACACTGCCACAGTACATTCTAGGAAATTATTTTTAAATCAACATCCTCCACCTTTTATAAATGGTAAAACTTGAAAATTTTGATGACAAACTTAGGTCCTAATTTATCCCATTATCAGATTAATCCATTATGAAGTGACACAATAAAAAACAATAAGGCCCTACTGCAACAAGAAATGGAGTCATCTTTGCCTCTTACAAAGCCAGCCTTGTTCAGAAAGAACTAGGAGGCTCACAGAAGTTATCACCTAAATTTTAACCAGTGTCATGCAGATGTAGAATGATACTGTGTTAGAAAAATAGATACATTTTCAGATTGGTCTTCCGGTCTCCAAGTTGTCATGGCAGAAAATGGAAACAACTTTGCATTTTCAAGGGAAAACATTCTTTAAGGAGCAAAATGAAGCTCAAATATCAATATTGTAGGAAAAAAGTCTTAGTAGTGATTAAGTAGATAAGTGTACCTTTCTCCACAAATTCTCTCCTTCAGATACATGTGTCTCAGGAGATTTCCAAAGACAATGAGGGCTCAATAGAAATATTTTTCTCCGAATACAATTACATCTGTAATGAAGAATAGTCTTCTCTCTTTTAATATAAGACCACCTGCTACTAACTATTCTTTTAGCAATTTTGAACAGGAACAAAAACTGGTATGAAAGTTCTAGCCATATAATTTTAAACTAAACATTTTCAGTTGGGATTTGCCAGCAATGTCCATTCCCACCCTTTCCTTTCTTCTCAGGAAGGTTCAAGATCACCAAAGTCTGCAAATCAGAACCATTGAAAGGTATTCACCCACCCCAAATAATCCATACTTCCAAGGTTAAAGGCGTTCCCAAGCATGGAACAGTTGGCTAAACAGGTCATGTAAATCTAATTCTCTTTTAAAGGCTATGGGGCCCTGCTCCCCACTCCAGTTCCCTTCACTGCAGCAGGTGTCCCACCAGCTGAGGCCAGCACAAGTCTGAGTGGCCAGAACCACAGAAGCACCAGGTTTTTTATTACTTGGAAGAGATGAGGTGGAAGAGTCACGAGCACAGGTTGACAGTCACCACCCATGGCTGACAGCACATTTGGCCAGGGCTGCCAATGCCTTCCTGCCCCAAAGCAGATTCAGAGTCACGCTCAGAGGCTGCGGTTTCCCAAACACAAAGGTTGTGTTCCCTTCCAAACATGCAGACACACCAATTCACACAATGTTTACAAAATACAGGCGGAGCACAAACCAACATGCTAACAACTACATAATTTAAACCTTTTACTGCCTTTTAGGAAGTTAGTAAGTTTTGCTTCAATAACCATTAGCCTTAAAAAGGAAATCCACTTTTTTTGACTCATTAAATAAGCGCTCTTATTAAAAATATCCTGCTTATGCACTTCATCTTCAGTTATTGGTTGCTAGCATTTATGTTCTTAGCTAATTTTTAGAGCAATAAAAATCAATAAAACCACATTTTGCTTTATGGGTGAGGGTTGATACATTATTATTGAAAAAATTTAAAATGTTTCAAGTGTTGGTAGACGCTTTAAAAACTGGGTTTTTTCAAATTGCCCTGCAGCTGAAATTGCCTCAGCCCACAAGGCATTTCAATTAGCTGGATTACTGTGTTGTTCACATTGCAGGCTCTCTCAAATACTGCACTTTGCTGTAAAAACTAGTTTCACATCATTGAACAAGACATAAGTACAGCAATTACTTTCTCTGTCAGCACAGCAGAGAAATGGACTTGTAACCACTGAGGTGTAATTCGGACCCATTATATAATTCCCTCTGTCCATATTCCCTTTCCTCTGCTTTTTTATTTTGCCACTAGGCACATACCATTTCAGATTCTTATTCTCCATTAAAATCATCTGAGTTTTGTATAGCAGATATTCAATGTGACATTCCCACATCTGATCTTAATATAAGGAATCCACAGAAATTTTTTAGGTTTTCTAGGATTTCAGTAGATGTTTGAAGCTGTAGTATAAACATTTTTTTTTGTAAACCTCTAGTATGGAAAATACAAGCAGAGTAAGATGCTTTCAAAAGGATCAGACTGAAGAAAGAAACTGCCACAAAGATATCTCCACATTCCAGCACACCACCTCCTCCAGTTTAAGGAGACGCTGTACAAAGAACATTTCTAATGATTCACTGGTTTGCCTCCTATAAATATTTGTGCATTGCTAAGAACAAGCAAAAGCTGGGGAAGGGCTGGTTTTCCCTGGAAAGAAGCAATACTCCTATCCTGAGCAGATCAGTTTGTGAGTATGCACAAGCTGCTCTTGCCACAAGAAATCACACTGAGTCAAAATGTCCCCATTCCCAGCCCCTTCCTGCACCAACCTGCTTCTGCCTTACAGCACGTAACTGAGGGCTCCCCAGCTCATTTCATGAAAGGTCAGTCAGGTTTGTTTCAGCAGTTTTAATAAGCTCAATTGATTTGTGCCTGGACTAGATACAAGCCCATTCAAACTATTTATTTCGCAGAACTCCAGGAATGGTTGTGTTACATCAGCTCTTTGAAAATGATAAGCACTTGAGATAATACCATATTTAAGTAGTACAGCAAGATGTGCAAGCAGATATGTACTCTCAGTAAAACCTCGTGTTCAGCTTCATATTGGGCAATAAACAGAAACTCCACAAGCACCATCAGTTATCTCGATGGGCTTTCCTAGATCAACCATGGTAGTAATGCTGAAGAGGAAACAAATTGAGGCATCTTCCCATTTCCCTGAAACAACTACAAACAATTTAAAGAGGCAATTTTAAAAATTCAATTTTACCATAAGAATATTTCCATGCCGAGAAAAAGTTCAAAGTGCACTATCACAACTTCTCCTCAAGACAGGTAAAACTGCAAAGGTTTCAATTAAACGTAAATACTTTCTAAAAGTTTCAACAGTAGAAATACAAGACAAGATATAAGAATTGTTTTTAACTCTGAAAAATACTTATCCAAGCAATTAACTACTGCAACATACATTTTGGAATTCAACATTATCTTTCTCTTGGCTGACCAAGGAAAACCTGGAAAACTAACTGCAAATAAAAGACAACTATCTTAGACATATCTTACACATGATTTCTCTATAAGCACTCTTCTTACTGCAACACTGAGAACCAAATGCTTCCTTGCTTTACCATGCACAACTTTGATATCCGCTAAATACCATCTTCCTATCTATTTGCATAGTATCAAATGCTTCTGTCAGCACCTCCCATTAAAACCAAGCAAAAATCCCAAACCTCTATGATTTAAGATTACATATCTTTTCCTCTCTGAAACACTAATTTTAATCATATTTGTAGAACACTTTTATTACACTGTCCAGACAGCGCCCAAAATATTTAAGTAAAACACATTTAGAGTAATAAAATCTTTTTATTGGAATGATAGTATAATTGGAAAAACTGCATCTTTTTCACTCTTCAAGCCTTTCATCACATTTCACTTCCTGAAGTGCTTTTCTTTACAAGTTGAAAACCATTCCCACAGAGGTGAAAACAGATAATGTTATTCCTAGGAACCGTCTAAAACCTACAAGCAGTTTTATCAATTACCGAGCTAAAGATTTTATTTTTTAAGACTTCAACTATCACATTAAGAGAGGCCAGAAAAGGATACTGAACTCCAACACCTTATCTGCATGACTTTTGTGCACTTCTGAAAGTCTCCATCTGTAACTGAAGCGGTCTAGTATCAACCATTAGTATAATCACAAGCATGGATTTTTAACATAGAAGAGGAGCAAAAGCAGGAATCTTTGGTATCTGAGATCAAAAGAGACCCTAGGACAAGAATGGGTCAGTGCCCAGCAGGTGGGCCAGAGCACAGCTGACTGCAGCCATAGCATTCGCTCATCCTTGACCATGCTGCCAACAAAGCAATCCTAAAAGACAAGCATCACACAGATCAGTGAAATGCACATCTTGCTCTACAAAATTCACAGCATTCCTGATTATTAGTCACATTTACATTTTTTTTAACTCTATCCTTTTCTCACCCATAACAAGAATTTATAAGTACCTACTTTGTACATTCAATTATATTCCAGAGCAAATACAATTTAAAGTCTCAAAATCCTCTTAGAAATGTTTTGGGTAAAAAACTCAGCATATTTGTCTGTATTAAGAGCAAAATAACAGAGTATTTTGAATTCTTTTAAAGCTTTATGTAAAACATCAACTGCATCAACACCAGAATGTCAATTATCCCTCATTATAATAACAAAAAGCAGCAATGTTTGCAGTTTGTTATTCGTCAAAATACACTGTTTGGTCACCAGTGTTTTCAAACATACCACAAGAATGAGTTCAAAAGTCAAATGTTTAACTTAAACTAATCGCCAAAAAATCCTTTATCACAAGACTTGTCAAGAATGATTGGTGGTTATGCTTAATTTAACTACTTAGTACATGATAAGAAAGTCACAGAGTAAAATTCCAGGGATACACAAAAACTTGTCTTGCAAAAGACAAGCTATCGAGCATTATTAAAATCTTTCTAGAAAAGAGAGAATCACAAAAATAATGGACTGGCAAATATCAGAATTAAGCACCAAACCATTTAACACTAAACTCATAGTTAGCATTTTAGAGCCCTTCTGACTGATCAACACCTAAGAACAGAAGCATCAAGCAGCAACAATGACTGAGGATCCTTATGCAATGACATCCAACTGCTTACACCTGTTCCACAGGGAAATTATTATGTGAATAGAATTATGACTCATCCAGAAGAAATCCCAATCCCATGCTCTTAAAAAGAAAATCAACATCAAATAAAGGGTGCAAGAAAAAAGCAGCCAAAGCCTCCTAATGCCGTTGGTATGATCTGACTTTCAGAAGTACTGCGTCCTTATGTAGCACACCCCTGTGTGTCAAGAGTGAAAATAAAGAGCTCCTCATTCAAATTTTACACACTGCTCCTTACTTCTATTTTGACAGTAACATGCCTTTTCCCTCCTCTGCTGATGGTGGACATCTGGTATAGAGTTAATAAAAACGACACTGTCTACACAGAAATCACTAATAGTGTCGAACATATGAATCTAAAAGTCACAGAAATGGTACCAAAAATCACACACACACAGAAGTGGAGTCAGTCACCAAAGCAGACTCATTAACCTCCTAATTAACATTCTGAAATGAAGCATCCTATCTGAAATGAAGATGGCAAACCAGTGGTTGAGCAGAAGAAATCCAGTAAAACAAAGTTTGCCTGGTTCAGCCAGGGGGGAAAGACAGAAATCTATTAAAAATATTTGTACTGTTCACAAATAAATATCTATTAGTTTGCATCATGCCACAGATGTTAGGAAACACCAATCACAGACTGCAGGAGCAGAAAAGAGAACTCTTTCCGGATGTATAGAAAAAAGTGATCATTTAGATGCCTGATGCTCGCCTATGCTCCTTTTTCTATTAAACTTGCTCCTGCATTAAGTAAGATTTTAGGAGATGTTCGTATTAGAGGGCATGTAAACAATGGCTGAAAAAAAGCCACTCAAGCAACACATAATGGAGTAAAAATGTCTGTAACCACCATCACTTTGACTTTCACTGCCATGTATTTCTGACAAAACTTAGCAAACAGAAACAATGCTCCAAATGAGAGAAAGATTTATTGTCATGTAGCAAAAGATCATACAGATTGAGCACCCTTCTCTTTAAAGCCACAGAAACAGGGAGAAAAAAATCTTGGAGAAGATTAGCACACTATTTTCAAAACAGAATTATTCCTTTTAATGTGACCATGTAACACAGAAGAATGTTCTCTCCCCCAGTACATCTATGGTGCTTCTAAAGAGAAATAAAGATGAGGTCAGTACTTGAAGAATGTTCTAAAAGAAGACCAAACAGGTTAATCAGTGGAACTGTATTTCTAACTATCCTGCCCCCTAAAGCATGCAGTTTGTAGCCATTTATGCTGTCTGAATATCAAGTCGCATTTAATTATTTTTTTAATGCAGTGACTTCATAGGATTCTGCTCTCTTGCCTAATGGGCTAGTTGTCATTTTTCTTATTCTACTCACTGAATCTCATTCAATGTTTACATACAGTGGGTGTGGGATTGTCAAACTAAACAAAGGCAAAAAGGCTGATGAAAACCAACTGAGCACAAGCAAGCCAGGACAACAGACTCAGAACCCATCCCAAAGGGAAAAAGAAAACTTTGGCCCAATAATTTTTTTGAGAGTTCCACTATACTTCGCATTCAGGAGTGAGATCTTCTCAAACTACAGAAAAACTGATTAAAAAAAATCAGGTTTTCTGCTCTTCCAGCTTCTTTTGAGTCCTAATACAAGTAAGTGTACTAACCAGACACAGATGGACTCTACATTCAGCCGTGGGGCAGAAAGGGAAAAGTAGTACTGAAAAAGCAGTTCAAATAGGAGAGGCACTTATCTGGATAAAAAAAAAAAAAGTTTGAATTTGATTTCCAAGGCAATAAACAAGCAATTTTGATGGACTCAGCACTGCTGTCAGGAATAGATAACACTGATCAAAACTGTGCAGGCATAAAAAGTACATCTGTGGTACAGATATAACCAAGTAAGATGAAAAATATTTAAAGTTGTGCTCGTCAATATTTTAACTATTTTTTTAACTATTTCCTGAGAGAATACCTTATACCTACAAATTAATCCTAGTGACAATTCCGTGAAGCTGTTTCCCAACCTAGACTTCCAAAAACACTCTTTAGCTCTGTATTTGTAGGGAACTCCTCTTCCTCAGGAGCACTGCCAACGTTTTTTTAATAAATATATCAATGTCCAAGGATCTTGATGGAAATCCAGTCCAGGTCCTCATAGTGCAATCTTACATGCTAACAGCCTAAGAGTCTTCTGTTACCTACACTTGCATCCTTGCTTCTTATGGAAAGCGCGCTCAGAAATCCCAGCTCTTTTGTACCCATATCTTTCTGGAGTCACTAGTGCTGGTGGATGCGTGCGTGTTGTGTTCCAGACAGTAATTAATACTTAGTAATAGATTCTTTAAGACATGAAAGTTGCACAAGTGTGAGGGAGCTAACTGAAGTTTGCTACAAGTGAAATATGCAGATTAGTTGCCAGAGTAATTCAAGACTAGACAAAACAGGCAGTTACCCTTCCACCTAAGCAGTCAGCACTGCATACAGCCCTGAGCCAGCTCAGCAGGTGTCTGACTCTTCCCATTCAAAAGCTCTGTGAGGAACTAAGGGAACTGTGGTATTGACTTGGGAGTGAGGAGGAGAAAGCGTGGGAGACAGAAAGAGCTGTGGGAAAGGCTCACAGAAAGAACATGTAGCTGATGCCTGGTGAGAGGGAACTACTCAAGTAAACAGATATTACAGCCGCAAAAATAAGCAAGCAAGCAAAGGACACATCTGTTTCAATTGGTCTGAGAAACAAAACTACACAAGGTACTTGTTTTTTGTAGTCTTTCCGTCACTGTCAGAGTGGGCTGCCTAATTTTCCCTGCAACATGCATCCAAAAATTTTCATATTGTGATTACCAGGTCTGAGACAGAGCTGGGCACCAGCACCAGCTTACTGTTTCCAGTAGGTAAGAAAACCTAGGACTTCAGGGTGGGAACATGCAAACAGACAAGACTTTGCCACTAAAGAGTATTTCATGTGTGCACTAAACAGTACCAGAAGTTCAAGTGCCTTAGTACAAAAGTAGCATTTGAGTATGATGACCTCAGAACAGAGAGCAACATGCACAGACAAAAACAAACCCATCCAAGTGTGAGGAAATCATAGTATAGGATCATAATGGGAGGAATGAGTCACGTCACACAGTTGGTTCAAAACAACTTCACTCACTGGAACCTTACACTACTGTAACTCATTCCATAAGAGAGCAATGCTATTTCTACAGGAAATCAAACCAGAACAAAGCATGAATAAATAAAACAAGGAAAATGCTGGATAAATAAAAGCTTACATTCACAAGTACAGAATTTATACAAAAAAGGCAATTTTCCATGACTGTTATTTTAATTGTTGAGTGACTGGTAAGTTTTGGGGTTTTTTTTAACTATAGAGTTATTTGCATACAATATAGTGTAAGCCTTGGCCAGGTCTTCAGCAATCAATTATTTTTATGTCACCCCATCTAGACATAGATGACAGCTCAAGCAAGGAGCCTGAGACCAGACAGCTCAAGCAAATCATTAAGATTTCAGCTTATAAAGCATTTATTATATTGATTCATAACATCAACTGTACCACGCATTTCTCTACTCCAAAATACGAATATTGGGTAAAGTCCTCTCTTCTGAAATACTCAGAAACCTGCCCATTACTGGTGACTGGGAAACTTTGCTACAAGGTGACACGGATTTGCTCTGTGCTCCAGACCCAAGGCACTGGCAAGGGTCTCCCTTGCTGAGGCACAGAACAGAAGGGCTACGTCCCTTCCCCCCTTTCTATTGAGTGTAATGAAAGCGTGAGGTTAAGGTTAAGACTGATGCAAAATTAGCATGCATCATGTTTGCCATGGTAACTGTTCACATGTGTTGTTTTCTGTAGACCAAACTGTGGTAAACACAAGGTAATTGAAGCTTTACCATTCCTCAGTGAAAGAAAGGTAAACAATTACAGGCGGCCTGTAGGTACCACAGGGTAGAAGCATTCATTCCGTTACCATGGAGCAGCCCTGAGCCATTGCTGTGTCCAGCCCAACAGCCTGTCACTCTGACCAAAGAGGACAAGGAGAGGAATTCACATGAGTTCAGAACACTGGAAATGGGATTCCATTCAATTTGTCTTGTATAATTACCTATCACAGCCAAATGAGAGTTAAAATCAGACTTTTGTCTCTTGATTTAAAGAAACTTAATGACAAAAAACCCCTTTCAAATATAAACTGATGCCCCAGTAGGGATCTTCAGGTTGTTAACAGGAGGACATACATGCAAAAACAACAAAATAAATCCCCCCCAGCTACTGCTACACTTTTAGTCCAATCCAAACCACAGGAAAGCAAGTAAAGAAGTATCCGAGGAGGAGTCAGGAATGAGGATTCTGCTGTTCACGTTATTAAAACATTTCTCAGACTACAAGCTAAAGTCTGCAATAATGTCGCTTGGAAAACAGAAGGCTGAGTGAGCATCTGAGGGTGAAAAGGAATGTTTTTACAGGCGCAGTTAGTAAATACCACTGGCTCCTGCAGACATTCTTCCTTAAATGGAAATTAACATTGCTTTAGGTTAGAAAAGAATCTCTTGATACAATAGAAGTGATAGGGTAGCTATTAACCTTTTAGCACCTGCACTAAATGAAACAAAAATTAGCAGAAGGCTTTATATATACAGTTTTCTGTTCAGTAAATATTTAAAACTCTTTCCCTTCCCTGCCAGATGACTCTTGGCTGTAGATCTGGAAGAGCAATGATTCCCAAAATCTCACAAGAAATATTAAAATAATGTGGAAACACAAGGTTTCTTTGCATATCTATGTGTGAGGGCACTAGACAATTTAAAGAAAGGAAACTACTCTAGATACAATCAGAGCTGAACCTTCACCCCAAAGTTGAGCCAAACTTTATTTCAACACTGAAATAACTCTGCATTGCTTTGATTTTACTTCTACTTCCTATTTTTTTTATTTTCATGTCCGCCTGCAACTGCTTTGTCCAGCCAAGAAAACAAGACTTCTCCCTCCCCCAAGATTCCTAAGAAATTTAACAACATAATGGGCAAGGGCTGAGGTTCCACAACAGCTAGAATTAGCAAGTGTCCATTTAGCTATACTCCAACTCCCTCTCTCCTGCTCCTGCACAAGGGCATCTACCAGTCCTCTGCATCCCCTCTGCGGACACTGACAAATCATGTCAGGGTAATTTCCTAGCAGACAGATAGCTCTATGAAAGGGAACAGTATTTTGTACACCTTGGTCTACCTAACGACAGGATCAAATGGGCGCCAGGACCACCACAGGCAAGTCAGGTAAAAGCAAGGATCTAAAGCAGCCTCGACCGTGGAAAAGGATAAAATCTCACAAAATTAAAACCTCAGCAATTCAAACCAGAGAAACAGGGGTTCAAGAGAAATCCATCTAAAACAACATACTAACATTTAACATTAATAACTATTTTGGAATATAAATAGTGTCCCTGATAATACTAAACACCATCTATATGTAGAGGAAAACAAACTGCTAATTCAGACTTCACAGCTCCTTCACAAGGCCCAGGTGACTTCTTGAATCTGCAGGCTGTGTGTGCTACAGATCAGTTTTCCCCTTGTAACCTGCACAGCTGCTATTACTGTAAGCTGGAAAAGGAGCACTACTACAGAGCTGCAGAACTCATCCATGCAACCACTGGAAGTTTCACCACCATGCCACATCATGGCATAGCTCTGTGTTAACATTCCTCAGGTAAAAAGCCCATCAAGAGTCAAACACTGGATTAACACACTCCTTCTCACATGTTCTTCTTCTTGGCTCCACGTGCAGCAGGGCCATTGCAACTCAAAGAAAACTGCCACACAAATATAAACGAACAGAATGGAGAGACAAGAACAAGATGGACTTAACCTGTCTTGTCCAACACAAACAGCATGGAGTCAGAAATATGTACAGTCTGATCAAACAGCCCAGCCTCATGTTCTGCTCATCCTGATGCCTCCACTGCCCATCCTTCTGTCCTGGCACGTTTACCTGTACAGGAACTGATCCCACAGCAAACGAATTCAGTTAATCCCAAAAATGCTAATCTTCAGACCTGCCATTTGCCCTATTATTATGACAGATGCACAAACACAACTGACAGCACAAGGACCTGGCCTAACTCCACATGAAATTTGTAATGAATTACCCCTCCCTTGGCACAACATACAAAAACACATTAAAATAGAATACCTCACATGAGTGACTTCTCCTGCTAACATAAGCAAGTCATTTTAGGAAAAAATATCTACCCAAAACAAGACCACAAAGGATCATAACATACTGCATTATTATTTTCCACATTTTTTAACAGGGAACTCCTTTTTGTAAGTAGAGCTTTGTACATACACACTTCTATGCCTTTAACTGTACTTATGACATAGCTTGTAAAGATAAAAAGAAGGGATTCATAATTTAGCTGCAGTCATTTATGCCTGGAATATATGTGGGGTCTAGGATTTTTCTGGCTATCTTTACTTCTAGAAAATGTAATATCTTATTAAATGGAGTTAGGATAATGAAAGGTTCTGACTCTCTTCCGTAGCTCCTTTGCTATTTATGGTTTGTGTTTGAAGACACTTTCTAAATTGTGGAGAAGAAAGCAAGACACAGGTACATCCAAGCAATTGGGTTAGCAAAAATAAAAACACACCTTGCAAACAGGATGCAGACTGATTCACTCGTGCATTTCCTTCAACCTAGTAAGATTTTGTTGCAAAAGCAACAAGTACATTACAGAAAAAAAAACCCAACAACATACAAAAAGCCACATCCAAAAAAGGGACATAGAGCAGCTTGCCTAGAAAAGTAATCTTGATCACTGGAGATTTTAAAGTACACATCAATGGAAGATAAATATCAGGAATAACACAGGTGTAAGAATGTTGTTAGGACAAGATGACAAACTAGACAGCTCTTCAGGGCTCCCTGCAGCCTAATTTTCTAGGAGTTTTCAATAGTAAACTCTTTGCAGGAAGAGTTGCAGTGGCAACAGAAACAACAAATAAGGATAACAAACCACACCAAGAACACATTTATCCTCACCAACCTTCACGCATCCATCCCACAGAAACCACCTGCAGCTGCACAGCAAACTGGGAGAAACAAGGATAAGAAGCAGGGCAATTCTGCTCTCACATGTGTGGGATTGCAGCATGCTGGCTCTTCATCAGAACACACAGGTACACATCAAGAATTCCCCTAAGCAGAATATAGTTCAAATCTGAGAAGGTAATAGTCAAAAAAAAAAAAAGGAAATAAAAAAAGCTGTTCCACACCTGCTTTGCTTAACACATTCCCACTCATTCCTGCCAAGAAAGGACCATGGGATGTTTCTGGAGTGTTTCCCCTGGATGAGGACAACTGCTCTTATGTCACTTCGATTACAGGCTCTTTTTTTTTAAGCAAAGAGTATCAGCTCCTAAATTACACTTTTCCCTTCCTGACCTTATCCAACTAACTGTACCAGAGTATTAACTTCAGTTACTATTAGTATATCACAGATACTGAAGAAATTAGTTCACATTAACATTCCCTGTTAGCTTAATCAAAATTACTACCTTTCTTACAACCTCTGCCTTCCTGCTAACACAAGCTACTTACAAGATAACTACAACAGACTTCTGTGGTCTCAATTAAAATACTAGGGAAAAAAAGATCTGTTAAATTACACTGCCTCTTCATTAGTCAAGAAAATTAAGTAAAATAGATCTCCTACTAATTTACTTGGAACTGACTTCTATCTAGCTGATCTAGATTTATGAACCTAGAATTGCTTTTGTAATTATAATCCAATTTTATACTCAAATTCTCTGAAAACTTCTCCAATATTCCAAGGTTTCTTAGAAATCAGTATTACCAGACCAGAGACTACTCTGGACAACTCCTTTGAGAGCAAGTTATCTGGACATGATAATTTTCAAATGTTTATCCTTACTGGAGATGAACCAACTCCCTAGAAAAGCCTTTCTTAATGTGAATACTTACATTTGTTTCCAATGGGCAGAAAACAGAAATACTTCTTCAATACATACTCCTAATGGCAAATGCTAACCAATGTAGCACAGTAATACCAATCTAACCAGATAGACACAACATGACTTACATTATGACTGAATAATTGTTTGAGGAAAAGAATTTCACATTTAAGTCATATGGGTCCTCCAAATGAAATGTAGCACTTGGCCACGGCCATGCTGCCAGACCTTAGAACCGAAAATGTTCCTTTAAAGTATCCAAACCTACTGTTTCAAACAGTAAGATTGGATACTTATTTACCATTGTAATGGGCTAACAGCACACCCACTATTAGTAACTCTGCCTGAAGTGACAGAGGCACAGAACCCAATAGTAACACCATCACAGCTGATAACTGACCACAACCCCAAGTCTCAAACATTGGTCCCCTGACGATCTTCCCTGGCAGATAAATTAAGGTTCTAATGAGAGCAGGGCACATCCAACCCAATCTAGAGTGGCCACAGTTCACAGTAAGAGATGCTGCTGTACGCTTCCAGAGGAAAGATCTGAAAATTACTGGTTGAGTTTATCAGCGCGTGGAGCCAAATGTTGGGAACAGTGAGGATTTATCTGACTCCGCTGGCTTTGATACATAACTTACTTATAAACTCTTAAAAAGAGACAAGAATTATAATTTTTTTTGTTTTCTTTTCAATAAATCCAGTGGTTTGTTTTATTTATTACACTCCAACAGTGCTTTAATTTGTGGTTTTCCTCATATGCTGACCCTCTAGTGAGCAACACTCCTGGCAAAGCTGCCCACGCTGAACTTTTAATTATTCAACAGCACAGACTAAACATTTGCCACAAAGCACATGCACCGCTACAGTCTATTCTGAAAGACAAAAATTTTAATAGAAGTATTTGTAAAGAATGCCTATTTTGCAACACAGCATTCAATTGCTTGGTGAAACCCTCTGGCAAGGATATTGTGCATTCCTAGGAGGATTTAAATTAGTTTGCCGCAGAACAAAACCTGGGTTACGGATAGTAACTTGGATACAGTCACACACACACACACAAAAGACAACATTCTCACTCCTCCTGATCTTTTTCCTTGAAAAACCACAACTATCAACATGCAAAGTCTGTTTTAATAAGATAATGTGAGGGGGTTTTGGCGAAGCAAAAAATACTGATTGCAATATAGTTTCTACACCAAGTTAAACCTGTTTGTACTTCTCAAAATTTCTAAGGAATGTAACTTTGCAAAATCCTACACTATTTGAAGCTGCTACTTTTGAACTGACATTTGAAAAGACAATTTTACATTAAAGACCCAAATTGTACATCTCAATTTGAAATCCAACTCCTGTTTTTTCCTAAAATATTGAGACATGCTTGCTTAAAATAATTTCTTAGTTGTTCACCCCAACCTCACTTTTATGTTCAGCTAATGAGTTGGGCATCAGAACAAAGACAGGCCTTAACATAAAAAAAGGAAATTTAAACCAGTCTCATTAAAACAAGGCTACTCAGCATTCAGCTCCCATCTTCTAGGGAATCTTCATATACATGATAATTAGCTTCCTCAAAGGCTAAGGCTTAAATGTCATTTCTTTGTGTTGTAAATTCTAATTATTCATAGTAAATAAATTAGTGATACTCTTTTATTCCTTAAAGCAATGTAGAAACTTGGAGTAGTCGTACAACTGGCAAAAATTAGGAGTTCCCAAAAAGGGAAGTAAAACTTCATTCTTCACATTCCAGCAGACTTAAAAAGGGCTCCATTAACACTAACAGGGAAAGGGCCAGTGACCTAGAACTTTACTTATGGTCCAAAACTATTAATGAACTCTGAAGAATAAGGAGTAATAGGTATTCAAAATCCCTACTCCTGTGATGTAGCAGGAGAATGAATAAGCTGTGCTCTAATTTACTCTGACATGCAGCACATCATGGCTGCAGAAACAGTATGTTACAACAAACCATCTTTCAGGAGTCACATTCTTGGGAAACAGCCGATTCCCGGGGATTCTCACACGACCTTTCATTTAATAGCAAAATACTTAAGAAATTAAACTACATATCTTACATATAAGTCATGAAGAAAGAAAAAACATTGAGGGGGGAAGAACATGCTATTTAGCCTTACCTGAGGAGACAATAAAATCAAATGGACTTTATGACCATTCTAACATTATGATTATTATTGAGGTTTAACCCATCTGTAAATTTTAGATTATGGACATCACAGTTATTCACTACTGGAAGACAGAGACAAACTGAATACGTCCCTTGAAAAATTCCCTTGAAAAACTGTCAAATTTAAAAGGCTTTTAAGCATCTCAACAGTCAGCTCTTGTTCCCTGGACCATTTTATGGACAAACAAAAGCATAATATGAACCAATATTAAAATGAAAAAATTATTTTGAGCTTTCCTCAGACTTGTTCAGATTTGGGCTCCACAACTAAATCAAACACTTGATTAGAATTTGGCTTTCTGAATGGAAACCAAGGAAATAAAATACCATTCTTGAAAACACTAAGCTAAGTTATTCACAACCAGTAGTACAATTCAGCTTTCAAAACCATCCTGCAAAAAAAACCCACTATGCAAGGCATTCTATTACTAAACATATCTTAAAACTTTTTAAAAGAACATATAATCTTACAATAATGGAGTAAGTACTTTTCTATCAGCTCAAAGGTGGCACTTAGCTTTTATAAAAACAAGCACTATCAGATTATTAAGATATTGGGACTTACTTGAAAAGTTATTAAATTTTTCTACTAATCAGAATAAACATTTAATGCTGTTTTCACACTCAAATTTAAACTATTTGTAACTGGGTAACAGATACATTTGTATGTGTATTCCATAATTCACCAAGAGTATGAGTCTCCTAGATGGCTCTTGCAAGCAATACCAGAATTCATTAAAATACTATAAATGAGAATACATATCTATCCAAACCAGCACTGAGTATTTTTGTTACTAGAAATACTTCTGGTTGCAACTAAAAAGCTTCCGTTTAAAGAATGAGGAACAACATAAAATATATTTCCTACTTAAAATTACGGCATTGGACATATAATTTGTGGATTCATATTGATTTCCTTTTTTTGAAAGAACAGTTGAATTAAGGTCCCCAGGCCCCTGAAAGATCTGGAAAGAAAAGGATCTGAGAAAAATGTAAACTTTTACTAGCTTCTGAGGAAGTTACCTCGAGAAATTGGTAATTCTTTCTTTGTTTCTTATTCCTTAATAAAAAAGAAACAACCCACAGTCCCTCTGATATGTCTGATGAACAGTAACTCCAGCAAGGAGAACCAACAAAAAGACACTTTTCTCAGACATGCTTCAACTCAAAACAAGGACTAAGAAAACCAATAAAAACAATAAGCAATGCTTTATACTCCCTTTACTCTAATTTAAACATGATTAAAGTAAAAAATCAGAGTAATTTCTGAAAATAGGAAATGAAGTAAACAGCAGGAAATGAAACTGGAGATGGTTTTTAGAGGAAGAGCACATGAAGAAGGGCTTGTTCAGCCTGCTAAAGAGGAAGTCAAGGAGCAATTCAATAGCAACCTCGAACTATCGGGAGGTTAGTTACAAAGATGATGGATGTTCTCAGAAGCAGCAGATGATAAAGCAAAGGGTACAAAATGCATCAACTGGAACAATATTTCAGTAAGAGAGCAGCAGCACAGCACTGGGTCAGGTTACTCAGAGAGACCATTGGAGAGACCATCCTTAAAGGTTCTCAAGCCTCAATAAGACAAGGCTGACCTGATCCAGGGCTGCTCAAAGGACTGAGACTTCCAAAGGCCTCATCCAATCAACATTTCTATGCATTTACAGAGCCAGCAGGGCTGCTTGATTTATCTTTCATGTCCTGTCACCCACTTCCCTCCAAAGTGGAAATCTCAGGGTCCACTTGGCTTTTACTTTTACATTTGGGCAACAATGAGATCAATACTGCCTTTTTGAGATGATTCAGGCAAAATGTTCTGTAATTCAAAGCTCTGCATAAGAAGTATTCAAGCACAAGTCCAAAGATGCATCTAAAAAAAATGTGCAGAAGCAAACAATTTGGAAAAAAAAAGTCCATTCAGACAAGTAATCAGACACATTTGAAAAGTTCTCCTCAATATGCAAAGGAAAATCTTCTAAAAGCCAAAGCTTATGGTTTTGAAACAGGCAACTGATTCTCTATTATTCATTAAGGGAATGAAGAAAGATGGATTGCTTAAAATGCACACATTTTTCTGGATAGAAGTATACTTCTTCCTGTAACATTTGCTAAAGTTTACCACACCCAAAAAGTGAGCAGCTCTATCCAAATGTACCTTTACTGCTTCACTGTTCCAACTCTTACTCTACTGGCTATACAAACAGATAAAGTTGTGTAAAGTCACAACTCATATCACACACTATATGATAAAGACTAGATATTGAGCAAACGTCTTCCAAATGCACCAAATCCAATAAAGGTCAGCTTCCAATGGATTTGTGATCTTCTAGTTCACTGAAATCAAATCAAAATTGCCATGATCAGAAATCTCTCTCCCTTCCATGAATTATTTTCTGCTCCTTTCTCTCGGTGCATTCACTTACACTGCATTTCCTTCTGCTGCACAACAGTTGGATTGCTTCTTTTATTGGCTTTTCATTATGGAATTTGTAGCTTTATCATTACTGAGAGCAGTAACTTTCTCAGATGCAAGGAAAAGAAGAAATGGGACTCATGGATTCAAAGTTGCAGAGGAAAACCAACACAGAGACAGAAGTTGGAAAACCAACACGGTCACATAGAGACTGCAAATCCTATTCCATGTCTATTGCTGCATGAGAAGAGATAAACAGGTATAGCTTTTGACTGCATTATAAAGTACCTTCTCAAGAGGATTCCCTAACCCTCCCCCTTCAATATGAAAGGACTATTTGATGAAAACAAGTAAACTTCCAGCCAATGAGTATAGTAAGCAGTGACTGTATTGACAAAGACCATGCTGGAAATTTATATTTAAGCAAAAGTAGGAACCAAAGACAAAAATAATGAAATTTTCTGACCAATTCATAGCAGCATAAAATAAAACCAGTAAAGTTTGACTTGGAAATTAAGGCTGCCTTCAAATTAAGCTCAAGTAAGAAAAGCACACCCTTGAGTGTATTTTAATTTTATTCAGTTCTCAAAACAAACTACACTTAGTCCTTCTACCAGACATTAACATCTGGAAGTGATGTGCACATTTCTGGTACAGTACTCTACCAGCAGATACAGCACAGAGATTTGCAGTGTATAAGCTTCACACCTTTTTCTCTTACTATTTACTGTCAAGAAAAGACAATCAAAGGACTTTTTATGGGGACTAAACAGGCAGCTGCCAAACGTCTGAAATGGGTAAGCAGCCAAAACAATTCCTTCTGCCTCATTACAGGCCCATTCAAGTATCTTGTAACAAAAGGCACTAAAGCTTAAATCAAAAATTCACAAGTCTTCACTTAGCTCTGCGGTTCTCTTTCCAAATACTTTAAAACAATTGAGTGGAAATTGTTCCCTCTTGGTATTTTTCGTTCAGGTTTTGGCGCTGTCGCATTGTGACATACCCACAACAAGTGAACTCCTCCAACACAGTAGCAAGCTTAAATGTAACATGACTGTATGGACTGAATTCCTGGCAAGTTCTTCAGGTCCTGGGTCAGTTGATTACAACAGCAGATATCTACTTTTATTTCAACAAGAACTGACTCAACCATCATCTTCAAGTTCAACACTCCCTAAAAATCAACTAATTCAATCCAACTGTGTGCAAAACACTCTGACTACTATATTAAATATTTAGAGTACAGGATTATGTTCCGAACAATAAAAAGAGCTTTCTGGAGATAAATGCCTTTTTACAAATCCACCTTTCAAGGACAGCTCCATCTTTTGAAGAGGATTGATATTGAAAGTAAAAGGCACTCATCTATGAACTCATTTAAATTATAAGCAGCAAACGCATTTAAGCAGAAAATAAGCACATTCTTGCAAAGCTTCCCAATTAAAAAAAAAACACCAAAAATCTAAACATCCATGATCATACTTGCACAGACTTTCAAAGGTGTCAAAACATTTGACAAGAAGTAAGAAAAAAACCAAAAAAAATCCAAGCAGCAGCAAATGTGAATTTTCTTCAGAGCCAAACCATTCCCTAGCTAGTAAAGCTAATTTTTAATTTAAAAGTAAAATACACACAACACACTTTTTCATCCCAACACCACCAGTCCTGAGATCCCATGTACCACATCGTCTGCCCTGGGTGAAGTACATTTAAGTATCTGCAAAATACCCCCACCCTCTTGCCACATTCCCTTCTTCCCCTCCTCACTTTTTCAACTAATACTTTGACATTACTGGCCTCACTAAACTCAATCCTGCAAATTCCTGACATTCATGTCTTCTTAATCTGAAACGTAACTTGAGGAGATGGTTAACATTTGACCTTTGCTCTACCTCAGACATACCTGGAGACACAAAAAAAGTCCAAGGCATGCAAAATGCATTCACAGCCTGAAAGGATGTTTCATTTTCAAGTTCCCAGCACACAATCTTTAAAAACAACAATCCATTAAAACTTCTAAAGATAATTTAATAAAAATTTCCCTACAAGCACAGACCTTTGCATAAACATTACAAACTTGTACTGAAAATGAAGACATGAAGAAATAAGTAAGAAATAAATCTCTAGAAGCAGACATCCTGGAGTTTTGGTAAAATTAAGAATTAAATAACTACCACAACTACCAAAAACAGTCAGTCTCATTTCATTAAATTGGATATTACACTAAAGAATGAGCAACAATAAATCATACACTGATTACAGAAGTGGACATGATACCTAACAGGCTGTTAAAATATTAGTCAGAAACAAATTAGTAAGATTTGTATGGAGGATCAGGCTACAAAACAGATCAGAAACAAAGCAACTAGGTACTTAGAAAATAGAAAATCTACCTGCTTGCTCTAAATGAAGCCAAACATTGGCTCAAATACCAGTACCTATACCCTTCTTTATTTTCATCTTTAAGATGAAGTTTTGAAACTAAACCATAAAGATTATTCTAGCTTTTATCTACCCTCCTGCTTTCCGTCATTATACACACACACACAAAAGGACTTTTGAAGATTGCTAGCTACACTTCAAATGGGTGCACTTTAAGTAGGGTTTTTCATTGTTGTACTTTGGGAAAAAAGATTTGCTAGAAATTAAATACTCTCAGTGATCAATAGGAAATGTTATATTGGTGTAACATGTTTTTACCTTAAATGAACTTGTCAGGCACACAGGCTTCACATCCTTTCACCTCTTAATTGCTGGAGTATACTATCACCAGATACTGGCAGTGCCAGAATTTTGAGGGAAGAAAGAAAAGAAAGGGTTGGAATACCAGGGATGAACAAGATTGTTTAATGAGTGGTGTCTCTTTGCTAGAATACAGCCCCCATTTGCTGTTATCTCTATGTGCTTCAGGCATTTTGTTTGTCATACAGTTAAGGCATGACTGAACATGCCACTGTGAGACTGTTCTTGTTAAATAAAACCTGTGGCTACAACCAATAAAGTGAATGTCCTCTTACAGACATGAGGTATGCCACCTAAAATTTTAGTCATGTTCTTACTAGTAAAAAAGTGAGAAAATAAAGCGATTACTTTTCTTCTTTTCTCATGAAATTTTCGTTTTCAGTTACAATTCCGCCTTTCAAATCAATTTGTACCAGCAGCTGCTAACACAAGAAAACACTGACTAGAAAATTCATAATTTCCTCAAAAGTAAAATATTTCAAGGAATGTATTTCCATAACTACAAGCCAAGTAAACTGCAAAACCCTTGTTTTCAAACAAGTTGTCTCTATATGTAAAAAAAAAAAGGGAACAGACAGAAGACATTATTTACAGTCCTCTTTGGAAGGGCTGCCTATCAAAGAGAAAACATGTCCTTCCCTGGACTTGTAGCTGATTCAAAGCCAAGACCTTTCCAAGGAAACCAACTGCACTCACTTCAGTTAGAACCTAGATCAAAGCTCAGTTCAGAGTCTGGTGGCTATCCCCAGGCACAAACACCTGTGACCTATCACTACACCTTCCAAGCTTCTTTGGACAGGCAGCTTCCCACCTCACCCAGCACACACTCACAGATCCCATTCAGTGTACTTGGTGCCCCAAGCCGGCACCAGTCCCTCTGAGCTCACTTCTTACATCCCATCATCGATAAAGTTCACAGAGTGCTGGCCTACAAATAGCTCATGCACACAAAGACAACCAGAAAAATATGGTCCAGGCTGAGTTCCAGATATAAGGTAGCACCTGTATTCCCTAATGGAAACCCTTTTATAGCAGTACATAGCCATATTTTAGGGGATTCATTCATGATTAATTAGTGCAGCTTCCTAATAAACAGGGTCCAAGCAGAAGAACCATCCCTGCACAAAAGACAGAAAACTCATAATTCTTTAAGTTGAATAGAAATAGACAATAATAAAAAAAAATATCCACTTAAAACTGTGGAAAAATATTTTAGAGGCCTTACTTCCTTATTGCTAATTTTTGATATGGACCAAATACTAGTCCAGCCACAGATACTAGTTCACACAGTCCCTCCAAGCTTCCAGTGGAGTCCTGCTATGCAGAACCAATGACTGTAACAAACAAAAAACCACTTTTTAGCTTTTGTCTCAGATTTAGATCTCTACCCTGATAGGTTGCATAAATGCTGCCAATTCAATTTCATAGGGAAATCAAGAGGTGTACTTAAAATTGTAATTTTAAATACTGGCTCATATAAATGCAACCAAACTGATTTTCATATTTAAGCTTAGATTCATACATATTTATATGAACAAAAATTTTGGTCACCTGTGTTTTAAGAATGGCTGTAACATACCTTCCACTTCAGAACCTAAAATTAAAAACACGGAATATACACCTTGACTGGAACATACTTTTCTTTCTCCCTTCTGACACTCAAATCCTGCTGCTCTACTTTCTCTTTGTCATGTGCTCACCTCTTTTTTCCAATAAAAGTTTTATCTATCCCATACTCATTTTGGGGGTGCTGTGGAAAATGAAGGGAAAATGCAGCCACACAGACACTGCAGATTTAAAACAGTTAATACTTATGCAACCCTGCCTGGTTTTCCCCAGTATTCTTCAAAAAAGTTTATCTCAGTCTCCGGACTACAAAGAAATGCAAAAGGCTTTATAAATACCATTTATATGCAAGTATAAGCACTGGATATAACATGCATTCAAGAGACCAAATAATTAAAACAGAAGATAAAAATAAACCGATCAACAGCACAAGAGAAAATCACTGCTGTTTAGTGAGCTGCTTTTTATTTATCATGTTCATCAATTCTCTCCAGACACACCAACGAAATTATCTCTTCTAAACTATATCTGTAGTTAGCTACCTTTCCTTATCATCTGTTTTTTTAAATATCAGGACATTTGCCATCTTTGTTGAAGTCCTGTAACATATTCCAGGATAGACACATCTTAAATTTATCCTTCAGTTTAGCCTTTTTTTGTTATTTACTATGACTTTAGTAAATCCATAAAATTGCTCTCAGTTTTTGCCTCAGGCTAAAATATCCAAGCATATTTAAAGAAAGATTTTTACAGGTATATTTTGAAGGGACATAAACCATTTCATTCTGCCAAAGTGTTACAAAGCTATTCTTTTTAATATTGCTCCTTCCAAACTGAGATCTGATAGACAGACCTCAAGCCCATGCACCAGGTGCACAATCTGCTCTCCTTCACAAACAACTGTACTTATGCGATGTAGTGGCACGCCCACCAAACACTCCAAGTGGGAAGCAACACTGACATCCAAATATCTGAGAGTCAGTTTGAACATCAGTTTCTCATATTTGCATAGCCACATTTTGCATTATTTCCACATGGAGTCATGTAAGGTCAGCATGCTTTATTAACCACAAGCTCAGCAGTGGCCAAGCACCGTCCTGGTCCTTCTGCACTGATCCAAGGAGGATCTCAGAACAGCTATTCTCAACCTAAATTAATAAGCTGTAGCACCTAAACACAAGGCTGTAGGGATGCTTACACTTATCATAATAGAATAGATATTAACTGATAGCTTGCACAATGTAGGTAATCCAGGCTTCAGATCTCATTCTGGTCTCTCTGCTCATGTCAGCAGTAAGGGATGAAGGCTTTAGAACATAAAAACATGCCAACAACCTCCAGATCATTCTAAATAAATAGACCACAAAAAAAAAAAAACTATGGAAAATAAAAAAAGGGAAGCAGAATGGCAGCTATGAATACATCACGCATGCAAAAATACATCAATATTTCCCAATACTTGGTTGGATTCTGAAACATTCTTGCATCTCATAAATGCATCTCATAAAAAATGTAATATGCTATAAGAAATGATGTTTTGTACTGAGCTCCGCAGCAACACCTGCATTCAAACAGCCTCTGGGTAACTTTGACAAAAACTGATTTGACATCTGACAAGCCTCAATTTTTTTTAAATGAAAGGAAGAAGCAAGCACACAAATGGGATCTATTAAAACACTCATTTATGTTTTAGACTAAAGAAGATTGTTAGATAAGGAGATGCTCCTCAGTTTCTGCCTCAGGCTAAAAATAACTCCTATATTTTGCTGTGGAATTCAACTGCCTGAGGTGCAGTATTTCACATAACGTAATTACAATGCACATCATCTTCAAGAGAATACAAGGTATCCTTATGTGCACTCACTGTACCAGTCTTGTTAATTTTTAGCTCATTTCTATTTTCACAAAATTACCTTTGGGGTTTCTACGTCTTTCTAGCCATTAAGAAGTACTCTACAGACTTTGTCCTTTTTCAATTCTATTAGTAATAGATCAAAAGAGTAGAGAAATAGGCTGAATAGGAAATTCTTTGACAGATGGGTTAGGACCAACAAAATTCGAGCTATGCCATTCAGAAGTATCTGAATGAAAGTACCTAAATATTTGGTTGTCAAGTGCGGGTCCCTAATTTAATTGTTAAGAATGCTCAAAGTGCCCAATTCCAATATACTTCATTGGAATTCTTTATCAGAGTACTTAACACACCAAATATATGCTTCTTAAACATTCAGCTGTAGAATTCCGCATGTGAAAAACCACTACATTTCTGACATTCCTACAGTCTTTACTACCTTTGTGAAAGAAATGTGACCATTTCCTAGGCTCAAACATCTTGAAAAACAATGACAAATCATTAACAAATAATTTAAGCTCCAAACACAGCCTTTACCTCTTCTCAGCACAATACAGCATAAATGAATGTAATTTAAAATACAAAAAAAAATAATGTGGACTATCTAAATTCATCTTACCTTCTGCTATTTTTCTAAAAGAATAAATACGAAGGACTGCTCTGTCAAATGTCTCTACATTCAGTCTTTAAATCTTTCAGCACTTCTCATAATTTTGCAGATGTTTTTAGCTTCTGTCTAATTGAAATGACAGTGTCATACAATCGTCCTTTGAAGCACCACATTACAGACACAAACACACAAAATCTTTTGTCTTGGAGTTAGTGCATTAATTTAAAGAGAACTTTTTACAAAAGGACCTCAGAGCTTTTATAGGAAGGAAAAAATGGTAACCTAAATATGGCTGTGTAACAGACAGATGTTAAACAACTCATTTAGCACAGGTTTAAACAATAATTTTCTACTGGATCATGTACTTCCATGTTCCACTCCAATTTCCACATTCCAAAATACCTAGATCTTTACTCAAAACTACCCCTCAAAAGAAAAACTACAAACAAAGATAGCCTTTTGACTTTGCGTTCTAAAGGCACCTGTAACAGCTACCAGCTTCAGGAAAAAAAACACAAATCATTACATAGTACCTGTGAAAAGATAATAGCTACTAAACCAGTACAAAGAACAGAGCAGTCGTGCATGGAATCTTTGCTGGGTTCCAGGCTGTTTTCCTACATTCTGAAGAATGTGTATCACACAAGACAAACAGTTAACAGAGATATGAGTAAGGTACTGCTAAGTACTGTTTTCTGACCAGAGATCAGTATGACCCCTGCTATCAGACTTGAAAACATGAAGTCATGCTCCTATTTCAGACTGGATTGAGTCTATAACTCTTAATAAGCCTCATTGCCACGAATACAAAATACACACACTCCATCTCAATCTGTGAGTAACAGATTGTTAAGTGTGGGACACAGACTACAAGCACAACCGCTGCCAAACTTCAAACAACAAAGGCTCATAAGGCAAAGGCTCTGGCTGGGCAAAGCACTGATTAATTGATCAGTATTAATAATAATTCCTAGTTCAATCTGCAAAGACAAAATGCAGATATGGAAGAAATTGAAATTATACTTTGTATCACTGATTACTCTGTTCATTGCATTTTGGTGATATTCAGATTAAATTTGTTCTAAGAGCAGACTAAGAGTTCCTACAGCTCTTTTCAAATGGCCGCTCACCCTATATTATCGGTTTAGGACTTTTCTGATGTTTACTTTGTTTAATAATCTGTCAGAGCACCAGAATATTAATTAGCTCCTAAACACTGCAAAAAAAGGTCATCTTTCAGAAGCTCAATAATCTTCCAGACTATACACAGTAACTGGTGAACAGGGATCATGATATGAGGCTTACAGATACCACATTGCGTTTCTGCAGGGAAGAGAAGGAAATAATCATAGAGAGGTATCTCATGACCTAGGAGAGTTCCTAAAATGTGAACCTCACTGTCAACTGACATTTTGTTTGATAACAGTTTACACAAGTTGACGAGGAGACTGAACAAGCATTTTGCACATAAATTCATGTTAATTTCTGTCTATTCAGCAATTTTTATACAGTTGTAAGTCTTTGAGATGAAAACTACCAATTGGCTAGAAAACTATCTCACAGGAAACACCAGACAACATTTCTGCAGACTTTTTCCTATGTGTCTGATTATGGCTGTGGTAGGAGCAGGACACTGAGCAAGGTGGCTCTTTAGTCAGACACAATACACTTAGTCTTATTTTATTGGCGCACAGAAGAGGAAAAATTAGGCTAAAGAGCTCTACAAACAGCATACAGTGGGAAGAGACCAATCCAGATGAGTGAAGGTTTCAGATGAAATCCCATGATCCTGCAAACACTAAACCGCATATTGCACAGAAAACAGTTCATGAAATATGTACCAGTAACTACAGCAGACAAGTAGGACATGAACAAGTTCCTATAATTCACAAAAATAAGCAGCAGGATCAGAAAGTGCTGAGGAGGAACAATGAGAGAGGGGAATTCCCCATTACTGCTTCCTTGGCTTCTGCCAACCGCTATGGTCTCTCATACATCCCCCAGATGTATGTGGCTCAGACACCACACATACAATCACTGTTATTTCACAACGCCTTTTCCACATTTGAGTGTTGCATGCATTTTGCTCAGCTATCCTGCCTTTGTACCTCAAATCTTGCTATAACACCTATTTCTGCCCATCTAGGTTGTTGCTCTTCCAAAATCCATCTTTTTTCCAACTGTCTCAGGCAGAGACCAAGTGCAGACCTAGGCTCTTTGTAGCAGTGCATGGCAGGAGACAATGGATGTAAATGTAAAGGACAGACCAAAAGAAAGGAAAACACTGTCATTTGAGGGACAGTCATGTCCTGGTAGCATTGCCCAAAGAAGCTGTGAAGACTTCATCCTTGGAAATTTTCAAGATCTGACCGGATGAAACAAGGTTGAATTAAAGACCTCCTGAGGTTCCTTTTAGCCTTAATTACACTTAGATTCAACACCTACACAAAGAAAACACCCAGCACTGCACTGGACTATGCTTCCACAAGTCTCTCACCTACTAAAAAGCTTCTGACTTAAAAGATTCAAAACATCAGTCACTTACTTAGGTTTCAGATCAAGAAAATCAATTAAATACTGCATAAAACACTGTGTGAAGCGCATACCTAGCACATTTTTTGTTGTTGTTGTTGTTTGTTTGTTTGTAGGTGAATAACAGTTGAGAATTAAGATGGGTAAAAATTGCAGATGGCACGTCATTACTTTTGTTTCTCTGAGGGGTTTTTTTGGTTAATTTATTATTTTAAGCTTACCTTAACTCAGGATGATGTTCAAACACAGTTACCATCTAAGATGATGTGATTATTACATGATAAGACTATACAACAGAGTTGAATATAAGATTTTCAGCCCTGGAGTAAGAGAGACCTAAATGCTCCATTCAATTCTTCATAGCAACATGCAAGCAGATCAAATAATGTCAAATCCTGAAATAAAACATCAGGGTTGTGGTTTTTATTTTAATTTCCCATGACCTTGTGCAGCACAAAAAATAAGTCATCCACTTAAGTCTTTCAAATGAAATTATTTAAATACACAACTCCAACCTTGGAGGAAAAAAGTTGCAGAGAAAAACATACATGAGTTTACATATATGTAAAAAGTGTAAAGTGGATATAGTTTTAAGATCTCAGTACAAACTTGTATAGAACTAATCAACAGCAGCCATTCCAATTCGCCCTCAACCAGGACCCACAGGTCCTTTTCCACAGGGCTGCTCTCCAGTTTGTCCATACATCCAGGGATGCCCCATGCCAGGTGCAGAATCCAGCACTTGTCATTTTTGAACTTCATAGGGCTGGTGGTTGCCCAGCCCTTTTATTTGTCGAAGTCCCTCTGCCTTCATGGCAATCAACAGCTCCTCCCAACTTAAGTGCCATCAGCAAACTTACTTAGCATTCCTTCCAGTCCTGTGTCCAAGTCATTTACAAAGATGTTGAAGAGCACAGGGCCAAGGATGGAGCCCTGCAGAGCCCCATGAGTGACAGGTCACCAGCCTAATGTAACTCCATTCACCACAACCCTTTGCTCACAGTTGCTCACCCACAGCGCGACGTGTTTTTCCAGCTGTGTGTTGGACATTTTGTCCAGAGGGATACTGTGACAGACATTATCAAAAGCTTTACTGAAATCCAAAAAACATCACAACTGGCATCCACTGATCAGCTGGAGAGTCACCTTGTCATAAAAAGAAATTAAGCTTGACAAGCAGGACTTGCCCCTCATCAACTTGCGCTGGCTGTGACCCATGACTGCACTGTCCGTCAGGTGTTTCTCAGTAACTCCCAACATAATCCTCTCCATAATTTTACCAGAAACTGAAGTGAAACTGAGAGACCTGTGGTTACCAGAAGCATCCTTCTGGCCCTTCCGGAAAATTAGGGCATTTTTCAAGTTCCAGTTGATTGGGACCTTTTCAGATTCCTGAGACCATTCAAGAATCATTGAGAGAGGTCTTGTGATGATATCAACCAGCTCTTTGAGTACCCTTAGATGAACTCCATCAGGTCTCAGACTTCGAGGGATTCAGCTGGAGAAGCAAATCCTGCACAACATTGATAAACTCCCAGTAAATCCCATTCTCACAGTCACGGTTCTCCAGCTCAGGGCTCTGGGACTCCAAGAGGCCACCATCAGTGTTGAAGACTGAAGTGAAGAAACGATTAAACGTCTCTGCTCTGTGTTCCAGTTTGTGAGGTGACCATCTTCATCACACGTATTATTTATGCACTGCCCTTTGCTATTAACATATTTCAAAAAGCCCTTTCTACAGTTTCCCACATTTCTGGCCAGCTTGAATTTTGACTGAGCTTTAGCTACACAAATTTTGTCCCCACAGAGATGAAACAGCATCTTTGTAATCTTCTCATGTCCATGAACATTACTTCCACTGGACATACATTTTCTTTTTTGCCTTAGCTGCAGAAGAAGATCCCTGCTCAGACAAGTTAGCTCTTTGTCTCACATGCTTGACTTCCAACATTTTCAAGTTACCTGCTCCTGTACTTGCAGAAGGTGGTACTGAAGTGACCAGCACTGTTCGACCACAGCATCTTCCCAAGGGACCTTACTCACCAGTTCCCTGAGCAGCCTGAAGTCTGCTCTCCTCACAACCATTTTAAACTTCATCACTTCATGGTCACTGTGGCCAAGACAGCCACCAGTCACTCCACTGCACTCACAGGCCCCACTCTGATGAAGGCAACAAATGAAGAAGGGCACCTTTCCAAGTAAACTCCCCTAGCATCTATATCAAGAAGTTACCATGCAAGTGTTCCAGAAATCTTCTGGACCTGTTTGTAGCAGCTGTGTGGTGCTCCCAGTTAGCATCTGGCAAGTTGAGGTCCCCCTTAAGAACAAGGGTGGCTGATTTATAGATACTCCTAAGCTCTTTAAAGGATAATTCATCAGTGCTGTCATCCTGGCTGGATTGCCCAGAGAAGACTTCCACAATGAAGTTTGTCCCTTAATCCTGACTCAGTAGCTCTCAACTGTGCCACTGCCAACTCCAAGCTCCACGCATTTCAGCCCCTCTATTACCTGTGACACCTCTTCACCTCACCTTCCCTGCCTGATCTCTCCTGAAGAGCCTGTAATTGTAACACAGCAGGCACAGGACCCATCCCACCAGGTTTCACTCATACCAATGATGTCACATCTCTGGGATTAAGGAAGCTCTTCTTCCTTGTTCCTCTTACTGTGTGTGTCAGTGTAGGAACGTTTCAAGCGCAGCTCACTGTAGACAACACTTCATGGGGATGGCTGACGGACCTCATAAGCACACAGTCCATCAAATTTTGCCATGTAGTGCCATTGCTTATCACAGACAATCCTGGTTTTCTTGCAGGCTTGCCAGTGGTAAGAAACGAGATGGGCACACCAGGCTTGGAAGGAACACACACAGTGATTTAGAAGCTGCTACATGGAGTCTGGGATTGAAAGTTTTCCAGACTTTTAAGTTTATTAAAAACTTAGTTGTGATTTTTTTTTTGACAAATAACTTCTAGTACCTAGCTATGGCAGGGTATTAAAGCATATTCTTAAACAAAACAAAACTTGAAAAAAGTAAGGATAAGCTTATCACATGCTAAAAAAAGATGGAAATAACCACTGAACAGGTGTTGTCAGGAGACTTGTTCAAAATTGGAATTCACAAAGGCATTAAAAGCAAAACAAACTGGATATAAACAATCTTAATACAATTCTTCTATCAGAACCTGAAAATGTTTCTATTTACCCAGCCACATCTGAAGGAAGAACCATAAATGGAATCCTAGTAAAATGTGTTCACTAGACAAAGCCAGGAAAAGAATGGTCTAACCTATCATGAATGGTCGTCCAGATCAAATAAATGTATTTCAGACTTCCGCTATAACACTACTACATCTGCACAAATGGTAAGCGTATCAGTCAGATGCAGGGTTTTTTCTAGTACTCTGAACAACCACTAATTAAGGCTCTTTTTTCCTCAAAACATAAAAAAAGAAACAAGTTGTTTTACAACACAACTGATGTTAGACAATGGAAAGACACTACCTCATTAATCTCAAGATATAACATGAAGACACTTTAATCCTCAGGTAGGGAATCACTACGAAAGACAATGCTGATGGCAAACTTAATCAAAAGAGCTCAACAGCTAGTACAGGGTTCCACTCCTCTCTCTAGTTTCCAGCCATTCAGAGAAGGATTTCAATTTCTTTACAACACACACAGTAATTACTATGCCTGACACATGCAGCACTTAAATTTTCTTGATGTTTTTCCAACTGGAACACAGCAATTTTCTTTTAGTCTCAGCTGAGCACACTGGACTTCTCTAGTAGCAGGAAGTCTCTTTCCCCACAGAAAGCACTCAAGCTCTACCTGCTTCCAAGGCTGTTGTTCAGTACAACACCTACCAAGCACCACACATCACTGCCTTCTAAACACACAGGCACGCTCCTGACAGGGAGCCACCAGTGGAGATGCAAAAAGTTGTATCTTTACTGCTGTTCATAAGACAAGAGATGAACACAGACTGGCTGAACATCCTTTTCAGAGTCCGTATTTGAATCACTTCTATCTTTCATTCCAGTATTTCCCACAAAAAACAGGTCAGGAGACTGTTGTGTCTCAGGTCTGGCAGCCTCAGGTACCAAATACACAAATCACTGTTCCTTACACCTTTTAAAATCATTCATCACCCTGTTATTAACAAAAGAACACTTCCCAGCTTAGATGACTTCCATATGGTTAAGTAAAAATGTAAACTTTATCTATACTGCACACATTACATAAAACCCAGCTATACAACTGTCCTTCCTAAATGAACCAAGATTTTGATTATATATACACCTTTTTTTAAAAAGTAACCACAAAAACATCTGTTATTCTCCTTTTTGGAGTTCAGAAAAAAACCTGAAGAAACCCAAAAAAACCTTACTCACACAGCTATACCAGCATAATCCTCAAATGTAAAATTGCAGAAATAAAGCTGCAGTTTCAACAGTGCAGTGTGTCTTGCTTGGAGCTGGACATAATTATTATAACAATACAAAACATAATTGTTATCCTACATATGGATCCTCCTAAAGCACTGTCAGTGAATAATGGGAGCTCTGTGTTTCTTAAATAGGCATTAGCACAACTGTAAATGAGAAAAATGCTGCAAGTAAACAACACCTGCATCAACTGAGTACCTGCAAACTGAGAAACACATTCCAAACATAATTAAAAATGGTTATAAAAGTTAATATTTAAGGAAGATAACATACATAGTAATGGTAATTGCATATAATTCAGTTACCTTTTACAACCTGAAGAATTGTTATGAATCAACATAACCCAAATCCCACAGTACTTAATATTTAGACAAAATCCAACTTTCAAGAAACCACGAGCACTGAAAGGAAAAACACTGTATTTCCAAAGCCATTTTCAAAAGTCACCATTACTTAGATAAGCACTAGTGCTGAGAGGGTAAAAAAATAGCCTTTACTTTTATAATGGTGGTCTCAAAATACAAAGCATTGTCAACTTCCAACCTGTCACCATCTGTTTTCACAGCTTCCACTATGGTTTCTGTCCTCCACCAACATCTGTACACAGTTAAGACACTGAACTCTTTAAGAACTGGCCCTATTACCTTCCCATTGAACAGTAGAGAAATTAATCATTAATAAGTAATCTGCTAACATTTTTCATGCCTGTTTCAAGATAACTTAGACAACACAAACTGTTCTTATTGTGCCACCTTACCTATCAATAAATTCTCCAGCTGCATTGTAAATAAAATTAAATCCTACTTCTTTGGGGAAAAACCTATTTTTGTATTCAGTTTTGGGCAGAAAAGCTTTTAGGCACTTCGTATCTTCTAGGAGAGCATTTTTTCAACAGGTACCAATTTTCATTTCAGAGGATCTTATTGGTCTCCACCACAGTAGCATGATGCTCATAAAGGGGAGATATTTAGCATAAAATATCTACTTCATTCTTACAAAAAATTATTTTCTTGGAAAATAAGACAATGGAATGCCCAGCAAAGCTCTAAAATAACATCTCCTGAGAAGTAATTTTAAAACATACACCATGAAGAGCTACAAGTGGTTAAAATTCAGGGCGTACTACTAACAAGTCACTATGTATTGACTGCACAGCATGTCAATGCCTAGCATCGAGTGAGAAAGACAGCAAGAAACTGGAGTGTTGCAGATTACTCCAATAAGCCATCATCTACATCACAGCCTTCTTTTGTCTGAGAACTTCAGGTGACCGGCTTGAATCAATACTTTAAAACATTTTCTCATGACTACAGAGCTGTATGAAAGACAAGTAAATAGTCTGCAAAGCATTAACCGGTAAGTAGGTACTCACATTTGACACTGGAGACTGATTTTGAAGCTGTTCACTACCAGGAATGATCTAGTGCTCACTAGCTAAACAATTCTTAGGAATGCATGTGGCAATGAATAAAAACATTGAAGAAAGGCGAAATACTGAAAAGCGATAGCTCTGCTTAAGTATATACTGGTAAAAAATGCAACACTTATTAGTAGCAAGCTTCCCCAATAACATCTTGTACAACAGTTACCTACAGTTACTAAAATTTGACCCCAAAAATGTGATTAAATGCTTAATTGCTACTTATAGAAGCAATTAGTACAAAGGTACAAGAAGTTTCCAAGAAGCACCAACATGTGGTGACACCCAGCAAAGTTCAGGGAGCAGGTGAGAACTCGTTTCTCAAGGTCTAAATATGTTACCCTTAATAAATAAAGATACCCTTAAAATGCAGCTAATTCAAACACAGGATTCTAATAGCTGCTAAGCAAGGAATGTGCTTTCCTGGAAAGCAAGTGACACTTTGAGTAACACTATAACAAAACAAACAAACAGAAACCCCAGCCACAACCAAACTCACCAAACCACACCATCCGAAAACTACCAAAGGAACAGCAGTTCAAAAAACTAGTTCAAACAACTAGGACATTAGTCTCAAACAGCAAAAAGAAATCCACTGCTCAAAACCAACCAACCAAAGAGAGTACAGCTAGGGACAGGATACACAACAGAGACCCTAAAACACCACGTCATACAACACCTGCTGCAATGTGCAAAACCATTACTGACTGGGCTAGGACTAGTTCACTTAGAGAAGTAAAGATGCAGCCTTTTAAGGTTCCTATAAAAGACACAAGGGGCAGGTATTTAAGGGGGAGTCCATATAAAACAAACAAGGTACAGTCTATGAGGCTTGCACACCCTGAAAAGGAAAACTAAAATAACTCACTTGTATTCACCACTTTACAAAACAATGATAATGAAGACCTATGCCAAAAGTCTTTACCTCAAACTAAAGAGTATGCAAGTGATTGTTCTCAAAAACCACAGCTATAAAGATTTCTGCTGTTCCTGAAACTCAGTTCTCAACCTTCCAAGACCACCTCACATGAAAGGGTGTGCTGCGAAAGTGCCTAGGATGTCACAAGCAAGGGTTAGTAACTTCAGGTGTAAAGAACACAATTTCATCTTCTCCTGCTGCTTCAGAAACAAAGACCTTTAATATTCTAGACCTACTCTAATAATCCATAATGATAACCAGAAGAACTACAATTCTTTTCCTACAAAAATCTTGTGATTACTAGTTCAAAACTGTAGACAGAAATCTAACTCTGTTCAAAGTTTCCTGTGGCCTTTCTTATTAACTGCAAAACAAGCTAAAAGCTTAGTTATCATTCTTCTGAATTCCTCTAGGAGTATTACAAATCAATGCCAGATTGTTATACTAGTAGCAAACCGCAGAGGACAGTGGTGTTGGCTGATAAAAATATCTTCCTTTGCCTCAAAAAAATGCTCCTCAAACCACTACAGAATTCTTCTGGGTTCCAAACTGAATAATATTTACACCTGAACATCTATTCCAACCTGATAAATCAATTTTCTCTCATTACTATTGTTTCGACCATACTTTAACAGGCAGTGTCTCAGTTTGATCCTCCAAAGGTTTGAACTTACTCACTGTCGACAAGAACCTACTAAAAACAAAAGGCAGGAAAAAAAACAAAAGCCGCAAGTTACGACAGGTCTAATTTATACAGGCTAAAAGACACCTCATCTGTCGGTCGCTTGGGATGCCGCCCTGCCCCGACCCCCGCGCGGTCCGTCCGGCGCTGCTGCCCGCAGCGGAGGGAGCGCGCCTCGCCCCCGGCCCGCGCGGGGAGCCCGGGCACGACGGAGAGCGCCCGCCGGCAGCACCGGGGCTGCGCCCGGCGCCCCCAGCGGCGGCTCCGCTGCGGCCGCGCCCCCCGTCCCCGCTCACCTCGGCGGCCGGGATGTTCACCACACCTGTCGACCTCCTCTTCTCCCTCAGCTTCCTCTTCTCGATCTGCCCCTTCCCCTTCCTGGCGCTGGGGCCCGAGCTCTTTCCCTTGGCGGCCAGCTTCTCCTCGCCCTCGGGGGAGCCCGGTGCGGCGGCGAGCTCGGCCGCGCGGCTCCCGGCGAGAGGCGGCGGCGGCTCCTTGGCGGGGGCTCCGCGGCCCAGGGCGGTGCTGGCGAGGCTGACGCAGTTCAGCGCCCCGCCGGCGGGGGGCGCCGCGCGGTCGGGGGGCAGGTTGTTGTTGTTGTTCAGCTCGGCGGAGGGGCCGCCCCCCGCAGGACGGGGCTCCCCCCCGCCCGGTGCGCCCGGGGCCGGCGGTGCTTGCTTCGCCCGCATCTTCTCCCGCTTCGCTTTCCATTCCTCCAGAAAGTCCGTGGTGCTACCCCCGGCGCTGCGGTAGCCGCCAGTCGCCATGTTCCCGGCGGGCTGGACGGCGAGAGCGCCCTACCAGCACCGCTGCCGCCTCCCGCCCCGAGGCGGCTCTGCTGCCGCCCGGAGAGGAGAGGTCCCGGCGGGTCGGGCGGGAGAGCCGGGGGCGGGAGAGCCGGGGGCGGGGACAGAGGCTCGGAGAAGCACAAACACCCTGGAGAGAAACAAAGGGGGGACGTGAGCCGTCCCGCCGCACTGCCCATCCCCGTCCCGCCGCCTCGCGAACTCCCCGGGAAGCCCCCGGCCCCAGGGGACGGGTCTCCATCACCTTCCGCCCTCGCACGCTCGGCTCCCACGGCTCGGACCGCGACGCCCCTGGCTCCCCGGGGCTCCCCTCACCCCTCGGCGCGGGGCCGCCCGGCAGTACCCGCCTCCTCCGCCCGCCCGCTGCGGCCACGACGGCCGCGCAGCGCCGTCCCTCGCCCCGGGCCATCGGGTACCATCCCCCGGAGCCGGTGCCATCCCCCCGCCGCCCGCTTGCCTGCCCGGGGAGCCGCGTTCCCGCGCGCAGCAGGGCGGGGCGAGCGCGGCCGGCGCTCACCTCCCGCCCGGCGGGGCCGCAGCTCGGGCGCTGCACAGCGCCGGCGGCACCAGGTGAGCGGCACCGCCTCCCGCCGTCCCGGAAGGAGCGGCGCGGCCCCGAGCCTTCCCAAGCTCCCTCCCCTTTCCCCATCCCGGCGCGGACACAGCCGAAGCCAGGGCGGAAACTGCCGAGATGGCCCCGACAATGGGGTGAGGGCGGGGAGGCCCCGCCCGGCCCGGTGCGCACCGCGACCCGAGCGCCTCGGCTGCCGGCCCGCAGCGGTGCCCTGGCACCTGCCCCGGGCAGCGTCGGCGCGGGAGCGAGCACGGACCTCGGCGCTCCCGACGAGCGGCAGGAACGAAGAGGGGATGCCCGGGCCGGGACGACGCCGGCCTCGGCCAAACTCCGCTTCCCCGGCGGCTTTAACGGACGGCGGGCGGGGGCTGCCGGAGCCCCGCCAGGAGGGGCCGGAGAAGGCGGTCTGGTGTCACACCCTCCGCGGGGGCTTCGCCAAACCCGCCCCGCACCTGCCGCAAAGCCTCGGCCCAAGGGCCCCGACGTGCGGCCGCCTCCCGCGGGGCAGGTGCCGGGCTCGGCCCTGGGGCGGGGCGGCTCCCCGGCACCGCCGTTCGCTGTCCCCGCCGGCGGGCCGAGAGCCGCGTGCGGAGCCCGGCGCGGCCAGCCCGCGGCTTCGCCGTCAGCGGGGACGGCAGCGCCGGCTTGGCCTCAAAGCGCCGCGCCGCCGCTGCGCCGGGCGGCGGGGTCGGGCACGGTGGGAAAGAGCCCGAGGTCAGCGGCTCCCGCGGCAGAATGACTTCCTCTGGGCCGCCCGGTGCTGGGCAGGCTGCTGCTAGCCTGGTGGAAGTTCACTCCCGCGGGCGGAAGGTTGGGAAAGATCCTGTGTTTTCCTGACGTTACAAGAAGCCAGGATCCAAGGGGTTTCCGCCAGTCATGCTGCAAAGACTTGACAGATGTCTCGTTTTATAAATAATAACAGCCCTCAGTGGGGAAACCCGACTGGGTTAAATGTTAGGAAAAACGAACGTGCAGGGACCGTGGTGGGAGCATGTGCTATCTGTTGAACAGCTTGTGGAGGTGATAAGATGGGTAAACCTGCACGGAAAACTCGGGGTTTTTTGTTTGCCCAAACTCACTATGTCTTAGTAGCGCCTTGGAAATTGATCGTGGTACTTTTGAAAATCACAGCTTTCAACAGACTTGTGGCTTGCTTATCCGTGCTATCAGTGCCACCTTTCCAGCTGGCTCAGGACAAGATAAAAGCTTGTATCAGTCAGAGGACATCCATATAGCCTGGGTTTACCTAGCTGAGAGCACATGATCACCTTTTCTCCTCTTTTCAGATTCAGTTCTGAATTTGTCCACCTGGTTAATAAAATTCAGTAGTACTTCAGAATATAAACTTTACAAGGATTTTTGGTTTCTTTTTTACAGAAATACATATATATATATATATATAGGTGTTAGGGATAAAAAATATCTAGCAAAATGGAGCTCCAAATATCTGCTGCTAGGCTGTCTGCACAACATAAATAGCAGGATTAGTCCATGTAGCCACTTGTGCCTTAAATAAGCCTCTCCCTCGTTCTCTTTCACAGCAGTGGGCACAGTCTCACCCTGCCAACCTTCTCTGCCCTTCTGGTGATCATTCATTTACTTCGACTTTTCACTGAACTCATATCTGATTTCTGCTCTGGTTTGGATTTAGGGGTGTTTCTGGTGGGGTGGTTGGTTTTGAAGGGGCATTTAAATGTTCATATATGTGGAATTAAGGTGCAGTTTCATTACTGCAGACGAAACCTCTTGTCTTTCAGGCCAAGGGAAAATCCCCAAACAAATCCAGCTAGTTGTTGAGTGTTGGGTTGGAAAGCTGTAAATAGGCAGAAAAATAGATGGTAAAAACATAGTTCTGCACTAGTGCTACTCTTTACTACTCGGTAGTATGAAATAAGCAAAGTTGGTCCTAACAGAAGTTTTGACTAAGCACTCTCCCGCAGAAAAAATTCTTACCTGCACTCTTATCTGTACAGTTTTTAAATTAGATGAGTACTCAGTTGTATTTCTAGAAAATATAATCTAGAAAAAGGATTTCTGATATGAGTTCTTGTCTCTCCTATCATGTAATCTTTTTCCATGTTTACAATGAAGAGCTTTTCTTGAGGGAATCATGTAACTGTGACAATAACAGTATTTCACCCTCATTATTACATACCATGAGCAGCGCAGCTGGCCAAATACTAGCAAAAAAGTCATATTAGAAAGTTGTTACTTACAGCATGTGGTGTATATTGAGAAATATAACAATGTATTTTAGTTCTTAGGACACCCTCGGTTCTCTGTTACCCAGATGATGCCAGCTGCCCCTTGAGCTCCTCTCTCTGTGGCAGTCTGTAGCAGCTAGTGAGACTTAGATGTGCCTGCCCTGCTTCATGTCTCTGTGCCCACCTTTCTTATGTGTAGGAGCTGATATGTCCAGGCTTTAGCTGCATCTACCACTGCTGTTGGATTTGTTTTTTTCACTCTCTACTGTAAAAACATTGCGAGGTTTGGGGGGGGTGGGGTTTGTTTGGTTTCTTTTGTTGGTTTTTGGTTTGATTTTTTTTTCCCCCTTTGGTTTTTTTGTGCCAAAAAGGCTTTGTTTGCTTTATAGTCTGTTATAAATTAACAGAAGTTATGTTGTGGTGAGTGAGGTTGGGCTTAAGTGCCCAATACAAAAATGCTGACTGTCAGATGTTTGCATCTCAATAAGGTTGTCTGTGCTGGAGAGCTTTCAGGGATAAAGTCCCGAATAGTTTAAGTATCACGCTGCATGTTTTCCTCTGCCACAAGGGAGAACAGCTCAATAGCTTGCAAACATTTTTAGAACAACACTTTTCTCTTTTCTTACAAAGGAAAAAAACATCTTCAGGATATTCTTAAGTCCTAGAAATACAGTTCATTTTATTAGCTATGTTTTAAACTGGCGTAATGATAAGGGTCCTTAAGCCTTAAGATATTGTTTTTTATATATTCTGGAATGAGATTCTTCCCTAGAGGTAAAATTACCACCAGGATTGGGTACGATGATCTTGGTCTCCTTTTCCATGGAAAAAAATACTTCATTTTTTAATTTAGAGTAAAACCCATGATTCATTCTTCAAATCACAAGGAAATGAAGTGCCTTTTGGGGTTGGGCACTTCAAAGCTGCCTCCTTTGTAAAGGGTTGCAAACTGCTTGAGATTTTCATAATTTCTTCTAGAGATTAAACAAATTATCCAACCTTATTAACATTCTGAATTCAAGTTTATCTGAGCCATAATCTTTTCTGAAGTGGCAATTTTCAAGGGCTGGAAAATAAAATAGAGCACATAATAACATATTAATGGCTGAGGAAATTAAGGACAACATCCAAATTCCTGCCCAATGTCTGTTTACTTGTTACCATCGTGCTCTGAGCTTGGCAAACATTTCTTATATACACTCCTGTTCTGCAGTGAAACATCCCCTCCATCTCACCCTCTTCAGCATCTCTCCCCAAAGTCTCTGTTGAGTTTACTGTGTTCACCTGCCTGATTCTCAAACACACATGCTCTTCCTTGTGCTCCAGACTTTACTTGCCTCTCCTATTACCTGAATTTCCATGAAACTCTTCCACTTAGTGCACCTACCTACTGCTTCCCATATTGGATCCCCTTTGAAGTTCATTCACTCAGCATTCTTCATCTTTCTTCTCCCAGTCCAAACTTTTACAGCCACATAGTTGCTCTACCTGCTTTATCGCTCACACTTTATTAAGCTAGGTTTATTTAGCTTGCTCTGATGCTGTTCCACTAAACTTTCCATCTCTGTTGCTTTAAACTTCACCTGCTGGATAGCCCTCACCCACATCACTGTACGCTAGCTAATCCATCTACCTACTTATTTCTGCACCATCAGTCCAGAAATGCCATTGCTTAAAATTGCTGTGACTCAGTGAAATCTTACGGCCATCTTTTTGAAGGATCTGTTCTTTTTATCCATAAAATTTCAAAAACCTCTCCTTAAACCTTTCATATTAAATTTCTGGCTGCAACTTCTGTCTAATCTTCCTGTAAATTCCCTGCCTACGTTCCATGACATTTGTAATGTCAAATCCCACCAGAAAGTAAAATAGTCCTCAAGCATATACTCCTCTTTTTCAACCTTTTATTGCTAATGGTCTTGGTAGTTTTTGTCTAAAGGCAGGTGAGCTGCTATCCCTTTCAATTTAATATACCACTTTCTGCTACTTCTGAGCTATGCACACTGTCCTGAGAGGCTTAGCCTATCATCAGAGATTTTCCATTTCCTCAACATTTCTTGCAGAAATTGATTAAATCATTCTTTTTTTCCCCCTCACTACAGATTGGGGCCATAGTGCTAACCTGCTAGCTAGGTTTTCCTCTCTAAGGCTCTAACAACTCATTGTGTTCTAGTTGCTGTAGTTAGTGGTTTAATTGGATTGCTTTCTTACGGTTTGTGTCTGCAAACTTGTACAAATCTGACAGTCCTGTTTTTAATGAAATGCCAGTTTTATCCTATTTGCTGTGCTACTGAGTTGGATGCTTAAACCCTTTTTTTAAGTGCTAGGGTACGATTTGAAATCTTGTGTGTAAATAAAACAGCTTTGTGAAATAGGTGCATTTATCAGGAGTCATTAGCATTCAAGATCAGTTCTAGAGTGCATCCTTTAGTCTTGTTTCTATATGTGTTTTGCCAATCTTGAACTCTGCCATCATTTGACCAAAAAAGCTATGTAGTTTCTTTGAACTAGTTTGGTTTGACAGACAAACTAGTATTGTTTCTTGCAGCAAAGTTTATTCATCTGTCTGATGGAAGGATGCAGTGTCAAAAGGCAAAAAACAAACTGACAGAAGTTTGCTTGATTTTTTTTTTTTAAGTATTTCATCTTACAGTATGAAAAATTAATGCAGAGATTGCCATTGGTCTCCAGCTGGCAGTTGTTGGATAAGAATGACAGTGGGGATGGGAATGGATTTAGTATCTGTGCAGATGACTTCAAAAGTGTGATGAGAATGTTTTCTGCCACAGTTCCCAGTCTGACTCTGTCAGAAGATCTGTGGCTGCTGCTCATGTCCTGCACCAGGAGGGTATAGAGCAATGACTTGGCTTGTCTTACCTTCTTGCTATTTGTGGTGAGGTTCAGCGAGCATAGTTTTGACAGAGTTTATTGAGCAACTGTGGTACCTCTTTTTCCCATCCAAACAGGTACTTGGAGGGCCAGATTTGAACAGTGAACCAGGTGAGTATGCCCTAGAGCAACTTGTTGAGGAATAGGGAAAAACAGACAGAGTCAAAATGTTAAACAGTGAGGTATGAGGAGGTAGAGAAAAAGCTGATGCTGATGAGCCTCACAGTGCTTGGGAAAGAAGGGGGGAAAACATGGATGCTGTTAGGCAGCCTGTAAGCATGTCTGGGGACCAGTTTGCAAAAGGGATAGAAGCAATTCCCCTGATGGCAGATCAGTAGGGCCAGAATACAATCACCCTACAAAAGGAGCACTTTTAAAAAAAACTTTTTCCTACTGTGAAGGAGCCTAGGGAGCATCTTGCAGCAGAGCTCTTCACTATGACAGATCCATCAAAATTAAAGAATTGGAAAGAAACAACAAATTGAGAAAGTGAAAAAAAGAAATTGACAAAGTGAGTGGCAGTGATAAAGTAGCAGATGGAATTCAGTGTAGATAGACATAAAGTGACTTGTGTTGGGACAAATTTTCTAACACACAATACCACCTGGAGATAATTGAGCAGCACAGAGTCTGTTGAACTAAAATGCTCTTTCAGAATGCCTGTGCTTCCTTGCCATAAGAATACCAGGGAGCATAACACAGAGGCATTGGATTTAGCCTTTTGCTTGTTTATTAGTCCAGCTCCAGACTTGTCCTTTTGGGAACAAATAGAGATGCTTTGCTCTCTTTGTATTCCTTCACAAGAGTGAGTTCTCTTAGTCTTAAAGGATGTAAGCCAGCCTTGGGTGCTTTCAAGCACCTGACTTTGTGCCATGTTGTCCTCTAGAGTCCTGAGTTCTTAGGAATACCCTAAATGGGGAGCTGGCCTGCCACCATCTTCATTAATGGAGAGGCTGCCAGGTTACCCCACTGCTGTGCCATCTAAGATATTGTCTGTCACCTTGGTGATAAAGAGCTGACTGTACCTCTCCCTGTGACAGAAATAATGTCGTAGGTGTAAACTACCTTATAAGATAACCTTATCTGAGTAACACCACCTTTGTTCCCTTTTATGATGTTTCTAGCACCTGTGGAGCCTACACATTCTTTTTAAAGATGGCACGCTCTGACCATATGCCTGCTTTAGTTTTAGGTAGTTCTGCAGAAACAGGGAGTTGGATGCAATGATCCTATGGGTCCCTTCCAACTCAAGACACTTCTGTGACCTCAATGCAGCTAGCTCACAAGTTTAAAACATTGTTGAACAGATTTTTGGTCCGTACCAAAGACAATTCTGTTCCTGTCTTTCTGTATCTCCAAATGTAAGCAGTCAAATGAATAATTAGAAACCAAATCCAGTGGTTCCTGGCTCACTGTCAGTCTGTGTCTTGTTGGTACTGGTTACAATTCATAATCCTTCAGGGCTGTTGTATTGCGGTTTTGGGGTTTTTTGTTTTTTAATTAACAGCACTCTAACTCATAAGAACTATTTTGATTTTTTGACAAACCAATACAAATTCAGTAAAAATTAATTAGGCCTCTTGATTTTCACTGTCTACTTCTTGATTAAACTTGATTATACCTCATCCTTTTGAGCTAACATTGTTCAGGTGATGAGTTGTGTGCAGTAGCAAAGTGCAGTGAGCACAAAACTATGTCCCAAAAGAATCATAGTTAAGGCTGAGGGATCTCCTCAGAGAGCTGACTAAGAAGCTTGGCCTTTACTGAAATGCAGTAGATGATGCATGCAGAATTTAGTGTGATGGCTTTTTACAATGCTTTGTTTGAGCTATCCCTTCATTTGGAGATTATTTTTCTCCTGCAGCACAATATTTCTAGGGCCTACTGTGCTTCATATGACACCATAATGAAGTTGCCTTGGAAAAGGAATCAGGCAGATATTTCAGGAATTTAGTACTAGTTATTAGTAGCAATCATCTGGAAGTATCCAAAGCAAACACAAACAACAATCAATCAATGGCAGTGATGTGTCAGTGAGTGTAAGCAGAGGAGGGGGAAGCACTTGAAAGAGTTTGGAGTGACTGTGTATGAAACCAAACAGACTACAAAGGAAGAAAATAGTTTAAAGAACATAAATAAAATATGCATCCTATTGTTAACATTTTGTTGATATTTTATATTACAAAATTTATTTCAATGATACATGGCCATGCTATAAACATTTAGGATAAAAATTTGAGTCTGTGAAAATTGGAACAAAATCTATGTGCCATTGTAATGATTTTATATAAACAAATGTGGACATGCTTAAAAACAAATGTTGTGATTTGCTTATAATACAGGATTTGCTGTTTCAAGATGACAAGCTTTAAATACATATTAAAAAGAAGTTTTGTGTTCAAAAGTTACTTTGGAGAAGACAAGCTGCATACTTCAGCAAACCCACAGCCAATGCTCAATTTTTTTATTGCCTAGCATTAGAATCCATCAGCATCCCCTTTATTGTAAGTGTCTTTATTGTAAGACACTCAAAACAAGATGAAAGAAAACTAGGAAATAGTGAATTATGCCTGCAAACACCTTGATGGGTTGAAAATAAGAAAGAAGTGTAAGACCTTTCACTCTGGAAACTGTTTTGAGGTATGGAGCCTATGAAAGATAGTGCTGATTCCTGAGGAGGGAATAAGAGGATTGAGTGAGAACAGGTGACTTTTAGGAGTGGGCTTAGTTTATGGTAAAACCACCTCCTTGCACTACAGGTAACCAAGGGTAGGTGGAACTCATTGGTTAGGTAGAGACATTCCTGCTGGGCAAAGATTAGATTATCAGTGGGAAAAAAAAAAAAAAAAAAAAAAAAGGGTAGGTGGGAACTCCAGTGGTCAGGAAAAGATTAATGGCATCTTTGAAACCATTAGGGATCCAAGAAGCTCAGGATAAGGCAGTGTGAGGAAAGGGGAGCGGGAGGTGAGGAACAGAGGCTGAGGGAGAGCACGCGGTGTTGGGGCTGCTGCACTTGTGGAGTGAGGAATTGTGGACAGCAGAAAATTCAGCTGAAGACAGAACTGGGGAGCAAAGAACTCTGGAAGCTGTAACCAGTGATGAGGTCTGCAGGGGAGTGAAACAGGAGAAGAAGTGGCAGATGAATAGAAAGCACAAGAAGCAAGCAGGACGGGAGGTGGTGTGAGGGGCTGCAAAGAGGCAGCAAGTACAAGAAGGACTGAATGAGAGTGCTGGGATCTGATGTCCAAAGGGGAGTTTCGATGGTCGGGGTGGCACAAAGGAGCAACTGAGAAAACTGACAGATCAGGTGAGGAGATGGAGGAGAGGCTGCTCTTTCCAGCAGCTGTGGCATGTCGGTAAGCTTGTAGTGACTTGTTGGTAAAATATGAAGGAGTTCTTGCACTCAGTGCCTGCATGTAGCAATCCTGACTGCCACTCCCCATACAAAGGGAAATTTAGACAGTGCTCAAGGTCCCGGGGGAAGCGACTTTGGGGGTCTTTTATGGCTATCTCCAGGGACAACAGAGAATGCGATTAGACTTCAAAGCTCTCTTTTGCACAGAAAATAATTTTATATGGTGGCTTGGAAATAAGGCAGACCCCCATCCATGCAGAACTGAGGAGAAAAGGCTGAGGCGGTCAGAAAGATACAAGTGCCCGCGGTGTACTGCGCCAGAGAAGGGACTGAAGGGAGAGCTACAAGGACCTCACAGCGTTCAGAGCTCTCTGGTCACACAGCAAGAAACGCACAGATGATACTGAAAGGTGGCTGGGCAAGAAGGAGTTAACCAGTGTTTCGGCATTTCAGCCAAGTGCAGTGCTGCTATGAACCGCTGATTTGACAACTTTTGATACAGAGGATTACTTTTTTTGCTGTCCCTCTTCTCTGCAGCAGATCATCCTGTGGTGCTCGGTGTCTATTCCCGGTCTGTCTCTTCACCCAGTACGGGAGTGCTCCCAGGGCAGGGGGTGCCTGCCCACACTCACACGGATCCGTCCCTTGGGTTACACTTTCTGCCTCCTGATGGGATGGATTCCAGCTCACCAGCCGAGCCAAGCGCACTATGCCATTCCCAGGGTGTCAAGCTCCTTTCGCAGGCTTTCAGTATAAGATATTTAAAAGTAGTCCTTGCCGCCTTCAGACTAACCTAGTGCGCTCCTGGTGTCGATGAATTTGAGATTGCTGTTCTCTGCCACGCTTCATCAGTCATACTAGACCTGGCTCAGTTTACACCAGAGGCAGAGTTTCCTCCAGGCACTGTCGTTTGAGCCATTCCTACGCACGGGTGTCGAGGGCAAAGCGGGAGGGACAGGTGCAGAAGCCGTGCTGCGCTCCCAGGCCAAGGGGGAGTGGGCTCCGGCTCCGGCCGTGCCTCGCTGCGGGCCCAGAGCTGGCCGGCACGGCGGCCGCTGTTCCAAAGGGAAGCCCGGGAGCCCGGGAGGAGCCCCGGGGGGAGCCCCAGGGGAGCCCCGAGGGAGCCGCGGAGCAGCCCTGAGCAGCCCGGGAGAAGCGAAGCCGTCTGGTGCCACCTCCCGGCTACGCCGCCCGCCAGCGGCCCTGCCGCGCTCGGAGCTCCTCCACGGGCTGGAAACTGATCTCGGTGCCATTATTTCTAGGCAGAAACTGGTGAAGTAATATTAGCGCTTCAGGAGTATCGCTTCCGCTCCTTGCCCCTTATACTTCTGAGTTGTGGGGTTTTTTTATTATGCACGGGACTAAAGAAGCATCATAGAAGTCTGTAGTGAAAGCTCTCTTATTTTCAGGAAGCACAAAGAGTGGCTGTGGTTGCATTTCTGGGCAATTACTTAACATAATGCATCGCCGATAGCCATGGGTTAAGTGGGAGGAAAGAACTTAGTCTAATTTGGTGATTTTCATATAGCTGAAAATAGAGGTGAGCTCGGTGTCTGTTCCCGGTCTGTCTCTTCACCCAGCACGGGAGTGCTCACAGGGCAGGGGGTGCCTGCCCGCACTCACACTATCTGCAGTTGATGTAAATGTGGATTTTTACTTTTAAACAAACTTTTTTCATTAAATCTTCCTGGGCAGTGACTAGACTGTATGGCAAGATGTGTATATTGTGTAATTTTGTGTAGATGTGTATTTTGTACCAGCTGATGTAAAAACCCATGCTCTTTTCTTTGTCAGACTTGAGGTATAGGCCCAAATAACCGCATACAGAGAGCAGTAGCTTCATTTTAGCTGCAATGTAGCAATTCCCTCAGAGCAGGTCTGTCTTTTCTGGAATTAGAGACATCATTAAACCATATATAAGCAGGCAAAACATGGGCAAGGACTATTTTCTGTCTGGGGAGAGATGAAGGCAGGGGGAGGTGCAGCAGCCAGCCCTGCTGGGGTCCCACCCGAGGCAGTGCAGCAGGCGCTGGTTTGCTCAAAGAGCAATTCAGCCCAGTGAGTCTCTGCTCCAAGGACTCTGTAGAGCAGTGGGGGGAGCATAGGAAGATGGTACCAAATAAATAAATAGCTTCTTTCCCACCACCCACTATACTTGATTGCATTTTTTTTTCTTTCTTCTCCAACAAATAATGCAAAGGCAAAAGACCACACCAGAAGATGAATCGCACTGTCTTGGCTAACTATTCCTGCTAAGCTTGAATAGGTTTGCAAAACAGACGTGTAGAACCCAAGCAAGAAGGGTGAAATAATTAGAGTTGGAATGTGGGGCTTTTGTCCCTGCTGTAATTGTCCCTGGGCCAGATGAGAAACATTAGACATCCAACAGGTGATGTTTTCAGATGAAAGAACTGAACAGTTCCTCCTTTCTTTAAAGGCTACATACTTTTCGTATCTAATCAGTGACACAAAATGGGGAGGTGCTGACACAAGCAGGAATAGCCGATTACCTCATCCGTATGGCAGCAGGTCTCCCTTTAAAGTGAGCAATTAATTGTGAGTTTGGGAGGTGTTATTTTGCTTTTTAATTATGTCTTCAATGCAGGAACCTGCAGTCACCTGTCACGTAAGTTCTAGTCTTATTTTACATCTATATTGAGGCTGAGCAAAATATTATTTGCTACTACTCTCTAACCAGCTCCACTGCTGCTTCTGCAATCAAAACAAATGTAAAGCAAGTAACTCCAGTTGCCAGCATTTTTTCACTCATGTGGCTTTAAGAACTTGAGGAAGCTGAATCACCGCAGCTAAATGTAACAGTGTGTACATAGCCATGAACAGCAAGAACTTCTGAAAAACTTAAGAGCATTTCTTCTGTTCCCTAGGAAACAGACTGGCTATCCCTATGTAGGAAAAAACTGTAATTTCACAGAGGTGACCAGCAGAGCAGCAACAGAACTGTTCAACAGAACCTTTAAAGCAAGTGGGAAAGCAACGTCCTACAATGCAGTGACCCGTTTCTTTCGTCTCTTTCAAAGTACCCTCCCCCAAAACTGTGTAATGGATGTGGAGTTTGTTTCGTTGGGTTTTTTAAATGTGTATTGTATAGTGAATTTTGTGTCATGCTTTCCTGTAACAGTCCTCTGGATTGTAACTGCCAATTAAATTTCACCTATAAATCATTATTAATCCCTTAGTTACACAATTAAAGTGCCATCATTAACTACTGGCCACACTGTACTATGTCAAGTTGGAGAAACTGAAGCTACTACTAAAAGGTGAAGAGTGACTTTAAATGTAACTAAAAATGAGGTTGCTTACACTTTCCATACTGCACAGGCTTGAGGCCTCAGCTGCCAAGAGCACTTGCCCACTCTTCTTCCTAGGGAGGCCCAGCCTGGAGCTTCCCAGGACCCATAGCTGCACCACATTTCAGCGTGGCAGGTTTGGCTGCTTCCATTTATACTTTTGTCACAAGACCACAAGCAACAGGGCAGAGACAAAAGGGTCCATATTCCTTTCTTGAAGAGCTGATGTGCTACTGAGATGAGTAATACCTCAAGATGGTCATAAAAGGACAGTAAAGTGCCAGCTGTGAGAAGTCAGGACACTTCCAGGATCACCAGACCAAGTACAAGTCAATGTAATGATGATTTCATAAAAAAATTAATAATTAAATTAATACCTCCTTTGAACAGTGTTACAAGCCAGCAGTGAGCCTAACTCATACTGTTGGCTGCACTTGACATTTCTCTGTTGAGGAGTTTGGATGAGACAGGGCCTGGCCTTGAACTCTTGACTTGGTCTTGCCTTTCCTGTCTGACATCATGGCGTACTTCTTCCTCACCCTTGCTCTTTTTTTGGTGTAGATTTCCTGCCTACCATTATATTTTGGCATTATGCCATCACTCTTGACTATAAACTTCATGGTTATGCTAGCTAGCAGGGGTAGGAGCCTTTTCAGATGGAGTCCATTTGTGTCTGATAGAGGTGAAATAATTAAAATTTCTCCCTCAGCACACATCTCCTAAGGCAGGTATCTTCAGAAACCCAAAAGCATGCCTTTTTCCATGCCTTTTAAAACATATGTAAATAACTACTCTTCCTAAAACAGAAATGAGAGGACCCTTTTATGGCAACCCAATTGCTCTTATGGCAGCAGATGAACAGTGGCCAGGAATACTGGACAGGTAAGATTAATACCAGTTTAATGTTCATGTGAGCACAACCCAAGTTTAGCTAGGACAATATTTCTAAATGAGTGAATCCCGAGATCCACATTTTGTACTTGGTACTGAATAAACAAATGCATTGACCTGCACGCTATGAATCGTAACTGCACTTTTGGGGATCTGCAAGGAAGCAGCAGTAAAGCAAAGTAGGAATTAAGAAGGCTCAGAGGAAATTGTTTATCAGGGAGACAAGGTGGACAAGAAATGAAATTCCAGCTCATGAGTTTTTTCTTCTCGGTAGCTGCTATTGTTTGGAGCCATAAAGGTCAGGCAGTCCTTATGCAGCCAAGCTTCCTGCACTCTCCTCCCACTCAAGTGTCCTTCACTCATTCCTCCTCCCCAGGTTATGGCTCCCTCCACGGCTGGAGCTGGTTCTGGGCAGGCCCTTTGCCTCTTCACTCTCCACACCAGCTACTTCCATGCCTCTGTACTTGATGTTAATTCTGGACACAGAGATCTCTTTCCACACTGACAAATCCCCTGAAAATCTAAGTTGCTGGTTTGAATAACCATTTAAATCACTAGCATTTAAGGAAGCTTGTCAGAGTCACTAGCCAGCAATAATATACTTCTTACATGCAAACAGTCATCTAAATAATAACATAGTTTTCCACGACTCATTTTTCTCTCTGTTGTAGCCGGATTTTCTGGGGATGTAACGGATCTTCAACACAATCAGGAACAATAAGACAATGACACAAGTTTAGCAATTGCTTTGTGAGATTAGGTTAATATAACGTAAAAAATGGTTCTCAGATTCTGCACACAGACAGGTTTATGTAAAATATATAAACATTTGTCCAAGTTGTTACAGATTGCATAAATATGGCATTTTTACTGTTGCATTTACAGATGTGCATGTACAATGATGTGCAAATAATCACAATCTGATTACAATCTTTGAAAGGTACTTGAACCTTGCATCCAAGTAACGCAATGAATGAAAAATGCCCACTGAAGAATTTAAATAGCAAACTTATAACATGGTTTAAATTCATAACAAATTTCAATGTCTTATCAGTAAAACTTTCACACATTTAAAATATTTTGTATTCATTTTATTTGTATATGTCAAAATACATTTTTTTTCCAAAATAGTGGGTTTTGCAACTAGTTTCATGCAGATACAAGGTCTGCTCAGTACTACCAATAAAATCAATATAGCACAGTAGCCATTCATTTTTTAGATATAAAGAATAAATAACCTAAATATAAAACACTAAAATATTAGAAACACGTATTTAATCATTCACAGGCACCCAAACTTTACCAAATATAATCCAGAATATGCCTAACTGTCTTGTAACAGAACTCAATATGTTGCAGCCATTCAATTCTTTATGTTAGCATAAGACAATGGAAGTCCCTATGGTTCAGACCCACCTCTCATCCAGATCAATTACAATAAGATATCTCAAACTATCCGTGTACCTTTAAAATCAAAAATCCTGAGCTTGGTAGTAAGAGCATAACCTTACATCTTCAAAAAACCAATCAACAGAGAGAGGACATCATGTCATCCTTACCAAAACATATCCCACCCCTGTAAAGCTAACCCTCCCTCCCCCCCAAGTAGGCAGTAGGACACAACCTTTTTAAATGAAGGGGTACAAATTCACATTTAATATAGTATACAATATAATCAATAATACAATAGCTACTACAATGTACAATTTGTTTTAATGGCTGATCTGTTCAGTGGTTTTAGGCAATAAACTATGTGCCAATAGGATGTCATATTTTGAATGGTTTAGTGAAAATATAAAAGCTGTTCCTAACAAAAACGATCTTCACTTAAGTACTTTTTTGTTTTTAAAGGCCACTGAAATGTATAAAATGGTCTGACACGGTGTTATCAAATTGGATGCCTTCTCACATGGCAACAACAGTGCATATAAACATTATTGTGAGTGTAATGGGTTATGCTTTTCAAATGATTTAGTACATTACTTTGGCTAGCACAACAGTTTTGGACAGCACTCAGATAAATACAGGTATGTGAAATGTAGTGAAGCAGTTATATTTATGCATTTTTTTATTATGGTGAACACTATCAAATGAAAAAAAAATTGGGACAAAAAGATAATAAAGTTTTTATATAGTTTAGACCTTTTGCAAAGATAGGGCTCCATACAATGTACAATGTCTAAATTCTTTATACCATAAAAATTAACGAACTTTGTTAAACACACTATTCTGGATAGCCTAATTTGCATTAACAGACATTTGCAATAGGGAAATATATTCAAGCATGCCACGTGGTGGTCTGAAAAATCAAACCAGTACACATTTATATATACAGCATCACTCAGTACCTGCTCAAATGAATGTGACGATTACAGGATCTAACATCTTTCACTACAAACTTCTTTTTTTTCTTTTTTTTTTTAAAGTGACCAATAAAGGCAGAAAACAGGACTCTTAAAATATTTCTAGTTTCAACTGACTTTTAAAGCATTTTGTATAGGAAGTAAATGCATATTGCACAAACAGTGAAAGCAAATGTTCCACCAAACATCTCTGTTCCAGGTGGTTGGACAATACAACTCTAGTTAGCTACACAAATTATGTAATTTAAAAGGGTGTGTGGTCTCTGCAAATGGTAAAGCTGTGAAAACACTGTACAAGAAAATCTGGTACACGAAAAATTAGAAGGGAAAAAAAATCCAAACTTAAATCTTAAAGGAAAACTGAGTATAGGAAAAAAATGGGAATTGTGGCACAACAAAAACATTATTGAGTAACTGTCGTCTGTGAGAGCTGAAAGCTTTTGTTGATGTAAAGTGTTTATGTACAACTAAGGCTTACTGGTTAAATATCTGAGGCGTATCTGGCCTTGAATACTTTCCTTATTATGCTGTGGCTGTAAACAAGATTTCTCAGTCATTTTATCTTCTCAGCAGCTGCATTTTAACAGAAACAATGATCTTGATACAAAAAAACACACAGGTAAGAGGGTGTTTGGCAGGATATCTGAAAATGACAGTCTCCGAAGGATCTTCCCACACTTCCAGTGACTGCCATACCATGGTCCACTGGAGTTACTAGTGATGTGCAATACCGTTACTTGCTGCTGTAGTAAACCTTTTATTTGGAAAGTTTGCTTATAACTCTGATCAAGGCCCCATTTTCATCTTTTAGCCTCTGGTTGTCTGCCTTCAGGTCTGGTAGCATCTATGAAAAATGAAACATGGTGGTTATTTGCTGTTACACCACAAGTAAAAGCAGCAAGACTAGACAAGGACTGTGAGTAAAAATCTTTATTCAGCTTAAGTATCTTGGCAGTTCTCACACTTCATATCAGCAGTTCAGAAAAATCTCCCCTTTTAGCATGATACATTTAAGGGTTAGAGATTAGAAGTTTTCATTTGCTTGGACTAGATGCACTAAAACTCAGTGGTGCAGATGACCAGCCTCTGACAAAAGCATTTATAGTACCATGGGGAAAGTAATGAAATACTTCAAATTCCAGCGGGGAGGAAGGGGGGCAGAGGGAAATTAACTACCAACAATTTAAAGAGGCTTGTCTATACTGCACTTGCAGAGTTTCAAAAAACATGCTGTGGCTAAGCATCTCTACCACTGTACCCTTGGATGATTTCATCCTGATCAGATACAGTGTGATTCAGCTTGTTAGCTCATAGCATTAATCCTCCAACCACTTCCAAAGTCATGTTGAAGCACACATCCTGTAATCTCAGATCATGTCCCTGAATAGCATAGTTCACACAAGATCAGATCACTGAAACAGATCACAGTAACACCAGGCTACACACTCAGGCAGACAGGTTAGGGAACGGCAAGTTACCGCTGCCAAAGGAGATAGGTGACACACAAGCACAAAAGCTGCAAGGCAGAAGCCAAATGAGGTGAGAGTTGGACAGGATCAGATAGGAAAGCAGGACAAGTCAGGGCACAGAGGTTGGTACTGGGAGAATTCAGCTTCCAGAGAAACCAGAAATTATCTCAGCAGTTCTCTGTATCTACATTCACACACTGATAACAAACGACCTATCACACTCATAGCTAAATTACACCTAAGAGTTCTAGCAGGGGTTTCACACAGGAGCTAACAGCCTATTCCCGCACAGTGGTTACTCAGTAACCTCAAGTCCAAGTGTAGGCAGAAGTTCAGCTACCAACCTAGGTAAAACCTGTTACCCTATTCTTCATTATTGTCTTGGCACTAGTTTGTTTTCATTTTATTTAAGCAAAATTATACTTTCAATCCCATTATATTCAGAACATTATAATGGAATAGAAAGAACTAGGAAGTTTAAAAATGCAGGGTCAATTAACTGTGCATTAGAGGTTTCATTTCTACATCTCCTGCCCACACTCACTTCACTGAACTGCAGACTCTTTCACAGTAAATCACAATGGTGAACTGAAAATGACTGAGGTAGTAGATCTCTAGTTTATCTCCCTGCAAATACCAAAGTATGTGAAAGGAAGTTGACAGGAGATCATAAGAAGCAAATGGTCGTTTCTACAATTAAAGTAGTCAAAAATCATTCAGCTACCCTTGATTCCAACTCTGTTTTATGGATGAGCCAAGGGAAAGCCACCTAAGTTGAGCTCTTTAGAGTCACAGGGAAGCTTCCATTACAGCCAAGTGAGAGCTGTGCTCTGAACAAAAAGAGCTGTAAATTCGAAAAAACTTTCGAAAACTATGTAAGTATGTTTGAAATTGGGCAGCAAGAGAGATCTTTTTGCAATTGTCAAGCATTATTGTTTTAAGTCTAAGCTGTAAAAAATAACTACTGTTGTCCAAGATAGGGGTCATATCCAGATAACATGCATCTTCAGACAATGGAACAGCCATTTGTTCAGGCAAATCAACCAAAAGCTTTTCTTCCTCCTTTCCATTCTGCTACAGATTTCATACCAAAGGTACTGGGTGAAACCACAGCAACCCTCATCTAGTCATGCACAGGGAATCAAGGGAGTCTGGTTTTGTACTGCTTAAATAGGTACCTTGAGTAGTGTTGTGTGTGCATTCCAATGAAACCTCAAAGTAAATCCAGGAATGTCACAGTCCTCTTTCAATTTACTGAACAGGGAGGGAGCTGCAGCCCAGAATGGTTAATTACATAGAGACAGACCCACAGAGAGGTAGATTTTCGGGTGAAATACTTTAACAAAATCCACTGTTCAAAATTAGAGCTTTAACATAATCCAGTACCATTATATATCTGCAAATCTCTGTAGGTAGATTTTAATCCCGATTCAATTAATAGGCAGATAGGTCTTAAGGAAATATTTTCTCTTTTGTTGTGAGTCTGCTGGAGCATAGGAGAAGACTTGCAAGAGATAAAAGGGTTATACGACAAGATAAAATGGTATGGAGTTGCACTAGGAGATGTTTATATTGCATAGCTGGAAAAATTTCTTCATCAAGATGGTTGTCAAGCAAAACTGCTCAGGGAAGTGGTGGAGTCACTATCCCTGACAATACTTAAAAGATGTGGCACGCAGGGCATGGTTTAGGGGTGGTTGTACTGGGGTACTGGTTGGACTTGATGATTTTGGAAGTCTTTTCCAATCTAAGTAATTCTACGGTTCTGTGAATAGCAGGAGATTCATCAGGAAAGATAAGTACATGTAACCTAAAATACTTACACTTATCATCTATACCACTCCCCACAAACTTTAAACAAATCTCTTGGAGCAGTGCATTTCTATGGGTACTCAAACTTCTCATGAAGTGACACCATACATCTTTAATGTCAAGAGGGAGGAAAAACCTTTGTAGTAAATTCAGTAAAATTACAGTAACATACTACTGCACTTTGAATTCCAATTTGCTTCTCACTAAAATAGTGAAGTATCTTCCTGTGGTAAGATTCGATTAAAAATGCACTGTTTTGTCTGTCTGTATCATGACTAGCTAGTAAATTTGCAGTGTTATCATTTAGCAAGTAATGATTTAATAACCATCTGACATATGAAGCCATCTCAGATCTGTAAAGCAATAATCACGTCTGCACTGGAGGAGTTACCAGTTTGTACATACAAAACAACTTGATTAATAAAGATTACAAAAAGCTCATGAACTGCTGAAGTACCTGTTCAGATTACTCAGGCACGCTGCTATTGTTAACCTACCACCATACCATCAAGGCTCCCTGCTGCGTTCCCACTGCTTCTCTTTTGCTTGTCAGGCTACTCAAGCTCCACAACAACCTGCCATTGAAAACTCCTGCTATGGAGAGGAATATTTAATGGTTTTCTGTGGTTAACACCCCAAATGGCTTACCATGGTTAAAGGAATGCCAGTGCTAGCAAAAACCCCCACAGTATGGATGTGTCGATGTGGACAGCAGTCATTAGACTAGCTCAGCTGTGTTGAAAAAACACATTGTTTGCTGAGGCTGATGTAAGATGGACAGCCCTAAAGGGACTGCTCTCCCTCCTCATGCAGCAGTGTGCTCCTGCTGCTTTCTGCACAATTAATTTAGTGATCCAACAATACTGGGGTGAGATGCATCAACTACTATTATGAATAAATGGATTTGTTTTCAGCCAGGTCAGTGAGCTGACTTCACTTCCTCAGTAAGGGTTAACATAAGAGAGCATTGCGGAATGCAGAGCCTGGATCAGGAACACCACATCCTAATGTTAGTCCAGCTCCAGAAAGACACCAAGCAAAAGGATAAACCTCTTCATTTCAGGCCTCTTAGCGGGGAAAACCAGAGATCAGATTCTGAGCAGAATGCACACTCATCACGTTCCTTTCTAAGTGGGAAGGGGATAGATGAAAGGAAGCAGTTTAGCAAGAGTTGCTGTGCAGAAGGATGGTTTATTTTTTTCAACTACACATCTTAAAAGCTCACTGTAAACTCCAGCCTAGACACTTGTTATATTTAATAGGAAGAAAGGCATCTATATTAGGTGTAGAGTGAAACCACATTTTATCCTCATGGAAGTTTTGAACCTTCCACGGGTTTCTGAAACATCCTTGAAATAACACTAAGAACAACAGACTGGCATTGTTTTCCAAGATGAAACTCAAAGCCGTTCATACTTTTATCAGAAGGGGTCTGAAGCAATCTGACCCACTAGGCAGAGTTTGTTTTGTGTCTGTGATTTTACAGTCCATGCATTGTAGGACTCTCATCCACACTGGGATGCCTGTATCTATAGCAATATAAATCAATAATCCTAACTCTGTGCTGGAACTGCATGTTCTAAATTGTCTATGTAAAAACAAGGATTGGCAAGACCCAAATGGGAAGTTAATACTTGAAAACAGTAATCAACTTGAAATTCCAATACATTTCTGAAAAAAAAACAATACTTTGGTCCCCTCTGAAACACTGAAATACACAACTGTAAGAAAAATGGTTGCTAATGCAGCTGTTCAGGAATGCACAGTATTGAAACCGGTTCTTAAATACTCTTTTTTTTTGTTAAGACTAAACTTTTATCAACTCTATGCACTTAAACCAAACTGCAGAAAGAAAGCTCAAATCTTAATTTCAATTTGTTAGAAAACTAGAAGCAAATCTATTTGAGCATTTACACAAACATCAAAACAAGAGACTGACTTTAGTGTGTCCTCATGCAAACCCAAATCCTTTCAGTTGTTGCCAAGATTTTAACATGTCAAAGGTCTCCTGGATCCTTGCCAGTTTATCTTCAAGGACAAGCTTCAGTGCTAGCAGGGACAATACCACACAATACCAGCACATCTGCAACACCTCTAGCTTGTACACGGGGCACCATGCTTTAGCTTTAGCCACACCTCCAGAACCAAGCAGCACTGAGTCAGTTTCTGACACACAAGTGTTAATTGTAAAATTCTGCCCAAGCACAAACTGAATGTCAACACCTGCCTGGCTAAACAAAGGAGAAGGAAGAAATTACAAGTCCACAGAGCGCAGTTGCCTACAGGACCCTGACAACTTGGCAAGCACTCGGGTCAAGGCCCTATTCTCAGTCACCAGTCGCTCATTTATGTGTTTCAAAGATTGAATCTGCTTTATTTGTTGCAGGTTCTGCAGGAATCAAAGAAATAGGAGTGAAAATGAGAAAAAAACCCACACGTATATTAGATGAGCAGAACTGAAAGAAAACTTAGAAGAGACAGTCCTTTTTAAAGTAAATAAGCTGCTGTGAAAGGAAAGTATCAAACAAGTGGCACATTCTTGAAAAGCAATCTAAGTACCAGTAGTGATTAGTCACAGCTTTCCAAAACAGTTCAGGATGCATTAACAATGAGAGCTATTCCTGGAATTCTTCACTTAACATCCTAATTGCACAGACTGAATCTCCTATTCAAAACCCTGTACATAATGACACATTTAACATATACTTTTAAACAACAGTGTAACAAACTATGTGAAAAATATTTAATCTTTCATTCAAAACTTTCACTTCTTGCTTATTGAAAGCAAACTTTTGGAAAAACAATATATTTGTATTCTCTATTTTTACCAGAAGCCTAGCTTCCCCTAGAAGCTCATATCCTGTATTCTACTCTTAGGTAGACAATTATTTTCCTCTTATCATAGTTTGTTTTTTCTGTATTTCACTTCTGAAGACCCCTCAAGGAATCATGGACCTTGTGCTCTCCCTTACAGCAGACTATCTTGTTCTGAATCCAAGGGAGCCAGAGGCATCACAGTTGCCCTTCTGCCTGTCAGCTTCAATTACTTCAACAAAACTTGGTGCATGTATTTTAATGAAAAGTATTTGGAAATTAATGCTATTTCCAAGCACCAGGGGGAGCTCAAAAGGAAACTTCTTGTTAATCAGTGACAAATAATGAATGTCAAAATAATGGTACTTTCACATTCCACTTAAATTCTATGAGTTTTGTTGGTCATGTCCAACGTTTACATGAAAGGACATAATAGAAAATAAACCCACCCAAATTCTCACCCTTCTTAATCATATCAGAGGGTTTAACATTGATAAAGACTGGTTAAAAAACCCAAACAAACAGAAATGAAATTTATTTTAAGAAGAATATTGCTTCTGAGATTCACTTTATACATAGTTGAAAAAAGCAGAAATCAATACAGTACGTGTCACTCATTTATCAACAACTCAAATCTACCTACTGCATTTTGTTAAGTAATACCTGATTCACACTATACAAACAGAAGATTTTCTTTTGATATTGCAACATGCCATCTAATTAATAAAGAGCATGAGATAAAGACTGAAACAACATTTAATGCCTAAGTATCTATACAACTATATGTTACCACTATTTAATAATAATGGACTTTAATAATAATAATTAGTAAATAAAACTTACAAGTATCGTATCAAAATTGTAGACTGCAATTCCATCTTGATTAGCTCAATATATGTTTCACTCTAACCACCTCTAAATGCTTCTTGTTAGCCATGTTACAGAATCCTAGAACTCAGCACCTTCTTTGCAATCGTACATGTACAGCTGCTTTTGCCAGCACAGCAGCTTTGCTACAAGCTGCGGGAGAGGAGTGACTCTGACATGCAGCTGTAACTCAGTTATTTTCTAGTGAAATTATAGAGACCAGTAATACTGCCAGGCTAAGTGTCTCAGTGACATAATAATACACTTTGTTACTAATAGAGTACTAATTCACTTACTTTCAGTTCCTCTTCCATTTCAGATATCCTTCTTTCTAGCGCTCTTCTTTCCTAAATCAGAAGATGTGTGTTAATGCTGAACAATACAATGTTTTAAAAATTACAGCTTGTAAATACTGTGGTAACAGTGAAATACTTCAAGTTTCAAAGATCATACAACCAAAAGCATAGTGTGGACAGAAAACTTGTGATGGCAGTGATACATAGAAATTTGGTCAATATGGAATTTTAATATCCAAAGAGGAAGAGATACAGAAACTCCTCTCAAGTCCTACAAAACATACCCCTTCCTTTTCTCTGATTTTTAGAAAGTTTTTAAGTTTTTAAGTACAACTTGTTTGGATTTATTTTTCATAAGCTAAGCTTTTGTAAGACCTTAATATCCAAGAAATGCAGAAAATTATCAGAAACAAACAAGAATATTAAAAGATACAAGCACAAAAGCATAAGCTTTCACAGACAAAGGTAGCTGAAACATCTGTCTCAGCTCAGTGGGATCTGTCCACACTCCAAACTGCAACAGTTCATACAACTGATATTATAGGACTTAGCTCAGTACCAAAGAAATCTAGTTATGTGAAATCAGCTGCTTCTTGAGAAAATGTTTCTTGAATATTTTCTGCATTTCTCATATAGTTTAATTTTCCTTTTATTTTCCTTTTATTTCCCTTTTTACCTGAGAAGCAGGAGAAATTATCCTTTGTATATGAACTTAATTGCACTGACTATATAATGAAGCCAGCTTATGGAAAGTTAGCTTAGGGTTTTCTATACTACACTGCAGTCTGCAGTGCAGATACATTTTTATTTTGTTTAAACCTATTTGTCGACACATCTGACAGATGAGCAGCTAATGCAAGAGATGCTGGGGTTTATAGCTTGATTGCTTGCTTTCCTGTGTCAGATGATGCAGTGTATCTCATTTAAAAGCAGCTGCAGTACTCTACATTCAGATCTTTTTTCAGACGGTGAGAGGCAAAAGCAACAGATTATTGCGAAGTGGACATATGCATCTGCATACAATGGTGTTATGCAAACAGCAAGCAGCATTGGCTGAGGTGTGTAAAACTTTGGTTAGATCATACCGCCCAGTAGATACTGACTCTTGCCGGACACCTTTCAGATATAAATCATTTGAATTTAGTTTAATCACAGTGCAGTTATACCCCAACATTTTCCCATTATAGCAAGCAACTTCAATTTTTATCAAAGTAATAAATATATTACTGCAGTTGTTACTACTAAATGTACTTAACTCTTTCAAACTAAGACTTTTTTTATAATGACTGTAATGACATAAGTACCAGTGAGTTAACGGGATGCAATAACTAACAAAAATCCCACACTGTCCTACAATACTTAGAATTTTATCTGTTACCTACTGTTTTACAGAATAACATACATGATGTGTTCTTATATTAAGCAATATTCAACAATTTTTCCTATTACCAAGAGATGAACGATCAAACAAATCTCAAAATTTCAGGTTATCTAGAAATTCTTAATCCTTTTGAATCATTTGCTTAACTAGCATGTTGAGCTTGTCTATTAGCAATAAAAACCAATTCAGTAAAATCTGACTTTTTATACTTCATATTATACAAAAAAACCCAAACATACTGGTCTAGGAATAACAGTCTTTGTAGAAATGTTTTGTTGCTATTATTTGAAGCTATGCTCCTCTTTTTCTTGAACTGCTTACTCTTTTAGGAACTGGTTTGAGGGATGCCAATGAAATAATACACTGCAATTTCATTGAGAAGATCTGCCAGTACTATTTGATTATTTCCTGGACTCAAAGAAAGTATTTGAAATCTATGAGGTCTAAAATTTTATGATATACTTCCTCAACTCTGTAATGTCTGTCAAGGAACATTTGTAACTCATAAAAAAAAAGAAAAAAATCTGACATACACAGATATACACATATGAAAAACTGACCCCCCAGAGCTATACAATTTTTAAGAAGTAAAACCAGATGTATATGCCTACATATATTTGTCTATTCAATAATACAAAGAAATACACCTCTCCACAATTCAAATTCCCAGCTGAAGAATTCTAATTTTGGGGAAAAATTGTTTAAAGGTACCTTTATTTTTCTGATTTCTCATCCAGACTGAAACCTCTAAGTTTAAGTTTTGGTTTTAAGTTATATTACCACATCATACAAAATTCTGCAAAGGGCTGTTTGCATATTTGGCAGTGACAGGTTGTTAAAGAAACCCTCATTTTTGCCCATGTATTTCTAGGACCTTGCACATGTGCTCTGATCTGTACCCCCATTCCCATGGAAATAGTCCCTTTCTGGTAAACAGTTTTCAATCAAACAATATTCACAATGTATCACTAAGTCACATCATGGAAACCCACTTCTAAAGCGTGAATTTAAATAAATTCAAAGCCAGTATTTTGTGAATTTTACCACTGTGCAAATCTAGGTTTAATACACATTCTCATTTTCTTCACTGAAAAGGTGGGTTTCAGCTGGAAAATGTCACAGTCCAAAGATGTCTTCAGCTCTTTCTCTGTCAGCCTTTTATTTCTTACAATTTTTCCTCACTAATTTACTTTTTTCCTCTCCTCTTCTCCATGTAATTTATGTAAAAATCTTTAGGTTTATATTTTATTTTAGTGAAGTTATATACTTGGAGAAGTATACTTAGAAAAACTCTACAGTATATTTTAATTTTAGCATTTTTATTGTTACATTACACATTAAAAAGGTGTCTTTAAAATTATTTTTAAATGCTGAATTAAAGAAGCTTATTTCTAGAGATCAGCTATTGATGACTAGCAGCTGAGAATCCTGCTTCAGTCACATTCAAAGTGAAGCTTCAGATTTAAACAACAACAAAAAAAATACAATAATAAATATATTCCTCATTTAAATTCCTATCTGAAAAGAAGTATGTAATTATAAATAAGATTCAGATGTACAAAATTTGTGCAAATCCTGTTTCAGCCATACAGCACCTAAGTTAAATACATACATCACTAAGTTAATTATTTTATCCACTAGATTTAATATTAATACATTTAGGGAAAATAAGATTTCTGAAAGACATTTTGATGTTGGACTGAATGTCTTAAAAAAAAAAAAAAGTGCAAGGATTTCTAAAAAAGGCAATTGTTGTAATGCAATGGCCTGTTTTGGGAGAAAGCCAAGCAGTAATTTAAAACTGAAATAATGTCTATCTATGCAGTACTTAGTGCATTACCTATGAACCCACACAGTAATGGATGCAGCAACATCTATTAAATAATTAAATGTCCACTTGTGTGGCCATGCTAGCAAGCAAGAAAATTATCTGCTGCTGAAACCTTTCTACTGATGAAATCACTGCCCACACTAGGGTCCCAAAAAACTTGAAGAGAGAAATACATGCTAAACTGCAGCAATAAAGTGCACAGACTATTAAGATAAATATAATGAAACTTCAGGATGTGCCTGAGAGTGCTCCATGTGCTCCTGCACAATCTGTTTATATACTGGATAGTTCCGTGTAACTAAAACTTGTTTTGTATAACTAAAACCTAAAATACTAAAAATCAATACAAAAGGCTAGTGAATATGAAATTTACCAGGGATTAATAAATGATTACCACATCAATTCTTACTGTCAAAGTCTAATTTTTTTCCCCAGTTTGTCTCTAATATGTCACTCCAGGATCAAGGGAGAAGAAAAGAACACATGATGTTCAGAGTCATGAAGGAAGCCAAGACCACCACAAAATCAAGGTAGTTTGCTTTACACTCCTGTGGAACCAAACTTTTACAGGGCTGGATTCTAAATTAGCATAAAATTACAGCCTAAAATTATCATGTGTCCAACTCCTGAAATAATTCCTGTAGTCCATCTCACATATGAATTCACTGCATGACTTCTTTCCCATTCAATTTAGGATTGTCTCTGACTCTGATGCCCCTCTTTCTGCACTGCTTACTCATTCTTCCACTTTCTCCCCCTACCCCATTATCATATTCCTCTGGAAAAAGCTACAGTGCAAGGAAAGAGGCAGATAAAGATAATTTTATATCATTAGCAGGTTTAAGGTCCCATGTCTGTGAGGTAAATACAGCTACCTCATTACCAACAATAATTGGTGCCTCTGGAAAGCCCTGAGGAAATTAACTTCTCTGAATCTTGGAAATGTGTTAAAATATGAGACACAATGAATCTGCTTAACCCTCTGGAATGACAACATCGTTTTGGATGAGATGGAACAAGTGGCAGATCCCTGGAGGGCAGCAGAGTTTAGAAACTGGTTATCACGAATGAACAGGCAAACTACAGGCAATTCTTAAGAGTAATTCCCATCTCACACTCATTGCTACTTTGCAACCTAAAATCCCCAAATCCTCTAAAAAATGCAAATTATAAGAAAGGCTTCTGTTCCCACTAAAATATATCCAAACCAGGGGTTGCAAAACAAGCTAAAACAAAGCTTGAATTGGAGTATTTAAAAGTTCTCTGGCAGAAACTCACCCTTTTCTCCATTTCCAAGAGTGATCTGTCAGCAAATCTTTCTTGTCTCTGAAACACAAAATTGATGAAGACATTGACATGTGCTTTGACATAACACAGAACTGAGGAAAGAAAACAATTAGACATTTCAGCATTCTGTCTGAAGTATGTAATCAAAAACATTTTAAAGAGTGTTCAGGGAAGTAACACCGAAATAAAAAATAAGCTGGATTTATCATGCACTTCTGTGACCATCCCTGTTATTTCATCACTAAACAGCCATTGGCTAACAGGAAAAACACATTATTTCTATCTAAAAGTGTTACAAAATGGGCATCTTTTAAACATTCTTCACTAACATTTGCAGGGTACATTTGCAGGTGAAAGACAATTAAGTACAGCTAAATTGTGGTAAATATGATATGACAATATGAAACATTCTACAGCAAGAGCAGACAAATTCAGACAAATCTAACTCCAGTGCATGTGTCTTGAAAAACTAAATGAAGCACTGTTATCTGACAGCAGTTATTGGTAACAGAAATGCATTATTTGCTCTTCATTTCCAAGATGAAACTATTTAACCAGCCAGGAAGAACTGGCAGGTTATGCCAGTTTGCCAGCAGTCCTGATTGTCAGTTTGAATATATGCTTAACAGTGTAGAAAGTGTTTACTCCTACCCTGCAATAAAGTTGCATGCAGATAAATGTTCACAAGAACCGCTACTACTTAAGTAGGCAGGAAGGAGTCTCACACTTTTTGTTCACAGCTGAAGACCAGAATCGTGCACTCTTTTCTCTTTAGAAAGAGAGAAATTCTCCATACCCATCTTTGGATAAAAACCAAAGCTGATACCTAGTAAAGAGCAGCCCATAGCCTGGGGTGCTTCCGGTTTATTATCTACGTTATTGGTTAAGTAGATGCTTTTTTGTTTTATACAAACCTGAGTGGTCTTCTCCAACTGTAGCTTAAGATCTGTAAGTTCCATGTTGGTGTCATGTAACTGTGCTTTCAGTTTTTCATTTTCAGCTAGAATCTGTTCATAAAGCTAAGAGAAAATATTTGTTAAAAAATCAGCTAAAAGTGAGATTAGCCAAAAAACTTCAAAAGCATGACTGAAACACATGTAAAGTTAACAAATATATTAACAGTCTAAGAAGTAAAATAAAGATGTTTAAAATTAGCAAGCATGGTAAGGAACTGTTGCTACATATTTCTAGAAACAAACAGCTTTGTATAGGGAGCACATAACTTACCTTACACATAATTAAGCCACCTTTTTTTCTTCAGACTTCACAGATTACCCCACCACAGTAAACTTTTCAACAAACTCCTCCTCTATTTTCAAACAAGATCTAAACATATGTTTACCTTATATGTACGTAAGCTGGCAAACACATAATGAAGTCTTCACATATGCATACATCAGTTTTAATGATATTCTCTTATGATAAATACTATCACATTATCTTTTTTAAATTTGACTGTATGTATCTTGGCTCCTCGGGATTTCTCCCTTGCCTTGAAAAGTACAAAAGCCAGAAGCTGTTTCATAATGTATATTTCTCCCCACTGTAGTGGTTGCTGTGCTTCTCCATTCAGCTAAGTTACTTTAAGCAGCATTTCAGATGCAATGTGAGACTATTTTCACACAATTCAAGTAAAGCAGTAATGAAATCCTATTTTTGCATCAAACTTATTGAATCAGATACCTTCTTAAAATCAGGGCTATCATCTTTTTCTAGTCTACTGCAGTATGGTTTTCGATCTTCAAGATAACTCTGTGACCCTGATCGCCCCTGCGCTGAATCGTAACGATCACCTGCAGACATGCTGAGCGATCCCGTATCATATCTGTAAAAGAAAAGTTCTGATTTTTCTTTGCCTTTGCAGCCAAACTGAGACCCTGACTGTATCACCTTCTGAGTTTACTGCTACCCAGCTGAAAACAACCAAAAGTAATTATGCATTTTTGTTAGACTACCATCTTCTAATCTGATGTGAATTTAATTTTTACATTCTCCAGTACTTCAAGATTCTGGGTGAAAATGTTTTCAATTTGGTCCGTTTTGAATGTTTTCAATGCAGAGAAATACTTTAAATGTAATTAAATTATTTAATGCAAGAAAATATTTACATGTTTTAAAATACTTTAAAACTGGCTTGGATAGCTTAATTCTTCTTTATTTACAAAGAACATGTTTTTAAAAAGCGTATTAGTTTAATTGAAGTGTTTTAAAAAACACTAGATGAATGGCCTAGATGAATTTTAAATTTTGTTACAGCAACCAGGATTTCAAAACTATTTGTTGTGAATTCTAGTATTGCAACAGAAACAGCTGATGAAACAAATCTTTGGCAGTCTTTATCCTAATAACTCAATAAAACCCTGTATTAATAAAGTTAACAGAAATTTCACACTGTTCACTCTTCACTAATCATGTGTTACAGCAGTTTTATTTAACAGATTTTCACCAGTTAGAACATAATAAAATTTGATAATTAAAGCTAGTGGTCCAAAAATAAATTATTTTTAAAAAATTATCAATATTCCAGCATTTACTTTTTAACAAATCGTTAGGAAATATGTTTTTCATTTGCTGTATTTTTTTTTTGAAGTTACGTAGAAAATTTTCAGTAGGATATTCTAAAAGAGAGGCAATAGGAACCTTGTCTTCTTTGTAAAAACTGGGTCTATGCTGAAAAATCTGTAGGGGATAGCACTGTGTCCACTGTATTCTGTGAAACGCCCAGCCTGCCTTCAGTGCACTACAAATACAGAGTTCATAATTTTCCCCCACATGGAATATTCCACCCACACATGGCAGGACTGTAGCTTCACAGTCATACTTCATGCAAAACACAAGTATCATCACAGCCTTTGAAAGCTCAGTCCAACCACTGGATTTAAGCTGAATTTGTACATAAACAACTTAAAATGACAACATGTGAACAGAAAGTGTAATAATTCTAATTAATTTGTTTAAATTGCACATACCTTGAAAGGCTCTCACTCTGAGGTGGGGACAGGTAAAAAGAGAGAAAAAGAATGGATTAGTGAATAATTTAATTAAAATATATAACAATCTGTGAACAAATACAACTAAGTAGTTAGGTCAAATGCACATGCTATCCACCAGTATGTATTATCTGAACTGTGTCAAGCTTCAATTTTGTTATGTCTGGAAAAGAAAAGAAATATGTGCTAGAATGCACTTGACAAAATATGATTTACAAGGACGTTAACGTAACACTCTGAAAGTCTGGAGTACGCTAAACAGTGGAGTGATTTCAGCAGTTGGTGCATTCTGGGTTTGCTTCCTTGTTATCAAAGGCATCAGAACAGTGTTCCTGAAATTCACTGTTCCTTCTTTCTCTTCTTTAACATCAGCTACAATGTTTTGAACATAATGACTTCAGCTCAAAACAATATATAAAGATACAGGATCACTGTTTCAACATAGCGTGACTGGAAACAAGTTACTACACCAAAAACATAAGGAAGTACTTATTAGACTTAATTTACATGACAGTAAATTTTGTCCCTGTGGATACACCTGGAATGAATGAGTTAATTAATGAAAGTAATATAAAAAAATAACTCCCTTTAGTTGACAAGCAAAACTTAATTAAAAGTGATGACTTAAGAGTGAGAGAGTGTCCTCTAAGTATTACATCAGTCATACAAACCTTTTGCCCCTCTGGGTGGTCAACATAAATTCATAATTTTTTCAAATTATTATTCTAATCTTGAGTGAAGACATTTCAGTCTACTGACGCATCATCACCTGGACATCCTCCAATGCTATTCATCTAGCAGTGGCTGAAGCCTTTCCCACAGGCGGTATTCTGGGGGGGCTGATGTGGCTTGCTTGGTTTCCTTTTATAGAAGGAAACTGTATTTTTTCAATGTACACAAGTAAACAGCCACATTCTCCACAATATGGTTAATTTCCCCTTTGACATCTTGAAGTGCATTTACTGCACAGAGGATATCAAAGGTACATGCTATAGCCTAACCACTCCTAATAAAACATCACTATTTTCTGTCAAGGGCATGAATAACGCTGTGAATTAAGAGATTTTGTAGAAAACTGGGCAAACTGTTCTGGTGTTTCACCATAAAATCATTTGCATTTGAAAACAAGATCACTGAGTCCAGTCTTCGACTTTGAACACCACCATGACAACTAAACCATAAAGCTGTCCTGTCCAGCTGTTTCTTGAATGCTTCCAGTGATGGTGACTCCTCAGCCTCTCTAGGCAGCCTGTTCAATGCTTAACTTCCCTTTTCAGTGAGAAAATTCTTCCTGATGTCCACTCTGAACCTCCCTGGTTCAGCTGGAAGCTGTTCCCTTTTGTCCAGTCCCCGTTACCAGGGAGAAGAGACCAACCCCCACCTGGCTACAGTCTCCTTTCAGGCAATTGGAGAGAGGTCTCTCCTGAGCCTCCTTTTCTCCAGGCTAAACAGCCCCAGCTCCCTCAGCCACTCCTCACAGGACTTGTGCTCCAGACCCTTCCCCAGCCTTGTTGCCCTTCTCTGGGCATTCTCCAGCACCTCAATGTCTTTCTTGCAGTGAAGGGCCCAGAACCAGACACAGGACTCAAGGTGTGGCCTCACCAGTGCCAAGTACAGGGACACAATCCCTGCCCTGCTCCTGCTGGCCACGCTATTGCTGATTCAGGCCAGGATGCCATTGGCCTTCTCGGCCACCTGGGCACACTCTGGCCCATGTTCAGCCACCGTCACCAGCATCCCCAGCTACTTTATCCCTTGGGCAGTTTCCAGCCACTCTGTCCCTATCTGTAGCACTGCATGGGGTTGTTGGGACCCAAGTGTAGGACCCAGTACTTGGCCTTATTGAAGGTCATCCAGTTGGCCTTGGCCTACTGATCCAGCCTGTCCAGAACCCTCTGCAGAGCCTTCCTGCCCTCCAGCAGATCAACACTCCTGCTGAGCTTGGTGTTACCTGAAAACTGACTGAGGGTGTCCTAGATCCTCTCAGCCAGATCACACGAGAAAGTATTGAACAGTACTGGCCCCAACATTGAACCCTGGAGAATTCCACTCATGAACAGGTGCCAGCTGGACAGAATTCCACTCACCACCACTCTCTGGGCCTAGGCACATAGCAAAAAGTACACCTGTCCAAGAATTCTTGGTCAGTCAACTCTATGCTTCTCCACCATTCCAGCCCAACACACTCACCCGTTTAATAATATTCATGATTTTGGGACTCATTTAGCACTATTTCACTGTAATGTTATTAATTCTATCAGAAGCATGACACAGCATGCTCTACCAAAATTAATGTCTACAAAACAGAATATGAAGTAATTACAAACTTAAGGATAATGATATGTACCTCTGGAAGGGAAGGAAACAGGACAATGCAGTTATGTTAATGTGGCACAGAAATAAAAAAGACAGCAAACCAAAATGGCATAGAATTCTGAGTCTCTTAACTAAAATATTTAACAGATGTGTAATGGAAGCTTTTAGAAAAAAAGAAAGAAATATCCCTTGAGTTTTATTCCTAAGTAATGAACATGATTCTGTAGTGTGCTACTCAAGTGTTTAGGTAAAAAGAAATACATTCTTCTTATAGCTCAGCTTATATAACTAATTCCCTTTTAACACCTCTTCATCCCACTCTGTTTTCAAGAACTTTTCCCACCAAATCAAGCCTATTATACAGTTTTCTACTAACTTTTTATCGACACCAATAATACTCATTTAGGATATTCAGAAAGCCATTTTGTTCACTGAAGAAATTACATACATCGTGCTCTTCAACTTTCTGTGTTTCCTTAAATTCATTTTGTGTATTATTTTTTAATTATAATAATGGCAGCACTGGGTTTAATTTTCAAAGCTTTCAATTAGTGTGTGCAAGTAATTGGCCATAATTTATCTGAAAATAACAATGTAGGTGAAATAAAGATTTTACTGGGTAGAAATCGAGCGCTTGCTACAGTAACCTGCTGCATCATGTCCCTGACCTGTGTGTCAAAAATCGAATCTACATTTTCTGGATGCTAATTCTACATAAACAGAATGGACATCAAAATGGTCAGTTATGGCCACTGTTGATATGTGAATTCAACTGCAACAAAAATTTTACAACAAAATGTATCTCTTTAAATTAATGAACACATTATCTTTCATAAATTACCTGAGTTTCTTTCTTATTTGTTCCTTCTTCTGAATCAGACTGGTGATCCTGTTCATTTTCATCACTCTGGTGAAAGAGGTAGGAGAGGAAAAATAATTAAACTGATGAAAGCTTAGTAAGATTTTAATGCATTCTACACTTTGAATATGAAAATATAAGAGCAGCAGAATACTCCACAGAGAATATACAGGATATATGAAGAAAATTCTCAAACAGGTACATGTTTTCAGTACTAGAAGGAGATGAAACAATTTTCATGCATTTCACACATGAAAATCTGGCTTTTATATTACACATGGATCCTGTGACAAAGAAAAGGGAAAAGGAATAGTCTGAAACATCAACTATAACCTTCCTAATCTGGCAACAGTTATGTTGCTAAGGACATAGCTACTTGCAATGTGCCAAATAAAGAGCCTCATTTTTACAGCTATGATATGCATGCAATAGAAAAGATTTGTTCAATAATTTAATTATTTTCCTTAGATTATGATTAGCTCCTATTAAATTATGGTTACTACTAATTCTAGTTACACTAGAATGGTTACACTAATTCTAGTGTTCTAGAATTCTGGTTAGCAGTATCAACTGAAAAAGGTTCATTTTGGTTTTGCTCCTGAAAGCATCAAAACTAACCAAAGAATATATAAGTTGAAAAGCATATTTTTTTCTAGAACAGTGAGTTACATATTGCATTACTCTAAACAATTCTCTATTTTAAGAGTACACTATACACATTTAATTTTGCTACAAGTGAAGTTTACTTACATCCTGAGTCCAAAAAGAAACTCCTGTAGATCGTCGTTTTTCTCTTGGTCTCCGTCTTTCCCTTATAGACTTAGGCTGTGACTTATCTTCTTCCTTTTCTTCTTCTTTTTTGCCCCCTTCTGTTAATAACAACTTTCTCATTCACTGAATTTTGACACATCCTAATTTTCTAAAATACTTCTCAGTCTTTAAAATGCTCACAAATAAGTTCTTTTTACCTGAACTAAATTCACTGAAGAGCTTCTTACCACATACAGGGTTTGCTGTAACATACACTCCCCAGAACACAAAATAAATAAAACCAACCAAAAAGTTCTTAACTTATTATCATGCAGTTTGTTCAGCCTGATGTTCTTTTATTAAATAAAGAAACCACAGAATTGAGTCCAGACAGAAGAATCACTGATCATTAATAACTATCATCACTAGTCTTAAGAGGTAAATAAATACTTAGAGTGAAGCAAAAATTAAATAAGAAAGAAGGGAAATACATTTATGGTGAACTTATACCTTTCCAAATTTAATAAACTAGGATTTTACCTCTGGGATTTCAGATGGTAGTGTATTTCTCCTCCAAAAGTCCTAACTTGAAAAAAATTAGAACCTCTGGTAGCTAATATTTACCAAATGAAAACATTTTCCATGGAAAAATCTAGTGCGAGTTTCCTAGAGTAAGCATGAATTACAAAAGAATCATAGTCCAAATTTCAGTTCATTTTAGGACAAAGGCAAAAAATCAGAAAGTATATCCATGAAGCCTTGCCCCAGTAACTTCCTCAGAAAACATCAGTCTAGGGAACATGGCAATGCTGCTATATAGTTCATGGAGATTTCATCAGTGGATCATTTTATCTGACCGTCTGTAGAACAAAATTATCAATTGCCATCAGTAATCCTACTGAAGTTACTGATCAATAATTTGAATTAACGTATCTCTCTCAAGTCAATAGTGGCAAGTCCAAGAACAGAAGATTACACTGTATGTTTTGACATACATTTGACAGGCAAAGAATCAGGCACATCATCTCTCAAAATTACAGCAGGGGACTCACATTTGAAATGAAGGCAAAATCTCTGTGACATCAGAAAAGAACATTTTGTAATCTCTGAATCACGTATCTAATCCTCAGTTTAAGATTACAAAAACCAGTTAAAGCATGCAGAAGTATGGTTACATCTGAACTGCAATGGCAAACATCCCTTTTCCTTTTCCAGCTGCTCATAGAACCCTGAGAGATCCGTAAAGAAATAAAGCATCATTCCAGTCCTTCAACGTGGAAGGACTGAAACAAATCCCTAGTTATTTAGCAATTACTTAATCAAGTAAAATTCCTTCTTAATACACGCAAGTATTTGAACCCTGAAATATAGTATTTCATTATAGCTGCTGTGTTAAAAGTAGAAATTACAGCATTATGTGGGTATTTATGGGAGTACATTTGAAATTTCGGTGACCCAACAATGGAAAAAAATCACATGGCTGCAAAACACCACCAAATACAGAAAATATTTTTTCCTCTCTACATGAAAGTTTTGAAATTTCTTACAGAAGATTTGAGCAAGTTACATCCCCAGTGGTCTTACGTATCTCACCGCATTTTAAACTGCCCTCTGTCAACAAAAGAACAAAAAAACCCTTCATAAACAGTACTCCTACCTCTCTCACTTTCCTTTGTTCCGCTCCGAGAATAGGCAGAAGTTATACCTATAAGGCTGTTTGGTCTGTTTAGCTGACTTGAACTTGATAGAGAGCTAGTGGATGTGGAGAGTGAAGAGGTGGATGATGAAGAAGCTGAAGTTGAACTTGGTCTGTAGCGATGATACGGCTATTCAACAGAAAAATGTCAGAATTAATTAACTAAGATTAATGAATACAAACCACAGGATATGAAAACATTTAACTGTATAAATTATTCTTACAGTAGTACCAAAAGTAAAATAATATTGTTGGAGCAAAGATTCATATAATTTCTCTACCTAAAGAGACTCATCATGAAAATACCTCTTCAGCAGTTCGGGAATATCTTTGTCTGTAGTCATCATCTTTAGTTTCAGATTCCTTCTTTTCTTCTTGTTTTTCTTTGTCTTGCTTTTCTTTCTCCTCCTTTTCTTTTTCTTCATTTTCCTGTTCTCTGGTTCGTGTGGGACGACTTCTTCCTATAGTTTTTTCAGCTTCTTGAAGATCTGTCAGTGTTACGCCCTGTGAAAACAGCAGTCAGCAAACACCATTTAAATATAACATTAACATTAATGTAGATGATCACATTACATAAATATTTTAAAGAAAACATTCAACCTAAGAAAATTAAATCTATCTATTAAGAAATAAATTTTACCTACATATTCTACCTATAAGCTTTCCTCTTGAATCTTGGAACCAAACATCCCTCTGATATGTGGCAAGTATTTGCTGTAATGCGATCTACCACAGACTCTCCAGCAAGCCAATTTTTAGTTAAACTAGTAGATACAGATTGCATAGAAGATCCTATAGAAATAATTTAAGAATCCAATAGATACTTTTAATGTGATCGTGAGCATACTAAACATTTCTGAAAGAACCCTACAAATATAATACTCATATTTTCAGGAATGTTGATACTTTATAAATTAATTCCTTGCAACTGGATTTTTAGGTCAGCAACACTAAAAAATCTCTTGTTATTTTTAGGCTATAAACTAGTTTTGAAGTAAGCTCAGAAAGCAAACAATTTTATGAAGACAGCTTTTCTCTACTATACTTTTCAGCTGATGTATCTTAGTGAGACATTGCTCAAAACACTTTGTAATCCACTCTTCAAAGCCAACTCTGCTTTTAGTGTTGATGAAGTTTAATCCAGTAATTCCTGGTAGCTTTTTCACTGTAAGGATTCAGCAATAGTAAGCCTGTAGTAGGACCACCATTCAGGGCTCTGAATTAGTACTATGAAGTAAAAATAAGTCCCGTACAATGAAGCTGTATCAAGCAGCACAGATCTCTCATTTGGAAAGCTAACCAGAAGTATATGAGGGGTTTAAAACTGCAAAGATTTGAAAGCAACTCGCGTAAGCAATGTAGTTATGGATTCAGCCTAAAAACAGGTAAGGAAAATGGCTAGAGTATTTCTTTGTGCTGTTTTATTCAGGGACTGCTTGCTGATTATTCTCAGTTTGCCAGCAGATAGTTGTTGGCAGTTGCTCCACTGCCCAAAGAGCATTTGAGTACCATTAGAGATACTCTATTTTGCTCCTGCCACATTGGTCCCTGTGATAGGATTGTGTTGGTTGCTGAGAGATATGGATAAAAACTGGGAAGAACTTCCAAATACATCAGTATGTAAACTGAGAGAGAGAAATGCTGCAAGGAGATATGCAGTTAGATACTAGATTATTAGCACATAATAAAAACCTCTATTTTACTATTTTTCCTTGTCCAGGGAAATTAGATTAAAAATATTTTTTCCTATGTCATGAATCTTATTAGTAATCCATGTTGATCAGCTCAATCACATTATCTACAATAGCTCCTGCACAGGAAAAAAAAATTAGAAATGGATGCAAATGGAGTATGCTATGCTTGTTTCTCAAGAATGATGTTATGGCTATGTTTTCAAAAATGTAGAAGCTTTAGTAATACTATACCTGTGTAGATCTTCTAGACTGTCTTGCTTGCCTGGATCTAGCTTTTCTTTGGGACTCGGACTCTTCATCACGTACTGGAGTGAGGTATGATCTAAAGAGTGAATTACAAACAAAATTGGCACATGGTAATTTTTGCACAAATTTATTAAATGGTCAACTGCCCCCCCAACACTGCAGACTGAAAACCAAGGCAGTCAGAAGAAAATATTTAACTATAAGGGATAGTTTACATTTTAGATATTTCATTCATATCATACGGATCTACTTATTCATCAAGACAGCAGCTTTAGAACTCAATTAAAAGACACAGTTTTCCTACTTAATTTAGATTTATTTTTACCATTTTCTATAAATTTAACTTCAGCTCTTTTGGTATATCACTAGTCTACTAACACAGGGGTAGAAGACCTCAGAGATTCAGCCAGGTAGATATTTTTATATCAAATATGTGCATGTATTAACTTTTGACATAATTTGTAAGCTTTCAGAAAAAGCTGAATGTATTGTTAATGCAGAAAACCTAATTATATTATCCATTTCATCAGAAATTAAGAATCCCTGAGGAGGTGGTTACCATATTTTCACATGAATCATCCACGCTTTGAGTAATCCAAATCCCTTTGAAAAAAATGAGCTTAAAAATAAATCTTCATGAAAACCACAGAAGTCCTGCAGAATAAGCAGGTAATTGTAATCAAAGATAAAAGGCTACTAAAGTAGAAATAGAAGGTCTGGACACTTTTAAAGAAATTCTGTAATTCAGATAACAGGTAAAAAACCAACAGGACATTGATGCATGCACAAATGCATATATTTATATGTATGTAAACCCATAATTAAAGAACTTAAAAGATTTTCATGCATTTATTCATTTTCTATGGCAGAATACTCTGGGAAGCTGCTATAATTTCACAGTTTTTAAATCTTTAAATTCGCTAAAAATTAGAAAAAAGTGAAAAAAAGAATTGAAAAAAGCAAACTCAAAAGGTCGCTAAAAGGCTGCTTAAAACCTCTCTGAGCTTCTTTAGATCAGAGTCTATATTTTCTGATTGTCTCTCTTTATATGTTATTAAGAATGGTTGAGAGTCACTGGATTAGAATACAATAATTTGCTAGTGATTATGCCATCAGTTATTAACGTCTAAATAATTTATGTATGGAAAGAGCAGTTTGTTCACCTAATAATATATTTAGTAGCCTTAGCACATACTAAAAAAGAGTTCCGAAGCAATCGTAAGATTTAAAAAACTTCATTTACACAGACCTATGGATCACAACCTATGCTCTACCCCATTAAAATACTTACAACTAACTGCTATACTTAAAAATGTTGAAACAAATCCCATCTTATGGTGCATCTTAAAAAACCTACACTATGTAAATTTGATTTCCTTATCCTGGTCTCTTGCAAGCAGCATTTTTGATTGACTTTCCATTTCCCAAAAACTCTAGGCCGTATCAAGACAAGGAAAAGGGTGCCCGTTAGGCTGTTTGAGGTAACCTGACCTGAACCACCACCTAGCCAGGAGTGCTTGACTGCAGAGCAGGTGTCATCTTTAGGGCTTAAAATTGCTACAAACTGTTTGCCATAACTTTCTTTTTAGTAACTGCTGTACCTACAGCTACCTTCCAATAAATCTGAAATACTGTAAATTGCACTGAGAGAAAATGCAAAGTCTCAACTTTTCAGGTGCACAGTGCAGCTACAGTCAAGAGTAGAAAGTGCTCTTCCCTAGCATCCATTGCACGTGCTAGGGAATACAATATGCTGTGTTATTCATGATACAAAATCTTAAGAGAGTCAAGTTTGTAATTTCCTTCCCTGTTTCTCTAAACCAATCCTAAAAATCAAATGATTTTTAGGATTGGTTTAGAGAATATAGCTTCTTCAGCTGTTCTAAAAGAATGCATCATTACGTCCTTCATCAGTAAAGTACTTTGTATCTTCACTTTCAACTACCTTTGAAATAGTCTTGCAAAAATACTTTCTAAATATACAATTTCAGTTGATAAACACAGATTAACCGACTTCATTACTTAAGAAAATATATAGCATGTAATATTTAATATACATTTATTTGTTCATGTGCATAGAAACATATGTAGATACACACACAAATATATGTATCTAGATATACAGATAGATATGCTTGTGCTCCTATTTACAGCACAACATTCTCAAATGCATGCAGCAATTATTCCAATTTTGATTTCTAAGATTCACAGACATACTAATTTGCCATGAAGAATGCCTCTGCAACAGTATATTACACAATCAGCCCAGTCAGAGAAAACCATGGCATTTCAGGCCAGCTGCAGGTATCTAAAACATATGTAGTATATGCACATTAGTATACACATACTGGTGAGAGCAAACAGACAGCAAAAGCCTAATTCTAATCTTCCTTGCCTTTCTAGCTTATATAGGACTGAAAAAGCACTTGCATTTTAGAATTTGAACTACTCTGAATTCCTTTTGAGAAAACTCACACTTTGTTGGTTATGCTTTTCAGTTGTTGGATTTGGTTCAAATTTCACTACGGAAAATGCAGGTTCTGACTACTGTAGTTATTGAAATGGATTGTTAGCACATGTGGACCCTTCCTGAATCATGGTGGGGAATAAAAACATAATCCATGTATCACAGAAGTTTTTTCATCTCAGTTTTGGGTAGGAAGACTACAGAAAACAGACTACCCTCATTAGGCCTCTATAAGGAATCTTTAAATGCTGCTGCCTTAAGTGAACCAAAAGAATACAATTTTTTCCTGAAATAAGGAACAGCTTCATTACCTCCGTGAACTTACAGAGATACACATATCTGGCATTGATACAGAAAGTACATTTGGAACCTACTATAGCAGCAACACACAAATCTGAACTTGCAGCAGAAGGGTTAAAGGATAAACATTTATAAGTACCCAGAAAAAGAAGAACAAGGGAAAGCTAACATGAATTAACAATCTTTTGAAATCTTATTTTTGCTTCCATAAATAGAAGGAAACAACTCTTTATGGAAACAAATATGCACCTATCTTAACTTATACTTCATGTAACTGTAAACAGAAAAAAGCACCATATTCTTAAAGTAAGATTTACATCAGCTTCTTACTCATTCTTCATAATGAATATCTCTTAAAGCATTGCATTTAAAATTGCATGACTATGTTTCAAGTAGAAGAGACCCTAAATCATGCAATAAAATAAACAGAATGTGTTGGGTTCAATACTCTCTTCTCAATAATGTCAGGCATACAAAATGATTGAAAAAATGCTGTGCTGTGACTTATTAGCATACTGCCAGTGGCACACTACCTCAGTCTGCAACAATGTAGTTGTAGTAATTAATTAATTAATTGCTCATTTAATTATTTTTAGTTCAGTGTTTTTACAGAGTCGAATTGCTGGTATTTCTAAGAGGACTCATTTAATCTGTTAAAGAACCCAAGGTCAGTCAAAAACATACAATATCAAAGTTTAAATTTCTCTATTAGTACTAAACTCTTAGATAAACTGAGGTACCAGTTGTTTCAATGCACAGCAAGAAAACAACATTGCTTTACACACCGTACTGTTCAAATCTGTGGTAACCAACACATTCCTTTAAGTAATAAAAAAAAGTATAACTTTTGGGTAAGAGCAACATTACTCTTAGGACCTTTACACACCTCCGTCTCTCCCTGACCTCTGATGTTGAGGACACAGTGCCAGAAGTAGCTGTAGTCATGGCTGTAGTAGTGGCTGCAGCATTTACAACAGATGGTGCAACAGGAACGGTCACTGCTGTAGGAACACTGTCCTTTTCTTTCTCAGTACTATCCTCAGCCCACAAACGATTTGAGGTACTACAGCATAACAAGCAGCAACACAAAAAAAGAGAAAAGGAAACAGCTAAACAATGAAAGCACTTTACTAAACAACTAATAACATGTAAATTGAGGGATGGATTTTTTTTAAGAAGCAAACTGAGAAAGGTCTCTACTATGAAAGCTCAGCTTGAGCTAATAAATTAAGAATTACCAGTTCACAATAATTGAACTTTTATTCTTCAGACCCTTCCAACATTTGATTTATTGTTTTATAACAACATGGCTTTCATGTTACAGTAGAAAGCCATTCACAATTTTTGAGCCAAATTGTATAAAATCAAAACAAATTTAACAGTAAAGTGAAAAAATCCAGAGCCCCAGGATCTACTAAACAAGAACGCATGCACATACATAAGCACACAGTAGACCTGACAAAAAAAGGAACAAAATGTCCTGGTGCCATTACCTGCTTTGTACACCTGCTGAAGTAGAACCTGTTGTACTCTTCGTAGTAGTGTTTGTGCTGGCAGGCAGCGTTTTCTGAGGACCAGCAGAAGAGGTAACTGTTGATGCAGTACTTGGAACATTAGAACTTATCAAATCATCTTGTCTTCTACCAAAGGAGCCACTGAAGGAGAGACATGTACAGTGATTGCATTTATTCCTTATATTTACTCATTAAAATATCACCAAACTGTGAATGATCTATTAAATTTCTGCCCACGTATTCTGTGCCTCAGTTGAGTTTTGGAAACTTCTGGTGCAAAAGAAGCATTTTTTCCATTGTTTCCTTGGCTAGAACTTTTAATCTATGATTTTGGAGGGCAGCAGAAGTGTCCCTTACTCCCGACCATTTCTTTACCAAAGAGGATAAAGAATGGAATCTCACTCGTTTATATAAGAATGTCTTGATCACATCTACTAAAGCATTCACATAGGGCCCCCAATGTCCCATTTTTAAACTGTTGTTTCACCCACACTGAATACCTCAGAAAATGCAGAACCTTACTGCACAGCTTGTCAGGAAATAAAATGTCATCAATATAACTCCTCTTATAATTTGAAAGCAATTAAATATATGGCCTCATTTAAAAAAATCTTTAATCATTCCCAGGAAGAATAACCTCCCACACAGGTTTTTCCCTTGCTCTTCAAGCTATAAAGCAGACCCAGCGGTTTACAAGAAATAAATACGCATTATGCTGTATGAGACAGCCTGGCTACTGATAGCATCAATGTCAAGACACAAAAAAATGCTAAGTATGTATCATGTACATCAGCAGCACGTACCAATATGCAGTTCAGTTATTTGACTCTTTTCCTTGATCTATTCATTTTAGTTATTTATTGCCCCACTAATTACAATGAAGAATTTGACAAATAGCTACATACTACACAATGCAGCAAAGTTAATCATGTATTATATGTGCAGCATATGATTCCTCCTAAGAAAATTCTGCAAGTTAGGAACCAGCACACCTGAGAATTGTTCTTGCATTTTCATAATTTACTTTCCATTCAAGTGAATTTTATGCATTCTGTGATGCTGATACTCAGCATAGGTATGGCTATAATTTACAATTAGGGACAGCAGCCCAATACCTCCAAGACTGTTATGCAATAACCAGAATTCAACAGAGACAGTGTTTTCCCTTTTTTCATATACCAAGCAGAACTATATCCATTTCAACATTTAAAATAATTATTTTTGACTACTGACCTAATCTGGAAACCATCAAATGAACCCCAAACTGAAATAAACCATAGGAAAAAGAAAGCATCTAACTTTAATTACATAGCTTAAAATCAGCACAACCACTGCATCAGCATACAAGTGCGTGTTTAAAACCAGCACAACCACTGCAATACACACTTTGCAATTATTATGAGCATGGCAATATGTTACCATTCAGTTTTAAACTGTCCTTACAAAATTATTCAGTACTTGCTAACTTTTAAGAGAAAATCCCATACCTTCTTTGATAACTTGTGTTTAATGATGTAGGACCTTCATTCAAATTGTTTTTCTTGACATCTTCCTCCCATTTTCTCCTGGTGTAGGAACTGCCACCACGTATTGAACTAGCAGACGAATCCCTAGAAAAGAGATTTTAGTTTAGCAAACTCACATTAAAGAAGGCTGTTCTTGATGTGAGTTGAACAGGAGCTTAGAATTAAAATCCTGGATAACACACTTAAAATAAACATAACTGAGTAAGGAAAAAAATTGATTTTATGGACAATCATTTTCAACTTCTGTGAAAAGATACTACATTCACAGTAACACAATTAGAAACATAAGAAGAAAACAGCACCAAAAGAAAACTGCTAAAGAGGATTTAATCAACATTAAATCAATTATTGCTTTTTATCTGTGGTTATTGCTAGCTTTGTTTTTCTCAAAAAAGGAACAAGACATTTTTCTGTTTGCTCCTGAGATTATCCAGTGCAATAAGGATAAGGAAAATCTGCTTGGCTTTTTTAATAGCTAATTTGATGGCATTTTTCATTCTTTGATGTTATAAGAAGTTTAAAAGCTGGCAAGCCTTTAGAACTCATGATACTCTAAGACCAGCATAACTAGGCTTGCAGTAGCCATTCCTGAGGGGTCTGACATGTATCACTAGCTGACATGACTTCAGTCATAAGGAATTTCCAGGCTGTTGTTGCAGTTTATAGCAGCAAGGAATGACAGTGCAAAAATCTACTTAGAAAAACTATCCCAAAACCTGACATACAAAAACTGAATTTCTAATAAAAATATCAGCTCAAGATTTGAAGTTCAGACAATAAGAAGACTAAAACACGTCTTTCACAAAATTATATATAACGCAAGCAGGTGTACAAGGCAAAAGAAAACAAAACTTTGAAAAGATGCATTCTATGTTCAGATACCTTTGGCCATCATAATGTGCCTCTTTCTGCGTGAAAATGTATGTTAGCACTCCTGCAGTTGGAAACTGCTGGTTTTCTGCATAATCTATACAGCCAGACAATGCTATAAATTAGCAATGCCTTAAAACATGAAAGTTTGTCAGTCACTATAAAATCTTGTTTAAATTTCATATTAAAATAGATACATATATAACTTCATAGTCACCTGTTTTCTTTTTCATCAATGTCAGAGGTACTGGCCAGCCGTCTTGGTATTGTAGGTGCAACATATGCAAGTCGAGTTCCTTTTCCATCTTTCTCCTGAAAGACAATAGTTTTTATGTTAATTGTTACTATTATTGATTATCTTCTCTGGAAAAGCATCATTATGCCAACTCTGGCCGTGTTTATTGTGACCCAATTATACAAATGAGTTTTAAGCTTTAGTGAAATATCGCAAAAGACTATAACAGGAAAAGGAAACTGCTAATGTTTCCATTCTAGTGATGCTAATGACTTATTTCTCTTTTTTCTGCTTTGCTGCAGTACACTTCCAACAGTGATTCCTGAAAGAAACTGGTTCAGTATTTTTATATAGCACAGTACATTATTATTCTTAATCTTTAAACTATATAAACATTTATATTTGAAATAGAAGCACAAGTTTTATTTTGTTCAGCTACCTGAACAACACTTGGTTTAGTGTATCCATGTTCAGTTACAGAACCAATTTTTAAAAACAAAAAATCACTACAAAATGAAAATGAATACAAAAAAGACTTCTTTCAATTATAAGATTATTTTAGCATAATTCTTCAAGTGATGTAAATGCTATCAAGTCTCTCATGCCCCCAAATTGCAAAAATGACTATTAGCTTTGCAAGTCCTAAAAAGGAATGAAATGCCAGACCTATGTACCAGGTCACCAGACACTGGAGGAGCATATTACACTTTGAGAGATACTATAAAGAAGCTCTGTAATTCAACTTTTTGGAATTTTAGTAAAGAACAGATGTGTACTACAATCTCACTTCTGTAATACATCATTAACATCTATACTAAGAAAGGTATATGAATTCCTCAAAATTTTCTTTTATCCTGAAAATTATTACCTTTTCTTTGTTGTCCAGTGAAGAGGAAAGTCTAGGACTTGATGCAGAACGCATAACACCTGCAGAGTCCTTTTCTTTCTGAGCTTCCTTGGAAGCAGTAATCTCTGCAAGTGCACCATAACTACCAGTTTTTCTAAGACCCAACCTCCATGAAGCAGGAGATTCATCTTTCCTCTCTTCATCTTTGGGAGAAACCTTGGTTGTAGATGTTGGAAACTATAAAACACATGAAAATGAATTTACATTATTAATTTACGTTATCCGTTGTAATTCATGCTCCTTGCAAAGATTCGAGAACACAACTGTTTTTAATAACCGTAAGTGCTGAATCTGTAGGGAAGTTGTAGTGAGAGGCAACCTATGCACTTTTCACTTGAATTAGTCAATGAGATCAGAACCGTAAGACTGGTCAAGGAATATCACTCTCATAAAAGTTAGCTTACAAAAACCCACACTTTGTAATACACGCTGTGAACTTAAGATAAAAACTTAAGACACATGCAAACCTGGTATTAACATTTTGATTAAATATGTTATTTTGCAACCTGTACATAAACCTGTGCACACAAGAACCTCACCATAGATTTTTCACCCTTATTGGGCACAAGAACAATGCCAGTTTTGCGCAAGCCCTGCCTCCATGATGCAGGATCTACTGACTCCACGACAGGCATGATAGGAGGAATGAAATCATACTAAAGCCAATTAAGACAAGACAAAGATGAAGATTGAAAGATAGGAAAAGAGAAACCAAAGGTTGTTTTAACACCATATAATTTGTTCTTAGGTTTATATTAAGTACATTAAGGATTATATTAAGTAACTCTTCATTACAACACAAAAATACCAAAAAAGCAGCAAGACACTTAAAACCATAGTAACAGATTACAACTAAATGTAACACAGCATGTTTAGCTCATTCAGAGACAGAATTACAGCTTGCATAGAAAAGAACAACAAAGCCTGCAACCTTACAAGGTCTGTGGCGTAAATCTTCACACTGTTGAGAATACTGCAAGATTCACACTAACATACCCCTCATTTTCTTACCATGTACCACTTACATCCCTGAATCACATCCCACGCTAGCACGGCTATCCTCCCAGACTTGCCTTACCTCCAGCACCTGCAGCCACAGAGCAGCATTACTGAAAGCAATGCAGACTGAAGGAAACCTGATCTTACCTTAGTATACTGTATCTGTACCCCTTGGTTTGGCCATCTATGATATAAAAGCAAAAGTGCAGCTACAGCAGATCAGATGGCACAGACCCAAAAAGGCAGGTGCAAATGTAGGTGCAAGATCACACACAGAATGCTGCTTTACCTTCATTGGAAAAAGCAGTTTAAAGCATTTCTGTTTATTGACAGGATCTGTAATTGCTCCTTTAGATCACATGTACCTGCTATGTTACAAGACAATAATTTTTATATAAAGTGCATTTATTTTGCAGCTACAGAAGGCCCTGAGCTTTTCACATAGTAATGGGAAGATAACTAGTTTATTTTTAGCCTGCACCTTTTACCTAGAAGACCAAAATATAAATAATTAATTTCTGCATAACAGAATCAGAAGTGTATTGATGATTTATAAAAGGTTATAATTTAGCTTAAAATCAAGCTTGTTTCCTCTCTTATGAAAATACTCCCCCATATCATTAAATCACATACCTGCACCTGTTACATTAAAGTATACTTTGTACAATGAATCACTATTAGATTCTATTGTGAATATGGAAGTATAACCCCAGTAAGCTCTCACGAGCAAAATACACTTTACAGTATTCTCCTAGTAGTATGTCTTTTCTCTCTACTGTGGCTGCAGTATATCATGGTTACCACTTCTCCTGAACATGCTTCTCAGATGCATCAGTACAGGGTTATACTTTGATGATGATGTGTACAGAAAAGTTATAATGAATGACAAATGAAGATTTACTGGCTTACTATCCAGTTTGCTCCAACATTCTAAAAGTTTGACTTCTGACTATGCATTCTTATCTATTGCAATTTTTTTTCCCTAGGCATACCTATCTTCCCCTTACCAAGTAGAACTCAAGTTCATAAAAATTAACTTTTCATTTAAAGTTACAAGCTGCAAAAGCTTCCAGCAAGCAATATGGCTTTGCTAGGTGAGGCTTTGAGCTATGCATTGAAGAAATTATGTGTCCCTATTATTTAGCTCTTCCACGAGGTCCTAACCATATTAAAACAGGGATGAGACCCACACAATAAAGTCACATAGTCATGCCTGCCTCCCTTAAATTAAGTGCATGAGAAATACAGGCACAGAGAGACATGAGAACTGTAGCTTCTAGAAATTCTGGAGGAGTTTGACACATTTGACACAGAAAAGACTTTCAAAAGACCAAGTTTAGTTTCAGAAAATACAAACAAGAACTCCACTCACTATGCAACAGAATTTTTCTTTTTCAGAAGGATTTTACATTCACCTATTTCATAGTTTTGTATTTTACGTCCCTGTGCAGAATTAAAGCCATTCAAAATTTAAAAAAAAATTATCAGTTTCTGGAACAGAAAGCATTTCAAGAATCTGTGCATATTTTTATCAATTCACCGGTTAACCAAATCTACTACTTACACTAGGATAAAAAGATAAAATTACACAGAAAAAAGAAAGAGAAAATCGTAAGATTACGATATAATAGAAAATAAAAAGGTATTTTCTTTTACCTTCTTTACAGGTGATGTAGGTGCCCCTTGGCCACCAGCTACTGAGGGTGCCATCACAGCTACTGATGCTGATTGTGTACTTGTGGTATTTGCATTATTAGCTGCCAAGGTTTTGGTCTTATCTGCAAAATATTTACAAGATTTAATCTTCATTCTTCATTCACAATTTCATCACTTTTACAACACCGAAATGAATTTCTATCCAAGAAACTTGGCAGTTAACTTTATCACCAGCATTTTGTTATTTATTCCTCAGTGTTTTCTCCCTCACTCCCAATTTACATCTTTGCTAGGTCTACCTTGTTTTCCTAAAAGGTTGTGCACGTAACAATTCTTTTGTATTCATAAGGTGTTACCACTCAGAGATGCAGAGACAGAGCTACGGAACCATTCAGGTTCAAAGTGACTCAGGAGATCACCTAATTCACCCTTTGTCCCAAAGGAGGGTCAATACTGCCCATGCATCAGGTTGCTCAAGGCTTTGATGAGTCACATCTTGGAAACCTCTGGAGACAGAGATTTCAGTCTCCCCACACAGCCTGTATTTTAGCAGCTGGCTAATGACTATAAAAACTGTAACAGTAGGAGATATGTTAGCATCTCATCTGATCTCATTAATGCATATAAGTATCTCAAAGGCAGGTGTTGAGGATGGTAACCAGACTCTTCTTGGTGCTGTCCAGTGACAGGGCAAGGAGCAATAGCCATAAAGTAAAATACAAGAAGTTCCACCTTAACATGAGGAAGAACACTGAGGGTGGCAGAGCACTGGAAGAGGCTGCCCAGGGAGGTTGTGGAATCTCCCTCTCAGGAGACATTCAAAATCCACCTGGATGCTTTTGTGTGTAACCTGCTCTAGGTCACCCTGCCTTGGCAGGGGAAGTTGGACTTGATGATTTCCAGAGCTCCCTTCCTACCCTGACTATCCATTGATTCTGTGATTCTGTAATAGTTAATTCAAACTACAGAAGGCAGGTGCCAATTTAAAGTGAAACCTTTATTCTCTGATAACTATGCATGTTTGAGTTCAAAGAAATAATTAACTGTACAGAGAAGCCCATCAGGAATTCTGGTCACCAGAATGAGCTGAGGCAGATACTTACTTGCCTTCTAGAGCACCAATTTTCCATTTGCTTCATTCCTTGTTTTTCTTACCTACATTTCACTGTCTACCTACCTAGTCTCTTCTGCTTTCTCCAAATGTCTTCCTCTGTCCATGGTTCATGAACCTTAACCCTTCTTACATAAACTCACAGAAAATGTCATGACTGAGATACAACAACTGCTGTCACTGCTTTTGCTGGAGCTTCATAATGTTACACCTCACTTCTGTTTCATGAATTCAAACTGCACATTCTTCAGGCTTGGCTGTTCCTCCTATTTATTAGTGCAGTATGAAGCAACAATCCCCACCGGTTCAATCCCCACTGGTTTTGGCTCTACTACAGACACATCTTTCCATCTATGTGACCCATACAGCCTAGGAGCAATTAATTTAGAAAGTATACAAGTTGTATACTTTCTCACAAGTGTTCTCACAATTAACATTTAAATTCAATAAAGTACTGATAAACAATTAGAAATTGTGTAATCCACAGTACTGGTGTTACACACTTGTTTTAGTTATGGACATAGCTGAACAGATGTTGTGAATGTTAGTTATGCAGTAAACAAATACAAATATAAAGTTTGCAGCTTACATGACCAACGGCCCTATATGGAAAGTTCTTTTTAAACACAAGGGAAAAAAAATGGTGGTAAAATTCTAGGTTATAAAAAGTTGAACAAGGCAATGTGGACTGACAGTATGATTTGAGATGATGCACAGGCAGATCTGATAGAAACTTGTTAAGTAATACATCTTTAAAATACACAGAAATGATCCCTTAAGTTTTAGTTTTCATTTCTCCAGTTCTGTACTGCATTAGTATATAACTGTGAACTTCACATAAAGTGTTAGCAAGTTCTCATCACAGTTTAGTTAGACAAAACAATCCTTTCCCAGCCTGAGAACCAACAACACCGTTGCAGCTTCAGGCCCAGAAGTTATAAACAACAGTGAACTGAGAAGAGCAATCTGGGAGGATGAGACTTCATAACCTGAAGCTGTAATTGGACATTTAACTCCAATATGCTAATGGACCAAAAGTTATAGAAGTCTAAAAACTTGTGACCTGTTGTCCATCTTGGGTGGAGCCACAGCCAGGTTCTTGTACTGCCCAAGGTTCATCCTTTGAAGGCCTTTTAATAAATACCTACTTTATTCCTTTAACACTGTCTAGCCTCTGTTCTAGATGGCCTCTCAAGGCATCAGAAAAAGTTATCAGGAGTGAAAGCATGGAAGGAGAAAAATGGATTTTTCACAACTGTATTCTGAAATTATTTCTAGAGCAGCAAGAACAGTTGTATGCATGACTGAGCTGATATAGACTAATTAAAAAAAATTAGAGTATGTCAAAAAAAGTAAGCTACAAAACCTGAACTGATGAAAATCTTATTTTTTATCTTGTTTCCCTGTCCTTTGCAATAAGCTACTTTCACATTCATGTTTCCCTTCTTGGTCTTACAGACAGAAGTGTATTTATATTTTTAAACTATATTCTCAAGTAACCAATGAAACAAAAACATAGGAAAACATCCCAAAAAATTTGAAATCACCATCACCATTTCCACTACTTCAGAATACTGAACACTGTTAAAATATTTCACAACCAGAATGCTCCTTATAATAATAATAATAATAATAATAATAATAATAATAATAATAATAATAATAATAATATTTTTTCACTAGAAAAATCTTTCACTACCTTAAGCTGAATAATGGTTAAAAAAAGGGAAAGTAAAATCTTGGAACTAAAGAGATGTAGCTCTACAGGGAAAAGCTTCAAGTGTATCTTGCCAAATAAAGTATGATAAAGCCTTGTTGATATTAAAACCCCCTAAGTTTACATAAATTAATTCTTGTGTCACAGTCAAATTTTCCTGGCATGAACTACTGGCAATGAAGAGAACACAGTTACCAGAGTCATAAAGTTCAGCAGACATTACAGTCAGTTCAGTGACAGAGAAATTACTACATGTTATATATTATAAGTAGTTTGAGTTTAGCAAAGCTCAGTAAATAATGGATGCAAGTACATTAAGGGAAAAAAGTAATTACAAAGCCTGCCAGACACTTTTTTTCAGCTTAATACTGAAATGCTGGATTATTTCAAACTAAAAAAAAAAAAAAAAAAAAAAAAAAAAAAAAATTAAACCGTAATAGAAAGTTTGGTTTTGCAAGTTATTTTTACTTCTACCTACATTAAATGCTTATGATAGATTGGCTAGCTGTAAAATACATTCTTAGTCTTATCTTTTCAGGTGAAGAAATTAGAATGTATTAGAATAAAAACTGACATCTCACCAAAACCAGTTATTTTTAAAAGTTTTTGTATAAAATATTAACAAGCTGTTTCTAATGACATCTATGTCTACGTATTGTACTGCTGCACTGCAATTCTAATATTCTTTATTAGGATTAAACATACATCTTTAAACACTTATTGCCAGACACTTGTTTTCTGGTATGAAAGAAAAATATACTATGTTGCTCTTTTATCAGTACTTATTACTCTGATAATTGTTCAAGAAAACAACAACAACACAGAAATTCCATTTCTCAAGAGAGAAATAAACATTAATGTGCATACAATGCAAAGCTTTTCAAAGAACATTCCTCTTGAAGTTATATATGAAGTAACAGTCAACAATAAAATAACACCTTTGAAAGTTTATCTTAGTACACACTGAAAATATATGCACTACTACTTTATGAATACCTGAGCCAGATTAAGTGGTAATTACTTCAAGATGGTAAGAACAAATGAGAATGTTTGCACTTCTGCTGATCCAATCTCTGTACCAGTTCCACAAGCAAATACTGCTATGAAGTCTTCCTCTCTAATTTGATCTTCTAACTTTTTCAATGTTTCTGACATGCTACTTCAGGCTTATATTGTTCTATCTATCTAATTCACAGCATCTATTTGTTAAGCTGCCAATGAAGTAAACTGGCTAACAGCTTTAACCTAAGTAGCTACCAGCAAAGACATCCATTTGATAAAGCTGTTATGACTCAACTTTAGACATATATAAACTTATTTTAAATTAACCAGAAACTTAGTGAAATACAGAAGAGTAAGTGAAATTTAATATACTTAACTCTCTATCACGTGATATTAAACAAGAAAATTTATACATTTAATGAAATGCAATGCTCCAAATAACATACCTGTCTCTGCTTCAGATTCTGAGTCATCATCCTCTTCCTCTTCACTAGAACAACTGGATTCATCCTTCTTTCCTTCTTCTTCTTCGTCTGCTTTCTCTTGCTCCAGAGACTCTATACTAGATGCATTCTTTTCTTGCTCCATAATCAGCGTCTCCTTACTGAGATTGTAAAGAGAAGTATTTACTAAGTACTGAAAAATTTACTAAAGCCTGTTAAGAGTAAGACTTTGTGACAGCTTGTAAAGTAATCTTTTTAAAGACTTCATAGGTTTTCTTATTTTTACTTACTTTTTAAATGTTTTCTGTGTCTGATTATTATCCATGTTGGCTGTGGATTCAATTAGAGGAGATTTCTTTTCACGTTTTTCACTATGAAGCTTCAAAACAGAGAATGATGCAGTTTAATTGTTAGAATGATATCCATGTGACAAAATAACAAAGGCAGGGGAGATTCTAAATACTACAAATGCTAGAATGTTTAAAAAATTTCAAAAGTATCAATGTTCAAAGCTCTAAAAATCTTAGAAATTGTTATTCCAAGTAAGATGCTCATTGTTGATACTTCAGATCATAAAATACCCACTGGACAAAGCAAGTTGTAGACTGCCTTTTTTCTTCCAAAGCTTTTTTGCTCACCATAGGTGACCAAGTAAGGGCATAAAAGACCTTTTGAGATGACTGTGGCATCACCTGAATTGAAGCCCTGAATTTAAAACTTTGGTTTTAATTTATATCCTGCCCTGAGTTGGATATCATAATCATATGCATATTAAATGCAGCATACATACATATGTGTGTGTATATATACATATATATATACACAAGGCCTACCAGATTCTGCTTCTTTTGTAACTCTTCTAAATATCCTAGAATATCTTCATCTGCCACATCAAACGCTGTCTGGCCCTAGAGAAGGGGAAGAAGTAAAACACCATAATTGTACAACAGACTTTAAATGTATCAGACCACTATGTCGTCTCATCACATGATGATGCAGGTTAAGGAGAACGTTTAGAGAGAGAAATTGGAAAATATGAATCAAGCTCTACTGCAAACTGTTAGTCTGTCAGTACTTGAAAACAATTTTGCAATATTCCTTTGTTTTGGGGCTGGGGGGGGAGGNGGGAAATGAGGAATTCAAACAAAACCATTTACACCTGATGAGTAAACACATTTTTAAGTGATAAAGACATGACAACAAAATTTTCTTGTTTGAAGGAAAAAAAGAACACCATGAATGAAAAGTAGATTGATGAATATAATCTCACAGTATTAGTGCCAAACAACTGTTCACAATGGCAGTTGAATGGATGGATCCTGAGCAGTTCAGTAACCTGCCCATCTTAAGACTATCACATACAGCTTGATTTTTTAAGCTTCCATGATTTAAGGGAGTTGCACTAACTTTAAGCAGTCATGCGTTCACATTTTACAGCCAAAATGTATTTTACAATTTACATTCTATTTTATAAAAGATCTGCTTGTTATTTCTCCTTAGGGTATGATTTCCAGGGGACATATACTTGAAGGCTGGAATCTAGGCAAAGTCCTATATTCACTGGCATAAATGCAGCTGCATCAACATGCTGGGTGGGCTTACTGAAATGTTGGGGGGATCATGACAAGATTAAACTAGGAAGTACTTCTGTACAATAACCAGTAATAAAAACAGAGCTGTCATTGAAAAGTGGCCACAGCAGCTTATAAAAATAATGAAAGGTGTTCCGGTTTGTGCTTATTTCAGTTTCTCAAAATGTTAACTAAAGGCAACCTTTCAACAAGCATTAGCCAGAACAGCTTGAGGTTTTCTGCCATGTGAGCTATTATCACAAGTTTATATTTGCATTGTAACTACAGTTTTTAATGTGACCTTTTACTTTCAGGTAGCTATTAGGTGTAGTTAGACCTACTGTGACCACATAAAGACACTTTGCAGAAAACTGTTGCAGTTGGAAGGTTGTATCTTAAATCCAAATCTGCAACAGCTGACAGCTGAAGTCAGGTGCCTAAACAATAATGGCTGAGTTCTCTGAGATGCTAAGCACATACAACTGAAACCAAATCCAGAGCTTTCAATCCTCGTATCTCCAAAAGCAAAATGCTTACTAGCTTACTAAAAAACAGACAAATCTTTCCTAGGTTGCAGAAACAAGTCCATATACAAAAAACCAGATGATATGTCTCTATGCCTCCCTTCTTCTTATTCTTGTCCAGTGGATTTGAACGTACTTTTATGAGAGTGCTCTCTAGTGTATAACATCCTCATTTTCACAACCCCAGTAAAATATCTAACACATAAATTGGAAGAACAGAATCTATCTGTAAAACACACTACGAAGAGAAGAATGAGAGCTGAGCACTTACTGAATGAACTGTCTGAATGGCCAAATGAGCCATCCAATGAGCCTCGTGAACATATTTGTGTCTATTGGGAGCAAGATCAGCAAGCTACACAGGCCATTGCATAAAAGTCAAAGAAACAGAGCTTAGGAAGTTTTCAGGTGTGTCCAGGGTTGCCTACAAGTTTCTTCCACCACACCCAAATCAGCATAATACAGTGACAACTCTTCAATATACCAACAAAAACTGATTTTAAGAATTGAAACACTACCCAAAGGCATCATCATTATCTTCAGAGATCAAACGAAAGCCTGAATGCAATCCATCAAGTCACTAATTTTGTACCTCTGAAATGCCAATAAACTCTTTTAATTATTAATTTCCATGTCAAAGACTGAATGGATCATTTAATACAGAACTAAGCATAAAGCTGGCCTGGAAATTAATTTAGACAATCAGAGAATTTAGTTCTGAACACAACCATGCTGTTTTGACAACACATGCATTATATAAAGCTCCATGTACAGTAAACAGCACTTTATCATCACTTTTCTTACCCTGGCTTCTAAAGTCACTTTAGAGACCAGAACTTTGTATCTTGACAAGGATTACATAAAAATCCTACCACTTTGTTGACAGCCTCCATATCACATAGGTTTTCCACTAAAATGCGACATGCTTCTTCTTTACCCCAGTGAGCAGCAGCATGAAGTGGTGTCCAGCCATCATAATCTTTAATATTTACATCGTAGTGAGCCTGTATTAAAAGCCTGAAGAAATTAAAAGAAACAGACTTTGACACTGCTGACAGGGATAAATAATTTTTTGTGAAAATTGTAAAACTGCTCTATGGTAATATCTTTCTCCTTTTTTCTCATAGATATTTTAATTGGGCTACTGACAATTGATTAATTTTACTTCTCACAGTAACATCTGCCTTTTAATTGTTTAGCAGGTGTGTATACATATTTTAAGGAAAATGCAAGAAAAATAGCCTTTGCCATTTTCTTCTCCATTCACTTCGTCTCCAAAGACCATTATTTCTACAGTTAGATATTCTTCTCTGTACATGCAGTAATAGGCAAAAGGCTTTTTAAGGAAAAGAGTTATAAAATGTAAAAAAATTGTTAGATACAGTGTTCTTATTAGTAAACTATTAAAACCTCCTTACATTCTAAAATTAGCTTTTTGAAACTTTCACTTCCTGTCATTAACTTTTTGCAAAAATCTAGTGTGTACTACATGCTTCAGCTGTTCTCTGAGAGGGAGCAGAGTTCCTCTAAGAGAGGACCTGCTGTTCTGCCTGTATTCAGCACTCACATTCATCATGGTTCTCAGGTGAGCATCAAAGTGACAAAGGGCACTTAACCTAACAAGTAGTTTTATGTAAAGAGCTGTCTGAACCACTTATAAATCACATAAGAACAAAATATTATTTTCAAAAAATCCTCAGCTTCTCAAGAGCCAATATACTTATAGTAATATCCTCCAATGAGTCAACTTTCACACACGTTAAGTTGCAAATCTTGCAGTCTTGCATGCAATACAGAGCACCTATTTTTGATAATTTGAAGCAATCACTAAAATTGCTGGCACATATGTTTTGCCTCTCCTAGCAGAAATATACAGACTGGACTACAAAAAACACAGTAACTGAGGGAGCTAAAAACCACCCAAACAGTTACAGATACAACTTTCTTACAGACACCTGCTATTCTAAAACAAAAATTATTCTTTTTCAACAGAATAATTTGTCTTCATCATGTTAAAGCATCAGGGTTTTTTGAAACAGAACTCCCATTCAACAAATTGCTCTGCAGACCTTAAAGGCACCAATACTCACAGTCAGGATGTGTGCTCACTTTCACTTATGTTAAAGTCTGTAAGAACTCCTAGCACTGCTAAAGCAGTCAAATAAATTTACAATCACATTAAAGCAATGTATTACTAATTATGATTTACCACAATAAAAGTAGAGCTTTGATGAAAAAGAAATTAAATAAGTTACGATATGTATTGATATTACATTAATGAGAAGCTGTGAATTAGGGGACAACTGAAGCCTAAAGCTCTCCAGGAAAGATTTCAAGAGTCATTGAATTGAATTGAATATTAAAACCATCATCAAAACATAAAGTTAAATTATCTGGTTTTAAGTGTAAAAACTTTTAGCCTGAATTACAAATTCTGTTTTATGTATGGAAATAAAATATAAAAATATGCACCAACCAGGATGCTAACTGGCATTATAAAAGGGTCTTAAGCTTGTTTACATAAGCTTCCTTTAGCAACAGGGCAAGTTTTTAATCAACTTTCTTCTCTTACAAGTAAGTATTTAGGTTTAACGCGTATACTGTATTCATGTTTTGAATGACTTAGGATAGAAAGCTAACCACATCATGTTTTATGAGTGCTTGAAAACATAAAATCAAGCTTTGAGCACAGATTGTTCTAGAGAGACTGGGATTTTCAAGATACACTCTGTAAATATTAAAAGTGCCCAATTCCAAGCAGCATTACATCAAGAAATGAAATATGAAAAAGGTAAAACCACACTTACTTTAAGACTTCTGTATAGCCCTTAGCAGCAGCTACATGAAGTGCTGTACCACCAGATTTTGCATGCCTGACATCATTTATATGGCCACTGTTGAGCCACTGTCTTGCATCTCTTAGCATTATTCGTTCTTCTTCTTTTCGAGCTGATTCTATATCAACCCCTAATTCAGACAGGGAGGGGGAGAGGGGAAGAGAAGACACAAAATATTTTAGTTCCAATATTTCAATTCAATTATATAAAAAGCTTTATGCCACATTTATATGATACAGTAAAAAAACCCTAAACCTGAAAAATGTTCAGTTAGATATGAGTATTTTTTGGAAGATGAATTCTAAGGTTATGGAAACATCCAACATTGTAAGACAGCTTGCATAATGCCTTTTTTAATAAAAGGAGGGGCTGGGCGGACAAAGTATTAAAATAAATAATAGTAAAAAAAATCAATCCACTGAAACTCTTCAAACTCATTCTTCTAAGAATGTCTACCATCACACTAATAACCACTGAAGTGACCTGCTAAACAAAAGAGAAAAATTGTATTTTAATTTTCTAAGCACCAAAAAACAAGGCTGTGATGATGCACCTGTATACAGCAGAAAACAGCTGAAGTTGTTTTACAAACAGACCTCTATGGGAAGAGAAACAATCTTGATTCTTAATACTGATGACAAAATGGAGCTATACCTTTTAAACTTTCTAAAGCATGAATCACAAATCTTTTACACAAATAGACAACACTTTGGATATTGCACTTTCATGGCTCTACTAAAAAAACACCCAAAACACTGAAAACTTTTTACAGTATGTCTCAAAAAAAAAATTATACACTGATGGAAAGGGAGAAACACAGTCTATCATCATAATACCTACAATATATGTATCAGGTTAAACGAATGGAAATAAATTCCAGACTTTGAAAGGGTAATTCAAATACATTATATGCAAGCATTTTTGTTAGTACTACTCAAAAACATAGCAGGAAAGAGATCTTGAACTGTGCATGAGCATAATTCTAACTTTTGATGGCTGAATAGTGACAACTCATAAGGAGTACTCATAAGGAAAAGCAGTTTAGAAACTGTGATCATCAAGAGCACAAACTGCATCCAGGTTGACCTCTATAAGAAAATCAGTTCAACAAAATGTTTTTATGTGTATGATTTCTCTACTCTTACACACTGGCATGCAGGGACCTGGGAGATATATACAGTAAAACTTAATGCTAAAGACAATCAAAAGATAAAACTTCACTAAGTGCTATAAAGTAACTGAAGCAAGTTAAACAGTCAGTGTTCTGAGGACTTGACCAAACTCCTAGACTCATTGAATTAATTGTCCAGCAAAACCATTTTAATCTTGACAATTTAGGTAAAAAATTAATAGAACTACATTTTATCAGAAACTGACAAAAAAACGTAATTTGGATGTTGAGTCTCCAAGATGCAGGAAGACATACAAGGCTGTTGAAGGACTCAGCAGAGGAAAAAGCTGAAAAACTTTCCAAATATGAAGAATGAAGACCAGAAACTCTGAATCTATAATACACTGATAGTCACATATTCTCATTCCTCAGGAAGCTCCCACATATTGATATGTCAACTACTAACTTGATGGGCGTGAGCATCTGCTTGCCTTTCAGAATGACAGCAGTGATCAGCAGATCCTGGGACAATACTCTAGAATACAGTCATTTACACGTCAGTGTTGCCTGTAAAATACTACTATATAAATAAATAGCGTACATTTGATCATCTCTTAGTCACATTTATGTCCGTTCCCTTTTTTGTATGCTCAAAGTCCAACTGTGAATCCTTATCAGCATGAGTAACCTTTCCCACCTGAAGAATTTGAAAAAATTCCTATCAGTGTAGAACTGTTATTTACATAGCTGTTTGTTCTGAGACATTTCGGTATCAAGGAAGAACAGAGAAAAACTCATGCCAGACCCTGATCCTGTGAGCTTCTAATGGGTCACATCTAAGCTTACTTTCCGGAAAGGTCTAACAACACAGGTTATCATATCAAAACAGCAATGCTTTTGCAGAAAAAGTAACTAATACTCAATACAGACTTCCATTAATATCACAAACTATTGCACTTCTGAAGCCCAAACATAACACAATGGTTGCAGAGGAGTAACTGTATCAATACATTATTTTACAAGACAGTTCATTTCTGGTCATATTTCAACAGAAGAAAGTACCAGAATCTTGCCAATCTAAATAAAACATTCCACATTAATAACTGGCATGAAAATGGGAATTAAACTTTGTGGCACAGAAAAAAACAGTTGTGCTCTGAGATAAATACAATTCCCATTATTAACTACAGAAAATGGAATGTAAACAGACTTTATTATACCTTGTATGGGCCTTTCTCCTTCCTTTTGTTTTCCAGACCAGGGGAAAAGCAAATGCCCATCATCTATTTCCAACCCTTTCTCCCGACGGCCCATAGATGGCAATGCGCTGCCTCCCAGCTCAGCCTCAGCCACAGCACTCGCTCACACCACCAGCGCGCTTAACCTCTCTGGCTGCCGAACAACTTATATCATTAATAGTTTATTGCTAAATGCTTCCACTTTTTTTCTGATCAACAAGTGTTACTCAAAGCCCTAAACAGGTTTGAAAACAGTGTACCATTCAGTGAGCATTTAATGAAAATTCAGCATAATTTTAACTGCTGAATCATTGTTTCAGGACGACTCAGCCATATAAAGGCATGTTTTATAGATACTGCAGGGAAGATCAACCCACTTTTTACTTCATGAAGTGAATGTTTATATACAAATGCAATAGTTCGCATTTTATCCACATAAACAAATCTGAGTTAAGCAATACATCTGGGAGAGTCTTTTTACATTACCTATAATTAAGAATGAGGAACATGTGTTTCTCCTTGGAACAGGAGGAGTGACCACTCTCGATAGTTACTGAATAAATAAATAGCTACCACACTGAGCCCCTGATTCACCTCACATCACCTCTCCCCACTAACTCACCTCCTGAGAATGTTTCCTATAATTCAAAATAACTGCTTAAGCAGTTAAAAATAATTTTAAGAGACATCTGATGATCCAACAGCTAAAAAAGTCACTTCAAACCATTATACGTAACCCCACTCGAGCCCTGAGGAGAGACAACATTTAAAACTGGCCAAGGCTGGCCAGGACTAAAGCCACATCTCTTTCACATCTGCTGGTTTTCACTAGTGCAAATGAAAACTTTACTGGTAAAAGACAACTTCCACAACTCTGTGCTGAAACACTGCAGAGCAGAAACATGACAGGTCACAATGAGAACCTAAATAATATTTTTGATGAAGCTAAATGATTTGAGAATTGCAGTAGCCCCATACATACATGGGACTGACCAATGCAAAAGATATTAGTCATGTGGAGGAACAATAAAACAAGTCCTTGATACAGGTTTTTTTTTTTTATAACACACAAAATAGTTTAACCATATGGAGTGCAAACAGAACAGTTGTTCAGCACTACTCTGGAATCATTTCCATAAAACACCTGATTTTGTTATCAGTGAAGGGTTTGTAACTGCGTCAAAAAAATCTTTATATCTTGCTTGAGCGTGTAATTTACCTCCTCACAAATTACAAAACTAAGGTAGGTTTTAAGCTTAAAAAATAATTAAGCCAATAATTCTCCACTGAAGATTAGGGTAGAAAAATATTTTCCTAACTATGACAGTGGTACAGCTTCAGTTACAGGATAGCGATTCCCTTAGTTCACAATTCCTGCACAGTCCATTATGTCAAGCCATTCTATTTGCTCAGCAGGACACAAGAAGACCCATGGTGAAATTTAGAGGTGTAGCATGTGGGAATCAGAACGACTAAAGAAGAACAGACACTGGATAATAATACTAGAAAATATTTATTCTTTAATGGCCAACACTCATTACAATAGAACTTGTATAACAAGAAGATTATTTTGGATTACTGACCATCTCCTCTCTAGTCATATCAGACCTTGGAGCCTGAATACTAAAATAGGATGAGGAAACATTGCAGATCCTTCCTTTTATTAAGCCTGTAATGTCACACAGAACTGAACTGTATTGTATTCTATGATTTATTTTTGTGCATTTAGTGTCTCTAGAGACTTCCACATTTTGTCCTGTAATAAGACATGTCCTTAAAATACAGCTTGATAGCTACCAAAAATTGGGCATAAGTACAAATTGATGATTAACAGAACGCTGAGTATTCTGTTTCGACATTTCCTATAAAGACATAAGGCCTGCAAAAGCAGCAAAAAAGGAGACATAACAAGTGATTCTTCTCGGATTTCTAGCAGGAACAAACATCAAAAATCATCACTTAAAACGCATGATGAACTTGACCAACCTTTCCAAGCAATTTTTTGCCACCAAACAATTCTGCCAATATGTAGGAAGCCAAATTTACAGCACTAACACTGCAACACAAAAACAAAACTACATTGAACGTAGGAATAAATACATGAAAGGGTTGCAAGGCAGAAATGCTATGGAAAATGCCTATTTAATTTTCACACTGCATATTCTACCTACAAAGAGATAGGACATTTCGTCACCCTTTGTGACGGCTTGTTTATTTTCAAATTAAATAGCCTAGTCTTCCATTACCCTTAACACTGAGCCAGGGCTGATCATTCCACAGACCCCAGCGCTAACTTGCATTATCAAAACTGTGGCAATGCTTTGATATGAAGGAGTGTATCACATGGAAGAAATACAAATTATCTCACTGCCAGAGTGATAATTATATTCAGCTATATGTATAGCCAAAGATGCAACTGACAATGCCTCACTGTTAATTGCACATTAAGAGAAACGATTAGGTTCCTGTTTTAGAGCTATTAACTTCTCTAGCCACAAAACACACAATTATGCACTTTTTAAGTGATTCTCATAATGAGTAAATAATCCTTTTTTAATGCAACATTAACACACACATTTATTTAATATCTATATCCAAGCTAGGACGCCATCAAAGGTACATAATTAAAACCTCACTGCTGAGACAACCATCCCATGATTTAGTAAGACATACACTGTAACTTCACATCCAGATTCATACCCTTCCTAGTCCATTCTTATCCACAATCATGAAATACTTCCTTTGATTTTATCTCTGCACATAAAAGCCCTCGGTTCTTATGTCTTCAAACACAAATTTAGAAGGAGGGAAAATGCATGACTTCTTCCCTGCTTCTGTAAAAACAAGCAAGTAAACCAACTGCCATAAAAATGAAAGAGGAAGGAAAGTAGGCTGTCCATTCCAAGTGAAATTTAGTATTTTAAAACAACCTAAATTATTCCTTTAGAAGCTAACAGCTACAGTGTGGGAACACGTACCTTCTTCTCAGATTTATAAAGACAGTACTCTACACAGTTTACAGTAAGCTTCAATTGTGAAATATGTAAACCTCACTGAAATTTTCAGTGCTGTGGCTAATTTTATAACTGGGCTGTTCAAAATAATTTAATTAAACTTGCAAAAGAATAAAAATTAGTGTTGCTGTAATTAGTAATGTTGGATATCCACATTACAAAAATGTATGTAAAATCCTATATAGCAAAGTATTTCTTAAAAAAAAATGCAGTAACATATAAAAGAGAGATTTTGGAGGAGTTCATTCCCCAAACAATTCCAATTTCATAAAGAGCTACTGCAGTCATTTAGTACTGCACATCAGTAAAGCTAAGCATTTCAAGAACAACCTTAAGAAATCTAGGCTGAGGTGAATTCCAGAAACAACTCTCAAGCAAGACTGACAGTACTGTTAGAAAAGAGAACAACTAATTAAAATAGAAAAATGGTAATATCGACAAAAAATACACACAACTGTCTAATCTGATGTTCACTGTGTGTTAACTGTAAAAACTGCTAATCAAGTTTCTGTTAACACTACCAATTAACTGAATCGAACACTTTGCAAATCCACTGTCTACTTCTGTGTACCAGTAGGTATCTCTTATTTCCCTGCAGAACAGGTCTTCCAGTTTCTTTTCACCATTTCCTTTGGGCATTAAATGGGTTTAAGCACATAAATTAAAACGGGGCAAAGCCTGAAACAATTAGTAGTTTACTGTTGAATTATGTAAATCTGTTTTAAGAGATAGACACTTAAAACACCATACATTCTATATTGATCAACTCTGTTTAGAAAATAAGTTAACTTTAACAGTCACAATTTAGCCCAAGTTTTCAAAAATACATTTAGTGTCCACAAATACAACTCCCCTTCTATATTCAAAATTACCTTGTCTATTTACTTCATTCTGAAGCAGCTCTTCCATTGCCTCTTCTTCAGCAATATCTAATGGAGTGTCTCCTTCACTATTTACAGCTCCTACATGTGCTCCTTGACTAATTAAATACCTGCCAATAGACAAAGAAAAAAAGCCCATAAATAACACAGCAAAGCTATTGCAAAAAAAAAACCCAAAAAACCAACATATCAGCCACTAGGATATCATATGCACACATACAATTAATAGAAACATTTATATTGGGTGTAAGTACAAACCCTTTTGACTGTCTGCAACCTATGAATACTCATAGGTCTTTTCATCCTAATACCCATTAATACACATAGCCTTCTGGTATTAGTTTGCCACAAAGACTCCCGACACGTTCCATACATACCTGGAAGAACTGAAAGAAGAAAATGGCTAGATAAAGACCAAAAGTGATGACAAGGTGAACAGGGATGGAACCACCAATTCCTGTGACCTCCTCTTATTAAGTCACTTTTCCTCTAAGTCAGTGGCACGTAAAATTTTCCAAAATGATGACTCCTGATCTTTCTGGCAGCTTCTTAAAGTCAATAAAAACAAAACTACATTTCCTTCTAAGTATTTATAAGGTCAGCTTTTAGTGGGGAAGGAGGCAAGGGGGAGGAAGAAAACAGTACTTTACACATTTCAATTTCAAATGTTTTCTTATTTGATATGTTACTGTCTCAGGAGTCAAGAACCCAAAATTCTCAATTTCCAATTACATCAAAGGATCAATTCCAACAATAGGTCACAAAAAGATTATATTATTTAATTGTATTAAATCATAAATCTATGAAGTTATTGAAAAGCTACAGTTAAGGAAAAATTTAAATTCATCAATAGAGTCTTGCAGCTTCTAACCATAATATTTCCATTTACCTAAAATATTCAATACTTTGAGCCATGACAAGAGTCACGACAAGCAAAAAGCTGCAAACACACCTCCTGTCTTGCACAGCTTAACTCATATATTCCATATATTTGAGAAAAAAAAATCAGGATATACTGAAGAATCAATCAACTGTCATAAGAGGTGTACAAAACAGTGCTTTCCTATCTTCACTATTACATAATGCCAAATTATACAGGAGACAATCACAAAATTAATCCAACACTAATACAAATTCTTCAAAGTACTTTATTGCTGCCTTAACTTCTGCCAATTAATTAGCATCCTAGATAGGTGAAATCTGTTATCTTTAATCAATAACTCAAATCTAATACTCTCACATATCTGTGTTTTTTAATGTATGACTTAACTAGTACTTGTTACCAAATCTCTGTAATTACATCAAGAAGTGGTAAGAACTAGTAGTTCACAAAATGAAAACTAATTCCCAGACAGGCAAATCTCCTCACATATACATCATCAGCTGCTACCAACAACTTTGATGCTGGTATACCATGCTGGTTTTATACTGCTCTTCTTTAGAGCACTGTGCTCTAACTATGACCTCCCTCCTTTTAAGAGATTGAACTCCTGCAGGAATGAAAAATTAATACAGAGGAACAACATTTCTCAACACTACTAGTTGTACTACCAGTGAAACAGCCTCCTATGTCACAGATCAGGTCATTGCTCTGCAGGTGTTTGCTAAACAGGCAAAAACAGCACAGGGGATATCAACCCTCTTCACCAAGTCAAAATAAAGTCAGCCACTTACAAAAATATCTTTATTTAAAAATCCAAGTGAATATTAACGCTCTTTCAATGTTTACATTCTAATACAGACAGGGAAAAACCACTTTTATGTATTTCCACGTAATACCTTTAGCAGAAAATTAAAGCACTTCTCTAAGGAAAATACATATCTCATTGAAGCAGTTGTATTTGGTCAACTGGGTCACGGAACGCATAAAAAGTGTAGGGAATGAATAAAAGGCTAGCATAGCATTTTAAAGAGTTATTATTGTTATAGATGGACAACTTCACGAGCAATTGATTCTTTAAAGCAGACTTCAAAAAGCTGCTTGCGGATCAAAATCAGATCAGCAATGCTAGGGGTTTAGTAAGGTTGAAGAAGTACAGTTATCTGATTTTCCTTTTGCAGGTGCTTACAGGGCTTTGGTTTTCCTGGGTCAGCAAAGCAAGCATAGGTGAACTTGCTCCAAGTTCACAGGATTTAAAGGGATGGAAGAAACACAATCAAAGAAGAAAGGCAGCACACTCCTTGCCAAAGAAGTGAGAACACACTTTTCCCAGCCTTCCTCCAGCCACATCAACTAGGCCCCTCCACTGCTATCCCTCTCAAAAAATTAACAGTGATCCTCTCAGGAAAATTAAGTGAAATAACATTATTTATGATAAACCAAGTAACTCAAATTTCAACTATTTTACAGACACCTTTTAATGTGTAACCTTTTTTCACCTCATAATGACATATACATTTCTTCTGTCTTCCATATAATTCAGATTACCTCGTCCTGTAAAAGTGTATTAAGCATTTGTTCACTTACAGTACAGCTACTTTCAGCCAAGCTATGACAGGGTTCACATGACACATGAACCTGGTACCTACAGAATCAATGGTTTTATTAGAAATTAGTGCTATCAATGGAAAGGAAAGGAATAATTTTCCATGTGTCAATAACTTCACTCTGCACTGCATACACACAGAAAACAGATTTGGTAAACAAGACCAAGAGAATGATGCCCTGACTTTGTCGGGCATAACTGAGCAGAAGACAGTACCAGAATAATCCTAAGAATGAGAAGTTTTGCTGTTTACATAAGAAAAATACTTCTCGAATGAACTGTATTTCAAACTAAATGTTAATTAAAACCTAGATAGTATGACTTCAAATAAAAGTGTATTTGACATTTCAGTTACCCTGGTACCATATACTAAAACCTTCATGTGCCACTGTGTATCATGGTGTCTAGGTATGTATGTATATATTAAAACTTCCATGTTTTGGGAAAAAACCTAAACAATGTATACAAACGACTGCTTGTATTTTACCTTTTTAAAGTAGATGTTACCTTCACCTTGACATTTCATCCTTCTAAAGCAAGCAAACATTGACTTCATTTCCTTGACAGATAATTAATTTATACAGTTACATATATACATATCACATACATATACAGTGAAAAGGAAATTGAAGCTCTGTAATAAAAAGGCCAGCCCCATGCATTTTGATACCATGTCTATATAAGGTGCTTTATGTAAACTTGGAAGCAGTGTAAAAGTAAAAACATATAAGACTTCCACCATCTCCTACTAAATTTTTTTGGTATAGCCCTTGCATTTGTATCTTTTGAAATTCACTTCTTCAAAAAATGGTCATGTTCAACAGACAACTACAGAACAAAAATTCAGAAAATTCAGTGATAATCTGCATAATGTATTGGAAGGTTTTAATTCTAAATCTAGACGGCAAGGAAACAGTAGTTTGATTCATACCATCCTGTTTTATCAAGTTAAAGCTTTCAAGTGTTAACACTGAAGCTAAAGGTACCACTTTTATACTCTCGGGATCTAAATATAGAGAACTGTAAGTATCCCAGGAATACTAGGAGAGACAAAAGCAGCAAAAGAAAAGAAACTAATTCCTGATACTTTTGTTCTGATATTTCCATGACAAGGATTATGCAGTCTGGGTAAGACTGGAAGAAGTTTGCTTTGCAATACTATTGCTTAATGAAGGCAAATATGCTTCTAACTTAATTTTTTATTCAAGGAGTCACTGCTATATACTCCTCAATAGCCACTGAAAACTGAAATTAACTCCTTTGGGGAAAAAAAACCAAACAAGCATTTATTTTTCTAGAATTATTATGAAACCCATATACTCTCCCATCCTTTAGTGAAACATATATTTTTATATCACTAATAAAGGGCTGGAATCTCAGTATATCTGAGACAATAAAAACTAACCCTCTGAGATTACTGTACAAAAGCCAAACAGTCCACACCAAAACAAATCCCAGGAACTGGAAATAAAAAAAAAAATTAACTAGCAATGTGGTCTACAGTCTGAATTAAAAAAAAATCCCAAACCAATAAAAATCCCTTACAACTGAACTTTGTGTGTCTGTACATCTGTTAACAAAATGCATATATAGCCAAAAAGACAGGAAAACACCTCTCTCTGAAGACACTTTGTATACAAAGTTGAGTCATATCTCTGAATTTAGAATTTGAGAATCTGGAAGATGCTCAAACCTGGATAACAGCATACACTGCAGATAGCATTTTCTTATTATTTATCTCAGCACCAGAAAGAGGGGCATATGTTTACATTGGAAGCTTGGCCCAGTTCACAGTATCTGGAAACAAGTTTGCAAAGTCATTACAGATATAATTAACTTGAAGTACTGGCTGAACCTGAAGGTCACCAGAAGGGTGGAAGGCACAGGGAAGGGCAGAGAAGTGGCCATTACAAACTGCTGACTGAGCTCACTGGAGACTCACTAATGCAAACAAGTGGTCCCACCAGACTGTTCAAAAGACTGGACAGCAGTTCCTGGCTCCTAAAATGCAATGAGAGGGACCTGCCTAAAAAATGTTACATATACATTTTAAATAAACATGCTCAGTGTGTCCTTCCTGGGAAACAAGGTCTAATTAGTGGGGGTGGGGGGGCAACTAACAGCACAACTGCAAAGAACTTTTAACTAATTAGCAAACATTTAAGATTTCAGCTAAACTCAGCTGGTTTAGAAAAATCCATACATGTTGGGAGTTCAAATTAATTCCATTAGTATCTCAACTGAAAGGAGCCAGAGACTGAAAAAAGTATCACTGTATTCATGCAGCTGTGGAAACCCTCATTTGAAGAAACAAACAAGGAAAAAAATTAAAAACTGACTATATTGCAGTATGTATTTTTAAAGCCTTTCAGAATTGTTTCATTGTTTATTTTTTAAAAACATAAAGTATCAATGCACTTATGAAAGTACATCTTTGTAAAACATCCATATTACTGGTAAAAATACATTTACAATAACTCTGGCCAAACAATTAGGCCTCCAAGAGACGCTTAACAAATAAAACCATAAAATTTTAACAATATTATTTCCAGTTTTTTTAAAAGTTGAAGTACACCGAAACTGTAAAACCTGATCCTTCTCAGACCTTCTGCTGCTTTAAATGTCTGAGAATATTTCTTAAAATATTTTATAACTGTAAAATAGTTCCACTCTGATCTCCTAACAAGGCTGTTATTAACTCAGACAAGGTAGAAATACTAACTCAAGATTACTTGTCATTTCCAAATTTAGTTTTGGTTTGGTCTGGTTTTATCAGTTTCGGATTTTATTTGGTATTTAACTTTCAGAAAAAATAACACTTATAGGCCAGGTAAGAAAAGGTATACATACCTGTATGGACAACATATTGAGAGATAGGATTCTATGTGATTCTTGAATTATAAGGATGCACTTCTCAAAATAAGATATTGAAGAAAGGCCTGGTCTTTTTATTTTTCTTGAACGCCTTAACATAATACAAACCTGAAGCAAATCCAGTAGCATTAGAGTAACATTATGCTAAATTCTGTTGTGGTGCACAGTATAAATATGCCATGTCAGTGGGCAAGCCCCACGGAAAACATACAGTTGGCTGAAGAGGTATGAACAGCCAGGGTACAGCCACCCCTCAATCACTCCCTCAAGCACCCTCACAATGTCAGACTCACTTTTGAACATGTAATTCAAACCCCAGATAAATGTAATGACAAAAAGCCACAACTTCATGGTTTTGGAAACCTATGTTGCATTTGGTGGAGCCCTATAAGCATTTGGTGGAGAGTGTCAAAAGGTGTGCACCATGGGGCAGGCAGCAGCGGTCCCGCCAAGCGCTGAGGAGCCCTGCCTGCCTGAGCAGGGACCCCTCGCACAGGGGGGGTCTGCACCACCTGGGACTCTCCTCGCCCCCTGGAGAGAAAACCAACAGGTAACTCTCCTCAACCCCCTTTCTCCACAGCTGAGGTACAACTGCAGTTCTCTCTTCTGAATCTATGATTTAGAAAAGAAAATGACAGTTCCAAATTCAGCACTGGAACCAAAACTGTAGGAATTCAAGTGGGCCTAGAATCCTTTCACCTTCAAATGACTTGAAAAACAAAGTCAAACTCACAGGGATGCCTTATTCAGGCACTCTGCAAAATGCCATCCCACACTGTCAGTCACTGCTGTGCCTCAACATTCTGCCTCTGAGCATTTAAAACTGAACAGAGTGGCACAAGAAAGACAGGCTTCTGTGACGGCATTTAAATTTAAGCCAAATAATGAAAACACTCAGGAACTTCTAAGGTAATGCTGCTTTGCAAAATCCAGAAGACTTTCACTCACATCTTCCTCTTTTGAAAAAAGAGTGCTGCAGAACTTTTTAAAAAGGAATGCTCGCCCCATAAGCAGTATCATCAGCTAGTAGCTTTGCAAAACACCAAGTTAAATGAGACCAATTAAGGTTATTTGACATAACTAGACAATTATTTACTCTGAAATAGATGAGTGATGATTTTAAGACAGCTAGTATCAACAAGAGACCTGAGGTAAATTTACGATTTTTTGCTTGCAGAACACAAACCCCAAGAATTTCTGATAGCTTTAGAGATGCTTTAAAAAAAAGAGTAACAAAAAATATGCGAGAAACAAATGGCCAAAAGATATTAAGCAAATAGAAGGACACATTTATTTTCAATTTTCATCACGATAATCCAGACTAAAGCATGTATCTTTTTTTCTAAATAATTAACGAGTTTGCAAAGACATTTTTATGTCCTTCAATATGCAATAGCTCTTGCAGATATCATCAAATCCACCTTCTGAGTCTCTCCCGTGAAGCTCTTATGAAAGGCATCTTGGGCTGACACACATCTTTGCTTCAAAATTGTCAAATACTCCCAAAGCTATCAAAGTAGTCAAACAACAACAACAAAAAAGCTTCCTATGTAAACACCACTTTCTATCACTTCTAAATATTGTACCTATAGAAAAAATACATTTATGATTAGGAAGCCAACATTCCATAACATACCAACACATGACTGAATTTTGCACATAGCTGGCTGTTCCCAGCCTCCACTGCTACTTGTACGCCCAAGAAAGCACACTAAGTAGAATCCCATCTGTCTTCCTTCTTGGTATGCAGAAGCATAAAAGAAACAGTGTAGATAACAGTATCTGGTTAGTTTTAGTCCTCTTGTGCTTCAAGAAACCTCTGAAAGAAGCCAGCTCTAGAATATACGTAGGTGGCCAGCTAAACTTAATAACACAAAAATGGAAAAGGAAAAATTCCTACTTGCAGCATCTGAAAAGCAACTAAGCCTTCATATTTTGCCTTATCCATATAGAGGGAAAGACATTTGAGAGGTGGCAGAGCAACGTTTAGGTGAAAATAAACAGCGAGCGAAGCAAATAAAGTTGAAAACACGAAGAAAGCCATATAGGCAAACATATGGCCTCCTCCAAAAAAAGAACAAACCAAAAACCAACCTACTACCACAAAAAAACCTCCAAATGAAGCAGCACACAAGAAAAAATTGAAGAGAAGCCTGGCATTGCCAGGAGGAATACAGGACAAAAATTTCACCAGGAATGAAATGAAGCAAAACAAAAAGTATTTTTGAAGTGCATATCAAATGTTATTTTCATGATGCACTTAATGAACGAGTGTTCATTTTGAAGCTTGCAGCATATTATGCAAAAGTGAAGGCTGAGTATGAAAAATGTCTCGCTGCAGCTGCAGAGGTCATAACTCCAGCTGACAGCATGATGCTTGGAATGCTTTCCCACAGCAAGTCTCCAATCATTTGTGGTGATTTACAGAACCATCATCAAAGTGAACAATTGGGATTGAGTTACAGTGCTTGAGAAGAAGAGGTAACAGCAGCATGGAGGCAGAAGAGGAGGAGGGAGAAGGAAGACCATGCTGCTTCCCACTCTCCTCAGCTAACAAGCGTGATCCCACCAGCAGCTCACCATCCCTCCAGCCTTATGCCAAAAGCAGCATTGCTATATTTGGGTATGGTAGCATCAAAAATAATGATTTTACCTGTTGACTTCTATTTCAGCAGAAGTTATGAGTATGGACTTAAATGTAACTGTTTTTCTCTAACAGCCACATGACTGCATTCATATCAGAAAAATTTAAACCAAGATCAATTCTTTTGCTGTGTTAAACAGATCTTAGCATATACACAATTACTACATCACAGAACTTATCTTACTTGTAATTATATTACAAAACAATATTGTAAGCAGACCTCTCTGTAAAGCAACATTACTATCACAGTGCAGTTTCTAGCATCACTCAGTAGTACTGAACTTAGTCTGACCCCCATTTAGATACCAGCAATCTGCACTTCATAGCAATTGTTTACATGTTCAGTCTGCTTTGAATTTCCTTGAAATCAATCTTCTTCCAAAATAAAGTCCTACTCTTCATTCAAATTTGATAAGCAGCATCTTGTCTGTAATAAAGAGGTTTCAAATAATTACTTTATATACTTTTTTCTTGTCAAATCCATTGCTTATAGAAAACCCTCACACTTCTGTTTCTTGGTGTCTGAATTGCACCCAAATAACCCACTTTCATCAATGCACAGCAGCCCTTATGTGTCTAGAGACACCATGGCTACATCTACATGCATTTTAGGAGAACTCAAACATCTTTTATCCTGCCTCAGTCAGGGATAAGACTAGAAAAACACATACAGATTACAATCGTTTGCACGGAAATTACGCAGTTTAGGACAGTCAACAAAAGACATGGCTTTAAGGATAAGTAGGTCATAAATTGTTTTAGTGTCACTAGAAAGTCTACTATATGCGCCAGAATAGGGTCAAACTCACAACAGATAGAACCACTCAAGTAGAAGCTGAAAAAAAATCAAAACTGAGATGCAGAGAAGTGACATTCTATACCACAACTTTGTTTTCTCCTAGAACACAATCCTCAAAACCAACTTTGTTGCAAGTTAAATTATTTTTATATCAGGTAACTTAATAAATACTATATTCAGTGGTCAACAGCACCAATAATTCCATAGATTCCACAGTGTGCAGAGGATCTATCACTGCGTCTGTCATATAGCAATTTTGAATTGGTTGATGAGGCCCTCACATGTGACAGTACACCATACTCACCAAGCCGCTGAACAATTCAGAACTTGGTTTCTCATGTACATAATGTACCTAGAGCTGTTCTCCCATGTTCTAGTCCTACCTAGAAAACAGGAACTTACTGGTGGCAATGGGCAGTACAAGCTATCAGCCAGGAAGGACCTGAGTGCTGTTTTTTGTGAGTCTGTACAATCTCTCAGGTTTCCATATCTATCACTCTTCTGTATATGTTCTTTTCCATATGTACCACCTTCAACGTCAGAATTCACATGTAAGGCATCTACTTGAAATTGTTCTCAGAATACCAATAAAATCAATGTTTTGTGAGAAACAAGTAAGATCTCTCCGATTTCACTTCTGAAAGCATGATGGTTTTTTTAGACATCAGCTCCATTTTCAAATTCTTTTTCAGCCAACTATTAAAAGTTCACTGAGCATTACAATGGGCATCAGTCCCTTGACCTTTCATTAGACTGAATGAACTGCTAAACTGTATTAGAAGAAAAAAAGGTATTTCCCATTAAATCATATTCCTGAGGAAGATATCTCTAAACTTAATTTCTATTTCATTTATCCTTAGAAGAACAGGAATGCTTACTAAATACTAATACACTAACTTAAAATATTTAGGGTCACAAGTAGAGATGCACACAGTAAGCCACTCTGAAAGAAGACAGCTACAGAGCACACACTCTGTACATTCTACAGTGACCAGCTCTCCTTGACTCCCTCACCTGAAAAAACATGTATGAAAATCAGTTAAGTCCTATAGTTTCCTCTCACCCATCAACTCTATTTTACTGTGTATTTCTGTCAGCTGGGTTTTTATCCACACATCAGATCACAGCTACACAGCAGAAAATATTAAACTCTACCACATAATGACATGATTTCAAAAAGGGAACATCACCACCAACCTTAACAATTTCCTTAGTATTTCATTATTCTTAGGACATACACATATGCAGCAAAAACATGCTGGGAACAGGACACTGACACAGTACACCTTCATAAAAGAAAATGTCAACTGATAGTACCTCACCGATCTTCTTCCAGTCTGTCCACTACTTTATCTAATGGAATTTAGCTTTATCCTTGCAGATAACTAATGCAAGTTTGGAGGAGGAGAAACTTTTATGTTGGACAGAGCATCACACTTTTGACTGGGGGGGGGAGGAGACTAGTTTTTTTCCCAATCTGTTTTTCCAGAAAGAAGGCAACAAATGGAAATTAACTGTAACAATCTTCTAAAGCCTGCAGTGACCTTTTACTGCAGCCTTACCAATATAAACTTGTAAGAGTCAGTCATTCTTCTAGAAGAGACGTTTTCCCTTGGCTGGGAATATATCTTCTTTCCCTGTTTTTATTTTGTCACATGACTTGTTTTATCCTTCTGAAGTCCTCTTCCCCTTTTCTTGAGTGGGTTGTATGATGTTTCATCTTTTCTTCCTTTCACTTTTAAGTCTACACCTCCAGTTAACATTTCCTAGTATTTAAATAAACATTTTGGATCTTGACAAAAACATCCCTTCACCTTGTAGCATGTCTGTAAGATCAAATCCCATACCAGCTTGCATCATCAGTTTACAAGTGGTTTACCTCAGACCACAAGCTTTACCTTGTCATTCCAAAATCCAAATTTCCGATTATTCTCCAAAGATCCATTTCTGAATGTATCACTAGTAATGTCGCTTCCTACTCACTTAATTAAACTATAACTTGTAACCAAGCTGAAGGAGATAGGAGCCATCCCTGACATTTTTACTAGTGTGCTTTGCCTAAGTAATATTTTGCCCTTTAGGATTAAAATGGGTTACAGCAAAAGAGTTTAGATTAAAAACTCTCTAATAAGTAAGAAACAGCTTCAGATGATCTAGTTATTAAAACTTTGAGAGAAAATGGATTAAAAACAACTGCTTTGAAACATACTGTCTGGCACCAACACCCTCAGATATCATGAAAGACATTGAACAGTACCAAGTGGTTCAGGCTTATGAGGTGGGAGATGAACCACAGGACTCCACCACTGAACAGGCAGCTCTACTTAGCCAGGCTTCTGATCAAAAGTACAAGATATCTCTGAAAAGCAGCTTAGACTTTTTTTTTTTTACCTGCATATCTATGCCAAATGCTGCTGGCAAGCCAGGTCAGCTCAGTGATCCAAAAGAGAATAAAGCCTCCAAAGCCCCTGAAGGCTATTCTTATGCATATAGTTCCCACATTGTTGTGTGATCATTAGATAACACAAGAGGGAAGGTGGAGGAGGCAAAACCAAGGGAGGAAGCTAGTATCTGCCTGTTTCTGCAATAGTCTCAAGTTAGATCACTCTAATCACGTTGTCAAACTCCACTGAATTCTCTTGACTAGCTGTTGCCAGACGAGCACTGGTCCTGTACCACAGGCAGGAATCACTACCAGGCAGCACCCACAGCAGTCCCCCCAAGGCAATTAGAGCTGTAAGAAAACCACCTATCACTGAACATCTAGATATCCAGCTACAGGTTTGCAGGATTGTCTGTCTATCAGACAGGGATCATTCACTTAATGGACTGTCTTAATGGACTGTTACTAAAATAGGGAGATCCTGGGACAATGGTTTGCAAAGGCTTCAGCAAACGAGTTTGGCTGGGTTCACTTTCAGGTGTCTGGAGCCTGGAAGAACAGATGGATGTCAGCAGCAAGCCTGCGGTTACACACAAGCCTTTTAAAGTCTGCTTTAAATGTTAGGGGAAGGAGGGGATATATAACATAGGAAACTTTGGGCAGAAAGGAAATGTGGTATTTTAGAGCAGCAGAGTTGGTCAAACTACTATTCTCATCCTAAATAAACTGACTGAGGAGACTCTGAACTTGAGACGTTTTTCTGTTTCTGACTGTAATCATATGCTTCAGCCTTTAAAACCTCTTAAATAAAGAAGGTGTATTTTGAAACTGAACTAGGCCTTCGGATTTGTATGGGTATCAAACTATTGAGTATCAAACACGGTTCTCAAGCATAAAAGCTACCGTAAAGAGTTAGTCCAAGTATCCAGTTCACATCAAGCCCATCTCCAGTTGTAAGTTCTTCAACGAGCATAAAAGTAGAGCAAATACATGCTACTTTTCATATAATACCTTTCTAACTACTTTCATAGACTTTCTCAATCAGATTCCATTTCTATTTATGTATTCCACCTTAATATTTTTAATGTATCCACCCTCCATGGACTTCTCATCCCTTGAATCCATGAGGAATATTCCTATGCGCAGAAACATTTGTCACACTGTTTGTAAAACCTATTGCATGAAGGTAATGAAAATGCTGTTGACATCTCTCTCCCCCTTCAGTTTTTGGGTGTTTTTTTGCAATAAAACTGCAACTGTCACTGACTTTATGTTAGTTTTGAAAAACACTTTTCTTATACTTCTTGGAAGATGCACTTTCATTCTGGGTAAAATGAAAAAGCATTGCTATTTAAGTCGTATAACTGTATAGCAGCCTCTGAACAGTTGCAAACAAGGTTCAAAATACATCAACTACACACTCACAACTACGCAACCTACAAAGACCACAAGAAAGTAATTTTTAGCACAAACTTTAATTATTGAACAAAGGAGAAATTTCTACTATTTCAGATTTTTCTTTATCTGGTGCAATACATAGCAGAGAGAAATAAAAAAAATAATCATTTTAAAATTGTTTCTTAAATGCCACTTTGCACTATTTTGCCCTCCCCCATTACTTTCTTTTGCGTTCAAAAAAAGTTATTTGTTTATTCCCTGATACTGAAATAATATAGGAACTTTTCAACCACAGAAGAGAACTATCAGATAAAATAATTCATTATACACAAGGAAACAGTCGTATAAAGGTATATTTAAGGGTCCTACCCATTAAATAGCATCTTAAAGAATGCACACAAAATTTCTGTTCAAGTCGTCCTGCATTCAGGTTTCTTTTCCCACAACTATAATTTTACAAAGCATGTCATGTTGACTTCTTAATTTACACTAACACATTAGTGGAAAAAAAAGCTCATTTGTGTAAAGCTTTCTATGTATGAAAAAAAATGGAGAACAGAAACGAGAACATACTATACAAAATCCACCTGTTATGGAAATGTTGAAGAATTTTGATTTAAAACATGTTCATATTAAAATTACTTGTAAGGTGATTTACATAATCATAAATTAGATGAACAGTAATCTAAATAGACAATTCTAAAATTAAAGTATTCAAAGAATTTCTAGTAAGCTGAAACACTCTCAGTATTTACAGATGTCAGAAACAACAGAAGCAGTTGCCTTCCATGCCAGAAATTTTACTTTTACAGTACATCTTCCCCTTTGCAAGCAGCTGACACATTATTACACACTAAACTATGTTCTTTGCTGTATTTCAATTGAAGTGGCCTTCTATAAGACAAACATTTCTTGAAGTGGAAGATGTATTTTTTAGAAGAGACAGGAAGCATATTCAAGACAAGACAGCTATTATGAAGGTGCAGGAAACTGAAATGGCACAGGAGATACTGCTGGGAGACACTGTCACAGGAGTGGTGAACACAGTGGAGGATAACAGGGTCAGGGAATACACCTGCAATGACAAGCCCACTGACCAGACAGTACAGAGCAAAATAAAATCCCAACAAGTGGGAAGTCATGCTACAAATTCACTCAGCCCAGTAGCAATTAGCATGGGACCAAGGCAAAAACATCGCTGAAGTTGTGGCTCCCTGAGATATCCAGAGTTTTTTTCAGAGAAGCTTCCTACCACTTCCATGTTCTGTACTTCTCACAGATCTCCAGCACATGGGTGCACTCACTCAGGAACATCTGAGTAGCAGCAGGGACTACTTAACAGTAATGTGTACTTTACAGCTCATATATACTTTATAGCAGCCTTCTTTTAGCTGAAGGGGACTATAGGAGAGCTGAAGAGGAACTTTTAACAACAGCATGCAGCGACAGGAAAAGGGGGAATAGCTTCAAAAAAGAGGGAAGGTTTTGATTAGATATTAAGAAGAAACTCTTCACTGTGTCATCTACAGGGCAACCAAGGAATCAGGCGCACCCAGCATGGGTTTAGGAAAGGCAGATCCTGCTTGACCAACCTGATCTCCCTTCTATGACCAGATAACCCATCAACTGGATGAGAAAGACTGTGAATGCTCAAGTCCACCAGGACTTGCGAAAAGCTTTTGACACTCTCTCTCTCAGCAGTCTCCTGGAGAAACTGGCTCCTCATGGCCTGGTCAGGCACATTCTTTGCTGGATTAGAAACTGTCTTGATAGATGCACCCAAACTCAGTGATCTTGGAAGTGTTTTCAAATGCAAATTATTTTATGGTGAAACACCAGAACAGGTTTCCCAGAGAACTTGTAGAAGACACCCCATTCCTGGAATTGTTCAAGGCCAAGTTGAACATGGCTCTGAATAACGCAATCTAGTTGTAGATGTCCCTGCTCATAGCTCACCTGTGAAAGATCCCTGCCAACTCAAATACTCTGTAATTCTAGAACTAGAATTAACATCTCACAGTTCTTATATATAATTTTAGATTTCGAAACATGCAAGCCTGAAATAATCTTTTGCATATTTGGATGATTTAAAAGAGTTGTGCTATCTCAATATCTCAAGTGCAATGGAAGGAAGGAAGGAAGGAAGGAAGGAAGGAAGGAAGGAAGGAAGGAAGGAAGGAAGGGCCTAAGAAAACTTAAGATGGCAGCAGAAGAAGCAGAAACAGGATTGCCAAGTCCCCAGTTGGAGAAGCATTACAAATCTGTGCAACAGGCAATTCCACAGGAGGATGAAAAAGGGAAGCACAAGGTCAGATTCTTCCCAGCCTTTTATTAACAAACTTAGAAAACAACAGAACTCATTCCCTGACTGTCTTCTCTCTTGCACAAAAATAGGTGCTAAAAGTAAAAGATATCAGATTCAGTAACAGACACGCACAAACACACATCCTCATGCTTCCCAGGAATGCATCCTCACTAAAGCAGATGCTGGATCCAGCACATACTATGGACTAAATTAAAATAAAATTTCTAATCTCCAGTAGTTTATTGTATCATCCTTTCCCCTTCCCCTAGTTTTGCTTCAGCTGCAAACTGTGGTTTCTAGAATTCATTTTTGTAAATTATTTGAAGATGAGATTGTGGAGAAGCAGTCTGAAGAAGATCTAAATTCTATGGGCATCATCAGATATTGCTCCACTCATGTCAGGTTCCCCTTCTCAGCTGTACATAGAAATTTGTTTCAACAGCTTATCTTCAAAACTCCATGCGCCTTAGAAACACTGCTCTTCCAACATCTTAGATTCTCACATCCCAAAGGACTACACCTCAATAACCCCATTTCTCCAAAGGCTATAGAAAATATGCAGACATATTCTGCTCCAATCTGAGAGAATAAGAACCAGAGAGATTCAGATATTCAAGTCAATAGTGAAAAACTGTTCAGTGGACAAGGGACATTGCACACTCTTTCCTAAACAAGTGCCTATGTTTGGCTGCAGTGCCAAATCAAGATCACTTAACTAAACTTTCTCCTACTGCGGAATAAAGGTGGGTGGTTTACCTCCACTAAACAGTAGAAAGGCTTATATTATCTCAATTTGCAGGGAAATTCTTGTCATAGTACAGCCAAGAAGTAAACACTTCCAGTACTCATGCAAGAGGGATAACACCATCAAACATCTGCATAGCGTAGGAAGACCGAGTACAAAGTTAGTGGTCACACAGTGCCCCAGGTATACCATGGATATACAAAGCACATCACTCTGTGAACACCTCAAAAAAAACCCCAAAAAAACCCCAGAACCAAAAAGACCCTATAAACAAACAAAAAGCAGGGAAAATTATATACTAGAGTCCCCAGAATTTTTCACTTCTCTCTAGACTGCAGCAAGTAAAACTCTCAAACTCACAGAACAAACTCACAATTTTTATTCTTCACCACTGCAATTAGTACATAATTACATGATAAAATACTACTTTCAAATCTTACACTGGATGTCACAAAAAAACCCAAAACAAAAACAAAAACAAAACAAAACAAAAAAGTAAAACCGTTTGGTAAAATTAAGCTTAACTGAAACAACAATGTGCTGAACAACATATGCCACACATTTTCTCAAAAGAATTATCATTTCAGGCTCAAACAGCCTCTCAAAAATTTTGATTTTAGCACACCCTCAGTGGCTCTCAACAGACTTCAAAAATAACAAAACCCAAAACCACTCCTGGAATTCAGCAGAGAGTAAGCTTTAAATAATACTGAAATGGGCATCCAGTTTTTACTGTCGGCTTCTGCTCCACAGCTAAAAGAACTAGTCAACTGTTCTATACTATAGATGAAAAACAAATGTTTAAAGACTGCAAATACAACTGTAAAGTTATCTCCTACACATAGACTCATCCCAGGATAATGTTTCAGACTATTAATAAATGTAATATGGAACGTTGTCCCTGTGCCTTTCCCCAGAAAGTCTTTCCACAGAAAAAAATAATATAAAGAAATAATCTGACAGTCACAAGAAGTCTTATGTTTATGTTTGCATCTAACTAATATGTAATGTAAAAAAACTAGAAAGAGAAAATGCAACACATAAAGTTATAGATATAGCACACTTCACAATCAACACACAATATAAAAGCATTCTTCCTCACTACACATCCCAGAGGCAACTAAAAGCATAACTTATGAATACCATCTGCTTCTATTGTCTCTCTAGCAATTTATTAGCAAAATACATAGATTTTAAAAATAGAGGAAAAAAGTCTTACTCTGCTATATCAAGATATCCACAGGAAGCAGCTGCATGTAGAGGTATCCAGCCTTCATTATCTGGTTGATTAATATTTGCTCCATTTTCCACCAGAAATTTCACCATATCTACGTTATCATCTATACAAGCCTACAAAGAAAGAAAGAGTTAAGAAGTAAGTTCATATCAAAGCTGTTCTATAATACTGAGCATCTTTAAGCAAAATCTTCGGGAGAAAACGTAAAGTATTTACAGTTCTGATGAGGAAGTAGGGTTTCTTTGTTGGGGTCTGACAGCAAGACAGGAAGAATTTGAGAGATAAACAGCAGGTGTTCCAGATTTATAAAACTTTTTAAATAAATGAGTTCAAACAGTTAAAAAAAGCAAAAAATGTTATTTTCTCAGGTAAATGCATTCTGGTTTTCTGAGAAGCCCTTTACAACAATCCCCACTGAACCCTTATTCTCCAGTATAAAGTGGTTCCTCAGGTCCTCACTTTGTCCCAGGCCCAGCTCAGCCACTTCAGTGGATACTAAAATTGAATGAACAGCTACACCACGAAGTAGAATTGTGACTAAGAACTAGGGAAGCACTTTGAAAACAACAGCATAATGTGATTTTACCAGCAATGTACAAGAAACTATGGAGTAGATGGAGATGCTACACAGTATTTCAACAATCCCCTACTGTTTTCTACTGCAGTATATTCTATACCACCATTAATCTTTTAACAGTCTATTGATCACACATGTTTATAAACTTATTCGAGTATCAAGTTGGCAACTGCAAAAATATTATCATCTGCCCACATCTCTTAATTACCAAGCAAACAGCATTGCTCAGATGCAGAACTACTGCCATTCTCCAGACCTCCATCTTGACTGACTCCTGTTTTGCCTTTCTTCTATGTGTTCGAGTATTTTTCTCACAGGGTGCTCAGTGAGTTTTCTTGCCAACTTCTATCCTGCTGCCCTTAAAAGGGCAGAGCAACTGAGAGAAAAGTCCCTCTGCATTTCAGGGCAGCAAGAACTCCAAGCAGCCAGACCCCACAAGACTGGTATTAATTTTTCAGCTTAATAAATCAACAATACTACATAGCCACATGGCTGAAATGAGAACCTCTACTCCTAGGATCCTAATTCCTACTAGGGAATTACACGTCTAATGAAATGCAATTAAGGTATAAATTTTACTTTTCAGAATACTTCTGAAAAATCCCCAAAATTACATAATATTTTACTACAGAAACAAAACAACTTGGATATCCCTATTTAAGCAACTGTATGCTCAAAGATGAATCCTGTAGCTTTCCTCCATTCTGCAATGCTGAGGCAACAGCTACACCATGAGGAGAATGTTGCTGCCCAGTATACCCAGCCAAACAAAACCAGCCACAAATTACCCTTCAACTCCATTTGCTTTAGTTAGGTACAGCTAGTCTGCAACTAGACTGCAATACACTGCTTGCGTTATTTGTTTTTCAGTTAAAAACAAAACCCCATTCTTGAATGAAACCTTCCCTATCTTTTCAGGTATTCTTGAAAACTGACTTGAAAATTTCTTAGTCATATCCATCCCTAATAAAATAATTTCTTAACATACTCCAACAATAAAGACTACAAGTTTGTTGACCATATTTGTCTTCAATTTCTCCCACTTACCAACACTCTACAATGATTATACACTTATAACAAGCTCTGAAAGAAGAGAATCACCTCTTTTTGTAAGACATTTTGTAACTTAGTGAAAAATAATCCAAATGCAAGACATGGTTAATCAGTTTAGGAGGAAAACAAATTCAAGAAACTCAGATGTTTACACCTAACAGAAATATCAATTATATATAGCCATATATCCAGTTTTTCTGGATATTCAATTTGTCCAACCACTGATATTCTATGTCTATAATAATATTCACCATCTAATTATAAGGAAAATTAAATTTATATCAAAAATATTTTTAATATAGGTATTTGAGTATTAAATTTCAATACACTGCACGCTTATCTTAAAATTCAAAAAAATTCATAATCTGTGGAAAAAAGCTATCTTAAAACTGATTAGCGCAATTAACAAAAAAACCCAAAAACCAACGAACCAATCAACCAACCAAACAAAAAAAATCAAAAAACAAAGCCCCAACCATCTGGTTGTGACAAAACCCAACAATCCTTGACTATTTTTCAAATATACATGAGAAAACCTGGCAAGACATACTCATAAAAGTGCTGTTGCTAAGTGAATCAAAAGCTTACATATGCAGCACATTAAAAGACATATGACTAAGTGGCTAAAAATATTTCACCAAATTTGGGCAGTTTATTGTGCCATATATGGCAACAATCAGGAGAGCTCAAATACACTTATCAGGTATTATAAGAAACTGCACATTCATAACAACCAAAAATACTTTATTAAAAACTCGCTGTTGTCTCCAAAAAGGTAATACCTATCTTAAGTCTAATACAACAAATTGCAATTCATTCTATTGCTGATAAACACGAACCCACTGCATCTTATGTCTCCATGTCCCCTTTTTCTTCTTAACAGAACTACAGGCAGGTGTTGGATAGATTCTCTCACTCTCAGCACTTTCCATAGGAAAGGCACTTCTCACTATCATCAGCTGCCTTAAGACAGAAAGCAAAGAAACAAATGTTATAAAAGAAATTTTATCTAAATGTTTTTCTGTTGTATTCCATTTTATTTAATTTCCATTTCCACTGTACTGCTCACTTCTAAAAGCAATATTTATCAAGTGTCAGAAGTGCCTCTGTTGTTAAAGACTGACATCTCAGCCACAAAAGGAAAGCTTGTCAGAGCAGCATGATAAAGCAGTAGCCTCTGAACAGACTGCCCTTCTAGACCTCACCCTGCAAGTTATTACAAAGGAAAAAGCAACATACATGCAAGATGTAAATAACTAGAGTTCCACTGATGCTGCAGTAACTCAGAAAGACAAATTCTCACCATTCTTTCTGTACCAGAATCTGAACAGAGGATGCAGACAGCAGCAGGTCTTCCTTTTCTACATTTATTACAGAGATCCCTTTCAAGATTCATCTCAGTTCTTCGCCGTCATCTGCCCTCATCCCCAGACTCTCCCTTCATGGCCCACAGTTCCCATCTAGAGCAACAGTTACCACTTAGTGAAACCACAGGTCATCTTAAAGCTCTTTCCAAGTGCTTGCAAACACAGCTGTAGAGCACCTACACTGGCCAGCTCCTAGGGGAAGCAGGACATAGGAGCTCACACATAACACACCCTTCATCCCAAGAACTGTTTTCTCTCCCTCGATCCCTGCCTCACCAAATGGCAGAAAGGCATTTCCACATGAAGTGCTCATTACCCTGCCAAATTTGACCTAAGTTAGCAAACAGGCCTCAAACAGAACAACAGCTGCCAGTGCAATCATAGAAACTTTTTTTCTTTGAGAACCAATTTAGAAATTAGGCTAATCAGTCATAAAGTCAAAGTAAAGTTGAGAATACAAAGTCTGGTTACCTTTTCTGATAAGAACAGGAAGTACACTGAGGTCCAGAAAAGAAAACTACTTTCCATTTGTACAACAACCTGAAACTTGGACTGCAAAGACGAGCAAAGATCAACAGCACCTGGCTCCCACACAGACAAGTCCTAGGTAGGTCTAGCTTGTGCTAGAAACAACATTTTAACCTTTTCCTATAAATACTCAAAAGGGGATAACCAGATACCCGTTGAATATGCTAGACTTTAAACTGACTGCATTTGCCATGACTTTGTATTCCAGGGCAAGTGGCAGGTGATATAGCTGCCTCTTGATACTATGTGTTAAGAACATAGATGACAGGGAAATGTAACTTAGTCAGTAGCCTTAAAAAGAGGTAATTTTAAAAGAAACATCAGGAGTGCTTGGTTCTTCAGTGAGTAAGCACCCATAGAATTCAGCAGAGAGCACTCTTCCCCAAAAGACAGGAAAAACAAGCCTGTAATTATTTTGAAAAAATCAAAAATCTTGTAGGGAAGGAAGCAATCAGACTGTTAGACCACTGACCCATATACATGAAGCAGAGCCATACACCATGCACCTCTACATGGGGCTACAATTTTTATGGTTTTCATTAACATTAACATCTGAAGAGGTAACACCATCTAATTTAGGCATTCAGACATTACACTTCTTTTAATAAGTTTCAGTAAAATTTGTCTCCATTCTTCACAGAGAGATTAAAACCTAACCTTTTACTGATTAGATCAGTATTCTGATCTATTCCATAAATTATTTTGCATCTATTAGGAAAACAATCATGTTTTTTGTTTGACACCTCTGCCATCACATTTTATTTTTTCCTTTTTTACTCTTGGTACAGAAAAGAGTCAAAAATATGAACACAGAAGAATATATTAAAGGGATAAAACAAGTCCAACAGCCATTCTGAATTGCCATGTGAATACTGGAAACAGGAAAAAGAGCTCACACAGTGGGTCTGGAGTATAGTTTGTCCCCTCTTTCAATTTTTCAAGTGAAGTAATTCCAGTGGTTCCAACAGGACTTAGCAGGACATGAACATCTGTGCTAATGTACCAAAGAATCAAATCAAAGCAGCAGAGCTGGTTAAAAGTGGTTCCCATTCTCTCTGCCTTGGGTTGCTTGCTCCTCTGCCATCACATACCACACTCCCTTACAGCTATGCTGACACATTGTGCTAAACTGAATCTAAACTGGATCAGAAAGGAAATTAGAATTTAAAAAGAAATAAATAAGAAAAAGAAAGAAAAATACTCTAATCTTTATCTGGTTAAAGCACAATTATTTGCTTTGATTATATTAAAATGGGTTTTGTATTCAGAGAAGCAGCACTGTTCTGAAATTCATTTTCACGTCCTAATTCCACTATCAAAAAAACAAAATTTAGTTTCACTCTGATTTTCACCCATTATAAAGCCTGTTAAAGCTTCTTGTTTCAAACTGAAACTTTTTGAAAGACATATTTCTAAATTAGCAACTGCTTCACCACTCGTACTTTTAAATTTACAACACTTTTAAGCCTAGTTTCTTGTTTGTAAGTATTTCATAGAATCATAAAATATTTTGGGTTGGAAGAAACTCATCTAGCTCCAAATGCCTGTCATGGGCAGGTTGTTGAGAGCCCCATCCAACCTGGCCTTGTACAGCCTTCCTACAGAAATGACATTACTCACTCTGTCTATCTCACTGTCTTCCTTCCCTCCCTTGCAGAGCAGTTTCAACTGAAACTGAGACAGGAACAGAGGCTGAAGAGAATTAAATTCACCAGTTGTCATGAAAAGGTGGTTAACCATGAATCCTCTGAAAAAACGGCGCCACAGAGCAGTTCACAGTGTGAACTCAACAATTACTGCTCCTACCCAAGTCTTCGCGCTGACCTCCCAGCGAGCACAGCACCATGAGATAATCCCCACAGTTTGAATGCTGGTCTCTCTCTGCAATGATTTTTGCCCTCATGAGGAAAGGTTTTCTTAGGAGAGAGGGCATTGCAGCTCACTAATCACATCTTCTGTTCATCTTCACTGACACTGGGAAAAAGAGAGTAAGTTTACATATCGCAATTTTTACAGGCTTTCTTCTCTCAATAAACCACTGACAGAGAAGGTCTAAAAAGAAATTTGGTCACATGAACAAAACCAGGTTTGAGCAACGCTTTCCACTTTTCAATAACTTACATACTTATGCTGCACATTAATTAACAATGAAGTACCAACAAATGAAGTGGCAGTAAGGTGCATGAAATGAAACATTAGCCTTATCTAACTTTCAAGTTACAGGGTCAAAGTAATCTGGGAGTTACTGCCACTAGAACAAAGGAAGAGTATTTTTTTTTGCACCTAAATTTACTACTCGGCTATTAATTCAATGTTTTCATACAAAGTATAACATCTTAAGGTTCTAAAGCATTCCAGAATATTCACTGAATATTCTGGAACCCTTTCAGGATGAAGGGTAATAACAAGGACCAGCAAATGAGGTTATGAAATATTAGTGATTACTACACTTACTTACTATTCAAGTAATCACTATAAAAGCAGGTATTTTACATTTGCCAAGTATTCTGTTTAATACAGTACATACAGGATGGAGAGCCTGCTGTTGATGTTCATGTTTACATTCAAAACAGAAGAGTTGTAACAGAACTTCAGGTGTTAATATAGTATTACAGATGACAAATGTTGCTCAATTATGAAATTAAGTGTTCATTTAGCCAACGCACAAGTCACAGCCTCTGTTTTTCAATGAGCTGGGTAATACCAGATACCTTGCCTACTGACAAAATCTAGTTTTAGGATTGAGTATTTTATTTTATTAAAGCATGCTTTCTGGTAAAAATGGTATGGTTTACAGTGCAAACAGCCTTGCTAAACTAGTAATATTACCCTTTTGCTAGACTAGCTTTACTTTGGTTAGCTTGCCTGCAAATATTATGTATGATACACTTGTGTGTTATTTTTTGATAAGAATGGCCTACTATTTAAAAACCTGGAGAACTGGCCCCATAAAAAATAGTTAAAATTTTTATTACCATATCCAATAATTCAAACTACCAAAGTATTTCAAGAGTATCTCATGGCTTCGGCAAGTTACAGCAAACTCTTTTCCAGAGAAATTTCTTGGAAACACTTCACTTTTAAGTGCAGAAAATGAGAATAATTTTTGACATCTGCAAAAGCAGGTGAGAAAAACACTTTCTCCTAAGGAAAAACCACTTCTTGAAGATGATGTAACATTTCATGTCCATTCAAGTCTCATGGGGAAAGCATGCAGAGGCTATTGAAACTGAGCACCCATTAACTATGATTACTTAATTCAAATCCTGCAGAACTGTCAAACATTACAAAAATAGATAAATCATTCCAGAACTCAAACTTCTCTAGCTATTATTTCCACTTTATGTAAGCAACTTTGTCTAAGTTTTCTAAGATATACAAGTGAATATCTCAACGAAAGTTCACTTTAAGATTTTCTTTCAGCTCCAAGATAAAACCAGAAGCCACATCAAATCAGTAAAAGTTCAGCTCAAATATGTGGTAAGAGCACAATGTAATTTCCACCCTACAATTCTGCCTTGTTTTCCTTGCTACACTGAAATTGCTAATTTAATTGCATGCCCTTAAGCTTTGCTAGTTTGTAACTTATAGTTAAATCGGCAAGTTTAATTATGGGCACAATTCACGAAAAATGCTAAAATCTATCGCTGCTGAGTCTGATATAATCTACATGTTAAGAAATTGATCTCACAGGGATTTTTCACTCTTTGAATCCTAATGAATGCTTAATCATAGATCTTAATCAGGACTGAAATAGAATACATGTATTTGAGAGGTTTCAGAGTGTTTCAAGTACAGATAGAATTATTCTTGCCCTCTAACCTCCTGCCAAGATAAATAAGGAGGAGAGTTGGCTGCTGCAATGTTATTTAACCAGAGATGCCACCCTTAGTGTTACCAACCTCTAATAGATCAAGACTCATCCTAATAGACATCTTATGGACAAAACAACCCAGTCTAATGCCTGCTCCCATTCTTGCTAAAATAATCCCAGCTATTACAGCCTACCCAGTTACATGGGTATTACATGCAAATGTGCTTCAAAATAGACATTTGTTTTCATTTTCAGCTCTGTGAAAATCTATTTTCAGGAACAGCTGAAATTCCCACACCAGAAGTTATTTCTTAATTAAAACTACCGTACTAAATATGTAGTATTAAACTTTAATGGTATTCATCTATCGCAATGCAAAGAAAAAATTTCAAGACAACTTGCCAAAAAGATCTGCCTAAAGCCCTCAAATAATCCTTGGAAAATGAGATGTCATGGAAAAAAATTATTTTGGAAGAGATCAAACCAAATGGCATTGAAAGACTAAGTTACTGATGCTGGTGCAATCTATTTGCCTGAGTGGCCTTTTTTCTCCTGGCTCAACATATTGACAAAGGTGGTGAAGACACCGCACTCCACAAAGCAATCTCTGTCTGAAGTTCACACAAATGAGGCTTTTTCTTAAACTTGTGGCATTAAGTGCCTGAGAAACAACTTCTGCTTTTCCTTCTGATTTTTTTCCATTTAAAAATAACACTAGTACTTTTTGTGGAACTTGCTTATAAATGTACTTCCAGGTTTCTTAGGCAGCTTTTAAACCATATGCCAACTGAAAAAACAGTTTACCAGGCAAAATGGAGAAATTAAGATTTGACTGACACCATGGTACAATACACACGGTACACAGCTGGTACAATGCGCAAATTCACAAGCTGTCTTGAACCCTGAAGGCTCAGGCAGGTAAGTATGTATAAATTACATATGACAAATCTTCATTTTAGCTACGTGTTTTTGAAACCTATCAAAAATCAGTGAATTTGGAAGTTGCATCCAGAACTGAATTTCAAGTTCAATTGTTTTAGAAAAGTCTGTTTTTTCTGGCCTCTACCTTCGCAACTTGCTTTATGAGGCAATTTCAACAGATCAGAGAATCACAGAACGGGTCAGGTGGGAAGAGACCACAGTGGGTCATTCAGCCTAATCCCCCTGCTCGAGTAGGGTCATCGTAAGAGCACATGGCACAGGATTGTGTCCAGACAGTTCTCGAGCATCTCCACTGAGGAAGACTCCACAGCCCCTCTGGACAATCTGCTCCAGGGCACAGTAAAGAAGTTCTTCATCATACTCCGGTGGAATTTCCTGTGCATCTGCTTCTGCCCAGTGTCTCTTGTCCTATTGCTTGGCACCATCAAGAAGAGTCTGGAAACATCCTCTGACATGCTCCTGTCAGATACTGACAGACAGTGACGAGGTCTCCTCTCAGACATCTTTTCTCAGGGCTGAACAGGCCCTGTGGTTGATGCACCATGCTCAGTGGGACAAAGACAATACAACCCTCCACATGTACCTCCCAACAAGCATGGAAAAGAAACAAGGTTCAGGAGTAAACAAAACCGGCATACTGTAAAAATATATTGCTGTTATACAGTTATGGTTTCATTACGCATTTATTGCTACAACTTTGGCAGACAGTGATTCGTTTTCATGGTCACACCATGTGTAGATATTACATTTGAGAAGAAGAAAGCAATGTCATATAGGACATGTATTTTTGTCCCAGTCAAATTAAACAGTAGCCAATTGCATTTCAAATAGGGGTTTTTTTTCATGAGTAAACATAACCTGCTTTTAGCACATGGGTGACTAATCAAGTTCTTGAGCCAAAGTAGCTTTTCAATTTAAAATACTTAACCTCCTGATATCCCCTAATGCACTTTCTTAACCAACATAATCTAGCAAAACAAAAAAGGATCAAGAAAACTTTGTAGGGGAACCTGTTTACATAAACAAATGGGTTTGTTCATTTCTGTGTTCTTTCTATTAAATCTAAACCACATGCGCCAAGTTTTCTTTTTTCTTTCTGCTTCTGATTATCACCTCTGTACAGTTCTGAGTTCTTCAGAGTGGAAGAGTGCACTGCCTTGGAAGAAAGCAAACCTAACCACATCTATCAGCCCTCCTCTGTGAACTCTTAGGCTATGTTTGTATTCTAGTCATCAGCTGACGTTTAATCTTCTGTATTAGCAGGATCTAGGGGAAGTGTTCCCTGCTTTCTAATTTTAGCTAAGTGAAGTGGCAAAACTGAGTAGAATAAAAGTAATAACATCGAATTTAAGAAAAACAATGATAACCCTTCACACCATCAAGGGGGAAAATTTACAAGCTGATACAGCATCCCAGAGTAATCAAGACAGACTTTCTGTGTGCTCAGCTTCCTACTACACATTATCGCTGACAATAAAAAGAACTTTTAACAGAAAAAAACCAGGATTACAGGTACAAAGAGGCAGTAATACACTCATTCAATTAGCACTTGCCATGTGTGGTTTTCTCCTTAGCATTGTACAGTATATAGTAAAAGCAGATATAGTAAGCTGATAAGGCTGGTATCAGTCAGGGCTCTTTTATTCTCTAAGCAGGGGAATCTATGCAAAGAAATGACTAATTTGTATAGCTCAATTTAACATAGAATAAAAAAGTACATGTAAACTATGAATTATGCATCAGTTAGATTTATACGCATTTTACATGTAAAAAGTGAGCATCATCAAACTGAATGAAAAAACTCATACATGGATGGAACCAAGAATAAAATGAGAAGTAACAATGGCACTTCTAATTGCTTAAACATTAATCAGATAATTTAAAATACTATAAATATATTTGTTTATCATAACTGCATTCTGTGCACAAAGCCACTTTAAAAAGGTAAGACTACATATACACAAGGAAAGTAATTCCATTTCCATTGTTAAGGAAAGAATATCTTGCCCCTTCTACTTTCTGTTCCTAGACTGGGAAAAGAAAAGCTCTTCTCTCATTTTAAATCAGAAAATTCTTCAATTTGTGATCAAACTTAGATAAACTGGAAATAATTTTCAGCTTTTCAAAAACGCTACTAAGTCTTGAAGCTGACTTAGGTTGCAAATCAGCAGGTTCAGGATGAAAGTAAAGTATTCTGACAGGCTCACCAAAACTTTAGCAGAAAACCAAGGTTTTTCTGAAAAACTCCAATTAAACAGAGTTTAAGTGAAGTTATCCAAAAGTAAATCAGCCAAACTTGCTACAGTAAATATCAAACAGCTGCCTTTTCTCAAAACTGTATTTTTAATATAGATCTTGCCTATTCAGATGGCATGCAGCTTCCAGTCCCTAAAACACCTTTGCCAGCTGTATCAGCAGTAACACCTCAATGCTCCTCAGGACAGGCCTTGCTCTGAGGCAGGGCAAAACAGAAGTGTTGAGAAACCTCCAGAATAATCCTTGTAGCACAGCGCGTTTTACACATAACAGTGATGTCCATGCATTTTAACTCAATTTTTCAACCAAAAAAAACCCCCAAAAACCAGGAAGCAGCTCTCCAATGGTTGTGGAACACATAACTTCACTTTTACAATCACTCAATTAATTTCTGCTTTCAGAAATACATTCAGAACAAAACCAGAAGAAACTGGGACATGGCTTGCTTTCTGTTCTGTTTAAAGTTTGAAGGAATTACTCAGGAGAGTGCATAAGGTACAGACAACGCTAAAAAATTCAGTGTCAGGTAAATTTTCATATTCCACATTATAGGAACACACATATAGAGCATCATTTGGAAGAACCTGTCCAAAGGTTCTCATTTAATCTGCACAAAAAATATCTCTGTGGTCTCCAAAAGGTAAGGTACTTATTCTCTGCAAGTATAAGATGACATCAGCATATACCTGAAGCCAAAATTCAAGTCAGCCAAGTCACTTAAAGAAACCTTTGGAAGTTAAAAAAGATTGTTTTCATAGTTTCCCTTTGCTAAACAATCTTCTAAAATAATTTGCATGTATGCTTCAAGAATAGTTAACAAAACTGTTTGTTCAAACAAATAAAGAGATAATAAACACACCACAAGCCTCTGTCAATTATAGAGAATAAAAAGAAATGTTCAAGACCAAACTCCCTCTCTCTCAAAGGCCAGCTATGCAGCTGTTCATCTGCGCATAGTTTGCAACTTCTAAAAAAGGCGTTTTTGCCAGAGTGTAACTCAACACCCTCTTCAACAGGCTCACCACATCGTGAACTTGCTGAGCAAACCCCCGCCGGTTGGAGGGAAGATGTGCTCCCATGTGGGTGCTTCCTTTGCCCCAGCAGCAACCCCAGTCCCACCTCCAACAACTGTCCTTTGATTGTATCCAAATTTTTCACTAGCACAAGAAAACCGTGAGTATGTCCTAACAGGGACAGCCATCTAGGATTTCTCTCGAGCCACAAAATTAACAACATCCACTTTGGAACCCTCTCTGTCCCAAAAGGGCACGACAAAGTACCAGCTTTGACATCGGATTCCCTCTGGTCTATATAAACAGGAAATTCTTTGGTACAGTTGTCCCATTAGAAACTCATTATGACAGATTAACAAAGAAACTGCAAGTAATCACAAGTTACTAAGAAACCACTTACATCACAATTACAGTGAAAAATGGTCAGGAAGACAACAGCCAACAAGTAAAATAATCTGAGCTTATTTAGACCCACCCACAACAGTGTGTATCACTATATATACACAATACATGGCATTTTAAAAGAGCAGATTTTCAAGTCTTTTTTAGTCCTTTTTTAAGTCTTTTAATCCTCTGAATGTGTATCACATGGACCAGAAGCCATTTTCTAAATGACAATTTTATTAGGAAGTTACAGTAGTAAAGAAATAAAGCAAAATTATGGCAGCAATTAAAAATAATTTTTTAACAAATAAAACTGAGACAAGATAAAATCTGAAGTAAAAACGGGTATAGATAGTATAAACTTACTGTAACAGAGCAGAGATTTGGAAAGAAAAGTTAGAAACATTAATGAAAAAACACAGCTATCAAGGGCAGGAATACTAAAGCATTTTTTAGATATGTTAAGAATGGAAAAAAAAACCCACAAACAGTACATAGGGCACAAATAAATAAACAAATATAGAAAACTGGTCAACAAATACTTCTATTTTGTGTTTTGAATGAATCAGAAAGTTTTGTCTTGCATAATGCAGCTGATGTACCTTCTATTCTACTAGTAATAAGGAAGAATATTAAAACTCCATGGATCACTATTTTAATTTAGTAGATCTTGGTAACACAAATCACAAGTGTGCTTGGGTAGCTCCCTAGCCACTATTCAAGAACTAATGCAGCTTCAAGTTTGCCAATGTTTGTCTTCTAGACAGATTGTGAAATACCTCGAAAACAGCAAAGGACTGATAACACCGTATCAGCACTGCAAACCAGCAACAGAAATGCCTGAATGTGTTAGCTTGTCAGCCATGCTGGATAAAATAAATAAAAAATTAACCAACAAACAAACAAAAAATAATCCATGTGAAAGACTGTAAGATAACTGAGGTTCATTAGGCTTATCAGCAGGAAGGCAACACCATGTCAACACAGTTATACGGTCCCAAAAGCTTTGCTTAGCTTCACCAACAGCACCATTGCTTTTTTTGCACCATGGAGCTAGACTTGATCAACATGGAATGCAGATGACACTCTCTCCTATGATCTGGGGCAGTAGCAAACAGTTTTGAAACAATATGGGTCCAATGAGGCTCTTTAAGCTTGCAGCCTTGCCAGATGAAAGCTTACCCCACTCAGAACAACTGTTCACAGATGTTCATGAAAGCTGGCTAGCAGAGACACCTTCAGTGCAGAGCCTGAAGAGGCTTTCCTCAGGACAGGACACCTTGAAGTATGTCTCCCCAAACTGAGTTACAATAGATTTCTCTTTTTTGACCATAGTATACCCTCATCATATCAAGTATCAGATTAACACTGCTGTCTGCTGTTTTGGCACACAATGCATAAAACCCAGTACAAATGGAGTATTTTTGAGAAGTGGTTTTCCACACTGCATCTGCAACCAGTGTTACTGTTGTTCTCTTCAACACTGTTGCTCTCTTCATGGCATTAAAAAGCAAATCAGACTCTGCTACAGAGTCTCTGACATTTACTCTGATACAGAGGTCAAAAATTATTTATGCTGACCTTTAATCACTATTAGAAGCATTGGTATACTAAAAATGTTATACTTTTTGTCAGTATATTACAAAAGCAGCTTCTTTTTCTTCAAACTGCTGTGTGTGCTCCAGTACCAACACCATCTCCAGCCTCATTCTGGTGGATTTGTCTGCATGCTCCGATTCAGCCTCCACCACCTTCACCACTGACACCTAACATGTAAGACAGCAGATCTGCAGCATTTCACACGGCAAGACTTTATCACTCTCCAAGTCACAGCTCTGGTCACACCTATTCTGTGTCGCACAACTTGCACTGCCTCAAGAGGTCATGCCTACTATCCCCTAAGTGTCTACAAATTCTAGGGAAGAGTTTACAGACAGGGCAAGGATACAGCTGCATATTCCCCATCCTCTACAGAGCCTTTGATCCTCACAAATCAAGTTATCTCTATGTGCAGAGGCAAACCTGTGAACTTGTACATACTGAATTTTCTAGCTCTTGCTAACCTTCTTAAGTGTAATTTAATCCATGCAAGCAATCAAGAGAAAAATACTGTAACTAGATGAGCAACTGTCACCAACAGCATGCATGTCAAAATCAGCGTGGCAAAATCATGGTGTCCTCTGCACTTATGTCAGAGAACAAGGAATTCAGATGTTCATACACATGCTGCAGCAGTTCAACTCTTGCTTCTCAGTCCTGCACGCCAAATTTTGGAAGCTCAGAAATGAGTTCCAAGGAGAAAAGGCACTAAAGAAACTTGCTAATGATGTATTTTTTCACTGTCTTTCACACAGTACTGTCGGTGTACACAGTACCACTTTTAAGAGATAATGGAGAATATACTTTTGGTAAAAGTTCTTGAATGCTGATAAAAACAGACACTTTAAGAAACCATTTTAAGTGAGCTGTTAGGATCTTCTTTTTCCTGCTACCCTTGATTTTAGGCAGTTACACAAAAACCATATCCCAGCTGATATCAATTAGACCCTCATCTGAATATTTCGCTTTAGAATCTATGACATTCAGACGATAAAAACATTTCAAAGTACTTATAAACACCATCCCTATCCAATAATTTGCCTATGTTTCAAGATGAGTTTTAAGCAATAATCTGTTCCCTGCAGGAGGTAGTGTTATAAAACCAGAAAACCCTAATTCCTTTGAGCTAGCATGCACTAATCATAATCACTCAGGGCATGATTCTACAGGAGCTCACTGTTGACAAACAGGGAGGTCCCAGCCTCCCTCCTCATTCTCAACTGCACACTCCCAAAAGCATTTGTCAGACTCTCCATTAGCCAATTCACTAACCAGCAAGGCAGAAACAACCTTTTCTTCCTCTCCACCCACTGAAACAAACAAAAAAGGAGGAGGGAAAGAAAACAGCATGGTGGGAGGAAGAGCACACCCTTTCAAGGCAAAAAAGCAGGGTACTGCCTCAGTTGCACCTGGAGCTGCAGCCACTTCAGAGTTTCAGTCTAAAAAGTATTCTAGAGAAAAGGACAAAAGCCTAAGTTACTAATTATGGAATAACTCATTTGTATCGACTTCAAACTTCTGGAAGGCTGCTGACATCTTTTACATCAGGACACAAAATACACTGACTTTCTCTTCACCAGGACTGTGTCAGCTTGAAAGAGATAACAAAAGCCCAGAAGTCTGTTGTTTACCTGACCTTAGCAGTCTGCATATCATCACAAAATCAATCACACATGTTCTAAAGTTTGCTTCTTGTACATCAGACTTCTAGTTAAAGATGATTATTATTAAAGAGCACAAAAATGAAAGCCTGGCTATTCTGAATAGCACACTGGCTTCAAGGTCAGCCAAACAAATGCACACTGGCTTTACTGACTGCCTTTCCCCCACAAACACCTACAAACAAATGCTAAACAAGTGAAAAAAAAACCCTACAAAAAATGACATTTCTTTAACATTATGGAGAAAGCACACACAGTGCCTGAGCATGGGGAAAGTCTAAGTGCTACAGAGTTTTGGTGGGTAACCACTCAGTGTCCCTGGAAGGAGAGGAGCAATAGCAAGGATGGGGTAGAGTTCGACAGGGAAGACTTCCAAGTTTTCACATTTAAGACAAACGAACAAAGGTCTGATTGACTTTCTCTACTATTCAATTATCCACTGTTCGTGCTGTAAACTGAAAGCTCCTGCAATGCAAACTGTTTTGAAAACTGCTTCTCAATTTATTTTCACAAAAGCTCTATCCACCAGGCCAGGGGCTATACTTCAAATATCTGAGAGTACTTGGAGACAAACTGACTCCATGTCGTACAGAAGAGAGAAACCCACTTTGTGACATTCCAGAAGACGACCTTTGATGCCTTGAGCTTGCTTTTCCTCCTCTACAGTGCACACCTCTACAAAAAAACTTCTGGAGGGGAAAGCTGTTCTGCCAGCATAATTTTCACTATTAAATTAGGCAAAAAAGTGCTACAGCTTTATGCTTCTCTAAGGACTCTACTTTGACATTAAATATTCATTTATGCACCTATATACAAGCAATAGTAGGGCTGAACAGCCAAATATTCCAGGCCTAAGAAATGCTTTAATTAACACTGCCTAAGCCAAAGCAATTGGCCCAACAAACCTCTGACCTGTGTACAGTCCTACATGATCTCTACTTCCCTGTGGCTAAATGAACTTGTTTCATTCAATTTGTGAGATGATCAATACTTCCATAATGTGTGGCTATTCAAAATTAAAGATTTTTCTTTACAGCTCAGTGTTCAGCTTGTACTACTTAAATCTTGATCCGAATAGAGCTCACTCTCTCATGCGCTCTTACTTGCCACTTGACAACCATTTAGGTACATAAGCAGGATTCATAAAACCTCCACCCCAAAAGTTATTGCTTTACAGATCATAAAACAAACAAAACAAACTGAAAGGTCATCATAAGCCATATCTCCTGACTTAACAATGCAATTTGAAATACCATGGAACTGAAGTTTTAGGACATCCACTACTTCATACGGCTAAAGGAACGCTTCCTTTGATTACACTTACAATCACAAGTGCATACAGATTTTCCTGCAGATTTCCCTCCTACTCCATACACCATTCTCTTCTTTTCCCCCCCTCACTGATAAAGCATGAGTTTGATGAGCACCACCATCTTTTATCAGATGTCCTGAACTATCCCAAGAGCAAATCCTCTATGAGGCCCTATAATCTAGGTATGATGACATAATACAGTATTAAAAGGTTAATGCATGTTAAATCCAAGTACAGATTTCATGTTAATTACCTCATATCTAATATACCAACAACCTAGTTCCTTTATTACAGTATTCCCAATATCAGTCTTTCTTTTCCACACTATCATTTAATTTTCCTAACTCTCAGTTTCATCCTGACAGCCAGCCCACATCTGACAGCTTGCTTTTGCCTCCACTCTTCTGACTCACTCCTACATCCATTCCTACTCTATAATTGAATCTTACAGCTTCCTCCTCTGTGCTAGTGGAGGCACAAAGAGGTCACAGCACAGATAGTACCAGTGTTAAGTCTAGATGAATTTTACCAGTCCACAGCACCCTGACATCTATACAGCTTCTGTGTTCTGAATTATCACACTCAAAATTAACACAGATGTATCACTGTATGGTACTGTAGGTTGTTTTAGGTCTTGGTATATTCTGTTGGATATCAGATTTTCCCTGAAGCACTCTTCTGGTAAACCTGAAAATATCTGAAAAAAGGTTTTCTTCTGAAAAATCCTGTCTCACTGCAAAAAATTAGAATATTAAATATTAAATAGAATATTAAAACATAGATCCATCCAAGGAGACTTTGCTTCTGGCATCTAATTCAGTATTAAAAAAATTCCATCCTCCTTTACAGCTTTATAGAAAACAGTAAGAGAACAGACTTTGTACAGATCCAGAGTTTTGGTCAAAGGGATGGACTACCTCCCAGAAAAATAATTCAATAGGCAGAACTCTTCAGCCTAGAACAAAATGACACTGACAACCATGTCACACAAGACTAAAAATCAGTAATAAGAGAAATCACCATTCAGAAATTCACCATTTCTGTTAAAACAATGAGTTCAAGTCATTACATGAAGTTAGTATAATCTGCAACCAAAGACAGGAAGAAACAAAAGCTCCTTTTTTGAAAACATATTGGAATGCTAGGTATCAGCACAAGCAAAGATGACTTATCACTACTCTCAGTGGACTGAGTGGACTCTGCTTTTCACACAAATCAGACACTGGAGCTGTATGATTAACCAAAAGAATGCTAAAGGCCTCACACAGCTCTATAGAGGAAAAAACCCTCTTAACTATAATTTAAACTAATACTAGTACCATTTTGACTGATACTTCTCAGAATAGTTAAGTGATGAAGTGCTTTGTTTTTTTCTCTTTTCTGCAATAAAATATAAGGTTTTTTATTACTACTACAAGTAAAGGTAATGACATTCTTGCATTCGACAAGATTCTGTGTATCTGAGTAAGAGATATGACTAAGTTTAATATCTAGCTTCTCATTCAGGAAGGATTTTTAAAGTATAGGTATATAAATTACCACACAGAGAATTACAGTAAAGCTTCTGTGCATCCTACTACTTGAGAGTAAGTACAGGGTAGTTCACCTCACTGATGCTACTATACCCAGATGCTCTTCCCAGAGGAACCTGAACCAGATCCCTCTGAAGCAATCCCTTAATATGCAAGCCTCAAAAGGTGCTTATTTAAACTCTTAGCATATGATGGGGCTACAGCATTGGTAAATGGGGCAGAGCAACTGACACCATCCACCTGGACTTATGCAAACAGTTTGACACTGTCCCGCATTATATCCTCCCCGATAAACTGGAAAGACATGGATTTGATGAATGCATCACTTGGTGGATAAAGAAATGACGGAATGGCTGCATGTAAGAGTTGTGGTCAATGCCTTGTTGTCCACATGGAGACCAGTGACAGGTGGAATCCCTCAGCAGCTGAAGCAGATACTGCTCAACATCTTTGTCAGCAGCACTGACAACAGGACGGAGCACACCCTCAGCACGCTCGCTGACGACTCCATGCCGTGTGATGCAATGCCATCCAGGGGACCTGGACACGCTTGAGATGGGCCAGTGCAAACCTCACGCGAGTTCAACAAAGTGAAGTGCTAGGTCCTACACCTGGGCCAAGGCAATCCCAGGCACACTCACAGGGGTGGGCAAAAAAGTGATTGAGAGCAGCCCTGTGGAGAAGGACTTGGGGTAATGGTTGATGAAAACTCAACATGAGCCATCAGTGTGTGTTAACAGCCCAGAAAGCCAACCCTGGGCTGCACCAAAAGGAGCATGGCCAGCAGGCCAAGGGGGGGATTCTCTCCCTCTACCCTGCTCTGGCTGCAACAGCTATGGAATGATAACCAGTTTACAATAAGCTTGGGTAGAGGCACAACAGCTTGCATGATAACAAAAGCGCATTATGAAATAAAGCAGTATTATCAATATGCTACTACCCTTCATTAGATTAATTAAATCTGCAGTATAAAGTCATTGCCACAAAAGAAATTTCTTCTACTAGCTACACAGGCTCTTGCCACATTTTCAGTGTTAATAATTAGCTACTGTGCTACTGAAGGAAGCCAAGAAAGAGGGTATTAGAGACAAAGCTAAAGACAGCTGGACTGGTTTTTTTCCCCCTGCTTTTGGATGGCTGCCTTCATTTCACTGGAGCACTACAAAGCAAGTTGACCATATAAGGCACTGGGATTCCCATGGAAAACGCTGACACAAATCTATCCATGAAGTCTATTTAGTTCATATATCACAGTTAAGATGAACATTCGCAGTACGTTTTTAAGTCACTTTAGAATTAAATCTTACACATACAGCATTACTTTTGCATTAACTGAGCTCATGCAAATAGCCTTCCAGAAGATTCTACAGCTTAACATTCAAGTGAATGCACTCCTTTACATAATATTAAGACCAGAGCAATTTCACAACTGCAGGTAGCATTCATAAACACAACATCCTTGACTTTGGTGCAAATGAAAAGTACCAGAAAAGCCGAATTCAGGGGTCTGACAGCAAATGAATCTCACTGTCAGCCACTGGCTGCAGCCTGCATTTATCAGAGGCAGCAACTTGCTGCATGGAAAGATTATTTGTAGCCTAGATTCCAACAAGAATAACTCTAACGAGCAAGTGCTTATAAGGAGATGGTAATACACAGTCTACAGAGAAAGGGCAGAGAGAACTGAAGAAAGAAACATTCTTGAACAGATAGGGGTGTAAAATACAGAAGACTGCAGGGGTTCCACTTGACAAGGGCAAGGGATCTTTCAAGACAATGGAAGGAAACATCAGTCTACACGAAGAGGCTAGAAAGAAATAAGTATGAACTTCAGGATTAGACATATAAATACAGGAATAGAAAAAGCTGCAGTTAGAGGTATGTGCCAGCATGACAACAGCGTCTTCTTAGCTCTAGGGTTTATTTTTCAGAAGAAACCAAGCACTTAAACATTGGGAAGAAACACTTCTGACACAGCATCAAAATTTCTAGAGAGCTCTGCCATACTTCTTATATACTACCTCCCCTTAATATTTGCATTAATCTTGTTAGATAAGAATTTCACAATTAACCTTTATGAAAGGTCAATTTTGCCAATAAAATGCACAGTTTAGTCAATACTGGTTTTCCTCTTGAAACAGATGTCCAAACCTCATAGTAAAACCACACTACCAGATCTGTTGAATAAAGTAGGACATTTTGCACCTACTTCATTTAGGTAGGACTAGAATGTAATTCTTCAATCAACACATAGCCTATTGACTCCTAAGGACAAAAAAATGTGCCTGCAGATTAACACAATCTGAACAGAACTATTCCTTCCAGTAAATGTTTGCTGCCAGACCTAGCTGCCTTTTTGCACCTCAGCAAATATACTCCATCTAACAAAGACACCAACAAAAAACAAAGCAGAAAAACTAAGCAGTGGGTAGCCAAACAAGACCCAGAACCAGTTTTATTAGAAACTGAGTACATATGTGACCATGGTAAAAATACAAAAAAAATTACAACTACCTTTGTGTAAAAGATGAAACTTTAGTCTGATCTTAAATTTGACCCTGAAGCTAAACACATTTGAAATCTATACACCAGACTGTGAATCAGGAGCCATCTCTATTCAAGTTTGGAATTAATTTGGCTAACATTCCCCTGAATTAAAAACATTCCTTAAGAAGCTGTAGATTTGTTTAATTTTATCCACAGAGGAGAGCTAAGACCAGTTCTCACAATTGTGTCACTGGGTGGACCTAAGTAGCAATTTAATGACTGCTCAATTGGTTCTTGTATCAGTAGTTTAGAAGTTACTGCAGTTACTGCTGTCCAAATGCAAACTCATCTACCACATGACTTGCCAAGTCAACAAATTAAACTTCCCTACACAAGAGTGAATGGGCATGGCAATGTACAGGAGCTGTCAACAGGATATGGGAATGCACAGGCGCTGCCTACTTGTGCTTAAGTAGGCATTTAGTCTATAACAACAACAGCACCATAGTATCTATACCTCTATCACAGTATCTATACCCCTATCAAAAGTAAATGCATTCTTAGTTCAGAAATATGTACCATTATACCAAGCAACTTCAGTTAACTTCAGAGTAGCTACAAATATATTTTTGCTCTGCAAGGTATCAACTTGCTAAAAGCACATTTTACAAGGTCTTAGGCTCTCCTTAGAAGAAATCTTTAAAGGCAGAGACTGCCTCTGTGGGATGCCTCAAATGGGATGCTGACCTTTTGTTTGAAAAGACTGTATTGATACATTTCTAGATTCAAATTTACTCCTTATCAGTCCTGCTAAATATAAAGCCCTGAGTAAAACTGAAGAAATAAATATAGCATTAACCATCCTGGCTTTAGGAATGGCACAGAAAAACCTACTACTACTGCTCTGCTGAGGACTTACTCATTAGATTGAATTAGGTTAGGCAGAAGACGACACAACTACAGCATGCTGCAGACATATGAATATCACAAGCACTCCTCTGTAACACACTAGGAAGCAAGAGGGAGAAGGAAATGAGATGGCAGGTGAGTTTTTGCCTTTCCACATTAGTCTGGGCTATATGGAAAATTAAAGTCCCATGGAAGTCCCATGGAAATCACTAATGTCTGAGACAGAACAGGTTGCTAAAGGGTCACATACTTTGCAATTAAACATCTTAAGCTGCAATGCACAAGACGTGGCACTCTACACAAACAGGAGGAGGTGATGCTGCATAGTCACTCTGGGCCTTCTTATCCAGTCACTAGCAGTCATTAGCTAAAAATTTTAGAATCAGTTATTGTCTTCTCCTTTCCTCATTCCACTCCTGCCGCCCAGGAAGAGTGAGAACAGATGGTAACTGATTATCAACAAAATTCAGCCCACCAGTCTTCACGATCATTTAGGAAAATAATGGAAATTCAGGTGAGAGAAAATCAGAAGTTTTAATATGTGATTTTGAAGTTTTAAGCCTAGTAAGATCACAAAGGTAAAGCATTCTTCAAAAACCTACAAACAGCTGACCTTGAATACATGGGGCAGTGCTCATCGACATTTTAGTCACACAATTGCATCTCAACTGCAGAGGACAGGCGTGAAAGAAGATATGCGGCAGAATGCAACACTCACTTTTTGAGCTCAAAGTGAAGAAGGACAAGTTCAGATCCAGACTATGTGAATCCAAATCAAGTTACTTTCTTGTCAAGAAACTTCCAGTAACTTTGCAGCTGTTCTTTGTATCTACATACAACATTGTTTTACTGATATACTCGTCAACAAAATATATATATCTGCACTAAAATCAATGTACGTGTTGAGCTTCAGAAGAAAAAGGTTTAAGATTGTTACAAGACTCAATTTCCATAGCCTTAATGAAAAGCAACAGGACACCCACACATTGATGAATGGATAAGGTCATTCAACTAGCTGAATAAAACTGAGCTGAGCTGTCCCACATGAAGATGGCAAGCAAAAACAATGATGACACAAAATACACTTACACCACCTTGCTGCTCTAGGGTTTGCATTTAACCACACTATTCCAAAAGCAGAGCATATAATTATCTAAGAGACCAGAAAAAGTACTTTGATAAGTACTGTTGTAAAACAGGTTTAGGTATTACCATGGATAGTTCCTTTTACTAAGCAACTCATTTAGCTAAAACAGATGCAAACCCTGTGCTTGGCTATGAGTTGTTTATTGTTATAGAGAAGGGAATATCTAGAAAGATGCATTTAAGTTATAGCTATAGTTCTGGAGAACCTAGAAGGTATCATTTTAAACTTGAGCACTAAAAAAGGATGCTCCAAGTATACCAAGGGCTGTAGAGTTTGGCCACAAATCTGCAAGCCTCACAAATAATTCTACTGAAGTTGTGGTATTTACAGAAGCTTAAGTGTTTCCAGGAATAGAAGCAAGATCCAGTTCTTGGGTCTGTTTCTCACTACTTCTATGGTAAAGCTGTATAAAGACTTATAAAGAAATCAATTATTGTTTCTTACACAAGCATTGAAAATTGAGGTTTTCAGATTAAGGTATTGATTCATAATGTTCTTAAAAGTGATCAACAATAGTTGGTGAAGAAGTTATCAAGTGTAACATGAATTGATGCTATCACAAATAACAAAAAAGAGGCTCACAGTGTTAAATTTTCCTTATGCTTTAAATTGCTGTGTTCAGGTGTCTGTGGAGTATAACAATGAGATTAGAAAACTGTTGGACTGAAATGTGGCCAGTGCCTATAAAGGTACACCAAAGCCCTTGCTCCAGGACTTCCCCATTCTTATTTGGGAAGCTAATGCTATCTAGGGAAGAAGTCTACGCATGCTTGTGCCTTAAGCCATCTGTGTAATGGAGACAGCATTCGTGCAGAAGCCAGCAGCAAAGACTGGATGTAGGTAGGTAAAAAAAGGAAAACTCAGAATCATCACCTTGAAAAAGAAGTGATTCTGTGTTTAATTTTCACTTCCCCTTGAGAAACCTGATAACAAAGCCAGTTTTCTGTAATTTGGAGCTCATTTGGATATCAAAAAATCAGGAGTTAATATTTATAAGTGTATTTAGAGAGCACTGAGGTAACAAAATAACTATCTCTAAAATAAATGTCTACCCAACTGCAACGTGCATTACTACACAAGTTCCAAGTACTGTTTTGGTAGGTACCTCTACATGTCTAACTACAGGCCTAGCAAGAATATAATGCTGCAGAATATGACTATGTAGTTCAGAATGAACATTCCATTTACTAGTTTTAGCTTGGGCAAAAGTCTAGCTAGAACAGCTTGAATGAAACAAGAATCCAAGGAAAAAAAGCACCTTATTGTTGATTATGAGACATCTATGAGCTAGCCTCATTCAACTATGAAGTAATGACTCCCTAATTACAGCAATCTTCCCTATTAATTCTTAATATTCAAAATTACCCTGTACTTAAGGTCTTGAACTGAAGATATGAGGTCTAAATGAAGGTTAAATGTGGAACTGCAATACACTATATGTCTTGCTCATAAGGAAATGGCTTATTTCTTTCATTTGTGAATTGATCTACATCTCAGAACTCTGGCACGCAGACTAGTACCAGAGAAGCTGAACAGCTGATGGCCCTTGTATCACCAGCAATCTCCTCATTACTGCAAAGAAGCACACAGCTACTGGCAGAAGACAGGCAAACTGGCACCACCCTTATTCTTCAGGTGTCATTTATAAGCTGGCAGCATGAGTTTCCTCAGTTAAACTGTACCTTAATCTCAGATGACTGTACTGTGCTATCTTATGGTTCTTGAACTAAAGTAGTAGCAGACCCATCCTAGCACACCAAAGTATGAAATCTATTTGGCAAAACTGGGAAATTTTAGTGAAAATGACAAATGAGCACTATGACTGAAGCACGCGTGTAACTGAAAAACCAGAAGTACGAGATTATCTTCAATGTCATTTATGAAGTGCTTAAACTTAGCTTCTGTTTTAAGAATTCCTGTTTGCCTTTTAGCTAATTTCTGTTCTCAACTTGAACTGAGTCATTTTTTCCATTACTGCAAGCAAGCTACTTTGTTTTTGTTGGATGCTTTAAGTCTAAGCATGTTCAGAACATCACAAATACAGAACTATAGCTAAAGCAAGATAAAATTTGCTGAAATTAACAATTCAAATGAGCTTGAAGATAGAGTTACAGCCCATTTATTTAAAAAAATCTTTCAACTACTTTAATATCAGTATACAAAATTGAACCCATTCCTTCTTTGCCCTCAAGTATATAGCAACAGTTTTATCACCTCTTGGATTGATTTTAGAGACCCAACCTTTAGATCTTTTTACCAACAGAGATCTAAACTTATACCATCTCATATGCAAGAAGGTAACCAATTGTGTAGTTTTAATTTATCACTTTAAGATCTTGGCTTTCTATAAAGGAAAACTTAATAAAAATCAGAGACTGTTGAAAGATCCTCTCATTAGAAATAAAGTCTTTGAAGAGCAGTACAGCATTTCTTTTATTTAATAGCTATTACATTAAATGTGTGAAGACACTATTACAAAAAAAAATACATTTTGCAAGATCAGATAATTTCACATGACAGCATTCCTGTTTCCAAAAAATGCCAAAATATTTACAGGTTGGAGTAAAGTTTCTCTAAGGAAGCTGAATAATTATGTCTGCCCAACTAAATAAGGTAAGTTACAAAAAAAACCAAAAAAAAACAAAACCCAAAAAAAACCCACCACAAAACAAAAACAAAACACACCACAAAGCAAACACCAAACAGCCTGTCAACAATTCCCCCCCCCCCCCAGTACTACTATAGTGCATCTCAATTACTGATTAATCAGTTACAGATACAAATATAGTACAATCTATGTTTGACAGAATGGTGCAAAAGTAAAAAAAAAAATTTCTTCGAAAAAGAATCAAACATTAAAATGCAGGCAAGTATATTTCACGTATTTGATTGTGTTCTTCCTCCCCAAACTTCATACACATCTTCCACTATGAGGTACTGTAGAGCAGGAATGATGTCTTCAGAGACCTGTGCAAAGCCACTGTTCCATTAGAAATTTCTGCTGTGTCTCTATGCCATTATGAGAGAAAAGCCATTGAATACAGCAGTTAGCACATAAATCCCATATTACTGTAAAAACTAAGAGCTTTAAACATCAGACCAGGATCTCCAGAAAGATCTATATCCACATCTGCAGAGTAATTCAGGTTTTCTGGAAGAGATTTCTACTTCAGTAGCCAAAAAGCTACCGGAGTGTAGAAAAAGCCAGCAGTGTCTCCAAAAAGGAAAAAAAAACCACCCAAAACAAAACAAAAAAAACAAACAAACCACCCCAAAACAAAACAAGAAAACCAGACAGACAAGCATTAGTTAGGACACCAGCAACAGTCCTGATCTCTCCAAACAATACTCCTGAAGAAGTATACTGGGCATCTATGTTTCTGTATCTAATTCAAAGCAGACAAACTAATCATACTTTCATAAAAAAAAAAAAAAGCCACACCCAAAAGTACCTTCTGTTGAAACTTATTTCTCATCAAGCCAGTGTACCCTGGCACCTCTCAGTCACCTGTTTACATGTCATTAAAAAAAAAAAAGAAAGTCAAAAGACAATGTAAGACAAGATTGCTGCAAATTCTAGGAATATAAGATAACCCATGTATTAAGTAAACATTTGCTTACTTACACAGCACTAAAGTTAACAACTGCATTTTACATTTCTGCTTTGTGGAACAAAGAACACTCTGCTATAAAAAAAAAACTTGTTACTCTTTTTGTAACTAATCTTTTCTGCTTGGTATGCTACAACAACTCCTCCTTTCCACTCATTTCTCTGCTTCCTATGCCATGCTTTTCAGGAATTAAGACCACATTTCTGTCCAGACTAACTTTGCAGTAGGTGGAAAGATTACAACACATGCCTACCTACCTGCCAAAAAAAGTAAGCTCTGAGATCCAGGAATAGATTGAGCAAAGACATCCCTGTTCAGCAGACTGAAGCCTGTATGCTCGCATTCAGACTGGAGAGAAACTCCTTGCTCGGACTGACTAAAACAGGAAAGACAGTGCTACATGCTATCAAGGTCAATGTAATATCAAACAGCATTCTGGAACTGCTGGATAAACGCACATAGGAAAAAGATGCGTAAAGCAAAATTAATTTTATTTCTTCTGGTAACCTTGGGAACAGAAAAAAAAGTAAGGCAATAGAATACAGCAAGAAACAGAAGGTTGTTTGGTACATAACTATAGTATCTCTATAGCATCGTATCTCTAGTTATGTACTTACTTTCCATGGCCAAGGATTTGAGGAAGTCAGAATTCCTTAGACCCTAAAAATCAAAAGCCTCATAACTCAGATTAAGCAAAAAAAGAGTCTTTAAAGTAGAAGAAAATCCCTCATTTTTATTCACCTAAAAGTAAGCAGACAAAGGCTAAGCTAACATCCTCCAGATACTTCAGGGGCAGAAGTAGTAACCCCTTCCACCAAACACTCAATAATCAGCATCTAAAGATACTTTATATACTTTAAATACAGCCCACCTCGTAACAGAGAGTAGTACCATGCTCACTGCATCTACCACTTGAGAGCTAAATCAGAAAAGTTGTAAAACCAGTGCAACAGCGGTTTTTGGTCTTCAAGGACCAGTAGAAATTTTTGGTTGTGTTTTGGGTTTTTCTCTTTTACATCATTTTTGGCAAACCACAGCTCTATTTTGCCTTTCACCTTCTTAATGGTCACCCAAAAAGTACCTTCCACCAAAAAGAATTCTTAGTGTGACTTGGCTGTTGGGAAAGATCCTTACGATTTTGCACCTTTCGATGCATTAGTTGGGGTTTTTTTTGCAGCCTTAGGGCATAACGACAAAAGCTTTTTTTCTTTAAAGGCAAAGTTTCAGTATGGCTACTAGGAACACAGATTAAGGAGGTTGCATAATTTTTATTCCAGTTTATATAGGACCCTTGGGAACATGTTAGCAGAACTGTTTTGTGGTTTGCCTGCATATATTGCCAGCTTTCCTTCTGCCTACAAGTCAGATTTTTGTCAAAATCTAAGCCTGAAGTAGTGCTAGTTACAAGCCTCCATGAAAACCTAAAATAAGCAGCAAGCTTTCACACAGACTAAAAATTTCTACAACAGTTAAATGATGGTTTTATAGGTTTAAATAAGTAGTCCCCTGGGAACAGCACAGAACACTAGCAACTAATACAATTTCACCCAGTTTTTGTCTTCAATTTCCAAAGCTAAACTAAGGAAGAAACAGTAGATCTTTCATCTAGGCAGTACATTTAATTCTAAGAAACAGATTCATGGAAGTGTCCTTCTAAGCACATTATTTGTCACTTCTGCATTCAACAGGCTTTATAGTTAAGCAATTCCACACCAACCTCTACAACTGCAGGTGATCAGCATCACTGCTGCATGAAAATGTACATATTTGTCAACCTATCCTTGTTTCCTGCTATTCAGTCAGTATAAGCTGATTCAGTGCAAATAAACACTAACTCCCTAAAACAGCAGCCATGGAAGTAAAGGTTGGGCAATAGCAAGAGTTTGTTGTTTTAGGAGAGGAATTTAAGGAAAGTAAGTATTACAAAGAAAAGACTTATGTGAAAAAAGAAACAAAAAACTTTGGATTGTAAGCAGGGCCTTCAAACAAATACTTCCTGACTTCTTGGAAAAAAATCACGGATTGAAAGCAAGTGGCAAATGCAAGGCTCAACTGTCATTTGGTTTTTAGAATAGACGACCAAAGTTATGAGTTTGCTGCAGTATTTGTCTCCTGGAATTCACAGCTGCTTGGCTCCAATTTCCATCTGCAAAATGGATAATTTCCATTTTAGGAGACCAGCTTGCAGGAGGTCAGAGCAATCTGGCTATACTTGATTACACATCATAGTTGGTTACAAACTGAAGGACTAGCCTGTGCCAGCACATGCACAAAATAAAATCTAAGTTGATCAAAGCAAGTTTACTAGGACTTCATCAACCGAGGCAAAAGTTGCCCTGAACTTTACTCCTGAGATTCAACTGCTACTGGAGAATTTAATATCTACTTCTAGCAGTTTTAGTTCAAATGCTGGATGAAATTACAAACTAAATAATCCCATATCACAGTGATGGAGAGGCAGGATTTTGGCTTCATGCATTCAAAATTTCTCTATCTCCTAATTTGTGGCATGTACAACTCATACATTTACCAATTAGCAAATGCAGAACATCCATTCTTTTCCTTCCCCACAGTCCTTTGCAGGAAATCAGGGGAAAAAAAAAGGATCAGCGATTTATGGTGCTTAGTGGAAGTACAACTTGTTACAACTACTGGCAAAACACAGGAGAGAATTATGGCAATACAGAAAATTCAGAATTAATTCAGAAGCGGGACACTTACATTGAAACCACAGGTCAAACCCAACGCTAACACTATAGCAGAGACTTGAAAGTTAAAGCTTGTCAATGTAAACATTCTCCTAAAAGAAAAAAAAAATTACTGACATTGGCTTCAACTCCCAAGCTCAGAAAGAATGCTGCAAAGGTTTATTGCATCAAGGATTCAGAGATTTCAAGCCAAAATTTTAGCTTGTTGTTTTATGGCTGAAGAGCACTGTCAATCAGCTAAGCACCTGTTCTACCTGTACAGTAACTGTAAACTCTAAAAACAGTACAAAGACATGGTGATATTGCGCATTAATTACATCACTACTACACATCTGAAGGTTCTGGAGCACACCTGCCTATTCAACCCTGAACACAGGGGACATCACGAGAGTCAACAGAAACTATATGACATGAAGACACCTCTTAATAGCTGCAAAGAAAAGCCACTCAGTGTTAAGAATTAGTAACCATAAAATATAAGTTACACTTGAAGTGGGAGGGAGAAAAGTATATCAACTTGGACAACAGCCATCACAGCAGCCTGTTTTAAAAGCAGGCTAGCACTCATTGGGGTAGAAATGAAAAGTTGTTTAAGTGAAATAGATCAGAAAGTCAAAGATATTTAAATACTTCTAAAGCTAAGTAGACAAACAAAACTGTTACAAGTTTGCTCTAATCTACAGCCTTCTGATACTTGTCTATAAAAGATACCTATTCCTGTTGCAAAAATGCAACTTTTCTTGACCACAGCAGCTTGTAAGTACAGCATCTTCAGCAAGAGGTTTCCAGTAAGCTTTCCTCAATACTGCAAGTCCTACAGGCTTTATCATAACCAGTTCAATCAGACCTTTTGCACTATTTTGATGAGATGCAGCACTTCCCATTGATTCTTGCTTTTCTGGACATTACCTGTGACAGAGACAAAGGGACACACTTGATGGCAAGTCAAAAGTCTCACATTAAAAAAGCCTCAGAGTACACATTCAAATCCAAGACAGCAAAGCAGCCACATCACTGACTCAATTGCAGAAACTCACCCCTTGCTGCCTAAAGGGAGGATTCTCCTATTTTGACAGACCAGTCCATTCAGCCAGTACATTACAGCCCTGCTGTATTTTTCAATTTAGACACTGTGCTCAGTGTAATTTTCAAATTAAAGGCTACTCTCACTCCCTCCAGCCCCCTTGCAGAGAATGGGGCAGACACATTACCTTTCCCTAGTTATTCCAGATGACCCCATCACTCTGCTACTCATCAGCCTTTGACACAGCTTCCCACAGCATACTCCTGGGAAAAGCTAGCAGCCCATGGCTTGGACAAGTGCACCCTTTACTGGGTTAAGAACTGGCTGGATGGCTGGGCTCAGTGAATGGTGGTGAATGGTGCTATATCCAGCTGGTGGACGGTCCCTGGTGACATCCCCCATGATCAGTTTTGGGCACAGTCCTGTTTAATATCTTTACTGATGACCAGGATGAGGGGATGACAGGCTGTGCCAAGGGAGGTTTGGGTTGGACCTGAAGGTTAGGAAGAAATTCCTCAAGGAAAGGATCACTGGGCATTGGAATGGGCTGCCCAGGGAGGTGGTGGAGTCACCATCTCAGGAGATGCTTAAGGAAAGACTGGATGTGGCACTTAGTGCCATGGTCTAGCTGACAAGGTAGTTTAAGGTCATAGGTTGGACTGGACCTCAAAGGTCTTTTCCAACCTAGTTGATTCTGTGATCACATATTAGGAAGAACTTCCCTTCACTTTTTTTTCATTCTCTGCTAAACTGGCAACAGTATTGCTGTTGTGTGCATATAGTGTTTTGGGCAAGGACCGAATCATATTTATCCTCTAAGAAATTGACAACTTTCTGCAATATTGACTACAGTGGTTAATAACTTCCTTCCCAACATTTGTTATCATAGAGTCAGGTTCCACCCACTGATCAATTCAAGCCACTGCACTGTCTAGAACTTTAAGTCCTACATGCAGAAGGCAAGAAGATTGCAGAACCCCCCCCCCCCCCCACATAGTACATCCAGTTTAGGCACAATCTGCATCTTAACCTAAGATTTTAAGAAAGATACTTATATGCAACTTCTAAAGCCAGAGCATTACTAAAACTGGACTTCACCCTGACACACCTACAGGTTGGGCAGACAGATGAGTGAGAGCAGCTCTGTGGAAAAGGAACTGGGGTGATGTTTGATGAAAAACTCAGCATGAGTTGTCGGTACGAGATCACAGCCCCGAAGGCAAACCATACCCTGGGCTGTGTCAACAGGAGTGTGGTTAGCAGGTCAAGGGAGGAGATTCTCCCCCTCTCCTCTGCTTTTGTGAGACCCCACCTGGAGTGGTGTGTACAATTCTGATGCTCTCGACGTAAGGGCATGAACGTAAGGGCTTGCTTGGAGCAAGCCCAGAGGAGAACCACGAAGTTGGTAACAGGACTGGAGCATGACCCTGGCAGACCAGGTTGAGAGAATCAGGGCTGTTAAGCCCAGAGAAGAAAAGGCTGCATGAAGACCTTATAGCAATCTCCCAGTACCTAAAGGGGGCCTACTGGGAAGCTGGAAAAGGACTTTTTGTCAGGAACTGTAGTGACAGAAATAGGAGTAATGGGTACAAATAGAAAGATAGGAAACTTAGACTAGATGTTAAAAGAAATTTCCTACTGTGAGTATGGTGAGACACTGGAACAGGCTGCCCAGGAAGGTTGTGGATGACCCAGCCCTGACAGTGTTCAAAGGCAGTTTTAGTAAGGCTTTGACCAACCTGATCTAGCAGGAGGTGTCACTGCCCATGGCAGGGGTTTGGTTGGGATTAGATGATCTTTAAGGTCCTTTCCAAGCCTTAATAAGCCTATGATTATACGAAAAATAATTGGGATTAAGGAGATAAATACCTTAACAGAGTCATAATATTCTCAGTGAATCAAGAGTCATCAGAAGTGCCAGAAGCATTTCACAATCTACACTCTAAGCCTGACAAAAGCCAAAGTATATGGAAACCTTCGGTTTACATATTTGGCTTTATAGGAACAATTCCTTGTATTCTGCAATTAAGCAAAATTAAAACATTCCAGAGAGAAATTCATAGTGCACTCATGGGTTTGGGGTATCCTAACAAGGAGGAGGAAGTGCAGATGTAAATATCATGTGTCTCAATGGTTGCTGATAGTACCAAAGGAACCAACCCTCATCAGACCTTTCACAGAGAAAGAAATCCAAGTAGGGCACATGCTCGACTTCTATAAACACCAGCACCCTAATAAGGTCTCTACAGATTAAGACTTGAATTTGGAGACTGCTTTTATAATTCTAAAAGCACCAATAACAAACCACTGCTGCTTATTTATTAAAAGGTACAAGGCAGATGAATTTGATTGTAAAAAAACCCAGTTTCTGGAACATGAGTAGACCAAGGAGACAGGAGGACAGAAAAAAGAGAAAGGGCGGCAATTTACCTGGATTAAAAACATTCCTACCTCTACCACTGTTCTATTTTAGGACCAGAAGATTGTTTTTTACCCTGTGTTTCCCAGTGCCCACTTTCATCTAGGTCATAGAACTTCTTAAAAAGAGAAACTTATGCAACTGTATGGAGTAATATGTGTCTCATGAATCGTAGCTACCAAAAGACAAGTACAGAAGTGTATTGATAAAAAGTTAGTGATGTCACTCCTACTTAAGCGACACTCCTCAGCTTTACAGCCTACTATGAACTCAAATGCAGAACAGCTGAATCCAGATCTTAAACCATTTTTGTTTTAAAAATTGAGGGTTCTTACTTAAAGTTTAAAATCCAAGTAATACTTGCAGTTTAAGCTGCAATGAAGCAGTCCAAATCAGTTGACTTCGGCTGTTAATTATTTAAATTCTGCATAAGCACCCTTCAAATAGTAATAGAATTCAAAGCATGTTATCAAATACATTATCAGCAGTGAAACACGACAAAGCAAAATAAGGAGAAAAAAGCACCAAGAAAATTCTCTCGTGTTTAAGTCATTTAGCTTGGCAATATAAAATAAAATTAGATAATTACAGAGAAGAAATTAAAAGGACCCAAACTCCTATAAGAAATGAAAGAATAAAGTCTTTCAAATGCTGTCATAAGAGTTTGTCTTGAAAAGACAAAGTACTTGTTAAAATATGTGCAGGTAAGAAGCTATTGAGATACAAAGCCCTTGGAGGATCTCCCAAAAGGGGGAAATTACACATTAGCTCTTAAAGCCAACACTTCAGTCATATCTCTGTGTAGCTGATGATAAATGATGCCACTGAAGAAGATATGGTTCTGATGCCAAGGTTTCTTAACAGAAAGTTACTTTTAAGTGCTATTTGGTCTTTTATTTGAATCTCCACAGTTTGCCTGCCTTCAACTTTTAGCGATGCATTTATTTATATACTGTGTTTTGGAAGCCAAAAAAATCCACCACACACAAGAAATCATAACAAAAATCCTAAAAACAAACTTAAAAGGAAAAGTATTTTTAATAGTACTACTATCATGCAAACTTTTCTGTGCCAGAGCTTTCTTGGTTTTATGTTTTAATCCAGCATATGCACCTGACATGGCAGGTGTCTTATTCTAAAAAAGGATGTCAAACCATAATTGCAGCAACAGCTTTTGCAACCCACCATCTTAATAATCACAAACTTTGTTTTAGTAGGCTTTCCTAGCTTTTGCAAAGTCTTTGTAAATCAAACTGCAGCTGTTATCTTCTCTTAGGAACTGCTCAATACACATCCAGAAAAACTCTTGTTTCCATGTTCCTTGTACCATAGAACCTACTAATGATTAGGCTCCAGAAAGTTATGACACTTCGTTCACAGGCACAACTATTCTCACAAAATTAAGCTTCTTGCAGAAAAAAATTCTAATAGTGCTCATCTCCAGCAGTCATATCTTAACAGCTACTTGAGCTTGCAAATGCTGTTTGCTATAATTACAACTGACATGTTTTTTATTATTATAGAGTACAGCAACCTCCTCAATTGCTGAGAAAACAACTGAGAAAGCGCTCTCCCACCTCCAGTTCCCACATGGGTAAGTGGTAAAACACTTTACAAAATATATAATGTATCTTCTGTCATTTGCACCAAGTTGTTCCCTGTTTTCCTTAAAACTGGTAGTTTTTAAATCACCACTGCTGTATTTACCTAGAGCTATAAATAAGACTTGTTTCTACAGTAACTTCATGCGCTTTCTTAGGAGTCATGTTTGATAGATCCAGCCAAAGCCCACCTTCAATATTTAATAAGTCTATTAGAAGTGTTAAGCACAAGTGACACTAGACCTGTTAAGTTACTCCTCTGCAGGGATGCAGGAAAGCTGTTTCTCTTCCTAAGTGTACAAATACCTGATAAGCACTGTGACTTACAAGCATTAGCATCCACTATCACTATTAAACACATACAAAACAGCTACAGAGAGCCAAGTGCCAAGCATCTGGCTAGGCTGTCTTGCAAGGAAGTAAACGATGAGTGACCAAAAAGCCACATCCAGAGAGGTTCATAAACAAAAACTCACTGACAGTCCCAGCGCTAGCACAACTCACCCCCTCTGCTCTGTTATACTCAGGAACCAAGAAACTGACATTACACAAAAATTCTTCTTTCAGAGGTAAGCACTAAACTTTTATTTTCTACTGAGGAGATGAAGTGCAGGCTCCTCATAAAAAAACAAGACCTAAAATACTTCTATTTGCTACAGTAGCTGAATAAAACAAAAGTGGTGAGAAATTGTGAAGTTTGGCAAGCTTTAAGACATTATTTTATATGATTGGATAGAAATGAGATTATTACTTATTACGAGTCCACATTCGGCCCACAGACACAACGTTAGCACCCCAATTTTCAGTCTTCATTTTGGAAAAAACCTAAGGTTTCATTTTGCCCAAATTTGCAGCAGATTAAAGCACCATGTTTAAAAACATTTCCAAATAACAGATTAGCAGAACAACTTAAAGAGCGCTGACTTTTTATGACAATTGAAATAAAAATACAAAAAAACCTTAATTCTGCAACAACAATAAGCAGGGTTACTTATTTTCTAGAATACATGACTAGTAGTTGCAATACACAGTGATTGAGGAAATAATACAAGCAGTTTCAGATTGTTTCATCTCTGGGATGAGGAGATACACTTTTAGAAAATTGGCTTATTTTGATAAAATTACTCACTTTAGCTTACTTATTCAAGTATAACTTGCATCTATTTGCAAACACACTGCAAGCAACAGCACTTTTGTTAAAGCTTGGGATAACACATTCTGCAGCCTTAAAATAAAAACTTTTCTACTTCAGTAAGAAAAGCATAGGTTTTCAGCCAAGAGTGCTAAAGGAAATTTCAGGATATTTGTAAGCTGAGAGTTTCAAAGCCATAAGTCTGAGATGGTGTTCCAGTTTCAAAAGGGGCCCACAAGGATTCCAGCTTTGACAGAGGAATGCAGCTCCTCAGTGAAAGCTTCATCTAAGTGACCTGCTTCAGAAGGCAGCACTGACCACACACACACAGTGTACATCCTTGTCAGATGTGTTCACCTTGGTTACCAGATGAAGATACTGTTATTTTGCCTTAGACAAATACTTGCTTCAAGTGTGAAATTTTAAGAAGAACTCATAAGGTAAGTTCATCCTTTAAGATTAGAGATTTGTTAGAATTACTAACAAACAGGTTTCATGTTAACATTCACCTCAGTCCTTCTGTGAAAGAGCAAAAAAAGAAAAAACCCTAGGAAACTGAAAAAACAAGAGATATATCTATCTAGATAGATATTTTTATCAGATCCACAACATAAAGCTAACAATTGCAAGTAATTCCTTGATGTACAAGAAACCTCAAATACTCAAGAAGTTTGTCTATATAGATGACTCTGGTTACTCTTCTAGCTTCACAGTCAGGGCGGTCAAACAAACTCCAAAACTAAATAATCACCCCAGAACTAAATTAATAGTAATAATAATAATAATAATAATCATCACCCCAGATTATTATTGTCTAATAATCATCACTAGCTGGCTAACTGATCACATCATAGCAAGCTGCCATGGTTCCAACTGAAGACCCTGAACTACAATCATAACAGGAGAAAATAAATCAAAGCATATTTCAGACTGAACTAAAAATAATTTAAAAAAATAATCAGTGAGAGACTTGATCCTTTTGAATGTTTTAGGGTTACAACCATTTCTAACAATAGCTTACAAATAATTTAGTATGAGAATCAATGGTCATGTGCTAGTTGTAGACCAAATTTAAGCATTCAGAAACTACAGTATTATAGGAACTATTTATTTGCCTTCTTGAAGATAAACCTACTTCTGTGTGTAGGTCCAAAATCAGGCTACATTTGATTTTCAGGGGCTTCACCCTCTTCTCAAAGCCAGCTCCACATTTCACTCTGTTTAACAGACCTTTAGAAGCCATTAGCCTAACAAATACATTATTGGGGTAAGTGCTAACATCACTCAGGCATAAATGGGAAACAGTCTTGATCAAAAACTTCATCATATTGCTCTAATTTTGGTTTTGCCAATGAGCCATCAAAGATTCAGAGTTTCCAGGATCAGCACAGTGGCTGATTCAGTGTGCTCAATAACTGAAACACAAGAGCTGGGTACCAGATCTTGTCAAAACAATGCATTAAAAAAGAATAATTCAACGATACTTCCCCCCCACCAAGTACCGTGATCATCTTTTGCCTTCTTGTATTCTATCTTACAGACCTGAAATTACTAGAAAGGAAAGAGCTGAGGAATGCCACTACTCTTATGCCACGCTTTCCATTGACTGTCATTTCAGGAATAGGAAAGTAAAGGAGCCTGGAATGTCTCCACCCATCCAGCAGCACCAGAAGCTGACCAGCTTAGGGATGGCTCCACTGCCTTACAGCTGCATTCCAGTTTGCATTTTACACTTGTCAAGATCAATGAAGAAAAATATACTGTTGGGCACTGACAAAACATTTGTTAGGCAAATGCCCTCATATGCTGCATGTCTTATTTGGTGTGATCTAGATTTATACTACAATACAGCAGTAATAAGATTTAATTTACAGTTTCTTGGCTGCAAGAATCCCAGAAAGGTATTGCACTCATGCTACAGTTGTTCAAAACTACCTCCACATAGCTTTCAGAGCATATTAGTTCATCTAAGTTCTAATCCACCCAGAGGTATCCTTGGATAAAATTTCAGTATTTGCTAGAACAAGTCATGTTCCTCAATTCCACATGGTGTGAGTCCAGCCTTGGGAAACACAATTACGCAGAGAGACTACCAATCTGCTGGGCTCTCAGTTTTTGAGAGGATTGCACTAAGTGTCTTACTAGCCTAAGTAATAACTTTGAGAAAGGGAGCAACTGAGAGCATGAGCAAAGGGATAAACAAGTAAAGAACTGCACAAGAGCCTGTCAAACCATCTGTTCCAACTAAAACGTAGCATATATTGTTAAGCCTGGAATACAGTCCCTCCAGTAAATCTACTGGTGATTCATACTGACTGCTCCCATCTCCTAGCCTCAGATTTAGCTAACAACTTATAATATTCAATGTTTTTTTACCAAATTCAATCATTTGGTAAAACAGTATTCTTGCTACTACAATGTCAAAATCATAAAGGCCTTAAATCAAGTGTATTCACATCAATTGTATTAATACATAAAAAAGCACATCTCGTCTACTCTTACAAGGTGCTTTTTGATGGCTTATCATGAGAAAGTGTTCTAATAATACCAAAAATATACTAGAACACATAGAAAACCAGAGACCAAGCTGTACTGTAAAAGCAGCATTAATGCTACAGTGAAATTCATATCTAGAGACCAAAAGAAATTGTCCCTGAACATTAGCTTCACTAATACTAAATCCTTACCAGCTGAATTCATTCTTACACTGGAATGCAGAGCTCTTCCTCCACGACTAGCAAGTTTAAGAAATCTGTCAGTTACACTAACATGAAAACTGGCTTTAAATATTTTAAGTAATTTCTGTATGCTAGAATTCACTTGGATTATTCTGTTTGTGCACAAGCAATACCCATAGCAATGAAAATACATAGAAATCCCAGGTTCAGACTTGATGGAAATAAAAAACCTAAAACGGTGAAGAGATTGTTACTCGTTTCTTTCATAAAACACCAAGGAGAACACAATTTTCTGAATACAGTATTTAAATTTCCACTATTATACTCACAGTGTGTTATGGAAAATCACACCTTTTTTTCCCCCCCTCTTCTTGCCTACCTTTCAAAGAGTAAAAAAAAGTTTTTTTAAAAGCTTAGACGACAACATCAGTAGGAAGTCAACAAGTACTTACTGTACCACCTGAACCTAGCTACTGTAACTACAGAGAGAAAGATCTGTGGCCCACACAAGAACCAATTACAAAAGGGAATTTAAACAAATATGCCTCTATAGTCTGATCACTGAGTGAAGTCAACAATACATTTATTTCTGGACTAATTTTCTCTGTTTATCTTGTAGCATAGATAAATAGGGAAAAAAAGCCACAATAAAAGAATAATAAAACAAGCTGAACAAACTACTCCAAAATTCTCAGTGGTAGAACATCCACAATGAGAGCATTAGGAGGTTTGGTGATTAGTAGGTTGGTTCCTCTCCAAACAGTGAGACTTTGACATCAGTTTTGTAACTGAGTACAAACCTTTCAGTATGAAATGAAGTCCACCTACTCGACAGTTTTGAGGAGTTAACAAGTTTACCATATGCACCAGTATTTTCATTCTCTGAAAGAGTAATGGTAGAAGTCATAGCCAGGAGGTCACTAGGATAGCTTTGAGCTATTTCCATACCTTCCTCACCCTTGGTTGTTAGGTGCTGCTGCTATGATGCAAACATTCTAGAGATTTAAGACTCTGGCAACCTGGTCTTTGATCTTAACAGCTTGATGTGCTGCAGCCCCAGCTCAAATACATGAGCGGTATCATACCATTCATCAGAAGGAATACAGACAGTGCAGCCATAATGCCCTCTATCAAATTCTAAGGCAAAGGGATCCAGTGCTGGTAGATTTTATGTTGCTTTTGCATCACTGGTTGCAGTTTGAAAGGATGTTGTAATATGAACACACTTGGTGCCAGAGGTATCCACACTCGTTACCATATCAGGTACTAAGAATATGCCACCAGAAGCCACGACAGAACTTTCCACATAAACAGCTGCAAAAACTCCTGCAAAGGAAGGTACTTCTAATAAATAGATCTCGTAGAACCCAAAGGAAATAACAGCAATAACTGTTCTTACTCAGAGTAAGCAAACATTCTGTGAAACACACAATCTTAATTAGTATTCGGGGATAAACAGAGCAGAGTCCTACAACAGTGGCAGCAAATCAAAGTAACACTGCATACTGCTCTATCTGCAACCTAGTAGGTAACTATAATGTTGGCAAAACAGTTTTACATTCATATTCAACTGAGCACCTCAAGAGGTGCAGAAAAACACTTTGATACAGAGAGATAGCCTTAGAGGAATTTTGCTTTAAATTAAACTGTAGTTGTCAGACAAAAAAGATTACATGAATTCTTCAACAAGGAGCTGGGGGCTTCACCAACAACATCCCCTGTGGGTGCGCAATAATCCCCATGCACAAATAGCCAAGAGAATTTCCCTTATCTTACCTCAAAAGCAGTACCCTTCCCAGAACAGGTAAGATCAGCACAGCAGGACATGTTCTTTCCATGCTGTGTGGTGGAATCAGGCTACAGCACTCACCTTCCTCACCCAGAGAGAAGTAGGCCAAAAACAAGGTTACTATCTCCTAGGTCTGAGCAGCCTCAGAGAAAAAGGGCAGTCAAAAAGCAGGCTGCATAAACTGTGATACACACAATAAATTGTGATACAACCACAGCCTAATCTCAGCCAGTGCTGAGGTGTGTGCAGGTACTCCACACTGCATACGCGATATTCCCAGAGGAGCAATGTGCACAGGAAATCCAGCCTTCCAGGAAACTGGCCACATCGTGGTCCCCCCCCACTACATGCAGTCTTTCCGTGGTGCTGTCCAGAAAGGGTGGGCTCCACTTTCCTGTACAGAGCTCCACATAACTTCGAGAGAAACTAATTTCAGCTATTTAAACAATAAATTCCAGTCAGAGCTAGTGAACTAAATTCTCTTTCTTGAAAGCCAAGGAAAGCAGAAGAGAGTCCAAACTCTGAGGAATGATAGGCGTTAAGCTTTTGGGATGAAAGAACCGAATCCCACTATGAAGAAATACATCTGCCTAAGAAGAGATCAGGTTTTATTGAAAATATTATATAGCCTCTTCTTAAAATCATTTCGGAATATGCCACTTCTACCCCCCCACTCTGGAGACACTAATAATCTGCAAGGTCAGAGCTCACCTTTGAGCTTCCTTCTTGTCTCAAGTTCCCCTCACATTCCATTGTTAAGGCAGATTAGAAAAGCTGCACTTCAAGTTAGAGCTCATCCTGCATAACAGCTGTATGAAAGTGCAACATTCAAACTTCTTCCTCCACTGGAGAAATGGCATTGACATCTGATTGTAAATTTAAGTTCTCATTTAAAAGTCTTCTGGTCTTACAGATACATACACATAATATGTATATAATGCAGATCATGCAGGACAATATACAGTATCCTGCTGCAATATGCTACATTGCGTATATATCTCATAGATAGGAAAACCCTACATAAGGGTTTTGTCCTTTGTGCTGAAGGCCTAATCTCGTGCAGAACGAGTTCTTAAAGCGAGCTTTGAACTCAAAATTACGTAGAGGAACAATAACCACCTAATGACAATTTTTCCTCTTCTGCAAGATAACGAAGAATTTAATCCATCTGTCCTCAGATATGATGCACTCAAGTCCACTCATTTCTGCACGTGCAGATATAAAACAAAATCTGCTCACTGGCACTGTCAAGAGCTGAAGCATGTACCTATATATATCCTCCCCACTTTCCTCCTCTCAGCTACCAAGTCAAGTAATTGTTTTCTTTCCCATATGCATGAAGAGAAACAATTCTACAAGCAGCACTCTGATAGTGATAGCACTCTAGCCCATTCAGAGAAAAACCTTAGCTAATGGCTTCAGCAACAAAGCTTGATGCTCCATTAAAGACCAGACCTAAAGTTCACCAGAATTTCAGGATTAATGATACTTTCCCCTTAGCACTTCCAACTACCTAGGTTGTGAAAAACAAAGCTGAAGTCTCTTCCTATAACTGCCATATGTAGCAGGAAAATCAAAGGCTAAATATTACACTGAATATTTAATTCTATCGCTATTTCAGATGTATGCATTCCCAAAAAATGGAAAAAATAAATTGATGGAAGACAAAAAAGACACAACCCAGAAAATCACAGTAATTTTACCTTTACTGAGATAAATTTATTTCTCTGAAGAGCACTGTCTTCTACACGGGATCTGACAGACAACACAAAACAGAAAAAACCCCAACCAACCACAGAACCACAAAGCAACAGCACTCCATGGCAGTCTTAAACACAGCAATATGGACTTGAACACAGTTACCATCAGTCAGTCAAAAGTGTCAGGAAGAATGATAAGTTTTTGAAGACCTTCCTTTGAGAACAGCTTTTTTTCACACTGCAGCCAAATTTAATTTAATTAATTAATATTACAGACCACATCATGTGTGATTTGCACCTTTTATATGGCATATTAGAAGAAAATAAGATTTTGTGTTAATCATGAAGTGAAATCATTCAGAGTCATCACAGGCATGGATTTGTTACATGGGATTTTTTTTATAGCAACAGGTAACCTCTGCTTACTGTACTGCCTCAAGAGGGTTATAACTTCACAACTGACCTTACCTGCTTTCAGTACCATAAAATCAGACAAGGAAAAGGTCTTTTGGTATCACTAAAGGAGGGGAGGGGAAAGGAGGAGCATGAGCAAGAATTTTAGCGGTGATGTAAATCTTTACCTCTGTTCCCTCAAACTTTGCCCTTCCAAACTGAAAGCTGACTACAACATACGAAAAAAGAGGGAGAATATGCTCAGAATTACCCTGATGAAAGCTTTTTTGTATGGAGTATCACAGACATTTTGAAAATGCCTTCTGGACAGCAGAAAGAAAGAACGCCATCTCTTATTCTAACAATAGAGTTAAACGAAACGTCATCCTTCCCTACCAATGGCTGGAGTACAGCAACTTGCAGAGCCAAGGACCTAACCAGTTAAGGTATGGCTTCTCATGCAGAGCTCCCTGGAAGCATGAAGCAACCATAACTTGATTAGAAGAGGATAAAAACAGAAAACCTTGCAATGAAGTGACAGGCTAGCCTGCAGTCAGGTAACCGTGCTGCAGTAACACGCTGACAGGCTTAACCACAACACACACTCATTCTTCCAGTTCAGTTCACAACTGAAAGTAAACCAACACCCTTTACACGGGAGCAAGTGACAACTCAGACACAGCAAACAGAGCAAAGAGTCGTAGAATTTTATATCCCATGCTCAAGAGGGGATTCTATCCAGTTCTGCAAGGCAGTTTATGTATTTCTAGTGCCTCATATCCTTGAAAAACCTATACAGGATGGAGAAAACAAATTCACCATCTTATTTTTTTAATGTAAGAAACCACCTCACCTAACCATTTGGGGAAGATTTCTACTTGATCAACCTACAACATGTAACCATTAAGATATTTTTTAAAACTACTGAACAACTTCTAAACTTCAGAACAAGAAGCCAGCCTGTCAAAGATATTTTTTTGCTTTCCAGATATTCAGTGAATCTAATACTGTGTGGAAGCTTTTGGCCTTCTAGAGAAAAAAAAAACTATTCAGGCAAACCCGCATTATCTCCGGATTGCCACAGCCTTTCCTTATTTGGCTAACGTTTTGAGATTCCAATCAGACTGCTATGAAGTTCAACATGCACAAAGCATCCATTTTGAGGAAACTTCACAGCCAGTTTCCCGTCCATTCCCCCCCCCGGCCCAAGTGAAAGTTACCTCCCTCGGCACCAACACCCCTCCCACATACCCACACCAGAACAAAGCAATATGGATTGGGTTTTTTACTACTTTCCAACGCACGAAAAAAAATTTAAGACCCCTGCTCCTCTTGAAGTTAAGCTTTTACACTGCGGCGAGAGCTATCGGTAACGAAAATAAGCAGCCCCTTACTGATGCGCGTTTCTATATAATGAACAAAACACTGGTTTCCCCTAGAAACCGGAGAGAAATAGATGATCCGTCTCTTAACACGGCCGCCCGCACACACGAGCGGGCTTTAATCGGCTCTACTGCGGAACCGAGGAGACGAGGGAAGAGGGGAACTACTACCGGGATCCCGGGCAAGGGGCAGCGGCAGAAGCGCCCCCCGAGGGCGGCCCGCTCCTTCTCACCTGCGGTCACCCTCCCACGCCGGGGGGGCACCTGCCTCCGGCCCCCCAGCCCACACGGGGCTGGGCCCGATCCCCCCGGCCCTCCGAGGGAAGCGGTGCCAAAAGGGGAAAACGAAAGAGGGTCAGCGGCACCTCCCTCCCACCGGAGGAGAGGCCCATCCGCCCCTTCCGACGCCCTGCCCGAGGGGAGGGGGGGCAGCCTCCCGCCCCTGCAGCCCCGCCGGCGCGGAGCTCGGCCCGCGGCCCCCGGCCGGTCCCAGGCTGACCTGCTGCCACCTCCCCGCCCCGACACCCCCCAGCGGAGGGAGCGCAGCCGCCTCCGGCCCCTTCCTCCTCCACCTCCTCCACCGGGGGGAAGAGCTCGGCCGGCCTCGCCCCCCTCCGCCCCAGTCCGGCTAGGGGCCCCTCGATCGGCCCAGCACCGACCTGGTGGAGAGCGGTGAGCCCGTCCACATTGGCGTAGTTGATGTCGGCGCCCCGCTCCAGAAGTCGCAGCACCTCCTCGGTGTCTCCGCTGGAGCAGGCGGCCAAGAAGACGGCACCGTCGTCGAACTTCACCTTGGTCTTCTTGCGCTTGACCACGGGCGGCTCCAGGTCTGTCTCGGAGCCGATCCAGCGCTTCAGCTGCTCGTTCCGCTTTTGCTTGGCGTCCGCCATCTTCATGCCCCGCTCACGCCGACCCCCTCAGCCACGGCCGCGCCGAGCGTACACTTTATACCGCCACTATCCCACAGCGCACCGCGGCCGCGCGCGCTCACCCGCCCAGGGAGGGCGCGGGGCGGGCGAGGAGCGGAGAGGCGGGGCGGTGTAGACGTCATTAGCATAATCCCGCGAGATTGCCGGGGGGCGGGCTGCGGGGCGGGACCGGGCCGGGCTGGGCCGAGTCGAGTCGAGTGGAGAGTGGGAATTGGGAATTGAATGTTGAGAGCGGGAGTCGGGAGCTGTGAGGGGGCAGTAGGAGTTGGGAATTGAGGGGAAGAGTCGGGAGCTGTGAGGGGACAGTGGGAGCTGGGAATTGAGGGGGGGGTCGGGAGCTGGGAGTTGTGAGGGGCAGTGGGGGTGCAGCCCCGCCCCCGTCGGGCGGCTTCGCTGAGGGTGCTGCCCGTTCCCGCCTGCGGCCTCTGTCACCTGCGGCAGCGTCGGTGTTTCCGCCTGCGCTGGCAAACGGGACACATGCAGCCACTTGACTGGAAAAGAGGAAATAAATGGAGCAACTTGCTTGAGGGTCCTTTGTTTTGGGAGGTTAGACAGGACCACCTCAGACCAGCTTGATGTACGAAAGCACCAGCTCCCATTTGCCTCTTACACTTCAGGGGGCCTCCAGGGAAGCTGGAGAGGGACTCCCTGTCAGGAACTGTAAGGATAGAACCAGGAGTAATGGGTACAAATTAGACTAGATATTTTTGTAAAAAATTCTTTATGGTGAGTGCGGTGAGACACTGGAATAGGCTGCCCAGGGAGGTTGTGGATGCCCAGCCCTGGCAGTGATGAAAGCCAGTTTGGATAAGGCTTTGAACAACCTGGTCTAGAGGGAGGTGCTGCTGCCCATGGCAGAGGTTTGGGATTAGATGATTTTTAAGATCCATTCCAACCCCATAACATTCCATGATTCTGTCATTCTACCTGGCAGTGGACAAAGCCCTGTGTTTATTGTCCATTTCACATACAGTTCACTTCCATGGTGTCAAAACCTGGGGGGTAGCACAGCAATCTTTTCTCTTGGGAGAAAACAAGTAGTTACAAACCACGCAGCATTTGAAGATACAAAGACTAAAATGTTTTTGTTCAGAGTTGCAACTTCAAGGAACTAAGCTATGACAGATAATAAAGTTTTTTTCTATGCACAGCCTGTTTTCTTTAGCTAAAAATATATGTATTTTGCTTTAAATGGAATAATCTCTGGGGATAAAATGCGGTTTTGAATTTACTGGAAAATAAGCTTTGTTTTTCAACTAATTATAGGAAACAAAGTATAGTTTGAGAGGATCACCAAACCTCATACACTTAAAATTTTGCATGATTTGTGCTTTTCTAATTGCAATCTCTCCTTTTTATGGTGGGCAATCGTGCGACCAACTCATGCTCTTATTTCCATTTCTATTGATAAAGATGTCAGTGACATTTCACAAGAAGTAGTAGTTGCAAGGTACCTGCAGCAACGTGCTGTTCTTAATGTCTTTCAGAACAGATTTTCATCTGGAGATATTTGCATAATATCCATCAGGCTTACTCATACAGCAGTGCATGAGATACATGCACTGACAGTTTGCAGGCATAATGTGATTGAGAACAAAAGACAACATCTGGTAGTCAAGATGAAAGATTTGCCAGAGAAAGATCTGCAGTCTAAGTAGGTGGATGAAAGATTACCTGGCACCTAATTTATATCTTCCCACTGGCAGCCTGTGTGACTACCCAGGGGTACATTTTAGATTCCTGGGTTTGAAAATATGGCTGACTGCAAAGCACAATTCAAAACCAGTCTTTGCAGTGTTTACTACTCACACGAGTGATTTAGGTGTGCTTTGGCATAGCACTGGTACCATCAGCATGGCACGGACAGTTACCAGCCAGGAGCTTGGCTGCAGCACCCGACTCATGTCTAAAGAGGGAATTTGGGCAGGTTCCAGCCTCCTGCTGTGGTCTTGTCCTTCTGGGCAAACTCCCCTGGGGACAGACTCTCAACCAGTGCCATTTCCTAAGGACTTGAAAACTATAACCCAGAAAAAGGTCATGCAAAAAAACCTGCATTCCCCTGCCCCAAATGTCTCAGATATTTCACAAATCACCTCCCCATGATGCTGCTTCTCTCAGTTGGCTGTTGACTCTTCAAGAAACATCATATCTGAAGAATGTTTTATTTCAGCACACAATATTTAAATAGAGTGCTTCATTAGCAACAAAGTAATTCTAGGCAAATCGATAGCCACATGTTCAAAATGCACTCTCTCAGGAATTTCAATGTCATGGAGCAAGTTTCTAAGTTCCAGACCTCTCTGCTTGATTTTAGTTTTCCAGCTAAGCTTTTTCTTTCTGGTCATGGATCCTCTTTTAACTCCAACTTGCTCTTCTTGGCTTGTTAGTGAAATGCAGAGGTTCTACAGCTCAATTTTCTTAAAAATCATGCAGTTAGTTTGGTTTTAAAACCCAGATCTCATACTTTCCTTTTATTCTTCTTTCCAGGAAAGTTTTTTCACTGATTCAGCTCCAGCTTTTCAGTGAACTTCAGCAAATATTTTTCCATGCACTGCAGCTATTTGTATGTTCCACATTCTTGACATTATTTTCCTTGACTTTTAAATTTTTTTGGATTGCACCTCATGATTGGGAGATGTGTTATGTTTGAGGGGTTTTGCAGACACTACAGGCAAGATATAATTCATTTGTACAGTCAGTTGAATATTTATTGAATATAAATGTCTTTTGGAGATAGTTGTGTGCTCTGCTGGAAACTATATGTAGTTCTTAAATCTAGTAAAGCATATGGTCTTCCTTAAGCAAAAAGTAGAGCTGTTGTTCATGTAAACTAGTTAATCTCTGCAAGTGTTCACACTTCAAGAAGGGAAGAATAATACAAATAATAATATTTTTAATTTCTATTTTTTTCCTCTCTCATATCTCCAATAAATGTTTGTAATTTCAATAGCAAAGACATATTGGGCCATATTCTTTACCCCATCATAATGCCATTCTACCCCATATCTAATGTCATTCCATTTCATTGTAAAATCAGTGTAGCTGAGAGAAGATGAGACAGTCTGCAGCCTCTAATTCCATACTAATTGAGATAAACATATGTAAATACCAAAAATAATTTTGGTAGAAATATGAAATTCTTTTCCTATCATCTAAGCATGGAGTGTTAAATTCATTTGTGCAGAGGGTTAGAGCAAATATATATTAAAGCTGTCTTTGAAGACCATATTAAAAGTGTGTATCAAATTAGCTCTAAAAGAATCACTAGTGCAAGAAAGTATCACAAGACTGAATTAGATAACTGCATAAGTGTGCATGTGTGTTTACAATAATCACAGTATGCTAACAAGAGACGCTTAACCATTTGAGTTGCATTATCAGTGCAACTTAAGGACACACTAGGTTAGACCTAGTTTTATCAGGCTTTTTTGGTGTATTGCTACCAGCCTACCCAACACACTAGGTGTGCTGTTAAATCCCTTGTTGGCATGTATATACATAAGACTAAATGTGATTAAGTATGTCATTTCCCCCATACAAATATTAGCACTGAATTCAGTAGGGCTGTTTTTCCGTAGAGATAATGATGTAAACATTTTACAGAGATAGCATCTATGTGCATACATATTTCCAGTTAATTTAACAACAGGCTTCAATTGATCAATACAATGATTTAGCAATGAGATTGCTATCAGTATGCTTTCTGGTTTTCCATCTTTTCTTAAAAGCATTACAACCATTGTTCAAAGCTATTTCACACAGGCTTCTAGACAACAGATGTTCACAGATGAAGCTTTTGCACTACACGAAATCATCATCTTTTGGGATGTAGAATTTTGTTCTGACCTCCAAGTGGATAATTGCTGCCTTGTCTCTCATTTTGAATAGCATTACATACAGTGTAGCTTCTAAAATTTTGTCTTAACATTTTTCTCTCCCCATTGAAGGAAAACTAATATATCAAAGTTAATGTCATCAATTTCAGCTCTGGGAAAAAAGGGTAATTTGAAGGCTAGTGACAAATATTTCATATATATATTGACACAAAACTTTCTAATAAATTTAACAGATTCATATAAAGAATCCACGATGGTAAAATGAGAGAAAGGATAACAAAATATAAAAGTATCTTTTCACATGAAAACACCATGACAGAGATACTTGTCATAAGAATAAGGCATTTCTTTCATTGCTTTACTTATAGTCATAGTCATTTTTATCTTTAAATCTGGTGTATTCTCTACCCTAATTGTGTGATGCACCCACACATATAACAGTGAAATCTCTGCTATAATCCTTATGCAGAAAAAAAGAGGTAAAAGGACTGTGCACAAATTGCTATCAAAATTTTCAAGTAAACTACATAAGAAGCAGACTTCTTGCTCTTTAGTCAGTTCTGAGTAAGATTCTTGTACAGAAACCCCACATTTCAAGGTGGGTTACTTTTTGATGCTGCATAATCCTGAGTCACCAAAACCAAAACTAAAAGTACCATAGCAACCAGAGCACAGATTTATAAATTATGCAGTTCTGAATTGGATCTGCAATGGTGTGTTCTCCCAGCATCTTCCATGAGCTTTACACAGTTTGGTGTCTCTGTATTTCTGAATGGCAATGCAAGGTAACATTTAAACTTGATTCACACAGAGATGCTTTCACATATTTTTATGTGTACCCATCTGTTAAACTAGCATTTGTTCTATGGACAATTTCAACAGTACATGGATTAAGCTAAAAATAGTTGTCTTGGCTAGTAAAAAGTAACACTATGTCCTTTAGAAATAGGAAAAATACTTATTTATAAATTTGACTTTATAAAATCATTCTTACTTTAAATTAAATTTAAGTTTTGTCTAGTCATGTAATGAAAAAAAAGAACTGAGCCATATGTTGTGTAACAGAAATATAGATGCTCTGTTTCTAGCCACTCTTTGCAGTCCTGGGAATAGTGACTATGTATGGATGCAGACACAGTGTTAGACACTGCTGAGACAGTTGTCCATTTTGTCTTCTTGATATTGAGAACAACTATCTCTGATGTATTTTGCTGTCTTAAACCTTATAGTAGCTTTTATGAACCTCTGTTCAACTTTCTGAAGGTGAGGTGTTTCTTTTCCACTCATGTGTGTGGCTTGAGTCAAGAAGCATACTGCTGAAACATACAATTCAAATACTAAGGGGGAATGGAATGACCTGTCCCTCTGAAATGCATTCAAGTTGTTCCCTGTGAATGCATTCTGAACATATCACAGCTGGGAAACATACTTGCAGGGCTGCAGGAGAATGTTTTGGACAAATAGAAGTGAAAGACATCCTATCCTAGCTTCTCACTCACAATGCAAATGTACATGCACTCAAGGGTTACTGACATCCATGACACATTTCTGCCCTTCTGCTATCAGAAAGTATATGAATTTCCTTTTAAATATTTGTTTTGGTATATGAATGTGTCATTTCTCTAAATTAAAAATACTAAAATCTATATGCGGCTGAACAATTGGCTTGGCTCATATTTTGGGCATCTAGGAGTATGCCTTGCTGCTCACGGTGCTTATAGGCTCTGTTTTTGTGAGCATGTGACATAACTGCACACTGACACTCAGTGACACTGACATTCAGACAGCCACTAAAATGAGGAGCTTTTTAAGAAAGAGCACTGGCTGCTAGCATACAGCAATGCATATTTATAAGAATATTCAGAAAGACCTGTGTCTCTGAATACAACAGAAACAAGCAACTGAAAGCAGTTTTCTTGCTCAGAAATCACTTCTAGCAATTCATTGTCCTAATAAACACTTCTGTTGTTTTTCTCTCCCCCGAATTTTTTACAAGCCCTTTGTTTGCTGTGGAAAGCTACTTTTGTAGGCAACTTCTCACACTACAGCTCAACTTATCAGTCTTCATTCCAAACCATCAAGTGACTTCTTTGGTGACCTCCTATTTTTCCCTAGCACAAGGCCAGAAAGAAATTGAATTGCTTCATCTTGTAAATTCAAAAGAAGAGTTACTTAACTGAGACAATAATCTGAGGCAAAATTACAGCAGCCAGTAATGTAACACTAAGGTATTCCAGAAACGTTAATATCTATATCATAAATGCAGAGATGTATGCTTTAAAATATTTTTAAATGGCTTCTAGTTTGATAGGTTTGTGACTTTCAACCCCCATCTGATGAATTGCATTTCCTAACCATTCCAGTATTGGTGTGCTGTGCTGCAATTCCCCCATTCATCATGGTAACTCAAAACACTTGAGAAGGGACCGGTAAAATTAATTTTCCCTTTAACAGATGCTTATGTAACTCAAAACAATCTTCTTTTCACTGAAACTTTATTTAGCCACTTAATATAAGATGAGGAAAAGGCTGTAACCTCTAGATTTTAGCCAATTTTTTTTTTTATTTCCCTAAATAATTTGGATATATGACTCAGCCTTCTCTTTGCTTGAGAGAAAAACATGCCTTCCAGCATTTTCTTGGAGACCCAGGCTAAGGTTTCACTAGATGATGAAGACATTCAGGCAGGTTACTGACACAGAAAAGTCCAGATGTCTTTTTTTTTGTACTGCCCATTCCCTACCTCTGGATGCACAGATGCCCTTCCCAATTGTTTCCCAGGCTTTGGTGTTCATTTGGCACCTGAATGAGTTGGCTACACTAGCAGACGATTTGCTTCTTGGCTCAGCTAGTTTTCTGCTGCTCTAGCAAACAGAACAAATGTATCAAAGGGTGACAGGAGTCTAGATAGAATTGGGAGTACGTGACCAGGCCTGAGGAAGGACAGAGCGACTCTTCTCAGAAGCAGGAATACATTATGTAGGCTCAACCATCACAAGAAATCTCCCCTGTAGTTTTAGCTGTGACCATTAAACCATTTTGTTTTCATGTATGGAAAGGTTTATTTGATGGTTTGGTGTCCTTTAGACCTGAATTCTGGCATGTGGAAAATAAATCCTCTAACTTGAGTGAGAAAGGTGAGCACAGTCTTTGTCTTCTCTGCAGAGGTAACGTACCTGTTTCATGTGACTTTCTCTTTCCTTCCACATAGCAGCCAGCAAATAGGCAGAGTGCAAACATGGCAGTGAGTGGAGGGCTAGATCATTTTCATGTTAAATTATAAGAACAGCTTTCTTATTCTTGGCAGTCTTAATTTTAAAAACTGACGATCTTGAGTGGCCACCCTTAGCACGCACTCAGTCCTGAGTATACAGCAACGGTGGCACGAAGTGAGCCAGGACCCCAGCAGAAACTCATTCCCCAGCACAGCCAGGCAGTGCTGTTCTTCATTACCCATGCCCACCTGCCTCTTCCTCTCAGGACTGTTTGGGTCATGATCACTTCCCTGTTACAGCACAGGTATAGTGTATCTATTACACAGGTGTAGTGTATATATTATATACTTCTTTATGACTGAAACAGTTAAGGTATACTTTTACTTCAAGCACTAACTGAGATCTAAAACACTGATTTTGCTGAGATCAGACACTTGGCTTGGTTTTATTAAGCATTCATTGATTTTTAGTTATGTGCATTTCGTTGCTTTATCCTTCTGGCTCAAGAAAGTTAAGGCTGGTCCTAAAAAAGTTCTACATTACACTAATTTTAAGACAGATGGGTGGATGGGTGGATGGATGGATAGATAGATAGATAGATAGATAGATAGATAAAAAATTACCTCATTTCAACTAGATTAATAACAGTAAAATTAACTACTTGTGTATGCAATTATAGCTGCAAGATAAAATTTAAAAATGTAATTGTTTTAATTATTTTTGTTATTAACATTTTGATAGCTAATTTAGGACTGTGGGCTGATATGCAGCATAAATAATAGGTTCTTGTAACATTCCTGGCTGTGCACCTGAATCTTACTTTTATGTGGGATAAATACCTTAAAATTCTTAATTTTACATTTCTGACCTAAGTTTGTATTTGAACCTCAGAAATGGAATAAAGAATTTTGATCACATTAATTAGAATCTTTCCACTCCCACTGTTTACAATTTAAGACCTAAAATATTTAAATTAAAGCATTAATAAAGATATAATAGTCTACTAGGGATACAGCACCCAATGCTGCATCTTCTTTTGTAGTGGGAATTTTGATTGAGCCAAGAGTGCTCTTAAAAAAATCAAACATTCCTGCACTAACACAAAAGTGATTTCTGTGCTAAATGTCTGTGTTATAATTCTGTGGGCTCCCATATTTAAAAAAGGCAGAGTTTGCATAATTTTGAATTTGTACATAATGTTAAATCTTAACACCCTTTATAAAATCATTGTGGTACTCCCAGTAAAAGAAATGGCAAACAATTACTTCAAAAGGAGAAGGATCTGGTCCTACTCCCTCATCACTTGCATTAAGATAAGATTATAAAGGAAGTCTAACTACTACAGAAAAGCAAACAGTGTAAAAAAAATAATGGCTTAAAGCACAATTACTATGTCTTCTTTTTGTAAAAAAAAGCTAATTCATAATTAAAATTCAAAATTTATATCACTGCTTTTCTGCATATTTCCAAAGATTCTTACTTTCAAAGAGATGCCATGCAGTTCCCCACAAAAAATAGAAATATCCTGCAACTGTATCCTGCATACAACCGCCACTGTATAACACTTCTCTGCAGCAGCAAGAACAAAGGAAAATACATATTGTACTGTTTTATACCCCAAATGTGTGGAGTAGTTTTAATGATTTTTTCCTCTAGAAGTATAATAATTGTGTAGGTAATACATGCAGATCACATTAGACACTTGCTCTGTCTAGAGAATGTAAAGATGTATTAATTTGTTTTCACTTAAAGCAGTCAAGACTCAGTTTAGAAACTCCTACTTGTTTTAGTGACTTTGTATTAGCTCCCAATAATATCCCACTGAATCCCACTGGAGTTTCTTATGCAAGTAAATGATTTCCAGTATAAGTTCCAAAATCTGTAATTTAATTATGCGTTAACTTATGAAGAGGTTATACAACACACAGACAATTTCCAGCCTGACTATTTATTGAAGTTAAACATATTATAACAGAGCTGGAATCTCATTCCCCTGTTATATAATGTTCCCACAGATTCACACTTCAGCTTTAATAAAGAGATGAGGATCAGCCCTCAAAGAAGCAATTACCCCACACAGTCCTCATGAGTAGAGAGATAAAGCTAAATATAACATAAAGCATGCCATTTGCCCATACAGTGTTTAATGAAGTCCATACCATAATCAAAACATAGTTAAACAAAACCAGGCAGTTACCTAGAAACAAAAGCACAAAAATCTCTGTCTGTGTCACATGTCTGAAAACATTTATGGCCAGATCCTGCCACTATGCCCTTGCTCACATTGTACAGTATTTATGAGCAGACCCATTGAGGTACTCAGGTATTAAAAACAATTTAGAAGCTAATAAATGCTTCATTTGCTTTTAAAGCTGCCATAAAATAGGCAGCTTTTAGATTCAACATTTGCTTTAATGATCCCCAGCATACAGTGGCTTTGTTAGGTTTGTGTTGCCTGGATTGGGTAAAAGTTCTGCAAGCATAGAACTCAGCTTAAGTTACAAAATTTCAGTTGTCTAAATTAAATCTAGCCCAACTTAGTTTACACTTAAACTCTGCTTATATTACTACTAGTAGCCAAACTAGTTAGCTTTATGGTAGCTCAAGCACATCTGTCTGCACTTTCTGTATCTTTTGATGTTTCATCTGCTGGTGTGGAAATTACATGGTATTGACATAAATAGGGCTGGAGATCTTTCTCCTTTTCAATGCCTTTATTAATGACATCATCAGCTGGTGTAAACTTACTGTAACTACCCTGGATAAAGGCCTAAACTTCAAATTCTAGTATCGTGGGAATTAGATTTGTGTTCCACTTATACAGATTTTGAGGAAGTCTGGACTAACTGTACTGAAACCAAGAGACACCTAATTCACTGTATTGTGTCTGGCTGAGATGGAGCTCATTTTCCCATAGCACCCCTCACAGTGCTGAGCTCTGCACTGGCAGCTAGAAAGGTCTTGGTAACACCCCGCTGTTCTGGCTGCTGCTGAGCAGTGCTGGCACAGCATCAGCGCTGCTTTCTCTAACACTGCCCTCCATCAGTAGGCTGGGGTGGCCAAGAGGCTTGGGAGGGGACACAACTAGGCCAGCTGACCTAAATTGACCAAAGGGATCTTCCATACCATATGATGTCAGCTCAGATATAAAAGCTAAGGAAATAAGAAGGGGAAAGAGGAGAGCAGTCATTATTTACAACATTTACCTTTTGGAGCAACCACTATGCATGCTGAAACCCTGCTTCCTGGTACATCACTTGCCAGTGGGAAGTAGACAATAAAATTATTTTTTTCCTCTTGCTTGCACACACACAAAGTTTCACTTTTGCTTTAGTAAACTGCCTTATCTTAAGCTATGAGTCATTTTCCATCTTATTTTCTCTCCCCTATCCAGCTGAGAAGGGAGAGTGATAGACAAGCTTGGTGTCCAGCCAAGGTTAACCCACCACATTCAAAAAGTGTGCTTCAGACTAGAATTTGCTTGATACCCAAATTAACAAAGTGCAGTTGCTATGCTTCATCTGAATGGCATGGTCAACATAGACAACATTCACAGATAAACTATAACCAGTTTTGTTGTGTTGCAGGATTCATTTGGTGTGTTCCACAGGTATCTTTAAGCAAGTTTAGTAGAAATCTTTCTGCCTTGGTGCTCTCCAACCTGCACAGTAAATATCTGTCTACCTGTGTGGTACAGAGGGTACTGCTCAACATCTGGGCAAACATTTGAGACATGTGAACAGTGTGTCTCTACTTGGTGTCTAAATTTAACCTGTACCCTATTAGTACAGGTTTGCACAATATGTCTAAGTGAGTAAGTATAGGGAGAGGTGGACACAGTTTGTCTGTGGTTCAAACAGCTGCGTATCTTGTCTGGTTATAAAAGAGCTCTCCCTTTCAGGTGATGTAGGAGCACAGCTTTGAGACCAAAGCTGGCTTGTTTCTGCCCAGCTTGGAGCACCAGCAAAACAAGCTGCTGTCTGTCTGCACCTGTCTGTGAAGTCTGTTATGACGGGACATGGGAGTTACAAGACTCACAGCGAAGCCCTGGGGTTTGAGGCAGGTGATATAATTAAGGCAATCTGAAATCAAGGACCAGAGACATATAATACTCATTAGTCTAACAGAGGAGAAGGTAGGCCTGTGGCTGGGTGTAGGGTTTAGCACTAGGAAGTTTGCATTCACTTTGATAAGAGCATAGCTGAACTTCAGATGGAGCCAGAATTCATGAGGTGAGTCCAGGAGAAGAAGCAGACAGAGGGACAACAAGGACACATGGCTTGAGACAAAGCTACAAATGAACGGGTGATGAATGCCAGCAGGATCCTGAACAGTGAAGTCAAAGACAATAACAGAGACCCTGAGGCAAGGCAGAGAACAGAGTTCAAGCCACTATGCTTGTTCTCAGGACATCTTTTGTATACACCCTATCTGCCAACAACTAATGACCTCTGTCTGCTGGCTGTAACACGTGTTTTGGGAGCTGGGTCCACTTCCCAAGGGCACGGCACCCAATGGCTGGCTGTGTGAGGCAAAAGTCATCTTCCTTGGCTAGTCATTGCATAGTCATACCTAGATGGGAATGCATTAATTAACTTTAGTGAAGTTAGAGGAGGACTGTAAAGAAATCTGTGGAACATTTGTTTTCACACAATATTAATCAATATAATGAGGTGCAATCATGTAATGGTCCCATTGAAACCTCTAAGGCCTAGTAGGTATGCATATACTTACATGTACACTAATTAAGTAAGCAGATACCTCTGAAGGTGTCTACTTCAATATAAGCAGGAACCTTAATTTTTAGGGGGATGAAAAGATGTAATAAACTGGAATTGGGCATATAGTACCTGTAGGGGTGAAGGTGGTGCAAGAAGATGGGTTAGCTCTCTGGCATGTATATCAGTCATTATAATAAAAACTTTTCCTGCAGTTGTGTACATATTTGCACATTGCCTGTGAAATGACTGCTGGGAGATTAATTATGATATTTTTATTAATCCAACCAAGTGGATTGTAGACAGAACTACAATTCTGTCTGTAGCACCCATTGCTCTTGTGAAGAACTGGATGCAAGTCTTTTTCCCTTGGTAGATCTGCTTCTGGCTGGAAATATGTATATATATATATATATATATATATATATATGTGTGTGTGTGTGTGTATGTATGTATGACAGCATCTGGACTTCTGCCAAAGTGCCATTTGAACCTATGCCAGCTTTTGGCCTTTGCCATTTAGGCAGTGACCAGTTCATCCCCAGCTCTCCTTAAGACTTACAAAGTATTAGTAAGAGTATTTATTTTCAGCAGTGAGATGGGTTTTTCAGGATGGGATGTTCTTACATAATTACAAATGTACATGGGAAAGACTAAGTAAAGGGAATTAGCCTGCTTGCTGAGTTATCCCCATTTGCTTGTTTCTGTCAAATGCCTTCTTCAAAAATTTTTTTTTTCTTTCATCAACATACATAAGATGGTAAAATGCACTCATGGTAACATCTGAATTTATTGACAGTGATTTTTGTTTATCCCAGGATAAAAATAAAAAGAAAGCACAATTTCAAATAATTTTTGTATTTGTTTCATATTAAACAGGGAAATGAAAAAGGTAATGTCATATCTTACAGCATGTTTAGGATATGTATCCAAAGCAAATGCAAGGTTTCCAGTGCTTTTTGTTTTTTCAGATGACTTTATTATGTTCCAGTAAACAGATTGTTATCATGTCTTATCCTTGTTCTAGCTGGAAGCTTTGCCAGATCTTTTCTTTTTAAAGCAAGGACTCTCCTGTTTGCTTTTTATCAAGTAGTTTAAAAAGGAAATAGTCATGAAGCTTTAGGATTCTTGCATCTGATTTAAGAATCACATGGTTTCTCATGAAATAGCCATGTTTATTTTCAATCTCACGCTGTACAAAAATAAATGATTTCTAATACATTTTAATGTATTAAATAGCATTAATTCTCTTTTAATGCACTTTTACATCCTAGACATCCTAATTCTACTGATAGTAGTAGATAGTATAGTATGATTCTCTGTTGCTCTGTGTTAGAAAGTGTGTACACAGTCTGAGTTCAGTCAGCAAAGGCAGATGTTCAGTAGCCTTCCAGAAAGCTCTTTCTCTTTCCAGTGACCACAGAGTCCAAGGAGACTGGTCCCCTAAGACAGGTGTCTAAAGTCAGGCAGCATTAATATCCCCTACTTCACACTCATTTAAATCAACAAAATACAAGTGCAAAGTGGAATGAAAGGTCTTGGCTTCTGGTAGGATTGTTTTAAACATCCCCATTATATTTTCTGTGAACACCTGTACATGGCTGTACAGTGAATCAAGCTCTTTCAATTACATGTTGACCTGCGACTGACATGAGTAAAGGAAGCTGAATCTAGAGACTCACCTTGCAGAGAAGCACCTGAAAGAAATTATTATTCACAGTTTTAACTACAGCCCTTGTATTTCCACAGCTTTCACTGTTGATCACATGCTTTATAGATCTGTTTTGGAAAGATGTGTCGTTAGAGAATCCGACTCCTAGTTCGATATTCCGTAGTAGGCTGCATGCCACGGTATGTTGGTCACATCTGCATCAATGGTTCAATGCAATAGGAGCAGATCAGCAGCTGGAAATAGCTGGTTCCTCCATTTAAAGAACCATACAATCATGGAATAATTTAGGTTGAAAAAGACTTCTAAGATAATTTAATCTAACCATTAACCCAGCATAGCCAACGCCATGACTAAACCATGTCCCTAAGTGCTACTTCCATAGTGACTCAATCACTTCCCTGGGATATATACGTATGTGCATGTTACCTTAGATCAGATTTACTGTGATGGCTGAACTATTTCTAGGTTTATATTGTGGGTGGTGCCTACCATACATGTGGTTCAGAATCCTTCTGCTCTAATTATGGCGGCAGTGCAGCCAGTGTACTTTTGGAGTGAAAGTTAAAGTTCCATTTCTCTCAGAAAGAATATCCTATGTATGCACCAAGCCCACTCTGCAAACCAAGACTATGCAGAGAGAGTGAGGATGATCAGAGCATGGACTTTAAAGCTTCAGTACTTTTCTGAATAAAAACCCAGCTGGAGATGCAGCTCCTAGATACTGAAGATTGCCTCCTGTTCCTGCTCCACTGTACATCAGTGACCAAATTCTCAGCGGGATGAGGACAAACTGCCTTTAATTAAAATGCATGTAATATTACTGCATATCTGGGCCATGAGCTACATCACTATCTCAGCACTGCTAAAGCTGGCATTTAGAATGATGGAAAGCAGTTGAGGAATTTCAGTCTTTCCCTTTACTTTGCTATGTGACATTAATTTGTCTGAAGTGTGTATAGTACATACAGCTATCCTAGGTCTTACATTCAGGAAAAAATAGCTTTTAAAGAACTGAAGTAGATACTTGCTTTAATTTTTTGGAAGCAAATAAGATATAACAGAAGTTACTGTAAAGATTGGATCATAATAATCTAAAACCCTTGTATTTCATTAAGTATACTTCTAGTAAATCACCCTTAATATTCTTATATTTGTAGTGTTTCAGAATAATTTGCTGTAGGCTGAGTGTGAGCAGTATCTATATAAACTGAGATATGAAGGGAGGTTTTCTGATAGAAGGAATTAATATATCAGAGTCTGTGGATTGTAGACCACAAACAGTAGAAGCAGAGAGATATCTTGTCAATTTGACTATTTGCATGTATAACTATAGTTTCTATGGTATGGTGATGAGTAGTAAAGATGGGCATATTTTAAAAGGTATTGTCAGAATAACAATGAAGACTGCTAACATTTAGCAAATCTGATGTGGCTGCTGTTACATAGAAGTTGGTGAGGTCTAACCACACTTACTTTGCCAGTAGAACTACCCCTGGTTTGGCATTTACTTCTATGTTGCAATCTGAAGTCTGGTTGGTAAAATCTCAACATTTTTCTGATTTAATAAAACTAGCTGATGAATTAGCTTTTACTCCTTTTGCTTTAGTGCATTAATTGTTGGGATGTTGCATTAATTATCAGTGATTCATCCTTCACACACTATGCCTGTGTTCCTATAACTAGGACTGTTCATGTTATTGACTTGAACTCTATAGCCCAAAGTCACAGCAATTACATCTCAAAGCCTTACTTTTCTTCCATTAAAATTCCCAGTGTTTTAAAAATGCCTTGTTCCCAAAAACCCATTTGAAGTCTAGCTCCTTGATTTTCTCAAGAAAGAAGCCCTGAACTTCCTCAGTCCATGTGGAGAAGAATCAGTAATAAGCTTGGCTTCAAAACAACCCCAGGAATAACGATGAAACCCTGGCAGTATTATCACTCTGAAATACCTTATTGCACAGGTCCTTGATCCGTTTCAATTTATTGCACTTATCCTTTGGCATCCTGACAAGCCAAATATCAGTCAGAATCACAAGTATAGGCAGTTATCTCATCGCTGTTGACATCCATCAGTCCTTTGGTCATGTCCTTCATGTGTTCATAGTACTGGGATTTGCTGAACTGTCCTGAATGAGCCATCTAAAGCAAATTAAATACTTCTAATTATATCCCTATGGAAAAACTTTAAAGAGTTTTCTCATTTACGATTTTCTTCTTGCTCATTAGGTATTTCTCAGTGGCCTTCCTGTGCTGTGTTTGAAAAGCAAGTATAGAAACTTAACTGGAAGAAAGAAAAAATAGGAAAAAAGGAGGATGACCTCTAACTTGGCCAAGAGTGTGCAGAAGCTAAGAAGTGAAGGCAGTAACTTTTCAAAAGAGGGCAGAAGGATTAGAAGCTGATTCAGGAAGCATACAAGATGTTTGCAGCCTTCAAATACCAAAAGACTGTATTATAAAGTGTAAGGACATAGAAGAATATGAAACTTACTTGCCGGGCTCTGCTGTACTGTGTGGATGTTTTTATCAGCCATCTTCTGGCACATTATGGCCAAACTAGGTCTTCTCTCTTGTGTGTACACTTTGTACCCTCAGCATACTGACCACACTGTACACTAAAGGTAGTGATACTCCAGTCTGTGAGCCATGTAAGAATGGTCAGCACATTGAATCTTCTTCATGGATAAAATCTTCATAGAAATGTCTGTGTTTCCTATGATTTCTTATGTAGATGATTTACTCAGGATTTCAAAAACTGGCATGTTTATTTAAAATCAGCAGTTTATTTAAAGTCTATATGCAAGCCAACTACACTGACACAAATTAGCACAAAGCAGACATTCCTCTGATTCTGACATAATATCAAAGTATGCCCTTAAGGCCTCCTTTGGGTGCACATCTCCACAGTCTGCTCTGGTAATTGCCTTTATGTCTGGCAGTTCAAAATCAGCAGAGATATTTTTGTCCCTACCCTCTTTCCTGGTAACATTTTCCTTTTGTTTTACAAATCATCTGTAAAATGTAACATTCAAGTATCACGACAAAAATATTTTGGCTTAGACACAGACTAATTATGAAGTGTTTCCAGCATCAGTCTACAAATACACATTAAACAGTCACTTTGCAAGGCAGTGCAAAATCTTCAAGCTATGCTCACATCTGCCTTTGCATCCCAGTGGCTCCACAAAGAACAGGAAAAATAGGTGGTTCCTCAAATAGTTGTTAGTCTGGCAACAACATCAATGTGCATGTGACAGGCTAGGAAGGTGCTCCCTCTAAGACTTTTAAAAAGCTTAAAAGATAGGGGTTTAAAAAATTTAAAAAAAAATAAAAAGTTGGGGTTTTTTAAATGAGAAAAATGCTTGATTCTGAAGACTTATCATGGATCTTCCTAAACAGTTGTGCTCACAGTAATCATGTGTTCCCATTGCTTCAATGACATTTTCCCAACGCTGGAAAATTAGCTCTTTCTCTACCATTGAAAGGGTAGGGAGGAGGCTGTGGCTGGAAAAGTTGTGATATTATTTTCCTCTAAATCACAGGGAGGCAAAGGGAAGCAAATTCATTGTGCTCCTCTGTTACTTACCCTGTATTGCCCCATGGTCATAATATGCAGACTTGGTAGCTTTGCAGTCTTAGAAGAAATGCCTTAGGTCTTCCAGCTTCCACATATGGACTTTACAGGGAAAATGTAAAATAGAAGAGAAGATTATAGGAAGTGTAAGTAGATATGTAAGAATTTTCCTCATGAGCCCCACCACAAACCACACAAAAGGCATTTTGGACTGACAGCCCCTGGTGCAGTGCCACACCAGGCACTGTAGTGCAGAACGCTGGGGCCTCTCCTCCTGGGGAAGCACTGCCTGTTCACCTGGTCTAGCCAAGCTGCAGTGACAGAAGTAACCACAGTGGGTTAATGACCTCGTGCCAGCACCCTGAGTACTTGAAGATCAGCCAGCTAAAAGTGTGTCCTGCTCACTGTGACTGAGGAGCTGAGCCCTGCCATAGCAAAGAGAAGGCGTTACAGAAGTATTTTACTGCAATGGTCATATGGTTTCTCTCCAAGATGCAGCTGCAACTTGCTGCTGCATGCAGAGCTGGCCAAGCTGGCCTCAAGGCAGAGCTACGGCTGCATCTCAGAAGTGGATATATTTCACCTCTCTACTTCCTATAGTTTTGGAGAGCAAGTTTCTGCCATTTAATTTATTCATTTCCCACTTTTCAGAACTCAGTTCCTGCAAGGACAATGGGTGGGTATTTATATATTTATATATATAGAGAAGAGGAGATCAAGAGGAAATCTCCTAGCAGTCTACAGCTTTGTTACGAGGGCAAGCAGGGGGGCAGGCACTGATCACAAGCCTGCCAAAATCCAAGAAGCGTTTGGACAAGTCTCTGAGGCACATTGTGTGACCCCTTGGGGTGGTCCAATTCAGGGCCAGGAGTTTGACCTGATGATCCTTGTGGGTCCCTTCCAATAAAGGATATTCTATGATCTCAGAAAGAGTTCCTTTCCCCATCCAGGAGCTGTCAGCTGCTGCTGACTGCCCCAAATGGCTGCCACAGTCCAACATCACCACCTGGAAAAGTGAATTTTTTGTGCAGCTTAAGATACATTTTTACAGTAACATTTGCTTCTAATGGAGTTTCTCTCTGTACTAAGTCTGAAGTGCATGTGATCAGTGTGGGAACTGTCTGAGCCTCAGTCTGAGTTCCTGTGTGCTTGCTAGCAAAAACATAGTGATTTTCTAAACACATAGCTTGGGAGAGAGTATCATTCTGAAAATAAAACTAAACTTGGTCACTTAAGCTTCTCCAGCATTAGCTACATCAAATTTCAAGAGCAATAGGAATGAGAAAAGCTTATTATTACACTCAAAATGCCATATTTGAACAGTAAGTACCATTCTGTCTTTACAGAGATTATCAGAGCAATGGTGTTGAGTTTTAAGAAAGTAAGTTCAGGCCACAGACTGCAGTGTTATTTAAGACGAATGGAAGTCTGAAAGCATTTAAATTACACCAATTTAAAATTGGCAGTGAAAACATATTCATAAGTCAGCATAATATTTGTAAAACACTAGAGCACCAACATATTTTACAACGCTTCTTCACAGTTAAAGAAAATTTTTTGGTTTTTAACTGGAATCAGAAAGAAAGAATAAAAAGCTTGTTTGCAAGAGACCTTCTGCTTGCAAAGGCAAATGTGGCAGCCATTATGTACTTAGCATTAATCACACTGTTTTGATGTTAGTTTTGCTGAAAACTGGGATGTTGGCCAGGGCATTGGGGTTATTCCCCTTTCTTTCCAAAATATTCCCTGAAATCTTTGACATCCAGAAGCCCCAGGTCAATATCTTGTTCGAGAGATGAAGCCACTAACTGTTTAGACTTCTGTTCCGCAGCATCAGGAAATGAGATTTGAACATGACCTCTCAGCCTAGGAGTGAGAGGGCCACAGCCTGAGCCGCAGTGACACATGTTCCCTCTACCCTTGCTGCCCAACAGTCCCAGTGAGAGGGAGGGAGGGACGGAGGGACAAACGGACGGACGGATGGATGGATGGCAGGCTAGATACACATACACATGTGCACACACATAAAAGCACCCCACAAGAATAACTGAAAAAGAATTAAGGATAATGATGCTGGATGTGTAAGTAGACCTGAGCACACACTTAATATACACTTACACAGATTTAAAAGAAAAGTTGGAATCGAGAGACAGAACATGCATGATAGAAAATCCTTGTAAACTCTTGGGCTTGCATGCTGGGGCAAATGTTTTCCCTATTCCCTGGGGCAATATCTGAACAAACAGAAGATGTGCAGGTGTAAGAGTGGGGCTACAATAACAATCCCCAAGGGCTAGTGCATGTTTCAAAAATTCTATGTTTTTAGGATTAAATCTGGTTTAAAAAACTTGCATCAAGATAAATTCACTCCAAGAGAAAATGACCTTGTGATAAAGGACTTCCGTGAGAATGATCCATTTTCACTGTTTTTTTTTTTTCTTTTCTTTAACATGGTTTCAAAGGTAGTTTCAGCTAAAAAACGTTTCCTGACAATCTTGACTCAGGAATTCACATTGCTGCAGGCTCCCTCTGCAAGGCAGAGTGACCTTTCGAGCAGCATAGTCCCAGCCTGAGCTGTTTCCCACCCCCTCCTGCTGCACAAAACCTTGGCTAAAACAGTGACAGTGCAAGTCTGGTTTAGCTCTGCTTGGGACCTGGAGTTGAGATCCGTGGAAAATGCTGATCTGGACTTGAGCTATTATCCAGTGTCAGACCCCAAGTTACCTTGTTTTTCTTGCTGTTTTAACCTCTTAGTTAAGTGAGCTTAGCTGTTACCAATTCCCCTGTAGTTGTGTCATAAACAAACAGTAGCAAGTTCCTCAATGACTGCACAATGCTGTTACAGTCACGCAATGGCTTTCAAGGGAAATTAATTTTAGGAAAGCACTTAATGTATTTACACATATCTTTTAATACAGTTCTGACATAGAAACAAGGTGGGGCCAACATCTTATAACCAGCTCTTTGCTGACACAAAAAATCACTAAAAGATTGAGAATTCCTGCTCCATATGCCTCTGAATAGACTCCTACTGACCTTCTCGTTTTGAAGTATAGACTTCTGTTGAACATGCATAGCAGTGTTTTTCTTTTTTACACAGCTGGCTCAAAGGTTTCCTTCTGCTGGAGGTTTTGTCCTGCCTGTAAACCTCTTTCCTGAAGGACATCTGAGTGAACTTTCTACTGCGAAGTTTACCTGAATTACAGATAAAGTGGGGAGATAATTCCACGGAAAAAAGCCATGGAGTTGTCCAGTGAAATAATGTGTGTAGTAGTTAAAATATTAAGAAGAAACTTTTAAGTAGCAGCCCTCAAGGAGTCCGACTTGCATTTTCCTGTGTCATTACTGAGGTCAATGGATTTACTTGAGATTTATGCTTATGTGAAAGCAGATTCCTTTCACTTAAAAATTATTGTCATATCCCCAATAAATATATAAAAACAAAGAAATTTTGTAATCAAGATCTCATGTAGGTAGCCCTACCTTTATGGGAGAACACAGATCATAACTGAAGATGCAGAGGAATGCACAAAGTTATCTGTCTTGCTGGCAATGCCATAGGCCATCCTAAAGCAAGGTCAGACTCACTGTTATGCATTAGTATGATTTGTTATGAAAAGTGGCATTTAAATATTTAAATGTACCAGGTCCTATGTGTTTAATTTCATTGTTTAATCATTGCATAGTTTCCCAACTAAGTCGTAGTTGGCACAGAGTGGTGGGCTGCTCTTAATTTATGTGCTGCTGCAGCTTTTCAGAGCCTTTCACTGATGGTGAGGCACTTCAGCTATACATTATTCCTCTTTTGCTCTTGAAGCTGTACATCAAGGTACACAGGCTTGCCAAAATTTTCTTCCCTGGAATATGGTAAAAACAAAATATCCCAGTATATACTCAGCAGTGCCTATACAGAAATTCTTGCTCTTTTATAGTGCAGCTATGAATTCCTTGTTAATGTACCATGCCAGGAGTAGGACACAGAGTAGATGTACATCCTACTGATAATAACAGGAGTTGCACATATAAAAATATCTTGCACCATACTAAAGAAGAACTTTGGGGCATTTAAATGACACTTATCAGGTTGTAGCTACTGTGCAAGATAATAGGCTCCAACAAAAACCATAGATGGCATCCTAGCTGTCTCATTGTTGTATACACTAAAAAACCTTTCTAACATCACATGCTTCATACAAAATAGGCATCCTCACTGGAGGAATGGGATTGCCTGCTAAGGACTGCAACCCTGCTGGTGTCTAGTTTAAACAGACAGCAGATTAAACAATTGAGAGAAAAATGTAAAACCAGAAATATTTATACTAGTATTGCTGAGCACCAAAAGCTTAATAAAGTGAAGCCATAGGTGCTCCCACATTAAAATTTACTATGGTGTTTACAAAAAAAAGCTGGAGGGGTGTAAGGACCAAATAAATGGAGGCAGAGGGGAAAGACAGAACATGATTCAAGACAGAGACGAAAAAAGAAAGTACAACACCGTAATGCAAACATGCAACAAGCATTTGGAAGTAAGCTACTTCAAAATCAGTGCTAGGCTTTGAACATTAATTCAAATATTTATTTCTGCTCCTGCTTTCCCTATGTGCCCAGTGAAAGACCCCTTCGACAGGCCTTCTTCCGCTGGAGCCACATGTAATGGCTCTGAGCAACGCAGGGAAAATATCTCTCTGTGCTTGTATGTGTGGGATTGTATATGTGTATGGCTTGCCCTGCAGGAAGCTTCTAAGTGAGCCCTCTTTTTTCCCCAAGAGGATCATTCTATCTTTCCAGAGGAAAATCTGAAAAAAACCAACCCATAACAACAAAACAACCCTGAAATCATCCTTTCTTGTGCCTTATGTTTTGGATAACTTTTTTTTACCATAGTGGTGGCTGCTAAATTTACTCTTGCTGTACTGGCGTTTGCTCATCTTTGGACTGTTGCAAGCGTTTGGCTAATAGGGACATTTAAAAAATTAATTAATTACGAATTTTAGACGTGCTCCTAAAACTTACATAAATTTATGTTCTAATTCTACCTCCATCTCCAACATAACCTCAGATTGTGTCACCTCGAAAGCCCCCACAAGGAATTACAGGCATCTTATGCAGAGTTCAAATGAGGACAAGTCCTTTTCTTCCCTCCTAGCGAATCCTTGATTGCACTGTAACTAATGCAGCCTGCTGCATAGTTTTCTATAAACTCCGTGCAGAGGAACAAGATTTGGGTAGGGCCAGGGCTTGTTTTCCCACAAAAGTTGTGAGTCTATTGGTTGATACAAACCAGATTAAAGTAGGGGTTTGACTGCTCACAGATATGTCAATTAAAACAACATCTTAAGTACAATTTGTTGTCAACAAATTGTACATATCATTACTGAACTGGCCTCCAGCTTTGGCTTTGAGAGAGTGTTTATGCAGAGGGAGAGCTCTTTGCAAAGCCACGCACACAGGCTTGTTCATCCATATACAAACTTAGATGGAATGAAATTTATTTTTATCCAGGAGGATGGAGCTGCCCTTTGAGTACACAACAACGTGGTTCCAGCTGCATTAGATGGCACTAATGGGGTGCCATTCTCCTCTTTTCCATGAAAAAGGCACCACTGAAATGTACACCTAAAAATGTACTGATATTTACCACTGCATGGATTACATTGATAGCATAAAATCTTTTTTTGTCACTAAAAAAACCAGGCAGTTATTAAAAATCTCAGTAACTGTGCCTGCAACTGCTGTATTAGCTATTGTGAAGACTACCTTTTTTTGGCAGTAGCCTTTTCTCTGCCTAAAAATACAAAGAATTAAAAGTATATGGTCATAGAAAACAATGTCTGTAAAATGATGTTTCTTTATTATCCACATTCTCTTCTAAGACAAAACAAAAAGTACTAATAAAACTCAATCTGCCCAGTCCCTGGTGACCTAGTAGTCCGTCCTGCAAAGATCATCCCCAGAAACATTCTTTCAAAGACAGAGAGTTCTGCTTCAGATTAGACTGCTGAGTCCTGGAGCTCACACAACAGCCCTACTGAAAACAATTAAGTAATTTATACTAAGAAGCAACTGTGACCTTATCCAGACAAATACCTTCCCATTCTTAGGACAAAAGAGACAGTATGTTGTTTTACTTTCTCTCATATTATCTGCTATAGTGGTATTTTTTTAATTATGGGAAATCAACTAAAAAATAACATGTTGTCTAGCAACAAAGAAAACAGAAACAAACAAAAGAGAAACAGAGTGACAGTTCTGCTTTTTGTATTGTATACTTCTACTTTCAGGTAAACTGAATAAAACTAAAGCAACAAACAAGTTTAAATGAACTGGCTAATCAAACTCCCAAAAATTAATTGATACTGGGACTCAGGGTCAGTCCAGAAGTTGGTTTATTTTCTTGGTTCTTTTGTTTTTGTTTTTTTATTTTTTTAATTTAAAAAACAGTTTCATTAAGTTATTCTAAGGATATATAACTTTATAATCCAATCTTTTAAATTAAATCATTAACTTACAGAACAAACATTTATTATTTTCCCCTTCAGCCAATTTTTGCCTTTGCATGAAAAGACTTAAACTTTACAATTTCATTAAAGCTACATAATGAAAAATTATTAATTCAGAATATGGGATATTCTGACAAATTACATGGTTTTCTTATTATTTGTATAGCAATTTATGTCATGATAATACACTACATGGCACCATCAAGGTATTTGTAACAGGGTTGATATAAAAACGTTCTGCATTTAACTTTGTAAGACAAGAATAGGAAAAAATGATAATGAAAGAGAAAACAATGGCAGGGGATGTTAATCACCTCAATTTGTGATTCTTGGCAGAAGCGCCTTGAGATTTCTCTCATGGGCTCAGTCTTAGGAATACATTACGCCTAAAGAATTTAATAATATAGAATGAAACCATGTTTTTACCATGATTTCACTAATTTCACCTGTATTTTGTAGAGCCATATACTCATCTACATGCAGACCTGGTAAAAATATGTAATAAAGCTGCACAGATCCAGCTGGAGTTTCAGAAAATTAAACTCCATTTAAAAATTTAAAGTAAACTCCCATTGACCATGACTTCTTTGAAATTTCTTTTCTCTCAAGGTGTTCTTAGAAGCTGCATAATTACTATGTTAAGAGAAACAAAACTACCAAGTTAAGTTATACACAGCCAATAAAAAAAAAAGTTACTGATGGCTTATTTAAAACAGCAACAAGAGATATCTAAAAATCTTATCGTTATCTAAACAACAGTCAGTAGGAGGAATTTGGAGACCTAATATTGTCTTTGAATGAGAAATATTTGAGCTAGGAAAGTGATTGTGTTGCAAGAAGGCCATGTCAGCAGTAACCAATGAATGGAGTAATTTATTTTATCACTGGTACTTGCAGTGTGGGATTTGGCATCTTCATACAGTCAGAACTAAATGTTCTGACCCTTCAATCAGAACTAAATCCATGATTGTTGCACTGTGTATGTCTTACGATTCCTGATTTGCCTCTTCTGCAACAGTTAGGAAAGTGGCTGAATGCAGTATTTTTTTAAGTGCTGCAACTAACTGTGAAATAGAGGTCAAAGAGTGGGTTAAAAGATGATAGCAACATTAGTAACTTTTTCTTCTGAAGCAAATGTCACAGTCTGCTCTGATACATCACGATCAAAGACTGTTCATATTTCTGCTGTAAAATTTAGGTGTTCCAGTGTAACTCATACACCATCATTTTCAGATAAACAACCCAAACAGGTCACTAAATGCCGAGACCTCAGATCTATCTTTACTGAATTTAGCAACTATTCAAGCAATAATTTAGCACTTTTTATCTGGAAGCTAAATAAGAATTGTTGCAAAGAAAAGTCTACTGGACTTTGTCATAGGAAAAATGAGGATCCGTCGAAAGCAAATGCAAATAAAAGGTATCCCAGCCTGTGTCAATGCATCCTGAAGCATAACAAAGCAAGGAGTAAGGAGCAGCCCTTGAGGAATTGTCAAGAATAATTTGTCTATCTAATTTCCTTTATAAGAACGTAATGGGCCCTGCAGACTGGAGATTGAGTCAATCAATGATGAAGCAGAAAATCAAGTCATCAGAAAAATATAGGAGAAGAGGAATAATGAGTTTGGGTCAGACCAAAGAGTCCATTCAGCCCAGTATCCTGTCTCTGTCATGGTCACAGCAGTTGTTTATGTTTATTCTTTATGTAAGAATGTAAAACCAAGGCAAATGCATAGTGATAATATTCTCAGTATGGCCTTTTATTGGGGTTGCATGGCAAGATTTTGGTAGTGGGGGGCTACTGGATGGATTCTGTCAGAAGCTGCCAGAAGCTTCCCCCATGGCCCACAGAGCCAATTCCAGTCGGCTTCAAGACAGACCCACTGCTGGCCAAGGCTGAGCCCAAGAGCAGCAGTGGCACCTCTGGGATAACAGATTTCAGAATGGAAAAAAAAAGTCAAAATTGAACTCTCTCTTTCAGACATTATCCCACTTTCTTCAGTAGCTGACTTTTTGCTGCTCAGGGTAAAGAAACAAGGATGGCAACTATCACTGCATACATGTAGGAACTCAGCGTAGGCTAAGTTATATTTGTAGCGTATTACAAACTTGCATGTATTCAAGACAGAACCCAGAAAATAAGACAAAAAATGATCTTGTTCCCAGAAAAATAGAATGTATTGTCCATGGGCAATCCAGTGGAGTAGAATCACCCAGCGACATTATTCAAATAGATTTTGAAAACGAGCAAAATGGAAATGTAGCAGGCTGACTGTGCCTAAAGTTCCCAGAGTACATTTTAGCCCCACAAGTCATACTCTGTGTACTTCTGAGTTTTAGGACCATGTCAGAAGAAGATGCAATTTCTTAGTCTCAGTTAATAATTTTGGCAGTCAGAAATTATATGAGTAGAAGATGCCAAAATATTTTTTACAAGTTGCTCCAGGGAACATAAGAAACCAAACAATGTTTCTTGCTTTACTAGAGTATGTTCCTTCCACAGGAAAGGTCCTTTTGTTATGGCAGGTTGTTTATCATCTCTATATTAAATGAGAAACCTAAAAGTTTAATATTTTTCCCTCAGTCATTTAATCCTAGAACAACACAAGTCTTTAAGCCAGTTTCATTCTCTCCCTCCTGAGGAGTGGCCTCATGGCTCCTGCTGTGACTCATTAGATTTCATAGCTGATTCTGAGCCCACCACTGCTCCTGCCCACTGTGACAGAGAACTTGCTGTTGTAAATGGATACAGCAGTGCAAAGATCATGGGAAGCTTATCCCTTTGTTTTTAATTTCCCCCCTAAGGGCAATTTTTTCCAATTAGTGCCTCAGCTAGCAATTATTGCTGCACAGTACTCTGAGTTATTTCTGTTTGAACTGGCTGAGTCAAAGTTATAGAATCTTGTGTGATTTAGTATATACCCTGGTCTAGTGCTCTTGCAACAAAGAGGATCCCTTGTCAAGAATGCTCTCTGGAAAAGGACTTTCCTCACTGCCTGATTTGGTTCTCTCTTCCATGGTACACAGGAATGATTTCAAACAGTAGCTTTCCTTTGCTGTAAGGGCATGTGTACCTAATGAATATGAGCAAAACAGCATGCACAAATGTGCACAAATGATTTTTTGGTTGTTGTTATTGCTTTGTCTTGTCTGGGTGCTGACCATTCCTCACAGTCAGGTCTCTCACTGGATCCAGTGGCTGGCACTCCTGGAGGAAGCACCGCATTGCACAGCTCACACACATGAGAGTCTCCCACGCAGCACGTGCCAGCTCCATTTGGTTTTTTTCCTGTTTTCCTGAGTACAAACCAAACCCAGAGGGTTATGGAATAGCTGGTTTTATCCCATATCCAAAAATCAAGATACATCAGTACACATAGTGAACTATTTCACCCCAAAAGCTTAATCAGAATTGAAAATTTTAACGGTGTCATGTAGAAAGAGTCTTGTCAGAACTTTGACACATTTCAAGTTTCTGGCATTAAACAGTTTATTTAAAGGAAAAGGCCACATGATGATGGAGACCTAATCATGGCTGGAAGGAAATGCAAATGAGAATTAGTCCTTAATCTCTTTGGTTTCCTAGCAGTAAGGTTATTCTGATCACCTGGCTGAAAGTGAGAGAAAGCTGTCACACACAAAAATTGGAAATAGTCCATAGATTCTGGGAGAAACTTGGCATAGAAAGAAATAGGAGCAAACCTTGTCTAAAAACTATTTGGTACCACTCTAAGGAAGTAATACACCTTAAACTAGCTCCTTATCATTCCCCATTAACTTTCTCAAAGTTGAAAATTGGATAAACATTAAAAAATTAACCCAAATTATGCATATCATTTTCTTCAAAGTGGGTGGTTCTGTTCAAAATTAAGAAACCCGGTAACACTATTCACAATGACAAAACAAAACAAAATGAAAACGACACCACATCCCTTTTGGAGCATGGGTCCCTGAGGACTGTCAGATAACATATATTCACACAACCCTCTGGGCTCATTTGTTTACTTATTTGTGTAGTTTGGCTTATGGCCATACAGCAAAAGCACTAAATAAAGAGCAACTTATGTAGTCAATTACAGACAACATTAAAATCAAACAGATGTATACAAAATACAGAAATTAAAAATACAGTCATCTTTGCCAAACACAACAAAATAACTGTAGATGCAATCCAGGCTACAATTATCTCAGTTGAATTATCTTTTACAGGAGCTTCAGATGTCCTTAAAGTAATTACAAGTATAATGTACCTCTGATGATACTGTCACTGAAGATCTCTCTTGCAACAATACAGTTCTTACTTTTTTGCCTCTTTCATTTTATTAATGTGAAATAGGTAGGAGTCAATAGTTTTGCTAAATAATACAGAGGCTGTGGAAAAAATTGGGTTACTTTTCATCATAGCATAGTAAGAAGGTTATTATATATGTTGCTTAATGCCTAGATGCTTCTGTCATGAGAATTGTGATCTGTTTAAATGAGAGAAATATTACCTGTTTTATTTTTTCGATAATGTGCAATAATCTAAAAGGGTTTGGTTTGTCAATGTGATCACAAGACAAAAGTACTTGGCAAAAAAGTAAAAAGCATACCTGTGAATACAGGAAGATATCTAAATGGAATGCATTTTAGAGATTCATATCCTCTAGACTATGGACATGCTTCCTTAGTATTGTGAAAATGACTGCTTTGTGACTGCACAACAATGCCTGTGAAGGTGAACAGAATTGCCTTGATTTGTATGGTATCAGGGTAGTTTGCCTGGACCATAAAATCTGCATGAATCCACCTATATTTAAGATGCTTGCCTGGTTAGAAATATAACCCCCTCATGAACACGTGTTCAGAAGGCAAAAACAATGCTGGAGCTGGTTATGCTTGTACCAGTACATTACCATATTAATCTGAACCAAGTTTTGATTTGGTTGTATCGTCACATGAACTGCAGTAAGAGAGAAATTAAGAAAAGTACTCTTCTTCTCCAAAGAGGTGATCCCTAACCGTGTATGTATTTTTTTGTACAGAGAAAATAGATGATTTTCTTAAAGAAATGCATTTTGCTTTGAATTGAAACGGATCAGGAATACATGGTTTCAGCCCTTCTCATACTGACATGACCTAAATAATAAAACACTATATACCACTTTAAACAATCACAATTTTTTCAGTAGTTCAGCAGTGTTTCGTCATTTGAGAACATCTTGAGATGCAAAGCTGCCACACAGAAAGGTCTGAACCAGTTCACATCTAAGTTTTGATTTCATTCTCTAAAGTCAGTGTGAGGTTGCAGGGTTCCCAGTGGAGTATGAAGTTTTCAAAATACAAGGCTGCCATGAATGCTGGCAACATTGAGGCCCACAGCACCATTTAACTTAGTGTCATTAGAAAAGAAAATTCCATGAGGTGGTAGTCTGAATATCTCTGCAGGATGATGACAGTTCAGAGGAAATCCAGATGCATTTGCATGGGGGAAACTTATGTAAACAAGTTCTGCACTCCAGCAAAGAAATAAATGTCAAGGTAAGCTTGGCAAGCGACAAAAAAGGATGAGTCATATTTCTCCAATTTCATTCCAAAGATGCTATCTTTCACCTTCCTCGGTACTGTAGTCACAAGACTGACAATGTGCTGCTCCTTTATGGGAAACAGTATTCAAACACTGTGGATAAATTATTTAGCAGAGCCCTACTGTAATTTTTCATACATACTTTGTTTTTATTACCAAAATCTGGAAGGAGTAAGTCTCCATATGCAGCAATCAATGTGCAATTGCCTATCTAAAATGTTTGTAAAGCACTTCTCTGCCATGCTTTTAGCTGATATTTTCCCATTAAAATATATAGGATGAAGTAATTTTTTGACAAGCCTCTTGTTAAGCAATTAATGGAAAATATTATGTCCATTTTGCAAAAGAAGAAATGGAGGCAGCATGACTGAGCCCACATTTCTAAGCAATCATTTTCTTTGAGTTGCTTAACTTCTGATTAACCAAATTAACATACGCCTTGAAAGCTCATTTTTTAGACTGATATGCACTTTGATTACTGTCAACAGGATCTGTATGCACCTAGCAGGTCTGAAATTCAGGCCAACTACTCAGAAATCAAGAAATTAGAAATAAAAGGCCAATTTTGCAAAGATTTGCAGAAGATTACTTGTGATGTCTGGGATACTTAGCCCAGGACTAAAACCAGCCCCTTAGCTCTCAAGCCAGAGAGTCAGCAGAGTAATTGTCATTCCTGCTAATGCTGTTGAGTAGTACTATTATTTTCCTAAAAGAAGCATAGAAAGTAATTTTGTCTAGCCCATCCCTGTTCTCTACTATTTGTTAATCTGACTCATTAATATATATTTCTCTGGAATGATTAATTATTTTTACTTTAGTGAACAGAAGTCAGTCCATGATACAAAGATATTAATTATTAATTAATTAATTAATGTGATATTAAATGAAGAAACCAGCCATTTATAAAAGATTTTCAGCTGAGTTCATCCGTAGTTTATGCTAATTAGATCTCTAGGTGCAACTTTATGTATAATGGATTCCTTTCCTCTCATTACCTAAAGTGTTGCCATTTCTGTTTTCATTTATTTTTTTTAAAAAACTGAAATGCATAGAAGAGTTTAATGTTCATAAAATAAATTCAGTTTTCATGTATTTATGCCTAATATCCCAGGACAGTGATTTTTCATACTGTCCAGGTAAGATTTTTTAGATAAAAAGATTCCAGATTGTTGCTTATGAAAAATTGCATTTATTCTTGTCCCTATTCTCCTGTGATTACTCTTGCAAACACTGATCCTTGAAAATGTAGCAAAGTGTGGTAATGACATGGTATTGCCCTGTGTGATTAGTGTTGCAGAATACAGCTAGGCTCTTTTTTATGTGGTAAATTTCTGTATTATCCAGATGATTTAATCCAAATTATATCTGGATTAGTAAAGCAATTGTGGTCTGTTGAATTCACCAGCAAGCTGGAGATTTCTAAGCTTGTCAATTTAAGACTATATAAGTATAAACCAAGCTCATAATTTCCAAAGGATATGGCAGCTATGATTTAACATGTTCTTGCTTCTGGCTTATGGACATCAATATGCGTGCTGCTGCACAAAGTAGATATTTAATCCTATGCCAATAAACTACACCAAACCTATTTTGAAAAAGCCAAGTCACCACATTTTTACTCAGTTCTGCCTATTGTCAAAGCTCAGCAAGAAAAAGAAGTGTCCTGAAAAGCCATTTGGAAGCCTTATGGTAAACAATCTCCAAGCTAGTGATAAAAACATTTCCAAGATATGCATCTTGGTGTTACTGGTTCAGAAACCTCCCAATACTGTGTTTCTGTATTTAGGAGTGGTTTCTGGTTTCTCTTGGTTATGAAGAAATCAAAAAGATTTCTTACAGTACTAGTCCTGGGACCTTCAGTTGTACCATTCCCAGGCTCCCAGAGTAAGCAGCAATGTGCAACTGAGAATGCTAACAGACAGAGACGTAATTTTGGTTCAGAGAAACTCTGATCTTGTCTGCACAGATCCATTCAACCTTGCTTTCTCCATACTTAGCTATGTGATTCCTTCAGCTGTGTTGCTGCAGGTCTGTTGAAGTGACTGGGGTGACAAGACCCCGTGAAACTGTCAGCCCCTGTATGATGACAACCCAGTAAGATCTTCCCTTACATTTTCTGTATCCCATCAGCTTTTTTCCCAGCCTACCTTTCATATATCTCCTCCTCTGCATTTCCATATGTGGGTTTCTATCACTTCCCTTCTTCCTGACGGTCTCTCTCATACTATTTTTATCCTGGTTTTTTAAATGTTGGAAGAAACTGAATTTGACCTGTCAAATTCATACATATTGCATAGCCATGCCCTGTAACCATGAGATGTGTTTACTGCGCCCTCCCTCTGTTCCTTTTGCCCACTTACTCAGTCTCAGATCAGACTTACTGTGTGGAACTCATCTCTCCTGGCTTCAGACAAGAATCCCTGAGCCAGCTTCCCATGGTTCTTCCTTACAGAAGAAAGAAATAGGTGCTTGGAGACATGACTTATCTCAGGCTTTTTAAATGCCTACCTCTGGATGAATCTTCTTGATCTTTGTAAGATCTTTCTCTCCTTTGACTAGAACGGAAACCCAGATAACCAGCTCAACAACTGAGAGTCCTATTGGGGATACTTACACTTGGCCAGAAAGATCTTCAGTAGTCTTGCCCCATGTAGACTGGTGGCAGACAATGGGGATTTGAAATAGGAAGACAGTGAAAACCACAATTCCAGCTCTAAACAGAAAAAAACCCCAAGAAATATTTAGAGCTGGAAGTACCAATAAACTATGTACTGTTGCATGGCTTTCAAGCATTTGACCTTTTTAAGATAGCAATTTGTAAGTTATACATAAAATAAAGTTTAAAAAAAAATCCATATCAGCAAAAACTACAATATTCAGAATGATCTGGTAGAAAAAAATTTCTACACTATGAGTTAGGCTTGATGCTTTAGATGTTACAGCTGCCACTCTTCATCAAGTTTCTGAACTATAAAGATGGGATTTATAGCCTTACAAACATGAAGGTGAGGAATCATAATAAAAATAAGCATACTGATTCACATGAAAAGTATGTGCCAAATAAAGCCTTAAATCATTTTATGCAGCCTGTCATTCAAACATATTTGACTGTCATCCAAATTGCTGGAATTGTCCTTCACACAGAAAAAAAACCTAGCTCTGTTTATTTTTAGGATAATTGGAAGAGCAACATATTAGCTTCAAATTAATGAAGAGGTCATGTTGTTTTTATAAGCTTAATAATATTTTCCATTGTCCCTCCCTCCTTAACACCTATCTTCATTGCCTAATAATTCACATACTTTATTTTTTTGGGTGAGTCATGAAGTGCACATTATGATAATAAATATATCATCTCTGCTTCCTTTTAATGTGAACTCAGTGGTGTGATTCACACCATAAACCTATTTTACTCATTCCACCCTTTGTTCATAACCTTGACTGTGTTAACATCAACAGTACTGCTGGAATCACATGTTTCTACTTAAAAGCTAACATAAAGGTCTTTTCTGCTTTACATTCTATAAATTCTGTCTGACACATTTTTTTCCTATGACTCTAGCTATTCATTTGAAATCGCAAACGTTATTGTAAAGCAAGCTGGAGAAACTCACCTTAAATATGAAGGTGATATTTTCCCTCTATGATACCATTTAACTGATTTGTTTGAGTAAATTAAATACTGTAAAGGATATTTTAAAAGCTTTTTCTTTCTTTTACAGCTTACTTCACAATCTCAGACTGTTTTCCAGTTAGAAAATCAATGCACTCTGTGTGTGTTGCCCAAACAGAATCCCGCTTGGTGCTCTCTTGCCCGGCCCCAAAGACCTACATTCACTATACCTGTATTCACAACATCCCTGATACCCAGAGCATGTACTTTGCTTCTCCAATTTCAAGTGAGTAACTAATGACTTTGCAGTAATTCTGGGAGTGCAGTGGTTGGTGATCCTGACTGAGAGCAATTACATGTGTGTCATTAAAGCAACATGTAGCTGAGCCATAATAGTCTAAAGATAGTAATACATCATTATGTGTGGTTGTCAGAACACCAAGGGACATAAGATCTTCCTTAAGAGGAAGTTACTGGAAAGTTAAAGTAAAAAGCAACACAGCATAAGTTGTTTTTTTATGTAATCCTTTCAGGAAGCTCCACTGTGACTTTAAATCACTGATTGACTGTGTTTGTGTGCTCAGAGAAATACAATGATTAGAACTTGCTGGTTAATTATGAGGTGGAAAGAAAACAGTGAGATCATTTGGAAGAGAACAGAAAATCACATATACATGTTGTGGGAGATTCTGAAAGCAGGAAGGTTAGCTTATCAGCTTCCAGACCTAGAGATGACAAGCAAGTGCAGAGACGGTTTCCTGTAGCTACAGGGGAAATTTCTTGGGGTTTTTTTGTGAAAACTTGTAATTTCTGATAAAATATTTTGTCCAGTGCGAACCAATAACTAATGGCCTGCCTTTTCACTCAGGGCTGAATATATGCCAGATTTATTTGAAAGGGTCTTTGCAGGGAACAGATGTGGGAGTATGTGCTGTGAAGCTCTGAAGAGGTGAGAGGAGTGAGTAGGGGTGGGTAAGGAGAGGAGTAGGAGGTGTAGGAGATTCGGAAGTTTCCTAAAGTGGTTTCCCCCAGTAAAACCACTTTAGGAAAAGTTGCTGCAACAGGACAAGACCTACTGAATGCAAATCTGCTAAGGCAACCAGATTGAATAGCTTTAGCCCATAAATCTTGGTCCATCCCTAGACCAGGAAATTGTACGGCAAATCGAGGAATGTATTTTTCACTCAAGCAAATGGCAATCTTACTATTAACTTCCATGGGTCAAGACATGACATTAATTAAAGCACCTACTGGGACTTGCTTTTTAAACATCTTCCTTGACCACAGATCTTTGAACATCTTTGGCTGACATTTTCTTTGTGATGTTCTAACAGCGGTAAAACTTAATTTTCCATTTTCATTCAAGGCTGGAGTAAGTTTTGACATAACTTAAATTTCTATGGCTAATTTTAATATTGAGATTAAACAAGGAAGTGTTGTTCTACTTGAAAAGCTTCTTTCCATGAAAACCTCATATATAGCATAATGTTGAAGAAAGAGACCAGGTTTATCTAAACAGTCACTATCCTTTTTACTATGGTTATCAGCTGAGGACTAGTGTATATTTATTACAGAATTGTTAGTTGTTCTGGTACAGCTCACCTATCTGGACCTTTTTTCTTCTTTTTTTTCTTTCAGGATGATCGCTGCCTGCTTATACTGGCTTGAGAGGAGCACAGCACACAAAGTCAGCTATTTCTATACCTGTGAGAGATAAACCACCCCTGCAATGCCTTGCTAGCCTGTCCCACACCCTTTACCTTCCATCCTTCCTTCTTTCCCTCTCCTGGTGAAGACACAGCATTCTCCCACCCCTGGCTCTGGCTCCTCTGGCACTCAGCCACCATTCTGCAGCAGGTCTGACTGGATCTGATGTCTGCCAGAGACTGTTCTTCATCAGCCGGGCCCTGGAGGTAAGAGCAGTGACTGAGAAAGGCTTCTCCCAAGTAAAATATGACTTATTCATAGGAACAGAGCACTTGGGGAGAAAAATGTTAATGTGAGATGAGCTGATGTCTCACCGGAAAGATCTACAGGCCTAATTCTTCCTTGGACCCCGCTTTCTGGATGGAAATATCCCTGAAGATTTCACTTTTCTTAGCTTCAGAGCAGAGATCTTCTCTACAACAAGGCAATGCCTCTGTTTTGTGTGTTTGTGAACTCCTTTTGCCAAGCTGTTCTGGTGAAGAAACTAATGGACCCTGGAAACATTCCTGTGACTGCCCTGCTTCATGTACCGCATGCTGCACATCAGCACAAGAGGAGTCCCTGCTTCTAAAATTGAACTCTTGTTCGTAACAACCTCATTTACCAGGACACTGAGCTGGCAAATCAGATGCACACGACTTGCCTGGCTGTGCTGCGTCCAAGCTCTGCCTTCCTACAACACAGGCTCTCCCCTTGAAGTTCACTGCAGGTAATTTCATCTCTAAGTGCTTGTAGGTGTCTGGCTATCTACTTTTTTGTTGCTTATTGCACTTGGGAATCTGGGAAAACTCCTGAAATTATTTGTTTCGTTGCTGCTTTGAAAGACCATGCCATCAGAAGGACACGTGTAATATTCAAAAATATAGTGGAATGTCTCCCAATATATCTACAGTTGATTTTAAAACTGTTCAGAAATATCTTGGTTTGTCTTTCATTTAATTATTAGCTGGTCACTGAACAATTATATAATTTGCACTCAAGGAGTAATCTGCAAGTATTCACAAATTCAGGCAAATCTTTTTAAGTAGTGTATGTGTATATAGTAAACAAAATGAAAACTCCTACTTATTTTTGTGTGGCTTAAAATTCTGCACATTAAATATGAAGGGCACTATCTACTGGTATAATCAAAGGAATTATTTTTCTTAAAAACAGTGACTATGATCTTGGTTAAGCAAGTCAATGAAATATTTCAGAATACAGGCTATCTTTCTGAAGATAGAAACAATTGGGTGGGACAAATATTTGCTGCATCTTGTATTACTTGTAGGTAGTAGTTGTGTTCCTTGTGTCATTGGAAATGATACAAACATGCATTATTACTTGCTTTTTGGCATGTAGGCTAGCAATAAACTAATTATCTATTCAATGTATGCCCTTCCTTCTGGATCTCAGGTTTCAGCCCAGGCAGTTAAAGTCACTATCAGCTTTCAGGCTATGAGTTAAGTCTCTGCTCCCGAAATGTCAGTAGGAGGATTGCCATTACATTAATTGGGATCAGGATTTTACTCCGTATTTTTTAGGGAAGGTCTAAAATGCTGTGTTAAAAATTCAAATGAGAGAAATTTCAGCTTACAAGTTAGTAAGGCATTCATTTCTTTCTTTATGTAAAATGATTTGGTCAATACCCAGAGGCAGTTGAAATAAGAATGGTTACAGCTTTTACTTGCTGCTAAAAACTTAGCAATTCACATCTAGAATAGATTTTGGTTTTACTAAGAGAGAAACAGACTCCAAATATTTAGCTTGTGACACAGATATGATTCATTTTAGACCATGCATCAGTCTAGAGTAGATGGCATATGCTGCCAAAGTCAAAGGCTGGTTGTCTTAGAAGCCCTTCTAAGCGTACTAGAAAGTTATACATCAAGTTATGTGTTGTTGAGCGTAAGTTTTTTTGCATGGCAAAACATGCAGATGTTTTTCCTCACAAAACAGATGAGTACATTAGCCAAGGATTTCTTAAAAAGCAGTATGTTGCTCCAGTGACAGCTGACCAGTAGTGCTTTTCAGCTGAAGAAATTCAGTTGTCTCTTTACAGGAAGAATATTAGTAACCTCTTAATTCACCCAGCAACCTGCAGCTTACACCAAAAATACTATAGGCTATGTGTAATTAATGACAGTATTTAACAGATTCTGTGTCCCTTACCACTAGGCTCACAACTGGGGCAAAAAGAAAATAATACAAACTCACTATGTAAAAATACATTCTTGCTATTTCTACATAAACTTTCCAGCACAAAAGCAAGCTCAGAGCATCCGAATGGTGAAGGGAGTGCCCAGTGTGGCACCCAGACTATGCAAAATTTGCTTTAGTCCAACTTCATTTTCTCCTGGTTGTGGAACCCTGTTGGGGCTGGAGTATAGCAAAGAGTTTAAAGGCTAGTGTGGATGCCAGCAGTCTCAAAAAGGCTATTTTAGTAGCCAGTATTATTGGGGCATAAAGGAACAACAAAGCCCTTGCTCACTGACTGCCTCATGCCAGTAACACACAGCAAGGGAGTGACAGAAGATGCTCACAGCAATAGGAGGTTTTTATGGTTCTTTGGAATATCTGAATGACAAATTCCTCTGGCATCCTGGACTCATGCAGGTCTGCCCTGGTTTACTGATGCAGTGGTGTTACAGTTTTGGGGAGAAAACTGGAGTGCTAAAGATTACTTTTTAAAGACACGATGCTGACAAATTAAATTTAAAGTCTAAGCAGGGCCCTTCCAAGTGGCAACTCTCCAGAGCTGGACAGTTATAGCATTAACTTCTATAAATCTTTTCAGGAGCTTCTTGGGCTTCAAATACTTCCAACATTTCATCATTCCCATTAAACAAGGAAAATTGTGGAATCCTTTTTTGGAGGCCAGAATAATTATATTCTCAGAAAATAATAATAATTAAAAAAGAAGAGTTGGAAAACACTATATTCCTTGGAAAACAGACTATATGATAGAATTAATTAAGTATCACAGTAAATACTGGCAAAAATGTTAATACAATAGCTTTCTTAAATGTAGTCCTGGAAACTGATGTTGATACAAAAAGGTGCAAAGAGAACTTTTAAGAGATTTGTTTAGGACTCTTCTTTGTAGCCAGAGAATAGTACAATTTCAGCTATACAACCTCTGCCAAGCTGTGTACATGTCTCACTGTAAAGTGTGCACTTCTTTATTTGCACGTCCCAAAAAAACAAAAAAAACAACTGGAGTGAATGTTCTTGTTGCTTTACATCAAGTGCTTTTTTTCTTCATCACATTTGCATGCTAATTCTATTCCTGTTATTTAGCATACTGGGATATTTGGGAGAAAAAAATGGGAAAACAAGTGTCAAAGAAGTCTCTTCAGAAATAAAACTGATCACATTATTGCAGCAAGAAACTCACAAGGCCAGGTGAGCAGGGTGCTCATGCAGCTGGATACTTCCATGAATGATGCAAATAAAGTATTGGTTGTTTAAAAATGAAAATTCTCCAACTAATACTCTACAGTAAAGCAATGTCTCCAATGTAAATGTAAAATAAGTAAATGTAAATGTAAAGTCAAGCCTCCAATGAAGGTATGCTTTCCTTTTTTTTAATGCTGTGACTAAAGTTATTGAGATAAAATTTGGTGTTCCCACTCACATCTCTATGTAAAACAAAACAAGTCAGACAGAAGCTGGGACAATGTTATATGAATTCAGAGAAAGAAGAGACTCAAACTGATGAAGATTCAAAGACAAAATGAAAGGAAATATCAGTCTGTAAAACGGAACAAATGAGATGCACTATGTTTGGACCCTGTTGGACTCTGTTTCAGACTCCCAGAATACCTTCACTTGACAAGGCACTATACTGCCTATCACTATTTTTTGAGCTGATGCATGACATTGGTGTTCACACATTACTTAAATAAATTAATTCATCTGACATGGAGTCCACTCTGTTTGCTCCATGGATAAAAGGAAACGGATTTAGTGCCATTTATACCACAGAAATTTAATACTCATATAAATGTGCTACTGGATTTACACTGAGTTTTCAGAAAGTCACAAAAAGAGGACATCCAAAAGACTACTGGATGTAAGAGACTTTTTCTAAAATGTCAGTTGTTGGAAGTTCATAATTTCAGTTTTAGGAACATCTTTTGAATACTGTATTTCCCAAGAAGAAGAATTTAAATGTTAAATTATACTTATCAGCTCTTGAGCTGGAAACAACTTGGGACAGGGTTCAGTTGAAGAATAAGAAATTTTTTTTTTTCATTTGCAGAAATTTTAAAGGCTTGATGCACAAAAAAGCTAAAGTTGCTGGAAAGCTGCAAATCTCACAAAAGCCTAGAGGAAAAATGCTTCTGGAGATGAATTAAAGAGGAAAATAGAGACAAGAACCAATCACTGAGCATGCCACTGGATGGTTGACACAAAGTGAGACAGTGGGGTCTGGATGGATCATGGTATGGCTGATCATGAGGCCATACTGTCATACTCTTGCACACACACAGGTTAGTTAAAACAGGCTCAGACTTGTAGGCTAGAAGTGTGCAGGCTCCAGGGATTCACCTGCAGGAAAGCTGGGTGTGCACGGGTGGCACCACAGGCACTGCTGCTGAGGCTCCCACTGCCACCGGAGCAAGGACTGCTCAGGCTCAGCGTGGCTCATCCCGTTTGTCACATGGTCGTCTTTCTGTCTGGTTCCATGCTGTGTGCGCAGGGAGGTGTGTCAGGGAAGGAAGGTTATCCTGTGTCAAGGAGAGCTGTGGCCCTGCTCTGTCCTTCTGCACCGCTGGGACTCACAAGCAAATCCGCTAAGGCAACCAGATTGAATAGCTCTAGCCCGTAGATCACAAGCAGGGCCAGGCTGCACCCTGGCATCAGGCAGGGCAGAGCCAGGCTGCACCCTGGCATCAGGCAGGGCAGAGCCAGGCTGCACCCTGGCATTCAGGCAGGGCAGAGCCAGGCTGCACCCTGGCATCAGGCAGGGCAGAGCCAGGCTGCACCCTGGCATCATGCAGAGCAGAGCCAGGCTGCACCCTGGCATCAGGCAGAGCAGAGCCAGGCTGCACCCTGGCATCAGGCAGGGCAGAGCCAGGCTGCACCCTGGCATCAGGCAGGGCAGAGCCAGGCTGCACCCTGGCATCAGGCAGGGCAGAGCCTCGAAACTAGCTTGGGCACAGCGGGGGAGCTCAGCTCCCTGTGCTGAGTGGTGTGCATGGCAAACCTCGAGTTTCACATCAGGCTCCTGGACCAGAACAGGACTTTGTAATGTGGCTTTCAGAAAGTGGAGGCATCTCACACCACCAAATATATAAAAGGTCATTTTCTAAACTAGATTTAGAAATTTATATAAAATATTTATATATTTATAAATATAATATATTTTTAAAAGGAGGTTTTTAACCTAGGTACTTACATCCAAATTTAATTTAAAACTTATTTAAGTTATTTAAGATAACTTATGATTAATATCTCATTTTAAAAAATATGATTAAAATTTGTAAATCCAGGAGTAATGGGATATGGCAATTGGCATCCCAAAGTCCTAACTGAGTAATGACTTAGTTATGATTTTGAAAGAAGTCTGTTCCTAAAAACACTGACCACATTTTCACGTACATCTAGGAAGCTTAACAGAAAAAACAAAAAACAAAAAACAAAACAAACAAACAAAAAAAAAAAGGCATCAGTGACAGGACTCTGAAGTTCTGTCAGGGGAGAAAGGTTCTTCACTCACAGGGTGGTTGGACACTGGAGCAGACTCCCCAGAGAACTGGTCACAGCCTGAGTTCAAGAAGAGTTTGGACAATACTGTCAGGCACACGGTGTAACTCTTGGGGATGGTCCTGTGCAGGGTCAGGAGCTGGACTCCATGATCCTTGTGGATCTCTTCTAACTCAGCTTAGTCTGTGATTATAAGGTATTTTTATAATGATCAGCATTTGCAAAAATGTCATGCTTGAAGACTACATAAGGTTTTATATATGTTCTAGTACTTCCATAAGCCTCAGTGGCCACAGGAACAGCTTAGACAAGCTAAGTATTTTTCTAGCATCAGTACTTCACCATCTGTTTCTTCCGCAAACATCATTCTCAGCAGGAGCCAAGCAGGGTATGCAGCAAGCTGTGATAAATGGCAGAACTAAAAAGTAGGAATACAGTATAGGAAAACATCTACTTATAGAGTGGACTGTCACTACGGGAAGAAATTTTTGGGTTTTAGTGTAATAAAACAAAGTAATTGTACCTCACTGAACCTTTCCTGAAGTTTTGATACCAGATGCTAAAATATCAGGTACCTGATAATGTTTTTAGTTAGATACAGTTTTTGACATAAAATTAGATTGGACAAAATTGTGATTAAATATAATACAGCACTGCAGATTCAGGAATTCTTCTAAAGATCAGTTAACTAAAGAAGAAATAAGTCATGCTATTTTCACTCTTCTCCAGTTTCTATGGCTACTGAAAACCAAGCTTAGAAACTGAAAGATGCATATGTCTAACTTGGCAGATGAATTAAAGTCTAAATATCACTGTAATAGTGTGATTCTGAACATTATTCTAGCTTCCTGTGTTTTAGTTTCCTTTATATGAACTTGAGATGAGATAGAACATAATTACTTGTTAATTGCTAGAACAGACTGCAAGATGAGATATGCAGCACCAGGAAAAGTTAACATGTTGTCATGAGAATATTGGTTTATATTCAAGCTGAACCTTCCACTATATTTATGAACATCACTTGACATGAACTAAAGGTCCTGCATCTCTCTACTCACCACATGAAAACAGTGTAGGTCTCCCACAGATTTTGTGTTATCAGCTCGGATGGGTGGCTTAGATACTCCAGAGCTTCTCAAATAGCATCAGGCTCCCAAGTTAGGCAATTAAAATGCTCTCTCTGTGACTGAAATAGCCTTCAGGCTACTAGAACAACAGCTAAACAATTATGATCAGGCAGCAGGTAGTGAACTAAAGGAATTATGCTTGGGACATGCAGATTGCATCGAGGATTTAGTAGGCAATGAATATAAAAATCCATCTGGGAAGGAAACACACGAAAAGTACTTTGGGAAATGATGCACTGAACACAAGAAAAGAGACATGCGTTTTATGTTCTGATAAGATCAAGATAAGTGATGTAACCTGCTTGCCTCTTGATATATCAGATCATACTGGTACAACCTACATGCACTGGAATGAATACCTGGCATATGATACTGGAAATGATTCAGTATTTAAGTAATGTAGCAGGCAAAGCTCCTTTTTCCTCATGGAATACCTTGGCTCTCTGAGTATTCTTTTGTACATAGACTTTGTTCCTTTAAGGTGCTATGCAAGCCACACTGGCACTTCATTAAATGTGCAATTTTTAGTTCATAGGAGCACATACAATTTCTGGACCCACGGAGAAAACGACCCAAATATATAATGAATTGCTTAAAAATTAAGGAAATTTGATATAATCTGCTTTGGTCCTGCTCGTCACCGCTCTTATCCCTAAAAGGCTGCCACCCACTATTTGCTGCACAGAGATATTCCTCCTGTTCAGCTCCATCTTTTGGTTCCCACATGTTTTGCCTGGAAGGACCTCATCTCTATTGGCCTTGTAGGGCAACTACACCAGTACCACATGGGGGTTTCTTCCAGTTCCATTCTGTTTTCTTATAGACAGCATATTTCTCCTTTTAGCAATTTCCAATTTTCTCTTTTTTCTCTTAGTAAACAAAGATGTAAAGTAGCCACATTTTCTCCTTTATTCTCTCTCCCTTTCTTTGAGCTGTCTATTCATCATGCTGGAGACAGTTTCAAAGGCAAACAGACTGTCACATTAATTTTCATTTGGGATTCAAATTTACCTAAATGAGAAGGTCTGTCTATTAAATAACTTTTAAAAACACTTGAAGAAGTTAGTAAAATGCTAACTGTTTTGAGTTCTTTTCAGGGCAGGAGGATCTGGAAAAGACACATTTTAAGCAGCAACAAGCTGAATTGGGAAAGACTGCCAGTCAAAAATCATATGAAATGAGCGTGGTAAGGAAGCAAGAGAAGTCCTTTCAGAAGAGCTAAAGAAATATAAATATCCTCGATGCTTCCAGCTTGTGCTTCTTACTCAGCTGCAGACTCAGAGAACTTGGGAAGCAGCTGAACTGGTACTAGTAGCTTCTTCCCTGCCTTGGGGCTAACAGAAAACTGAGATTACAGAGGTTCTTCTACCGACAGTTGCCACTGCAGTCACCTTTGCTAAGCAAGAACAGCAGGGATGTTGATGAGGGATTGGTACTTTTCCATTAAAAAACTCAAAAAAATTACAGTTTCCTCTTTACTTCCACAGCAATTGGCACACCTGTAATCAAGCTTTCCACCAATGAATAGTGTTGTTTGGGTATCTTTTATTGGCAATACAAAGCTAAAAGTGGAAAGACAGTTTAACTAGGACACAGCCAGCAGATCTGGCAGTGGATATTTTTCTAAAGATTTTTGTCCATATGAGTTCTGAGTGCAAATGCCAAATGACATTCAGAAGAAAAAAGATTAAGCTGATAAAACTGTGAAGCAGAGCTTTTCCTACTATTTTGGCTGCCTGTGGTACACAAATTACATTATACTTCTTGCTTGATTAAAAGGAAAGGAAGTGAAAGTAAGTACTAACCTTCCTTTTTAATTAAACTGATTAAAAAAGATCATCTGGGTGTTTGTCCTTTCATTTCATATTTCACTAGCCAAATGGGTTCTCAAACAGAGCTGTGCTGCAAGATAGAATATCTCTAATGAGGTAGCAACTTTTTTTTGCAGGTATCTACTTAGTTTATCAGGATGCCTCATTGTTAATATTCTCTCTGCCCAAGCAGCTGTGCCTGTGATATTAGAACAACATGTTTCCTCCAGTACAGTGTGTGGAGTTATTTCATGTCCAATCAGAGATAAAATGTAAGCTACTCAAAAGGACCTTACAAATCACCCTGTAAAAGAAAACTGCAAAAAGACAAGTTGCTGGTAAGAAGAGAGATGAAAGGGTTATGTTAAGCACTTACTGACCATATTTCTCTTTCACCAAGCCACCTTAGGTAACCTGTCATGTGCAGAATACTTGCAGTTTCTAAGAGCTATACAAGCATTGCAGATATGTGCAGAGCAAATATGTTTATTGAAATGACATGCTAGAAAAACGAAGTCATTTTGCATGGAGGTCAGGATGTAGAGGGAACAGGTGGCAGATACAGATATTTTGGAAAGGAGCATGCAAGAGAACAGATTTAATCTGCATTGTTACAGGGGTCACTGGATATTTCCCTTCCTTATTTACACATATTTACTGAAAAGAGAGTGAGACCACATGGTAATATATTTTTAATCTTAAGTATTCCTGCAGGGCAGGGCTGGACCTGGAGACCGGCTGCAGTGTTACAGGAGCAGGAACTGGTAGTCCCAGGGGGTTGAAACAGCATCCTGGCTTGTGGGCAGCACGGGGGGAGCCCTGGGAAGGGGTCAGGGACCCTTAAAATAAAGAAAATGGTTTGCAATGGGTGCCAAACTTTTAGTTGGCTACATTTAAATGAGGTAATCCCCCATAGCAGATCTAAGTTTATTGTGTCTAAAGAAATTTATTGGGAGACATTCTCACTAGCTGATTTGGAAACTTTACTTTCTTAAGTGATTGTGCTTTCTTTACCCTAGTCCTCTGTCACTTGCATGATTTGTGCCAGGCAAATGGTAACAGATGTCCTCTGCAGAGAGTTCTCCAGCAAAAAGGCATTAAACAGTTTAACCTTTTCAGCATCATCTGTTTAGATCTTTCCTCCCCTCAATGCAGCAGACCAAAGCCTTCTCAGCCTTCCTCTTACCATTAGTGCAATTACAGAAGGATTTCCTGTTACTGCTTACAGGCACGGCCTTTCTGCTCCTCCCTCCCTAGCAGTGTTTGTCTCCCTTGCTGCTGCAGCCACGCTGGGGTTTTTAGTGTTCTCATTCTGAACCCAGGTGGGTAACAGAGCCTTCCACAGCAGTAGCTTGCACTCCCATCCTCTGGTCTCACAACTCATTTGTTTCCCTCTGACTTTACCTATCACCATTTGAGGCTGGTGAAATCTGCTTATTTTGAGTATCTATAGCCTCACACACTCTTTCTCTTTACAGAAAATAGGGAACTCCAAAACTTCAGAAGTAGCCCAGGCTGTTCCCATCATGATCTCTAAAGTTGTTGAATAGTTAATTCTTGTGTATTATTTTCCCAAGTAGTTAAAGTACTTCATTACCACTCCTTTCCTCTGAATGCAGAAATGTAAAAGCATTCAGAAATAATAAAACCTTCATATCTTTTGCTTTTTTTTTTTTTTTGTGCTGAAACTGTTCCTCGCTAATATGTTAGCATGTGAAGAAGTTAGAAAAAATGTATTTTATTTTTAAAAAAATATAATTCACCTCTGATACAATATACTCAGATAAAGGTAAGCACAACTCTCGGGTCTTGCAGTGTCATTGAGCAACCTGCTGGAAACATGAAAACTGCAGACAGCTTTTAAAGAAGTTGTTTGTAGATACATTTTGATTCTGTCCAAAACTGCAGAATAATTTAATACTAAAGGATCTCATCCTTACTGCAATGAAGTCAAGAGAGAATTTCTTGTACTCATTTGTGGATTTTAGCTACAACTGCAAGTATGGAACAAAATGAAATGTTCACCGTTCTAAGTAAAATCTCAATAACCAAAAAAGGGGGGAATATTTTTAATTGTTTATAAGCATAGTATTATTATGCTTAAGATTTCCATGTCCTATTTTATTTGTTTTATAAGAAGCAGAGAGTGTTCTTAAAAAGCCTCACATGCAGGGATTTTGCAAAATGCACACTATCTAAAATATATCTCTAAACCACAAATAATAGTGTTTTAGCATTAGCTTTATTTAGCTTCACTGCCTTTTTGAGTAATCCATACTTCTTTAAAAGCTTAATAAACACATAAAAAATTATGATAGCTAACAAAATACTGAACTATTGGTGTAAACAAAACTGTACAAGCATAGTTCAGATCTAGGGAAAGATGAAATACAATCCAGGAAGTAGTGGATAGTATGTCTAAATTATTTTTCTCTCTTCATCGGCAAGGTAGAAAACCACAAAAGATGTTTAAAAGACAAGACAAAGTAGTAGTTTTATCTCCTGCTCTTCATTTTCCTGGCAGAAAAAGAATTACAATCAAAACATGGACTGACATCTCCAGAACAGAAAAATTTGGGTGAATATTTTTAAGTGCACAAGCACACTTTTCATAATGATTAATTGGATGAAAAAGAAACGACATCAGTATTTTTATGAAAGGAAGATATCTGACATCACAACACCAAGTGGAAACGAAAGTTGTTTCTAACATGCCATAAACTGTTTGCATCTGTAGATGTGCAGTATGAGGATGTGCAGTAAATATTTTCAGATTTTTGCTTGTTTATTTTTGGGAGCACTTTGCAGATGAAACTTGCACCATTCTCATCAAAGATAAGGCAGATTATGTTCCTCGGATGCTGTACAAAACCATTTTTCCATTACTGGAAAGAGACACAGCATTTTTAAAAGACAAAGTGACAGGCTGATAAGGGTTTTGTTCAGAAATCGCAGAGCAATGAAGCATGTCAGAGAGGTGTGCTTATTTCAACAGGTCTTGATTTAAAGCAGAGCTGAAATCAGGTCTTGATTTAAAGCTGGGGGCTGAGCAGCTCGGCACCTATTCCTGTGGGACACCACAGTGCTGGGTGTTGGCACTCCAGCAGCTCTTGTTCCCGGACAAAAGGAGCTTTCACTTAAACTGAGAGGTATTGAGTAACCACACCCTGCACAACACAACAAACCAAACACAACTGTCTCAGCAAAGTTCTATTAAAGCATGGGGAATTTGCCATGGGCCCATGATTTTTCATTTTAATTGGAAAAAGAAAGATTTCATCAACAATTACAGAGCACAGCAGCAAGAAATCTATGTTTATCTTCAGCAGCAGTTATTGTGCATGATAGAAAAAGAGCTAAGGTAGGAACAAAACCCCTTTTCAGTGTAAACAGGTATCTAATCTGCAAAAGAAGATAAAACATAGAATCAAGATCTTTCAGACACAAAATATACTGAAGAAGCAAAATCATGCCTTTTCCACAGCCCTAATATGGCTACAGCCACTCTTCCTTACCTCTTACGAATTCCTCTGCTACTTGTTGCAGCAACTTCTCCCTGCTTCTTGGCATATTTGAACAAGGGTTTTCAAAGAGTCATTCTTTGACCTTCCCAGGTGCTGCTCATTTAGAGTTTCATTTTATAGGCAGTAAGTCCAGTAGGGGTCAATGAGGACTGCAAGCATTAAACAACAGAATGCAGCTTAGGAAGCCTTGTTATAGACCTGGAATTTTCACTATGTGAAACTAAGCATTTCAATATTATGCCTCAAAGGTGGTATAACAGGCCAAAATAATTTAATTTTAAAGTTATAATCTTAATTAATACATATCATAGCCTACCAGCTATGTTTTCCAATGTCTCACAGCCTTTGTGAAAATGACACACTATTAAGCAGAAGAGCACAAGACTCAGAGCAGGTTAACTTGGTTCAAACAGGTTTTTGCTGCCCAAAACTTCCTAAACTGAAGGTCACTATTCCATCCTCTGAATGCATACTCACCTCAGAGGAGGCAGTGTAAGATTTGGGACCTGGGCATCAGTGTGCAATACAAACCTATGTCTGGAAGACAGGTGTCCACTTTAGGACACAGGGAGATGCATGTATCTCTAAACGTAATCTAAAAAATACCTAGCAGATATTCATCTAGAAATGCCTGCAATGACCAAAACCCAAATTAAATAAAAATGTATGACTGTGCCACTGCAATCCAAATGTGAATACTGTAAGCAGTGGTAGGAATGTCCTAGAAGTGAGCAACAGATACTGGCCAGCTCCTGTGTAGTAACAGCATTAGGATCAAATTTTTTCACATTTGAAAGATGCATGTGAAAAAGATATGCCGGCGACCTACAAAATAAACCCATGGTTGGGATTAAAAAGGCGAATAGAATTATTTCTTACAATAAGGGTGATGAATTAAATGAAATCAGTAGAGAACAAACTGGAAACAAATATATTAATTCCTTTTTTAATGCAGAATTAACTGAACTGAAGACTTTAAACTTAAAAGTTCAAAAGAGATAAGAAAAATAGGTAAGATAAAATCATGGAATGTAGGTCCAATGCTGCCTATTAAACAGGACAATCCAAGTGCAGTTGATATGGGAGGAATAGTTAATTGCTATTTTTTTGTTGTTGTTTCCCATTGTTGGAAATAGCACATAGCACTTTGAGATATTTCATTAGCTGTACATGAGTTAAAAATAAGAAGTTAAATATATTGATTGAAACCATTATGAAAAGAGCATATTTTTATTTTGTTACGGTTAAGAGCACTGATACCACACAGCTGATGAGCTATTTTGAGTGATGAACCATGCCTATTTTGTCATCCCATACCCTTTCCTGTTGTAGCACAAGAAAGAATAAGTTCTAATTCTCAGAGCTGAACTAATTGCCTAGACCACATTATTAGTGAAAAACATAATCAAGACTAATTTGATGAAACAAATGGCTTTTCATTAAATAATGTTATGCAGAAACACCAAACAAATTAAATGCACTATTTCCTCAAGTCGCATTCCTCTCTAGTTCTGGTAGAGACTGAATTTGAGTGTGCAATATATCATGTTTAAATTCACTTCTATTAATAATTTCATCAAAAATACACAGCGACTGGTAAATAGTAGGCTAAAGGGTAGGACACTGACAGTGGCTGTCATGGGTTTGCTAAGCAGGAAAGCAGGAAATTGCCAGACCTCCCTTCTTTCACATTTCTTCCATGCACAAGGGACATAGAAGAGGTATCTTTTTCCCATGGAAAAAAAAAAACAACAAAACAACTTAAATTTTAAACTACCTCCTACACTTTCCTGAGAGTTAAAACCCTAGCTGCATGTTGACCAGCTCTTGGCTCCTCACAGTTACCCACTGTCAACTCTGAAATCTATAGCACATTAAGAAAGCACAAGTTGAGGACAGCCCAAAGTAAAGTGAATTAATTTTAAAGTGAATTAAAATTATGACAAATATTGCAGAGAATATAATTCCCTTTTTATTCAGTGCTTTGGCAGAGTTTCCATTCTGAGATGCCAGAAGAACAGAGAAAAAAAAATGGAGGAATCAGGGAGATCTCATGTTAAAATCAAATCAAGGAGTGCACCTTGATTTGAGCCTTTATGATCTGCTCTTCATAAAAGAGCAGATATCATATGATTTCTTCTTCACAAAAGGCAACTCTGCAAACAGCATGCAAGTATAAAGTGTAATTTCAGGAAAAAAAACCCCAAACGAATAAAAGTAAGAATATATCACATCAGTCAATCTCTATTTCAGGAAGTGATGCAAGCAAAGTCTGCAGCAAAGTGGGCCTCCCAGAAACACTCTGCCACCCACAGCATTGTGTAACCTTCCTTTGGTGTGAAACACGGCTGGGCTTAGCTCCTGCTAGCAGCAGTTAGCTGCACCCCATGCAACCCTGCTGAAAGTTAGAGAAACAACAAACGACTGCTGTTATTGCCCCGCTCTGCAAAAGTGTGTCTGATTAAACTCCTGTTATGAAGCCCCACAACAGCAGAAACGAGTCCTGCAGTTTCTGATGGCAAAACTGCCTGTTCCACATCCCACCAGAGGGAATGGAAAGGCTGGTTTGCTTGAGAGTTGTTCATGTTTTGGATCTTGCCTCTTTTTGGAGCTCCTGGCCTTCAACTTTATTGTATGGGATTTTTTCTCATTTCTCTCATTTTCTCTCCCATGAGCTGATTTTCTTTGTTTCTTTCTACTTATGGTTTCCAAAACTGAACAAACAAGGAAAATACATGGTCAGGTAACAAAACTCAACACCTGACAATAACATTTAGGCAAAACTCATGCAACAATTACAGCTGATAAATGACTATACCACATCATTTTTAATTTGGTTGCCACCATAGTAAGTCTTGCATATAGAATATCCCACTGCAATACCTCAAACCCAATACTTTCTAAGCATATCTACATGGACTATTTCCTGGCACAGTAACAGCTGCCTTAAAACTATTGACTAAGTGAAGTCAGACTAGAAGAGAGCACAATATTTAACATAATTTATCCTGATCTCAGGATATTTGGTTGGATTTTTTTCTCCCCTATTCCTTTGAGGCCACGACTTCCCACCGCTGCCGCAGCAACGGTTCATCTGCTATTGCTTTCTTGCTTTCTGAGCAGGGCTGGTGGCAGGAAGCCACAATTGCTCCTTGTGTTTATCTCTCCCCATCTCGCAGCCCTGACAGAGAGAGTCTATTTGGATAGCAAGAAGCTGTGGTAACTAAGCAGCCACAAAATTTAAAAAGGGACATTTCCAGCTACTTGCACTCAGAGTAAGTGCAAAGCAAGTCTTTTATAATAGAGTATTTTTTAATGTGAATGGAATGAGAAAAACAAACAGCAGGTTTTGTGTGGGTGCTTTACTTACATAATCTTATACTAAATCTTCCTGCTTAAGAATAAAAAGCTCTTCATCCTAGAGATAGTTTTTGCTGACAAACATATTAGCAATAGCTTCATATTCCAGTTACAATCTCTATGTATTTCATCTTGAGCCTTTCTGTGAGAAGTTCAGAGTCATGCACAGCCCACGTTTCTTCCTTCTCTAGAATGTAGCTCCCATTTCCTGAGGGAATCAAACAGCCAGACCCACTTAACCCCTTCCTGGAATATTTAACGCCCTGCCTCTGGAAGAACTGTTTCAACCAAACAGTTAGAGAAAACATTTGAAGGGGTAGGTCTAAAATGCAAGCTTCAAGCCCAGACCTTGGCTTTGCCAAAGGGGTAGTGCTCAGATCTAGGACTTTGGTTCAAGGTCAGCCAGTGAGCCAGGAATAGACTCAGAGCACATATATACATACATCAGCAATGCTCCTGGTCCTGCCTCCTGTGCTTGGACTACTCCTGTTGTTTTTGTATAGAAAATAATGATTGCAGCATTCTCCAAGAAAGACTAACAGAATGGTGATGAGACTGCTAGCAGTAGTTATTCTTCTAGATGGGTCACTAGAATGAAAGATAAAATTTTTTTCATCAGCAGTGCTCCTGAAAAGTAAGATTTGATCCTATAAACATTACCACAAAATTCAGGTCTTCTGTGTTCATGCATAGTCCAAGAGTTTGATGAGATCAGGGTGCAATTTTTACATCTCAAGCATCATTATCTTTAGTGGACTTCCATTACAGACAATGAAAAGCACATTTTAAAGAAGGGCTATGCCTGCATTTTTGCAAAGGTAAACTCTGCCTAATCTCTGCACATGCCTGTCCTCTGGACACCCTGCTACCAGTGCAGCCCCGCTGGACCTGAGGTGATGCTCACTGTCTCCACACAGGGTGAGGGCTGGTTTGAGGAGGTTTGTGCTCCCTTAGTTTTCCCAAATGATGGGCAAGATTTCCCAGTGCACTCCGTCTGCTTTTTACTGCTTCAGGGATTCAGAGTGGTCATAAAGTTTAATTGCTCAATTAAGCAGGCTTTACAGTTGCTCTGGGTTGCTGAAGTGCCACAAAGCAGATTGAGCAAACTAGTGAAGCTGGATCATAACTGTGTCGAAACCAAGACACACACATTTGTGTGTGTGTGTGAGAAAAACATTCAATACATGGGCTAAAGTATTCTAAATACAGAAGTGGGTATAGATTGTACAGGAAGGCACACATTTCAGTGTTGTGGAGCGAGTTACAAGCAAGAACCCTAAACCCCCCATATCTCTATACAGGATGGCAGTGGGAACCCCCAGTGTGCAAATCAAGCTGGCACAGCCAGGGTTCTGTTGGGGCTGTAAGATGGAGGGGAAACACAACAGCTGGGGCTTCCTTCCACTCTCCTGGGGCAGCAGAAATAACCTACTGTGAGCGAAGCACAGGAAAAGGAAAAAAAAAATGTGCATAAGCATCTATGACAATGTGGAAATGGAGGAATCTAAACTCTCATGGGGAGTGGAAGTCAGTGAAGGTGGCTGTAGGTGAGGGCTCAGACCAGCTCTGCTTCTCATTGTTTGCTTGTCCTTTACCAGCTCCCTTTGGCAGCCCCACAGCTTCTGTCCCCACCCACCACTGGCGGGTTCCTGTTTCTTTTCAGGTCTCTTGGTTGTGGGTGACGCCGGATGCATGTGCCTAAGGAGAGGACAGCAAACACTTTAGGGTAGTGGAGGCCTCTAGAGACAATTTCACTACAAATAAATTTTTCAGTTATCTTAATGCCAGCAGGCATCTCAGTAAAAGTGGTTTCGTGTTCAAGAAAGATGCCTGCTTACTTACAGGTTAATAATTTTTTTTTATTAACAAAGCAGTCTGCTGACAATGTAAACTATTGGCTAGAGCAGTGCTGCTCAAACTGCCAGCTATGGCTACTGAAGGAGCCATGGAAGAGATAAAAAGGGCTGTAGCTCACAAAGAGTTAATCAATCCACAATAAACTTTCATATTAAACTGTCAACAGTTCAAGCCAGTAAGTACTTTTGGTAAGTGGGTGTTGTGCAGGACTTGCAGGATTTTCAGAAACAGACAAATCAAAAAGTAAGCCATGCTTGGAAAACCAAAATAATATAAAATTGTGAAATGGACAAGAACACCAACCCCCAGCTCAGACATCACAGGATGGTGCCCATTTGGTGAGACACTGCCTGTGCTGGGGTCATGCTCAGCTCCTGACTCTTCCCACCTCAAGGAGCTACCCCAGTCCTTCCTGACAAAATCACATTGAAAACCATTGCTTTTGGGAATCCACGTTGAAGTTTGTAGCAGTACTTTTTCAAGGATTATTTTTGAGTCCGTGACAGTAGTACAAATCAGCTGATTTCTAGTTGTTCTTTAGTACAGGTAAATAGTGACAGATTTGAGTTAGTGCAAACACACTTCACTGTAGCTTTTCCACTGTGTCTGAGGTGCAGGTCTTGCTTGCTGGTGATGGAAAAGCCACAGGAACATTAGCATTCACCCCCATGGCAGCTGGCATTAGTGCCAACCCGGGGGTGCTCCCACTCTCCATACCACTCACAGCTACATTGGGCTGCACACTAGCCAGCTTCGCCCTCCCCATCTCCTGCCACCCACACACACCAGCACTGAGTCTGTTCCAGGCTGCTTGTCACAACCCTCTGACAAAACAGAGAGGCAAAGGGATAAAGGGTTCGGAGAGAATTAGCAAGGAGGGAAGAGATGGAAGGAATACATATGTGGAGTGGAATATGCTTAAATAGACGACTGACTACAGTTTTCAGTTGTGTTTGAGGAAGCCTTCAGTAGAAAGCATTCTACAGAACTCCAAACAGGTGACAGAGGTTGCAAAGGTCACTTTAAGTGAACTGATTTCAAATCTAGATCAGATTAGAGCAACTGGAGCTCTGATCACTAGATGGTTGTGCAAGAGTCACATGTGAAATCATCAATTGCTCCTTATAGTGTAGCTTGAGTGAAACCCTCTGCCCTGCCTTTCCTCTGGAGAGTTAATGCAGGAACAGCTGAAAGAAAATGCATTTCGCGATTAATTTTTCATTTTCAGAACATCCCATAAAGTAGTTGTTTCTTTTGGACATTTGGGAAAGAATAACTGCACACATTTTTTAGAGTAGTATTATGTTGTTTGGACCACATCTACCTATTGAACAGTTGTCACATCATAACTCAGGGACATATCCCAACAAATTTGAAATCCAAACTCGAGACATTAACAGGAACATGAAGAATTTAGATAAAATGTTCTTTTCAACCTCTAAGCAGGCAAGCCAGCATTGACATTGCTCTATATAAAGGAAGGTTTCTGTTGCTACGGTTTCCAAATGGCCTCATTGTGAGCAATCAATAAAGACACTGAATGAAATTGTTAAATTAAAACTGCAGCTCCTGATGCTGAAGGCAAGGACTCTGTGCATGTTCAGTCACAACTATAGGTCAGTTTGTTTAAGTCTTTATATTCAGAGGATTTGATCGCTGCATAGAGCAAATTCATGCATGCACAGCTTGAGATCACACAAAGATGGTCTCTTTTTTCTTTCTGTACAAATGATGGTTTGACTTTTGAGCTGTTGAAAGGCAAGATCATGACATACAACTAACTGCAGAATATTTTGTTCAAAATGATAAATTGCTAAAATGTATCACATTTTAGTATTTTATTAAAGCACTATTAATATTATTTCTGTTACTTATGAACTGTATGAACATTTCAAAAATCAATACAATACAGAAAATTTCAAGTTTTCTATGATTTTAGTGAAAAAGATATAACCACCAAGTACAGTAAAATTGAATATCAACAAATCTGAAACTGAGTGCTGTCTATGGATAAAAAAGTATTTATATCAGCTCGATATGAAGAGTCAAAAACATATAATTACCATTAAACATCATTTGGGACAACAGAAGATTGTGAAAAATTATGGCTTTGATTTACCTATCTAAAATGCTGCTGACCATGGAATGGAATTACATGGCAGAGATTATATGGGACCTTCTTTCAAAATACTTTAACTCTTAAAATAAACAACTAGCCACTGAGTCCAGAATGCATAATAAACAGACTTGAAGAGCTTTTAACCCCAATCTTTAAAAAAAAAAAAAAAAGGAAGAGTACTTATATAAGAATAACTAAGAATAACAGTTCAGAGCACCTTTAAATCCAATGGAATACACTTTTTAAACCTTTAATATCCTGATGTATTCATCTCAAGCACAACCCTGGTGTGTCTGTGAGATACTTGATCTGTTTCCTTTCAAGCCCCTCAAAATAATGGAATTGGTAGAACAGAAAGGTTTACTCCCCTTGATACAAACAGCATGCTAGATGGAAAATAAATGTTCCAAAGACTTCCAATGATAATGAACAGAAGTCGTAATTGCAAAAGGTGGAGGTACTTTAAAAAGCTTAACTTTCAATTAGATATAAACTATGAATCTATGTCATTCTGCAAACAGAACTCAGACGCTTAAGTTACCTAAAGGCAGAGGTTTTGTATTCCTTTGAGATTTAGGCATCTACATCTCATACATATTTTAAACATTTTTGAAATCTGGCATTCATTTCCAATCTAACCACTGATTTTTGTGTGGTATAAAATCACCAGTGCTTGTATTTCTATACTTACCTTACTCCAAACTCCTTCATTTGACAAGACTTTGCAAGCCAGCATCAACTGTGTCTTTCATGTGTAAAACTAGAGGCACCAACCATAAAATCACAGAATCATCTGTGTCAGAAAGGACCTCTACGATCATCGAGTCCAACTATAAACCCAATACTGCCAAACCCAACACTAAAACATTTCCCAAGTACCACATCTACACCTCTTCTAAACACCTCCAGGTGACTCTGCCACTTCCCTGGGCAGCCTGTTCCAGTGCCCAGCCGCCCTCTGGGTGAAAAACCTTCTTCTAATATCCAACCTAAACCTCTCCTGACACAAATTCAGGTAATTTCTTCAGGTACTGTCGCCCTGATTTTGTAAGCCTTTGTTAAGCTTTCTGCTGTCTGCATTCTTTCAACAAACTTTCTTACACACAGTTCTGTAAATAACCTATGTTTTGCATTCTTTCATGGAGGTGGAGAGAATTGATGGACCCTTGGTCTGTCCAGTGGCATTGGAGAGGTGGCATTGTCACCCTCCAATCCACTGTCACTTTTGGAAAACTATAAATGTTGGAGTCAGAAAATAAAGTTCTTCTTCTTCTTTTTTGTTCCCCTCGAGAGCAGCAGTGTCTGTGTCATCATTTCGTGCCTTATCACAACAAGGTACTGAAAGAACAATGGACTACTGGATGAGACTTTATTTGTATGAATGTTCCAGTCAATCATCACAGGACACATATATAATTATTTTACTTTATGTGTGAAGCCTTCTCTAGAAGAACAAAGTACCTTACAAAATGTGAACTTTGTCTTCATAAATAAAAGCATCTGGTTTGCTGTCTAACCATCTGGCTTGTCTAAAGTTTGTAGTCTCCTGAGTGTTATTCACAGGCCCACATATGAGCAAGCCTCCACAGACATTTTTATTCGGTAAAAGCTTTCCCACAGCCCCTCATTTTTTCTATCTGTTTTTGATCTTGTAAAAAAATGTCACTTTAATACGTGTGTTGTAATACTGCATGTGTTTGTGTTTCTGTGAACTGTGTAGATCTCCTAGTGTGTAGATATTATGGGCTAGATTCTCTTGGGAACAGTGGAGGAATGAACTACAGAAGAATCAGGAGACACAAGACTCTATGACTTCTCTGCGGTCTCTGAACAAAGGGCTAGGTGAGAATGGATAGATTACTTTAAAATGCATCAACTATTAACATGTAACAAGGCACTGAGGATTGTTTCAGTTCAAGAGCTACAGCTGGTAATTGGCAACAACCACTTTGTCAATCCCACACCAGACAGGTACTCTGCTGTGTTTCCTGACAGCACACAGCATCCAGATAAACTAGCTGTGTTCGGCTCTGTGTGAATAAAATGTGTTATTATTTTCCCTTAATTCTACACGCTGAACAGTCACTACGTTTCTGCCTGCTCTCTCTGTTTCATAAACACAAGATTTTCCATCCAGAGCCCTTAGAAAGCCTTGCCAAAAGGGTTCATTCTCCTTTAGAGTTCAACTGCTCCAGTTTCTGAAGAAAATGTTTCAGCTCTCTGGTAGGTCAGTAAGTACACAACAGTTCACGAGCTCTGATACTTCTGCCTAATCTGCTCTCTTACCACAGGCAATGGAAAATGTTTCACTTGAAACAACAAACATTCAAAATCAGAAATAGAAATTACCTCAGTAGATATTAATATAACTTCACAGAAGCCTATCTCTTTCTGCTCTAAACCATGAGTGATGTTTCAGCAAAGTAAATGCGTGCATATTTAAGGCTTTTTCTGTAGTCAATAACAATGATTGCACCTTTTTATTTACTGGAAGTTGGCAACTTTCTGTATGTATTACGTCACATGTGTGATTTAAAGAGAAGTACAGACCTATGGACGATGGAGTGCAGTACTATATTTGCAATCTGAACATAATTAAGCCAGCTGGAGCAAAAAGTTGTAAGTGTGAAATAGGTGTCTATTTCTACAGTCACTCCTCCTCATATTTCTTTAATATAAAGTAGAAAGGATCCAAATAGCCCTGCAGAAGTTAAGGCGCAGGACTTCTCTTTCTGCAGAAGAGTTGAGAGGGCAGCTGGATCCCACTGGACCCTGCTGTGTTTAGTTTCTAAAAATGGGAACTAAACTGAGAAGCAGCCTCCAGGGGCAGCAAAATACAGCAGGAAGCTTGGAGATGCCGTTCTGTTCTAAAAAAAATAAATTGTTTCATGTACGTGATTCTATTTACTTCTTTGCTTATTAGTATAGCTTGGGGGTACTGGGCTGTTGCCAGGTCAGCTCCTTGCAGCTTTGATTCCTGTTGACATACAAAAGTGTGAGTGTGTGAGCTCACGCACACATACTCAAAAGCAGCTTCTGTGAATGCAGAGAAGAGTCTTAAGTAATTCTAATTTGCTGTCATAGATTTCACTAAAGGAGAGATTGACCGTATATTCCAAGTCTAAATCCTAGATCATTCAATTTTAGTTTTCGGTCATATAGACAGATTCTAAAATGAGCCATACCTTTCCATCTGGAAAGTTAGTAGGTTAACTGTTTATACACATTTCCAGCCATTGTAAATAGGATTCATGTTGCAAATTTAAGTCACAACTTTTTTCAGATTTCAGCAACCACTCAGGTAACAGAGGTAAAACAATAAGCCTTAATCTTTTGTCTGTATGTTCAGACACAAGATGGGCTTTGTATTTCTACTGTTTATTGAACTGAAAGACCTAGCCTATTCATTCAAAATGAAAGTTAAGACAATCATTAATTGTGATTTTTCCCAAGCAGCAATGCTAAGCTTGGTCCTAAGTAAACTATTGTATTGCTAATTATTTACATGCATTGAATTTCAGTGTGAATAAGCCTATCACTGTGTCAATTTCTACATTACAAATCGTCTCATGTTCTCAATCTCAATGCAACATTAACATTTTTAACCTGCAAATGGGAGAGTATTCACACCAATCAGGATAACCCACACCCTTATGTTCCAGAGCTTATGCTACAGAGCTTCATTTGAGAAGAGTAATTAAACCAAAAATTTTGCTTCAGGTTTTAAATATATTTTAGGGAAAAAATATTTATTGCTACGAAAATCTTGTGTGATCCATATTTGTTTTCAGAACATATTTCCAAGAGCTGGGAAGATTTGTTTTCTGGCATGCATCAAACATTTTTCCATTGGCCACAGCATTCTTGCACTAATTGAGTTTAGAAAACTCTTCAGCTGCTGCCTGGATGAATACAATCCGTGAAAAGCAAGCCTCAGAAATAATGGGAACCATTAGCTAATTGCACTTTATCATCAAACATGCATCAGTTGCAAACTGTAATATGAGAACTATATTCTGCTATCCCAGACCTCTCAGATTATAAAATCTGCCATCAAAAAGGGATGTCAGTATCTTCCTTCCTGAAATAATTCATACTTCCTAGTGAAGGAATCCACTAATTTTCAAAAGATACAAAACTGTACAAGACCAACACTGCCTTCTGAAGAGATGATTTTGCTGTCTGAAGTAAAAACTTTAGAAAATTTGCCTTGTTTATCATGCATGAAATCTGAACAAATCTGTTCACTAGTTAAAACTATCCACTCTGCTAAAAAAAACACACAAAATCCTACAAAGTACAATCAATTGCAAATTGGGACATTTTGGTAGAAGGCGTGGATCTTTTAAAATGTTATTATGGACTATGTAGAAGAATGTTTCTTTCTATTTCCCCTAAATGTTCCTTTACTTTCAAAATAATTTTATTTCCTATGACAATATATGTAGAAGTAACTGATTGTATTTTGCCATAGCTCTTACCTTTCCATTAATGTTTTAAATAATACATGAGGAAGATAATCTCACTATTTCTCCCATTATTTTTCCACTGAGAGCATTTTCTCTCCTCTTTAAACAGGAGGAAATTTAGAGCCACATTACAGCTGGCCTTGTTAACATACTGACCTTGACTCTCTGTTGCCTTACACTCCTGGCAGCTGCATAATTCCGTGCTAAGCTGAAGCTCAAATGCTGTCCTCTTTGAATGTTTACCTTCTGAACTTGAATTCAAATGGAATTTGACTTTCCTTTCAAAGAGGACAAGATCTGAGTGGAGAACCAACATCATGATTTCACATGGAATTCCAGTCACTTGCTGTTTTAAATTCCAAACTACATAAAATCCCAGAAAAAAACAAACCCCACACAAGCATATAAGTCACAAAAATCTTCAATATATTTGACTCCTGTGTTGCCAAATAAATTGTGAGCATTCAAGTAACAAAGACGTTTAAATTTAAAATTCATGGGCTGCACTGCATCAGCCTGACAGTGTTGGTGGGCAGTGGCCTGACACACACGTTCTGTCCTGCAGGTTTTGGACTGCAGTGTGGTACTATGCTCCACACTGGCAAATTTCCAAAGAAAGATTCATTGCTGCTCTCCTCAGCCCAACCCACTGGCTCTGCTCATCTCACCTCTGTCCACCTCTGCCATTCCCTTCCAGCCCTCCTCCCTGCAGAGCCATTTATATACACAAGCTTTGTGCTCCTGTCACAAAGTGAATAAACAACTGGAGATGCTGTCAGAGACATTCCTTACAGCGCTACATCCTGCTGCCATACCCTCACTGTTTCCAGAAGACTGTGGGAGATGAGCAGGTCACAGCAGCACCTTACATCACAGCCTGCAATGGGGCCAAAGCAGCCCCAGTGCAGGAGGTCAGCTAGTGAGGCTTAAAGCCTCAATAAATGCCCACATAAGATTTAGTAGTTGTAAGAATCTTGTTGCTACAAAGATACACATAATCCATGTAGAATTAGTAGAATGACTGTGAAATAAAGTACTTACATTTCAGTAAAATCCAAATGGTTTTCCTTCTAATAGGAAATAATAAAATGCCCTATATGTACGTGAGTACAAACCTGTCAGCTTTTTATGAAATGCTCTTTTTGCTGAGAGTGGTTTACCAGCAAACATGCTTTAATTTCTCTGGGTCTGATTATTCACTATAGGAGTCCTCACACTGGTGCAAAATCAGGTTAACAAAAAAAAAAAAAAAAAAAGAAGGCCACCAAACAAATGCCTTACATTCCACAGGTGCAATTATTTCACAAATAAAAATGAAGTGAACACAAGAGTTTGTAGGTGGTGCTTGCAGATTCTTACCATGTATTCCTTTTGAAATCTGAGCTATATAACCATTTTAAAGTACTTTGTGCTCAGGAAAACTAAATAGGGATATTGTTAGTGCTGGTACTTTTTGTAAAAGTACAGGATCTTACCCGAGGGTTTTTTTTCCCCTTGTTTTGTGCTATTCATGTTCCAATTAACTCTTACAATGTTACACAGCCTACAACCTCTCAGCTCTTATTCCTGTTTTTATGCTAGAAAGCAATGGGAGCAAGCAGCACAAAGCCTTTAACCTTATCTTCCAGGCAAACTGATCACTATATGTTGGTTATTATCTTCTTTTGCTAACTAAGGCAGAAAGATACATGTATGTAGGCATATCCCTGGCTTTCACACAGGCTCCTCTAGGATGATTGCTTCCAGTTCCAGGAAGATCATGCAGCAGATGAACACTCAAATGAGCATGAATTTTAAAGGACCTAAGAAAGCATGCTCCCAAAATACAAGTTTTATAGATGTTAAAAATACCTGTTTAATGGTATACTTAATATTAAAACACAGGTCTTCAGTAGCAGACCTTAGATAATGTCCACATAGGAAATAGATTTAGAGTTGCTTTTTCTTTGAAAGTTCTCTGGACACCCAACAAAACTGAATTACTAATGGCTCACCTTTGGGTTGATCAGAAGTATTGGCTGAACCTTTTTGTCTATCTGGGTTAATCAGGTATTATGTTTTCTCTTTTTCACCTAAATAAAGGTTTTATAATGTCTCAATATTCCAGCTCCTGCAGCTGCTTTCATTGCACAAGTTACAGATCTCTCTGGTGCTGAGCCACCTACTTTCACCAAACACGTAAAACCTGTATTGCTTCTGAAATTTCCCCTCATCTTCAAGAACTAACTGAAATTGGCCAACAGGGAGCTGACCGTTCCCCTTCCTCCCATGATAGACACGTGTGACTGCACAAACACTGCTCCTTAGGAAACGGCCTTAAAAAAGAAATCACTGTTTGGATCACATGTTAAAGCTTTGTACAATTGAGGGTTTGAGATGTGCTAAATCTTACACGTTCTGCACAGTCCTATTCACTTGAACAGAACTAATCACTCAAATTGCATAAAGCTAAGTGCTTGTTTAAATCCTCACATGACCGATGACTAATGTTCAGTATTTAAAATCCTGTCCAAAGACAAAGGAACCGATTGTTTCATTTGAGCAGTCAACTTTCTAACCATCATAGTAATTTAAATCTCTATCATTTAAAATGTCTAAGAAGCGTGACCTCGCTTCATCAACAGATTCTCCTTCTGTCCTTCTGGAAATTTTTGCATTCTAAATACTACCATATTAGAAGTAAAATATTTTCAGTATGAAAGTGACTTAAATTCCATGCTTTATGACAGATATTAAACAAGAAATAAACGGAGACGGAAGATAAATTTGATGGGGTTCCCTGAGTGCACTAAATCTAAAGAGAACTCTGAACTGATCTTAAATGTAACCATCCCGGAGTATTTAATTGGCTAGAAGCCATTTTCTGAATACGTGTCAGTGTACAGTGCTAGAAGCGAATACAAGGCTTACTGCTTCATCTTCTCCAGCTTACCAGAGTTCAAAGTTATACAAGCCATGGAGTTTATATTGCTGCATCTCTAGGAGGTTCAAAGACCGACTGCAAGACTTTCGGGCACGGCATCGTTTTGCTCTCCTTACAGCAGAAGCCCACCTAGGTTCTGCTTTGTGACAGGGGCCCAGCAAAGTGCGCTGCGGTGTCAGCAGCGGAGGGCCCCGTGGCAGGCTGCCCCGGCTCTCCCCCCGCCACTCCCGGCTGCTCTCCGCTCCGCTCTCCGCGGCCGCGCCCCCGCCCGGGCCGGGCCCTGCCCGCGCAGCGCGCTCCGCCTGCCGCAAAGCGCGCCAGGCGGGCGGAGGCGGCCTTACTCTCTGTCGCACTGCCGGAAGTGATGGCGTTGTGCTTTACGGCGCGGCGCCCCTGATCCGAGGCCCGGAAGCCCCGTGCGGCCTTTCCGCGGAGCCGCCGCCGAGGACGGGTGAGTGTCGGGGCGCTCCGGCCGCGCCCGCCCGCCCGCGCCCCCCGGCCCGCGCTCACGCCGCTCCCTCTCTCTTGCAGGAGCAGCCATGCCGGCCAAGGGTCCCCTGCAGAGCGTCCAGGTCTTCGGGCGAAAGGTGAGGCGCGGGCGTGGCGGCCTGCACCATCTGCTCCTCGCTGCCGGGCTGGCCCGTGGCGCCTTGGGGCCGTTCGCGCTCGGCGTGTCTCGGCCGCAGCCCCTCGGCGGGGCCCGGCCGCGGGAGGGCCGGCGGCGGGAGTCCGGCCGCGCAGCGCACGTGTCCCGCTCGGTGGTTGCCGCAGCGCCGTGTCCCTGGTGCGCTGCGGAGCTGGGGGCAAGGAAAGGTTTGCTCCCCTCGGAGGTGGCTCTGGGCGGCCTCTCGCCGGAATCTTCCGGAGTGGCCGCCGCTGCCGCCCCGGTCCGCAGCGACCTGGCTTACCGTTGCTGGTATCGGAGCAGCACGTTGTGAGGTGGTGGCGGGAAGGTAAAGTTCACCCTGCTGGAGGGAATGCAGCGTCTCGAATAATTCACGGTACCAATCTCTTGTGAGAAAACGAGCCACAAAACTACGGTGCTGTGGACTGTCTTTCCTTCGTGTGCAGCTAAGTCTTGTAACTCAGTAAATCAAACGCTGAAACTTCCATTAAGGTTCTCTTTTAACACTGTGATTACCTGGAGGTGTGGGGAGAGATACTGTTTCGTTTAGTGCATATTGTTAGTCTGGGGCATAAGACTAGGAGTGCTCGATTGTTAAAATGAAATTGAAGTTCCTGCTGCTTGTGCAAAAGATAAAACGCTGTGTTAATACACCTTTGGATTTTTAGAAAACTGCAACAGCTGTTGCCCACTGCAAGAGAGGGAATGGCCTCATTAAGGTTAATGGAAGACCTCTGGAAATGATTGAGCCCAGAACTCTGCAGTATAAAGTAAGCATCCACCCAGCCTCTGCCTGCTTGCCCTTTATACATGTATTACTTCCAGGTTTTTGATTGTTTACCTAAAACACAAATGCTGTTATGAAAATTCGGTAAACTGCACTTCTGTGATGGGGGGGAGGGGGGGGGTGCGTTTGCTTAACAGGTTTCACTTAATGTGAAGTATTTTTGCACTTCCTATCCACTTTCTCAACTGAAATGGGTGAATTAAAGCCCTCATTTTAAAAAGGTTATTTAGAACTTTATACAGTAGCTCCTGAACAATGCTGACAGAATCTGAATCTGTTTAGATAATTATAAAGTGTAATAAATAGTGTAGAAAACTGCCTACAAACTACTTCGGGTTTTCAGTTTTAATGAACTTGACTTAATTTTTGTGTGTAATTATGGCGTTCTAGTTAAACTGTTCTCTTGTTCTTAATTCCCACGTACATGTGCTTTGCCAGTAAGATATTTGAAACTTAAATAAACCAAAGACTTCAGTAAATATGTCTTGTGATAGCACTAGTAGATGTCAGAGAACTCTGCAGGAGGTGTACTTGACCTGGGTGTGTGCTTCTAAAATCAAGGCTCCATTATTCACAAGATTCAATAACATCACGTTTGGTAAAGCAACTACAAGCTCTGATCCTCACTACAAATGAATTTTCTTCATGTTTCATTTCCCAGCTGCTTGAACCTGTCCTCCTCCTGGGGAAGGAGCGGTTTGCTGGTGTTGACATCAGAGTCCGTGTGAAGGGCGGTGGCCACGTAGCACAAATCTATGGTAAGGTTGCTGGGCTGGGCTGGTATGGGTGAAGCCATTGTGGTGGGTTGATACTGGCTGGATGCCTGATGACCCCAAGCTGCTATATCACTCCTCTCTTTATCTTGATGGGGAGAGCGAGAAAATAAGATTGAAAAAGCTTGTGGGTCAAGATGAATGCACATTAATAAAGCAAAAATAAAGCCTGTGTACTGAAGCAAAGGAAAGACTAAAGGCTTCCATTAGCAGGCAATGTTCAGACACTTCCTGGGAAGTGGGGCCTCAATACCTATAGCAGTTGCTCTTGCTTCGCTTTTACTGCTGAGCAGACATCCTCTGGTATGGAATATCCCCTCTGGTCAGTTTGGATATTAGCTGTCCTGGCTATGTTCCCTCAAGATCTTGCCCACTCCCAGCCTAATGGTGATGGAGGTACCTTGTAGGTACAGCCTTGATGCTGTGTGAGCACTGCTCGGCTGTAGCCAGAACACAAACCAGATGAGAGCTGTCACAGGAGAATCATCTCAGCCAGACCCAATGTGGCCACGTATTAAATAGGCTTAAGTTTGGAACAATGACTTGCCAAACTGTCCTTTCTCCACTGTGCAAATGTAGTAGATTCTGTTTTATGTGCTGCAACACATAAAACATAAAAGCTGCAACAGAGCAAGCTGAGGGAAGCCAAATGAAGTTTTGACGAAATGCATGGGAACTACCCTTACATTGTGAAGTGACAGGATAGTTTATATGCAGCTGAGCACAAGGATTTTGGGAGGGGTTTAGCATTAATTTAGAAATTATATCCTTAGTTGTATATTTCCATGTTGCTCAGAAGCATCTTTCCAGTATGAGCAAAGCTAGGCAGTTTTCTCTTTGCAGGGAGGGCTGGGAATATATTTGCATTAGCTGATCTTAAGAGTTCATCTTTACAACAGATAGATTTGTTCTGCTCTTAATTTGAATGTAGTTGGTTTGAAGTGGAGCTGAGGCTGCATAAAATGGCAAATTTCAGGCCCAAAGTCAATATAAATACGATTTGTTTTTCAGAGCATTCATATTTTCATCAAAATCCTGATGTTAATATTTTGACAGATAAGAGTAACAACATCCTGACAGTTACTGCCACTCTCCTGGTTTGAGTTCTGATTACTGTTACTATGCTAGTTTGTTTGTGTTGCCACGTTCTAGCGCTCAGACCATCCTGTTGTCCCTTTTGCATCCTTAAGTCTTTCAACACACAATCAATTTTATCTTTGTTGAAAAGTATAGACATTTCAGAGAACTGTGTTTCTGATGGTTTTGAAAGTTGACTGCTTGTAGATAGAAGATGAACCTACATTAGTACTTGGGAGAGAAGGTGATCAGACAGCCTCGTGCAATTTCTTGACTAGCTGGCAGCTGTCAAATCGACAAATGAACTGTGGGTGGCCTCTTGGCACAGATTTCTTAAGATTTGCCAAAGTAAGGGTCACGTGGACTGTGTGGGAGGGGATATTAAGGAGAGAAAGGACAATTTGGCAGTGAACAAAATCGCACATTTCTCAGATAACTGGCACTTTGTGTTTAAATTTTGCATAGATTTGCAGTCGTTACTGATCTTTTATCTTTGTTTAACAGCTATCCGTCAAGCTATTTCCAAAGCTTTGGTGGCTTACTATCAAAAATGTAAGTAACTTTGATTATTTAATTAGCTTTAAGTGGAAGTCTATGGCTTTTGGTTTTTTTTTTAATTGAAAAAAGTATTAATAAGGATTTGTTCCGTGTAAAACTGCTTGAACTAAAGATTTTTCTTTCTTTTTTGTGCAGATGTTGATGAAGCTTCCAAGAAAGAGATCAAGGATATTCTAATCCAGTATGATAGGACTCTGCTTGTTGCAGATCCACGCCGTTGTGAATCTAAGAAATTTGGAGGACCTGGTGCTCGTGCACGCTACCAGAAGTCTTACCGTTAAAATGGGTCTCTAGTCATGTGGAAATCAATAAAAGAGAGAATTTGATAATTTTCGTGTTTCTAAATTGCATTTTCTTGGGTGGATAAATAGATCTTTTCACTGTGTGTTAAGATGGATACACAAAGAGATTTGTGTTGCAGTAGAATCAGAGGGTTGATGGCAGTTCTTTTTTTATCCTTTCATAGTAATTCTGATAGGTAGGGTTTTAGGAGTAAAGACAGTCTGTCTTCTGTTGAGGAATGTGTGGTTATCCAAACATAAAGAAGGCTCACATCCTGGATTTTGCGGGCACATGCAACAACACAGTGGTTCATGGACCATTTCAGTCTTCACCCTTCTGGTAGTTAATGTTGTCAAAACCAAAGTAATTATTGGGGCAGGGGAGGGGGAGGTGTGTTGAACTCTTGCCTTACCAGATAATGCAGAGACTGAGTCCTGGACTAGTACATCTAAATGTAGGAAACTTAAAATAGTTAAATATAGTGTTTTGTAAAAATAGATCAAGGTCTGAATGATTAATCTTTCAACCACATGTTCACACGGTACAAGCCAAGAGGAGTAAGTGCTTATGAGCTAGCTGAGGCAATTTGAAAGCCTTGGAGGAAGAAAGGGTGAAGAGTTGGAAAGTTTCAAAAATTTGGCTACAGGATGTGCATATTAAATGTAGGAGAAGTTTCAGATCCTGTCCATTTACCCAAGGACAAACTAAATTCTGACTAAGTGTGGGATGGGCCATTGAGAGTCTTACAAAGACTCATTCTGTCCTTTGGAAGAGATGCAAGTAATGGAGTGAGACTATGGGTACAAGCTGACCTAACCGGTGTGAGTACAGCCCTGAGCTGTTTCCTGTGTTTGTAAACCAGTTTGGAGTGGAACTGGAAGAAATACTGGAGACTAAGATGCTGAGAGCCCAGCTACTGCTTTATTGCTCTCCAAGCCTGGTATTTTAATGTGTATGTGCTTGTATGGCAGTGCTGGAATTGTCGTAGCAGCACCTTGGCTTGAGCTTTTTAAATGTTGGGCTGTCGCCCTGATTTTGTAAGACTTTGTTAAGCCTTCTGATGTTTACATTCTTTCAACAAACTTTCTCACACACAGTTCTGTAAATAACCTATGTTTTGCATTCTTTCATGGAGGTGGAGAGAATTGATGAACCCTTGGTCTGTCCAGTGGCATTGGAGAGGTGGCACTGTCACCCTCCAATCCACTGTCACCTTTGGAAAACTATAAATGTTAGAGTCAGAAAATAAAGGTTCTTCTTCCTTTTGTTCCCCTCGAGAGCAGCAGTGTCTGTGTCATCATTTCGTGCCTTATCACAACATTGGGCTTTTCTCTTAGCATGTTATTCTAATTTGCTTACTGGAAAATTTTTTTCAGTGTACTCAGTCCACAAACCAAGCTTCCCTTGTGTGTCAGGGAATTGGAATGAATAGCAAAATCCACCCTTTCACTAGTCTGATAAAACAGGTGCTTACAGCTTTTTATTAATGTTAAGCATTTGTCATGTCTCTGCTTTTTCAGTAGAAGAGTATTAAAGGTATCCTCACAGTTAATCAAGAGTTAAATATGTAGCAAACAAATTCCTTCTAAAAAAGGAATTCTGCATCCATCTCCCCATTTTAGCTGTCAGCTTCTGCCACGAAGTAACTGCGTTCCATTACTAGAATAGAAGTGCAATGCTCGTGTTCAAGCCTCTCATGCTCCTGTTGAAACAGAGGAGACTGTTGTATGTTCTATCAGCAATTCACATACCAGGACTATTTGGTTTTACGTGAAGCAAATGGGATACTGCATTCCAGACTCCTGTCTGGCAAGATCCCTGGTTTGCTTTTCTCAGTCCCCCTTTCCTGCACTCTAAGCTCTTGGGCTGCTGAAAACTGCCATGCTCAGCTGCTTGGCTGGGCTTTCCAAGGAAAAGATGCTATGCAGAGCTAACTTTGAGTTTGATCTCTTGAATTCCTATGAGTTTTGTGAAAACTTGTGTCTTGATGTTAATTAGCTTCAGTTGAGGGAAAATAAAGTCTCTAGTTGTTTGGCTGTGTAGCTGAAAAGCAATGGCTCACTCATTGCTTAGGAGATGCTTCCTGGCCTGCCAGTTGGCACATACATACCCTATGCTGTGGCTTGTCCAAAACTGATTCTTGTCTGGCTGTTAGATCTGTGGGATGGAGGGGAAAAGAGATGATGCAAAGTTGTGGTGGTGAGAAACTTAATGAGGCAGGGGGAGATGGAATACCTGATGCCAGTAACCTTAGGGGGGATTTCACAGTTAAGAGGAAGCCTGATGAATCTGTTTTTCTCCCCACAGAACAGCTTCTAACAATTGGGGATTATTGTTTTGCTCTTCTTTTGTGGAAAGGCTGAAAATAAAACTTGTATTGCTACTAATATATTCAGAGATGATATCTGCATGTCATTTCTTCATCCAGAAGACGCTTAACGTAATAAAAATGCTTTCTGAACAGAACTCTGATCCTATAAAAATTCCCCATTAATCCTGCAGAGTGATGTCATTCCCACACACTTGCTTTCTAGATGAGAAATGTTTGTAGAATTGGACTGCTGTCTGCCTGGATGGCTGAAGATTTTTATTCTGAGAGGTTGCTTACTGATTACCCACTAGAGGGCTTAACTTCATTGGGAAACTGTAACCACTGTAAAGTTTGAAGGTGTAAAAATGTCTTCTTTCTTCAGGTCCTGAGTCTGCAAGGATGGTAATCAAGCACTTGTCATTGAGCATCCACTCTGGCCAGAGAAACACGTCCTCAGAGAAATAGTAAGAGATTGATCTTCAGACTTTAGGAAGGTTCTTGAGCAGCTGGGGAGATGGTTCTCAGAAAAGAGGGAATGGCCCTCACCTCATACCGTCCAGCTCTTTCATTAGTTTCACCAATGCTAATCCTTAGGAATATCATCTGTGCACAACAAAATTGAATTCACAACAATTGAATCCTTCACTGAAAACACTGTGTTTTGTTAACAATCACAGTGGACCCCCTTTCAATCCAGGGTAAGCTTGTGCCCACGGCACCGAAGGCAGTTATTTCCTAATTCATTGTTTGTAATCCTGATGAGCATTGTGACCTGTATATAAATTTAAGTCTGAAACATGATGTTGGAAAATTTGGACAAAATTTATTTTGACTTCAATGTACAAATATATTACCGCTTAAATGTTTGAATTTTATTTTTGAAGAAAAAATGTGTAACTTAAAAATGCAACACTGACATTTTTAAAGTGTGGACAAGTGTGTTCTGTATTGTGCTTGTTTTCTTACAAAAGCGATTATTTTCTAGTGCATTTTTTTCAAGTTTTTCAGAAGTGCCAGTCTGTTAGTATTCTAATACTTGTGTAGATGATAAGTGTTGTTGACTTGATACATTTTGATTTGATTTTTTAATCTCTTTCTTAATATAGTCCTCTGAGTTACAGTTCAGACTACTTGGTTGAATAATTCTTTTTCCTTAGCTGACATCCTTAATGCGTTGGGACTTTGCTGTTTCCTGCCTTGCCTTGGGCTGCAATGTCTAAACTTTATGAAGCCTATTGCTTTAACTCTTACAAAGTTCCTTTGCAGATAATAAGGCTTGGCCTATTTTTAAATATTAGATGTTAAACAACTGTGAAATACTGCATATACCAACTTTGCTATAGAAAAATTGTTAAAAAAAATCCCAAAACCAAACAAACCTCACAAAAATGCTAGTTTGAATAGCTTTTTTTTTTTTCTCTGTTAAACCAAGAGTTCATTTCTATTAATATTAAATTAATTTAGTTGTGAAACTGCATATGAAGCATAGTGAGAAATACACTCTTGAGAAAGGGAGGAGTCCCAGATCAGATTTCTCAAAGGATCTTGAGTTTTCAAGAGTTTCTAGACCAGACTTAGCTTGAGAGTAAGATAACAGAGAGACTGGTAATGGAATTTGAAAGGTGTAATGCTTGGTTTCATCTCGACAGCAGTCGTGAGAGTAGGTTTATGAGATGGTGAAAGTCTATTTCCTATAAGTTTTCACATAAGAGTTTAAAAGTCTGTGAGTGACTATATCAGTGTTTCCATATGGCCTATGAATTCACTTTTGCTTCTGTTTGTGGTGTGGAGTGGTTTTGGATCAGATACTGCAGGAGCAACTGAGCTGAAATGCAGTCCAGCTGCAGACAAACAGCCAATCCATGGGAACAGACCATAGCTACTCCCATAGAGGTAAAAACAAAGCAAAAAACTCTCTTGAAATGGAACTATGGGAATGTCAGCTTCTCAGATCCAACATCATCCTTAAAAATAAAATAGTTCTTAAATACTCCACACAGGGCGTAATGTTATGCATCAGTTTCCAATAAGTACCCTCGTGCCATCAGTGATCCCAAACCTTCACCAGTGCTGTTGGCTGCTGCATGGACACAGGGTCTGGTTTTTGTCTGTACTTGGAGAGGCTGCGTTTTCATTTGCTTTCTCTTGTCCATCTGGGGAGCAGGAAAGAGAAAGGGCTAGAAGAAAGGATGGGAGAACTTTTTACCCAAGAGAGGTCATCAACTTCTAAATTTTATGTGGGTCCAACCACACCTTCTGTAGCATGCTCAGACAGTCTCACAAAGCACCTCCTAGGAAGAAAGGAGGGTAGGCAAAAGATAGGCTTTGCAAAATAAAATGATTGGCAACAATTTTGAGTACCGTTATAAGTGTCATTAAAGCTGTGCTTTTCAATGATTCTGTTTCCATTATGGTAAAGCAGGTAAGATACTTTTATTTTAAAACATTATAATTTTTAATTTTGGTAGAATTATGATTTTATATTTCAATAAAAATTAGAAATTAAACCCTTTGGCCCTGTTGACTTCTGTCTCCTTTTTCCTAATTTGAAATTTTCATAACATGATTTATTAAGACCAAAATATAATTATCCTCTGAGAAGTCTTCTTTTGTGCTATAAGCAAACTATACCCAGAAAGGCATCCAGAATATTCTTAAAAAGCCAGATGTATTATTTAATAGAAGTTCATCTCTCTCCTTTCAGGAAAGAGAAAAAAATTAATATGTTAATATGTAAAACCATGTAGCTATAATTACACAGTGGTATTATTTCAGGGTCTTGCAAAAACATTTTGCTTTACTAAGGAGTAGAGAATAGCCCTCAGCACAAACCTCAATGCACACAAAGGTGTGCGACGACAGAAGGATCTCTCAAACCACCATAATATGGCAACATTCTGTCATTGTCTGCTGTGTTATAAAGGGCCAATTGAACTCAACAGGGGAGTAGTACTCGCAGGTCTGGTGGAAGTGTAACTAATACAGACCGTGCTGAGGAGCTACCATGCATTGCTAATGAGAGACATGCAGCCAGGAAGTTGTGTGCAACACTCGCAAGGCTCCTGAAGCTGGATGTAGCTACCAAGCTTGATATCTCCTGCTCTTTTCCTCTTTTGCATTGCATTATTTTAAGTAATGAGTCCAATTATCTAACCTCTAAGGGATTTAAACACACTGTAGAAATACACAGTGGTAAGATGCCCTATAATCAAAACCACTAATTTGGATAAATTCCCTTTTTCCAACTTATACTGAAATGAACATTGTAGGAAAGCTCAGTTTAATGATACCGTGGAGTATATTCTTGCTTCATTCACTGCTGTCCACTTTGCAAGGTAAGAATTTTATTCTATTTTTTTGTAGTAATACTAATTTTTACAAATATTTTTCTAAATCTGTGAATATTACAACCAGTTCTTTTACTGTCTTTTTTTTTTTTTTTTTTTTTTTTTTTTTTTGGACCTTGCTGGAATTTGTAAATGCAACTTAAACAAGTATATATCAACATTTTCTCTCACAGGTGCAGAAACTAAAATATAAATTCTTTTCAAGGGTCATTTTTTTAAAACCTAAATTTGTTAGAAAACAGTTATTTACGAACAAAGTCTATCTTTCTTGCCTGTCTTGCTGTTATTGTCAAATTAATAGCATTTAATGGTTTTCAGTGAGGTAAGATTTTATTTGAAGAGACTGCGCCTGCAGTTTGTTTAAATGTTTTTAGACTGCTAGGGTAAATAATTGCTCTTCTAGTTATAGAAATTATCTTATTTTCTATGTAATGCAACTGGATCTTATATATCTTTTCCTTGCTACAATTATAAAGATTTCTAATATAATATAAAAAGGTTTTTTGTGGTTTTGTTTGGTTTTGTTTATTTGCTGGCTTGTTTTAAGCATGGACTCATTTGAAATTATTTACAATTCAGTCTTACATGGAACAGAGAGAAAAGTATCATAACCCTGGAGGTTTGATTCTGGAAAGCTCTGAGTACCTGTTCTATTTTACCTGTTTGCCTCTTCTATGTTTTTGTTCTGAGCTTCTAAAGAACTATGAACTCTTTTACCTTCTTCATGGCGGGAGGTACTGGAACCACAACCATGAAAACCTGCAGGTAAAGACTGTGTGAGAGAATCAAATTCTTAGGAAGGAGGGCATATAGTGCTACATTCCTTGGATACAGAGTTTGTACAAAGGTGCCCTGGAAAACTCACAATTCTTAAACCCTAAAATTCAATAATGTGGTTTTAATCTTAATATTGCCTGGCAAGGACAGAGTGATGCTGTATAAAAAAAATGTTTAACTTTGTGATTTTTTAAAATGACAGGATCTTATTGCAAGCTTCCTCTTTTGAGAAGAACTTTGAAGTAAGTTTTTATTCCTTATTTGTCAAGTCCTACAAACAGAACAAGAATGAGCAAATGCAATGCAGTGCAAGTTAGAAAGTAAAATATAGCCTTGAATTCAATGTGCAAAATGTCATCTACATGTAGATTGGATGTAGAACACACTTTCAGAATGTTTGCAATTCTTTCCCAAGTATTTACATAATGGGCATGGGTCTTCTGTTTGAAAAACAGAGGTCCTTATGAAAAATGATATTTCTATGGTCTTGAGAAAGCTTAGAGGAATAATGGAACGAAAACAGTATGAGATCATGATTTCATGACTGGAAAAATACATTAAATGAGTATCCATCTACAGTTTTAACTGCATGATAAAATCCTAGCTGCTATTTGAAGCACTGAGGAGTAAGTGCTATACAGCCTTAAAATAAACATTTTGAATACTAATTTTCACATAGAAGCTGAAATCCAAACAAAACCCAAACTAGGCAATGTTCCTGATCCCATTGAATTAAATGGGATCTATGCCATCAATTTCAATGGGAGCATCAAGTTGGACATATCTTTGTGTGTCTTATGACTTCTGATACATCTAGTGGATACACAGGCATGTCAAATGATATGCCATCATGAAGTGTTGATAGAACTAAGTGCGTTTTATAGCTTGATGCCCTTGTTTCTAAACTCAATCACAAATTAAAGTCAGCTCCAGCTGGAGAGTCATCTCTTGCTATCAAAAATACCATCAGAATATATTCAAACAACACTCTGGGGAACTTGCAGCCACTGACATGCAGCATGAAGTAAATATGAAGCTGGTTTACAATTTTGTATCCTATTGTGTAAGTCTGTTTTGCCTATTTATGTCTCCTCAAAGCTCCAGGTACCTCCCTGTCCAAGCAGAGATTGGAGTGCCGCCCAATTCTGTAAAATGAGACACTGACCAAAACAAAAAAAAAAAAAAAAAGAATCACCTTTTTAAATGTTAACCCAAGAAAGACCTCTTTGATAAAGTGATGGTAATCAGAGAGAAACACTTCTCTCTGGGGACTTGCTTATTCAGGTTGCTCCAGGGACCTTTGATAATACAAGATCCTTTTTGTTTTCTTCCAGAACTGAGTCTAATGCAACTCGACAGAAAAGAGATCTTGTAACAGCCGAGGTAGGTTATACCTCCAAAAGCAGGAGGGTGGGGAAGCCCTCCTCCCTTTTCTGCTCTGGGCCTTTGCTATCCTTACAAATGACCCTTTGTGGGGAGATGAGCTGTGGTAATAGGAGGACAGTGAGGAGGAGCAGCTACTCCCCACCTGCTCACCCCTCCTGAGCCGTGGCCTAATGCCTTCATTCTCCCTCAGCAAAGCAGCCAGTAGGCAACCTACCCTGCCAGGCTGACTGACACACACCATGGGAAATAAAGCCGGGGCGTCTCTGTCTTTTGTGGGGACGAACAGCACCTGGAAAGCTGTTTGTGTTTGTGAGAGGCACAATGGCCGTGCCACTGGCAACGCTCCCTCCTGGACATGGTGCCTCGGTGGCTCCGGCCCAGCCCTGGTTCCCATCGCCTTGGCCCCACGCTGCTTCAGTGCTTCATCCCAGCAATGTTGTGCTGAAATTCAATCCTAAATGGAGGAATCTTGTTCCCCCACTTGTACACACTTGGGCTATGGAGCCCAGCCAAGGGTTATAACCCCTTCGAAGGGGGTAGGCGGGAAGCCAGAGGCGGTCCCGCCTCAGGGTGTTCCAGGGAGCCTGTGGGCCGAACCAGGGTCATTTTCTGCAAGACCCTTTGAGATGTGTGTGCCGCTAGCGAGTCAAAGGCAGCTGGTGTGAAACACTGCACTGAGGGTAATGGAGCCTCTGAGAGAAGCAGGACTGGAGGTGTCCTCGGAGCGGCCTCAGCAGGGAAGTGCTGTTGCACCAAGGACGCTCTGCGAAATGGCGCAAAGGCCAAAAGCAGCTTTTGTGAGGTGAGCGGCTTGGAGTCGCTATCAGAAAAAGTGGAAATGGGTCTTGTCGTCCAGGGAGGGAAGGGACCCTCTGCAGCTACCAATAGACCATGGGCACCAGGAATAATTTTGGTGCAGGGGGCCTTCCAGGTGGTGATTCAATGAAATCTATTTCAGGTTGATTTTAAACAGATTGTACTACTTGGAAGCATCCCACAACATATTTCCATTTGGAAAAGGGAACTGTAAGAGGCGTTGGCAAGACTAACCCTAAAGTGTTCCTTGCACAGTGTTGTTAACTTGAGACCCATCAGTTCAAACTCAAGATGCGGAGAATGAGTGGAGTCAAGAGGGAAGAAAGAAATTAGCTTACAAGCAAACACTAAAAAAATTTCTTAGTTGTGCAGCTGAAGGCTGTCACTTAAGTCTGTGGGTAATGCAAAAAGGTAGCTGTTTTTTTCGTAGAACATCAGATAAGATATAAATAACAAACAGAGGAAAGAAGAGCCATTTAAGCAAAAAGGACCAGATTTATAAAGAAAGGGATTTAAACTGGCCATGAATAAATGTAAGTAGGAAATATTTAAGTGCTCAGCACTTCAATCCTGGTAAACTTTCCAGTCAGATTAGTGGGGGCAGAAGCCCCAGAGTACTTTCAGTCTGGAATTGGATCAGTTCTTGGAAGGGAAAATGTGATGTGATGAGCTGCAATATCAGAGTACTGGGCCAGATGCAGGGCTTCCTCATAGAGTGAGGCTCCCTGTTCCTAAACAGGAGGCAGGTCAGGCAGATCTGCTTTCGCCTCTGTTTGGGATGAACAAAATGCAATTCTGAAGGATGTGGAGGAGAACACAAAATCCATTGCAGCTAGACTAGCCATAATGGGATGATCTGGGTGCAACATGGAGTGTGAGTCAGGGGAGTGGAAGCAATAGACGGAGCTCTTCAACCATGGGCATTTGAGTGAAATGAAAAAGGGAGATTGCACTCTCTCCCCTTTCTTTTCCTTCCAAATGTAAATGCAAAACTTCCCATGTGGAGCCTTGGTGATTCACTGGAACTGGAGGGCATGGATGAGAAGACAGTGGTGATCTCATATGGCAGGTGTATCTTTCCCCAGTCTCCTCAAAAGCCACTGTGCTTCTCTTTCCCAGGCTGCCAATCCCTCCAGCAGCACCTACGACTGTGCCATGTGCTGGCTGAGATGCAAATTGCAATTCTGTATTTAAAGTTCAAAACCAGTGTTTGAGTGCAAGGCTTTATCAATTAATTTGTAAATCACAAACACCCTGATTTGACTTTTATGTTTCTCTGACAGGTTCAATCTGCCTCTCGGTTGCACCAGCATGGGGCCCTGATGTGGAGTCCACCAGGAGGTCAGTGATGTGCCCCTCACCTGCAGGAGGAGAATGAAAATGCTGCCTCCCTCCTCTGTGTTACCATGGGCTGTGGAAGCCCTCTTCTTCATAACACTATAAAACTCTGTCCTGTCTCATTTTCTCATTTTAACCATGTTAAATATTAAAAAAATCTGTTAAAATTTTCTTTCAAAAAAATTGAAAGTACTTTCAAAATAGAGCTTTATGACCAAATCTGAGCAGCTAAGGAAACCAATCTTTTGAGATTTTGGTTTTTTTTTAAAGTTTAGTTCTATTACAATTTTTAATTTCTGCCACTTTTTTTTTTCTGACCTTGTCAGAGGATGTAGGTATATCAGAGAGGCTTATAACTGGTTGTGCAAAGGGAAAGGAGTACTCAGGCAATGAGCATGAAGCTGCTCCTGTATGGATTTAAGCATTGGACAAACACGTAAAGCAGGCTCAAGTTACAGAAATGGTTTTACAGAAAAGCTTACTGTAGGCAACTTCAGTTGGAATTTTGGTATCCTTCTTGGAAAATGCCTAGGCAGGTGCCTTCTTTTGCATTTTTCTATGTAAATGACTATATGCAATTTTACAACTCAAAATTCTAAAAACAGCAAAAGATTTCCCCATTAATGCTGTTACTGAAACAATAGCTTTTGCTTTCTTGGTATTTTCACAGTATCTATGTATATCTGGAAAGCAGTTCTTAAATGGAAAAAATTCAAAGCTAAGCATGGAAAGGAATTTTCACAATGATGGATGATATTCCTCACCACTGCTAGCTTCTGTGTGCCTTTACTCTAAAGGTCCCATTTTTTCTCCCATTTAATGTCACTAGCTGCTTTGCTCATTGGGAATGGAAGGACCTGTTTATTTCATTTACTTCCCGCCTTTTGTGGTGCTTTTTAAATCTCCATCAGCAACATTGGAAGCATTTGTATGTATGTAGAGTTTTAATCCTACTCCAAGAAGGCAAGCAACTATCTGCAAAAACTGATTAAGTTTTGCTTTGGGACTATCTTTCTTCTCCACTTTTGGGGAATGATAATTTAGACCTACCTCAATGAATGATTAGTAAATGACAAAGAGGTCATAGCTTTCAAACAGACTATAAAACCATTTAATGCAACTGCTTCTGGAAAAATTACTAATTATAACATAAAACAAGCCATTCCCATGGAATATAAAGTCTCTGACTCCAGTCACCTCTGAAGCAGAAATAACCTTTTAGCTGACTTTTTTTTAGAATGTGGGGAAGATTGTTTAGGACTGGTTTTGACTCTAAAATATATATTCTGGCCTGTTCATAAATTGAATGTACCCTTTGCCATAATGTTTAGCAGGGAGAAGCTGAATATATGTATAATTATACTGAATTTAGTGAATTAGAATGATCTGTGTACTGTATATTTTGAGATCAGCAGGACTGGGATTTGATTTCTTTACATGGGAACTTGACCTTTTGTTTGCTTGGAGGAGGCTGACCTTTTGCTCCTTTGTTAGTTTATAAGTCTCAAACCAAATGAGAACCTTGCTTCTCTTTTAACTAAGGAACACGAAGAATTAAATTAAGCATATGTTAACAAATGGAGATAGTTGTTGGTTAATTTTCTCATCTAATATAGCAGCTTGTGATTTAACAGTAAAAAGATTTAACTGGGATCTCCCAGCCTCTTTGCAAAATACTGTATCTACTAAAAGTTTGGAATGCTTGCTTGCAGGTTCATGTCCTCAGGAGTGCCTTAATGGAGCAGCCTGCAGAGAGGCAGGTGACTGTGACTGTCAGTTATTTCAGGCTCAAGGAAGCAGGTGCCAAATTGGTAAGTTTTTTGGGCCAAAATAGTTTAGTGTCAGCTTTCAGGGAGATTTAGGATACAGATTTTGAAAAAAAAATATTATTACCAGCATATTTGTGATTATTTTGTAGCAGGACTCTAATTTGTCCAGTAGCTAGGAGGATTACAACTATATGCATTAGGGACATACAGAAAGCAACATCAGAAATGCCTACATTTAGCACATGGGCTGTAATGGTATATAGATACCATGACAGATAGACCATTGTCTAGTACATAAGTAGTCAGACAGCTTTTTTTTTTAAAGTTATCTGAAAAACCAAAAACCACTGCATTTCTTTTAATAAGCAGTGGTTTATTGCAAATTAAATTACCTACTATTTAAATACACTAGTTTCTGGAATCTGCTGTGTGTAGGAGTCAACAAGAATTGTCTTCCAGGATGTGCAGAATATCTAAATCCCTTGCCTCTACTTGTAATTGAAATGTCTCCACTGAAGCAAATAAAAACTTAATGATGATTGCACATGGCTAAAACTGCAGGCTTAAGACTAAAAAGAGTGCTGACTTTATTTAAAGTTGAAGGCATAAATTTATCTTTTGTACTTGCTAATTTTTGATGACCATGCTTCTTGTAAACTCAGTGTGTTCTCTTCAGTACCTAACACTGGCAAGGACCGAGATGGGATTTGCAAATCCTGGGGACAGTATAGTTTTGAAACATTTGATGGCATCTACTACTACTTCCCAGGGAATTGCTCCTATATATTTGCAAAAGACTGCAGTACTCTGGAACCTCAGTACACTGTTTGGGTAAGTATGTAAACATACACTAGAAGTAAGTATGTAAGTAAACATAAAAGTAAATAAGTAAAATAAGTAGAGGGACAATAAATGTATCAAACTGGGCATTAATTGCTTAAATATAAAACTGTGGAAATGTGGAAAACTTCTGGAAAAGCCTAAACTTATGTGCAGTCACTCAAAATACTAATGAAATTATAATCAAAAGAGTCAGTATATTAAAAATAGTATTTCTTTCTCCTCCAATTCTTAATGGGGTATCTGCTCTCTCCCTTCTGGGAACAAAGTGGGTCTTAAACAAGACCCCAGAAACTTTATTAAACTTCAGCCATCAGGCTTTTAAAATACTGAGTTGCTGAGTTGCTGAGTAAGTGCAAACAGCTATCACTTGCCTAATAGCGAGGAACACGAATGTGCTAAGCCCTAATTCACACTATTGGCGTGCTATGAGGATCTGTTTCCCTGGCCTATGAGATTTGCTCCCCATCTTGTCCCCTCTAGGAATTTGCATTCTAATTTTGGATTACCTCTACATCATGCAGAGAAGATTAACTGCTCAAAAGCTTTCATCTTCACCTGTGTACGGAAGGCACTCTTTTTAATAATTTCTAAAATTGCTGAGTATCCATGGTTAATAACATGTGTTAATAACTCCCTATACTCTCTTTGAAAAGAGATGCCCTGTTTGTCAGGCTGGTGGTTGCTATGGGGAGAGGATACAAGATCATTCTATCACCTTACTCACAATGGTTGGGATTCGGTGCTGACTGGGCAGGGAAGAAGCGACAAGAGGGGTCCTCATTTTGAGCACATGTGTGTACAGTCGTCACAGGCATGAGGGCAGATCTAGATACTGATTTCTGCTCTGAGGACTGTTTTTCATCTATAAACAGATGACCTCTTCTTCCCTCATATAACAGCACTTAGTGAGGATAAATCTACCATTAATACTGCCATTTCTACCTACTCAAGTTACAGACAGTCACTGTTACACCTGCCTTTTACAATTTCATTTTAATTATTTGGATTCTCTATGCAGCTGTGACCTCTTAAAGGTTTTCAGAAAGTGCTGCAGCAAAGTCCAAGATTATATTAAAATCTGGAATCATTATGTCAGTGGATTCCAGTGGCTCTGGAAAGAGAGAAGGTTCTATTCAATCGTTGGAACAAATGTAATGTTTTACTAGAAACTGAAAATGTTTACTCAGCAAAGTCATAAGTAATGTGAGACTGTAGACAGACTGGGCAACGGAGAGACAAAAACCTTGCCAAATCCTAACCTTATGGTCCTTCTGGCTTTAATAATCCACCCCTCAAGAGGAGAAGAAAACATAAGAATTATTTTGATATTCCTTTATTGTGTTTCTGTCTTGGGATGGGCTTATGTAGAAACCATTTACCAGGGCTAATAACTTTTATGTTGTCTTTAATTATGATTATCTTTATACATGTAAAGGCTCCTAATGCTTTTCCTGACCTAGTTTATTTCACTCAAAGAAACAGTAACTGGTTTTTACTTCCAGATTTAGTGTCAGTCAAGGAAGATTAGTTTAAGTATTCATGAGCACTATATGTGTTTACTTACAGATATTTTCTTCAAAACAGTTATATTTACAGCCTCCATCACTATGTTGGTAAAATGTTCCCAATTACAAGTTTATTTAGCTTAACAGCACTGTCAAGTAAACTGGTAATGAAATTCCCAGAGAGTAACATAAGTCATATTTGAGTTACCTAAACTCTGTCTATATTTTAGTCTGGGTAATGATAGGCCTCTAAGATTCAAAACACATTCCCCTCTCCCTTCAGTGGTGTCTAAATAAGCTCATGGTCTTTTGAGGCACAATTGGACATCCTACAGGTTTGGGTGGCTCATTCCCACTGAGATTAATGAAAACAGTGTAAATTTTGCTCAAGCACAAACCCACAGTTTTCAAGTCCTGAGAGTACTGTATTTGAGCAACATAAGTTGATATGTGACTAAGCCAATCCCCTGGCTCATATGTATTATGGAGAGATGCACACTTCAGAAGAGTCTGCTTTCTCCGTTAGCAGGGCTGGAAAGCCAGTGCAAAATGGATTTTAACAGATCCATGTAATTTAGATGCCTTCTGTAATCTGTGGGAGCACTTCAAAATCTCAAAAAATCCTGAGTGGTTCAGGAGTGTATGCTGTAGTTCAGCTTGCACCAGTCTCACCTGGAAGGAGAGTGCTGCTATTACACTGAGGTTCTGTATGGTTTGTAATCCTCTTTTATAGATCAGATCTCTAAAAAAGGAGAAGTAGGGGTGTTTCTTCAGTGCAGGTAACAAGCTCCACCTTTGGCCTCTATAAGCTAGCTCACTACAGTGTCTCTGAAGTTTGTCAGTGTAAAATACCTGACTCCTTTATCCAGTTTTTAGACCACTGGCTTGTGATGCTATGCACTATTAAACAGTTGCTCTATTTCTCAGTAGTATTGTGTCGTGTGAACTTTGAGTTTTGCATATCTTTGTAATTGTGACTTTGCAATATTCTAGGTATTTATTTTTAAAGCTCTTTCAGTAACTAGAGCATAAAAATGTAAAATATCATATATGAATTTAATAAAAATGGTGCAAAATTATAGAGGACAAGCATTTACTCTTACTGCGTGTCTATTTTTTCCCTCAAAGGTTCATAACAGTCCTCACTGTTATGGTTCAGTATATACTTGTCATAGGTCTATCAGCTTATTTTTTTCAAACCAAGAAGAAATAATGATTTCAGGACATGAAGTAAGAAAAAATGGAATCAGGTAAGTGTTCTAATGATGAGTTTTAATATTTTATTGCAAAAAGATAATGTGGAGTTTGGGAAACTGATGATTCTTACACAATCCAGATAAAATAATTTGATCTGTACCTTTAATGATCCCTTGCTGTTCTCTCTTGGGTCTGATAGTGCTGTAGTGTGAGCAGCTCTGACAGTACTGATGTAATACACAAGTGAAGATGGAATACACTTCCTGCATTTATTGTGTTCAGCTTCTCAGCTGTAACCTAGCAATTATTCATTCCCTCTTTTTACAGACCAAGTCTGTGTCAGGCAGTCCCAGCTAATCCCTGGTGCATTCTGATAGCATTTTGAACAAGGCAATCATTATTTATTCTTTGTAGCTATAGCTAATATAAGGCATGATCTTCTTCTAGATGAGTCTGAATTGGTTAAAACAAAGATCTTAAGTCCCTTTGGGGCAAAAACTCCACAAAGTATCTCTGAGGTACCTAAAACCTCCTTACCTTTCTTTTTGTAAGTAAAAAGATGCCCCTAAGGCTATAATAAGTATATTTTACTGGTTGATAATGTAAAGAAATTTTAAGAAAGTTGTTGAGGTGCTTTTGCCATCCCCTCTGTAATGCCGTTAGTATCTGAGAGTGGTAGCTACAGTGATACTGTTCAACCCAACAGAAGCAACTTTGGATGACTATGATTAGATCTGTGCTGACTATTGTCCAGTTGTCTTTCACCAAAGGAGGAAGAGGTACAACTTTTTTGTCAGTGGTGTTTTCTGTACTGCAAGTTTCTCCTTTTGCAGATGTCTAACCCAGGGATGACCCAGTGCCCAGAAGGGCTGCTGGTGCTTCCTTGCCCATGCAGCATGCTTGTGAGCACAAGTATTCCTCAATGCAGTGTGCCAGGCTTTGAAAGCAAAGATGCATTATTCTTTCAAGCCTATTATTGGTACAACTGATAGGTGTATGCAGCAGAAAGCACTCATTCTTGATGTTTGATATAGAGAAGTAAACATAAGTTAATAAAAACACGATGAAGAATTGAACAGAGTGACTGTGTATGCCCAGGGAAAAGTGTTTGTTGAGTTAGTAGGTGATGTTTTATGTGGTATTTTTCTAGCATGAACCTCATCTCGTATGAGATCTTTGATGTAGACAACATTTTTCCAGATTAATATTGCCTCAGACAGTTGGAAATGCTTTCATTGAGAGACTGGCTGATTATATTCTGGTGAAGACTACCTTTGGTTTTTCGCTTGCTTGGGATGGAAACTCTGGTATTTATATTAAGCTGACAGAAGATCATAAGGGAAAACCTTGTGGCCTTTGTGGAAATTTTAACGGCAATAAATATGATGACCTGATACTTCAAAACAGTAAGTAAATAGCTTACCCTTACTTTGTGTGAACAGTTTCCATGTTCACTTTAAATAAAATGCTGTATAGATATAATGCTGTGAAAAGGCAGTCCTGTTTCAGTTATTTCAGTACAATAGTATATCTGCTCAACTTTTACTTCTCATCATTAGAAATGGAAAGAGAAAAGGTCCTAGTTTAAGAAAGTATTTATATGTGCATTTAAACCTTTTGCTCAGCAAAGCAGTTGGATATGATGAAAATGCCTTCAAACAATAAATACATAAACAAATGTTTATGGTTTTCTCTGTGTTTAAAGATGGACAGAAGAGCACCATCTCGAGTCATTCTTTTTTAGCAGCATCATAAAAATCCTAGATAAAATAAGTAAAGTTCTTTGTATCCCCTTGCTGGTATGGTGGACTAAGGTCTTCTGACTACCCTCTAGGATGAGGAGCTGCTTTGTGCTGTGTCTGAGGCAGAGATGAGTTTTTAAACTTGTATTCTGTAGCCTAGGTAGGGAATACTGCATGGGGACTTTTGTACTGCTTGCAACTAATGTGAAAAAAAAAAAAGGAACAAGAAAAAGCTTGAAAACATGAGGATTTTTCTCACTCTCTCATACAAACAAAATAAGATTGTCTTACTGTTACCATTAACTGCTGAGAGAATCTAGTCCCATGGCTCTGCATGTTCTGAAGTCACAAAAGGTATCCCACAATAACTTTTTTTCCTTTTTTAAATGGTTGGCAATGGAGCTTTTAAACTTCCTTAGGGAAGGAATGCTCACTCTATGTATCTTTGCATAGCCTTTAAAAATCAACCTGAGTATACATTTTTCATAGCTTTTCTGCCATGAGAGCAGTAAGTTCTGTGCAGTAACTTCTGCTCACCAGAGTACAGTAAGTTTAATAACCAATTTAGTCTGCTGATGTGTAATAATAAACAAAAATAATATTTGGAGGAAATAATGAATTCATGTGATGTCTAAAATTCAATAATTTCAGTATCTTCAGTTGTATTACCTGTTATAAAATATTTCCAGCTCATACCTGTCTTCATTTTCAGAGCTAATTTTTTTCACCATGATCCTTTCATCTAGCATTTTTCTTTATCAGAAATGATAACATTATTGCAGTGTTCAAGTGAGAGCCAAATGAATTACTTTAATCTTGAACCAGTTGTATAACATGGTGCCTTAACTCTGCAAATACAAAGCATGAAATTCTGAAATCTTCACAAGAACAGACTGCTAATTCAGATCTGTTCCAAGCTGCAACATTTTTCTAAGAATTCCTAAATCTTTTCAATCATTTGATATAATGATTTCTCTGTTCCAGCTCAACTACTTCCCTGAGTAGTGTAAAGGTAGCTCTTACATCTATCCTGAGTTTTCCAGAGTCCAAATGATCATTATTTGTAATGTTTAAATAAATATGCTGCATATAATATCCCATTTCAAAGTACAGTTTAAAGACAAACTAATTTTCTGTTTCCTTATCTTCACCTTTAATGCCATCTTTGTGTTGCTTTAATATGAAAGACTGTGTCTGTGTATAGAACTGTTTCAAGGACAATGATTTTATTTTGAAGTATTTTTTTAAGACTTAGAAATTTTTTCAAGCCATGTCAAAATGTACATAAAGTATTTTTAATGTTCTTGTTGAATCAGAGTTATAGCAACAGGTTGATCTCTAGATTAAACCCCAGCCTTTTGTGTTTGGGAAAGGTTTTCTGCATAAAGAACTACTCTGTCAGAGAGGTAGAAATATTTTAAGTCTCTCTAACTCTTAAGCAAAACAGAATGATGATTAGGATATTATCATTTATTTGTGGAGATCCAAGTATATGTATCTCATTAGTATGTTCGTGGCTTTCCACATTGCAGTGTTCAACTTTGTACCTCTTGTGCTAGAAGTTAGATGAAGTTTTGTATAGTACAGATCTGTGAAAAAAAACCCCTCTAGCCGATTTAATTTCAATAGCCTGTCTCCTAGCCACGCGTGGATATAGATTACCATAGCATAGAAAATTACTGTCAGGTTCTTCAAAGTGGAGGCAATATACCCTTTTAAACCTAACAAAGAATGTAGAGAAAATGCAATATTTAGTTCTTGATGCAAGTATATGGGAATTTTGTGTCTGTTTTCTTACTGCCAACCTTCTTGTATGTTCGTGTATCTAAGCCTGTTGCCATGGCTTCCAGTCATGCATCTTGTTCATTCATTCTTCCGTGCTCACGCTGTGAGGAGAGCTGGGCATCTTGTGCCTATGTGTTGTAGGGCTTTTCTGCAAAAAGGTAAAAGGAGGGAGATAATAGCCCTAACTGACCTTTCTGAAACATGATGAAAAGACTTAAGTTGCTTCAAAGAAATGCATTTTTTTCTTAAGTATTCAGTGCCTTGCATTTGTCATTATTTGTGTATTTGTCATGAAATTACCAGTGATTGTGCTTAAAATAACCGAAGCCAACATCTTGTCATGTATTTTTTCAACATTTTTATTTAATTGTAGTATAAAATACAACCTGAAATAAAAAAAAGAAAAATATTACTTTTCTTTATGACTTCTACTCTGAAATCATCTGTAATTGAGGTAATGAACACATTGAAAAATGACTAAAATTTTCAAAGCTGTCTTTTGTGTTTATGTTGACAATTTTTTGTTGTTGTTCTCCCAACGTTTTTATGCAGTAGGTGAATATACAGAAGACATTGCTGAATTTGCAAATAGCTGGGCTGTGCAAGCCTCAGATGATATAGTTTGTGTCCCTACTGCCTCAGATTTTTCCAGTCCTTGCTCAGCCAATGCAGAATCCACTGAGGTAAATTAATTATATTTTATGTATATACATAGATACATGCATATATATACATGTATTTTCTTAATCTTCTCTGCCTACTGATGGTACAAGAATCTAACAACACGCACGATGTTGAAAAGCCTTAAATGCATTGAGACTTTGGGAAAGATTCAGATCGGGGCTGTTGCTAGGGAGTGCCTGAAGTTCTTCATACGTTTAGCTTAAAAGCACAAAGGCTCAGATTGGATGTGCCAAGTGGCACCAGACTGCTGGCAGAGCTCTTCATTACTGCATTAAACTTGGGTTCAGTTTCCAGTTCTGGCGTCTTGCGCCTCATTATTTTAGTGATTGTGAAATACTGCAGAAATAGTTGAAGGTCAGCTACTGTATTGACACAAAATACTTTTCTTTGTCATTTCACACTTTTTCATCCCAGGTGGTTTAGGACCAGCATGCAGTCAAGCAGACCTAGGCACAGAGGAAAAATTTTAGGAAGAATAATGAAAGAGATATAAATAGTAAATTGATACAGCACCATGCTCAAATTTTAATGGCTCATAAAGGTTATAAAGGGTTATAATGGGTTATGAAGGACCTTAGCTTAGGGAAACAAAGCTAAAGAGAATGATGCCTGTTCAGAAAGTATTGGCTAACTTCCAGTTACTGATTCTCCTTAATGCACAGGACATATTCTTCAAGTGCCAAATATTCCTACAGTTTCCTTTTCTCAGCTGTCATGAAAGTATAGATCCGTATTCTTATATTTCAAGCTGTATGAATGATCTTTGCAGGTAAGCACTGGAATTCTTGTGTATTTAATCTTGACACACGAAATGAATGCTCAGTCTTTTGTGTGGGACCAGAATGAAAGAACACTGAGGAAAGCTGGGAAGAACCAAGTCCAAAATGAAAGAGATGGGGTTTCTCATGGGTGATTTGTGTGGGAACAAAGGGCACAGAACCAGCCTGACAAGGGAGATTTTGATTGCTAAGGGCTTACACAGATTCAAGGAAACACTACACAAGTAAGTGTAAGGTAAATTCATGGAGAATCACACATGAGAAAAGATGAGTTGCGAATCACAAAAAACCCATGAAACTTTTATCTGGAGGCCCAGAAACAGAACTATGTGGAGATGATAGTAGGAAAAATTAACAATACTGGAGGAGCTGAGCCATTTGTCAGACACAGCTGGACTGGGTTTTATGAGTAACCACTATCATTCAAATTAGTAGAATTTTTACAAAATGGTGCCATTTACTTAAATTCAGAGCTGCCAAAAGAAATTGAACTCATTTGCTTTGATGGGAGTCACACCCCCTCAGTTGCTGACATGGTAGGCAACATGGTACCCTAATTAATTCTAGTCATTCAAGTTAAAATTGCACTCTGGTAATTGAAGAGATAATTGGGCACTGTACCTCTTTCTTTTTGGTAAGGTTTTCAAATGAAGAAATAGGAGGATTTTTTCCAGAGTATATAATTCTCAGAGTATCACCAGTTTAATCAAAAGCACACAGAAATGATCACAAGACTAAACATAGGGATCCCTCAGTATAATCCATTACAACTTGTTAGTTCAATTTTTGATGAATGTTTAGTTTTCTGATTTACCACAGAGTCAAGATAGAAGAATTTGTGATTGTAGGCAAACACTGGTGTTGCTCAGAAAAGAGATGAGTTGCCTCTCCATGGTCTCTGTGTAACTCAGGAATTTACTGTGGCTTTTGAAGAATAATGAAAGCCTTTTTTTTTCAAGTAGGATGCTGAATCAGTGCTGTGGTGTTAAGGAGGGTTGGATTTTTTGTGAACAATCTGATGCATGTTGATGTGAATTTTGTGAATGTTAAAAACCTTGAAGTTTCTATGTCTCAGAAATTCATTAATTTAGGCTTATTTTGTTTGTAAAAGAGACCTCTCTTTTTGCGGCTTAGTGTCAGTTTATGAAGGTTTTTTTGTGTGGCCATAGTGTAGTCCAAGTATTCGTTCTATTAAGACCCATTTAATTGGATTAGATAAGGAGAGTTAGAGAGACTCTGATGACTGTTATAAAGAGCATAGTGGTGTTTGATTTGATAATAGATGTGTTGAAAGCAGAACACAAACACAATACAGCATATTCTTAAGACGATTAATTTTGGAAGCATGATCCTGTGTGCTAAGGGGCAGACTCAGTTGATCTGTCATAAGCGTGCTTATAATAGAAATGTCATGTTATGACTAGTTTATTTTGGCATCAAATCTTCCACAGCAAATGTGAGTTGTTCGACTCTCACAGTAACAAAAGTTTGGTGGTATTTCACTGTATGTGACTTACATCTGAATAAAATTTGAACTTGCCTAAATATTAATGAATGTCTTTTTACTTGATTCTGGTAAAAATGCACTGTACAGCTTCTTCTGTATAGACTAAGGCAGAAATCTTGTCTTTGCCCAAGACTGTGCTGCCCTGAGCCTGTCCACAGTATTCAGTAGATAATATTTCTGGCTCTGAGAACTTCAGCACAAGGTCAGGAGTCCACTAATAGGGTTCTTCTCATTTAAGTTCAAGGCAATTGGAGACTCGAAGTTCTCACTTGAACCGGAATGTCTTTTATAAGTGTAGGTCAGAGTTTCTACATCATGCGGGAGGGAGAAGCCTGAGACGGGGATCTTGAGACTGTTGAGTTGTTCATTGTCTTCAAGAAAAGGTCCTGTTTCTCTTTCACTTCAAGCAGCTCTTTTAAAAAATAATAGATTAGTGGTTTTGTTAATTGTTGTAATATTAAAATGAAATACCTTTTAGTGAGATCAAATTATAAAACTGCAGTGGTGTATTCAGTATAGCTCATTACTTTTTATATTTTCCCTGTGTGCCTTTATGACCCAGTAGTGTCAGGTATGTGTGAAATATCCTGTGCCATGTCACATGGCAGAAATTTTTAGATGGGATTTTTGTTCCTTGATTATTCTCTTATTTTATCATTTCAGAGTGGATGATGATGAAACATACTGCAGGGCAGTGACAGAGTACGCTAGAGCATGTTCTCACGCTGGGTCCCCGGTGCGGGACTGGAGGGATGACTTTCCTGCCTGTAGTAAGACTCTTCAATAAAGCATCAACCTTTGAAATATCCCATGCATTCAGTTCAAATATTCCCTCTTGACAACATTTTTCCTTGTAGAACACAAAGCTGATACTCAAGCTGATCAGCCAGTTTCACTCTTGCTGGCAAACAACAAAGTCAACGACATGCTTGAGGAATATTTTAATTCCATTTTGCTATGATTTAGATCCATACAAAATTCATGTTTCTGTGGATTTCTTGAAACATCATGTGTGCTGATCATATTCTAGGACAAAGAGCAAACATCTGTGGAGATTTGTTGTTGCTCTTTGTCCCAGAAGACCTCTCAGCCTCTACTGGCCCTATAACAGAATTAACATAGTTATTCAGCTCCTTCTTGTTATCACTACCACCCATCAATTGCAGCCCATTCTCATGCACAAGGCTTAGAACTAGCTGAGATATGAATACATTCACAGAATGTCACAGAAACTATAACTTATTTTGGAGAGATGATATAAGGATTTGCTAAAGAAAGACTTAAATATTGACAAGATCTTCACTATAGTTCATCAGTTAAAACTCTTCATTTTACTTTATCTGATTACCTATCTATACCAGAAGAGCTGCACAATGTTTATTTGACAAAAAAAAAAAAGGATTTTCTAGCATGGAAAGAGAAATTGCACTAATGTTCAGTATACCATGGGGTTTTTTTTAGCTGAGAAGTGTGAAGACACCTTTGTTCACCGTGACTGTATCAGTTGTTGTCCACCTACTTGCACATTTGAAAAGGATTGTCTTGGCAGCAATCTGCATTGTTTAGATGGCTGTTACTGTCCAGATGGTAAATATTGTCAATGTTATTTCAAAAAATATCTGTAAAGTTAGTATCCAACATCATAATGATGTCTAAATAGATTGTGGTTAAAGTTAATGCCTGAAAAATATGAATATTGTAAATTCTGCCCTAGATGTTGTTATTGTCACTGTGATCCTGCCCTTTATTGTGTGATAAACATTTATCTAGAATACAAAGGTGTCTCAGCGTGCAATATCAGTTAACATCTGGAGATGTTACTAGTGCTTCCTACAATAGGATATTGCACAGATTTAGTCTACTTTATTTGAATTATTCAAAAATCTGTAGAAATTTTGCTTAAACAGAATGTGCCATGCTCTGTACAAGAAACCGAAGTTTCTGAGACCCGTATGGGATAAAAATTATTGACTGGACTATGAACCATCCTAGTTCTAGACAGACTAAAGATAGTGAGATTTCAGGATATTTTCATTTTTGAGTTTGTACAGTTTTACGTGCTTAAGGCAGACATTTTTCATAAAACAATGATTCAGAGTGACAAATTACTAGGGAGCTGAGCTCTGAGCTCTCTGCACTCACTGGGCAAATGTTTTTGCTGGTCCTTGTTTAAGACTGATAACATCACCTCCTGGGAGATTAGAATGTTTGAGTCAGATGGGGGAAGAGCAGTGGTCTGGGGCTGGTTAATTTGTTTTATATATCATTAATTAACTTCTTTCCCAACAGGTCTCATTATGGAAAATGGAACTTGTATCTCTTTGTCGAATTGTCCTTGTATTTATCATGGAACTGCTTTCCCTGTAGGCTCAAAAATTGAACAAGAATGTAGCAACTGGTATGTGAAAGCCTGTGTGTTTCAATCTCTCAAGGACTACTGTCCATAGTTAGTTTAACATAGTCACACTTAAATTTTAAATAATTGTTACTGTTTATGTTTTACAGTCTGAGGCCTGTGTATCGCTAAAATATACAGGCTATTCTGTGTGAAATCAAGGCATATTAATTAACTCAGTACTACTTACTTTGCTAACAATCTGAACACTATTACTCTGTTTTGTGTTTGTATTATTTTAGTATTTGTGTTGGTGGCATTTGGAACTGCACTGATCATGATTGTCCAGGTATTTGTATTTCCTTACTCTTTTCTCACTTCATAACAAAAAATGCTAAACTTTTCTGAAGACAACAGAACCATATATGATCCAAGGCTTTTGGCTGCCTGTTTAGGAAGAAAGATTAAGCAGGTGGATATTGACAGTAGCTGTGGGCCAGCTGGAATGACGCTGTTATTTGCCTGATCATACTCATCCTGCCTTGTCCCACGTGCTTGCCCTACCTCTGTGCTACATCCACCTCTCGTTTTCTATCTCTTGTTTATGCTTAGTGTTATTTGCCACAGATGGTGGTTTTTTTATTGCCTGTGCAGTACCTAGGCCAGGTGTAAGGATCTCCTCACTTTCAGGTGCAACTTTATTGTAAGTAATAAGAAAACCATCATTCTGTTACTGTGGGCTGCATTTTCTCTCTTGTAATAGCAGTTCGTGTTTGAATAATCATCTTTAAAGATAGCATGTCTCTGTAATGAGTTACACAGAGGAACATGCAGCGGGCAGGTGATGAAACTCCCTTGATCTGTACCTCAGACAAGATTATATTATGAAACTTGTGAGAGAGATTTTTTTTTTTTTTTACAGAGTAAGGAGCCCTCTTTGAGTGAGGTAATAAGGCTTAACAGTTGCTAAGCAAAGCTTGACAGTGTGGAATTCCCACTGAGAAGCACTCTCTGTCTTGTGTGTGTTGTGTGTTCACGGGAGGGGTTTATTACAACTACTTTGGCCTGGTCCTAGGGACAGAGTTGCTGTTAGTAGTGGGAGCAGGTTAGAAGTGCTCCAGCAGAGCACCCCCTCCAGCCAAAATGGATCTAGTTTGTGTGCTCTGATGCCGTCCCATGGTGTGAATGAAAGTGTGGTACGTGGGGACAAGTTGGAGACTTGCTTCAGCAGTGCATTCCTGATTTGAACTGGAAAAACTCCCAAAAATATGTGCCCTGATGACCTGCATTCCCTTCATACCTGTGGTAACAAGCAGTTCCATAATACCTAGAAAGATGGAGAAGAGTCTTGTCCTCCTTCATACTGAGTTGTGGGGGAAATGACAATAAGATTCTAGGATAGTTCTGAACTGTAATAAAGAGAAAAGTCTTTTGTATTTTAGTCATAGGCATCTCACCTAGTTAGAACCAAAAGATGCTGCACATGCATGTGTTCTTTAGGACATGGTATCTGTTGGAAATAGATGTTTCTAGCAAAATTTGTTTCTAAATGCCATTATTGTTATATACATTAGAGTTGGTCTGGGTTATATACCTAGAAATCAGGAGAAAGTTTATCTTTTTTTTCCTCTCTTACATGATTTGCAGAATAACGATACATTCTTATGTGAATGAACATTCTTTATACTTTTTCTCTCAAGCTGAGTGCTCCATCACAGGCAGCTCTCATTTCACGACATTTGATGGACGTCATTTTACCTTTCTTGGGATTTGCCAGTACATTTTGGTAAAAGGCACCGGAAAAAACAAGTTCACAATCACTTTACAAAAAGCACCCTGTGGACAGGTAAGCCACTTTTTTAAAAAATGTTGAAACAATCAGGTCCATCCATATTTCATGCAATCTTCTATAAGTTCTACTGTAAACTACTTGGTAACATTAAATAGAAAACATAAACTGAAACCATCTTACAGCTTTTTTTTGTTATTGTTTGTGTTGCTACCTGTTATATTGCCCTTTGTAAAAGCTATTGAAACTTTAGAGGGATCAAGTTTAAAGAGTTACTCATTTATGCAAGTAAAAGTTGTATAAACAATTTTAGTCATGGTATCAACAGATGTCAGGCTTTGGAAAAGCTGCTGTTGGCAGAAAACGGTAGTTTTAATACATCAATATTTAGGCAAGAATATTTTTTTTTTGCAGTTTTAGATTTTATTTGATATAACATATTTAATTTGGAACAATGCCTTTTAGAAAACCATCTATGAGACTAGGCACCATGCTTGTTTGAAAATATTTTGGCAGACATTCAACAACAGGCTTTAGGAATCAAGGTGCTTATAAAGAGTACTTACCTGTGAGTAAGTATTTAATGATGCTGTTAGGCTCTCAGGAGAAAGGGCTTGAGGCTGTGACTCACAGCTGACCATGTGCTGAGGACTAGGATGTCTGAACACCTCAGCAAGGAACAATGCCATGTTCTGGGACTGTCTCTCATGTCCTTCTTTCAAAAGCTTGACTATGAGCTGGTGCCTTTCTGCCTTTCTTGTAAGCACTTACTTCTCCTGCTTAGGTGTTGAGACAGCTGTTTCTGTATTTCAGGTGGTCTCAAGCATGAAATTGTTGGTTAGTTAGTCACTGAAAAGTAAGGTTGCCACTGGTAATAACCCTTTGTAGAACTCTAGATACCTTGAAAAGTTTCTGGATGAAAACAGAGGGGTCCCTGGGGAGCATAAGATGCTTGGTTTCAGCTAATTCTGTGTTGGCTTTTGTCTTGTATTTAGGTTTGTAAATTCTGCCTGGATTGCACACTAAAATGGTGTGTGTGACATGGTTTATAGGTCACAATTTTTCAGTAGTCAGATATTTATAACTTAATGTAATATAATACTGGAGAATTTATGTAATTTTTGTCTGTAGTCAGAGATCATCACTACATTTTATGTGTGCCAAAGTTTCTTTCTCCTGCATTGCTGCATTTGTGCTCTGCTTGCAGCAGCTTGATGTGGGTTGCGTCTGACTCTTGCTCTACCAATGGTTAACCCATCAATGAGCAGTAGCCAGGGTGGTCGTGCAAATATGGAATTTTTAACCCAGTATCAGTACCTGGGCACCTCTATCCACTTTCTATAATACTTCCATAATAGCTGAAATGCATTCTCCTAGCATATGAAGATTATGCATAAGCAATATTATATGATGTTGTACATACAATTTTGAGTGCCGTGTTTAACACTTTGAGCGATAGTTTACAACAGATTTACCTGATGACAGTTCTGATATTTCCTTTCTATATGCTTTTTCCCCCCCCCCGTTTGTTTAGTTCTGTTTTCTGTGGTAATATTAATGTCATTGCCTGTTTCTGATGGTGAAATTTGTTTCTCCTTAGAACTTTGACCATGCCTGCATTGAGTCTATAACACTGGTTCTTGAGGATGATGTGAGGAAACAAGTAACTCTCACAAGATATGGTCAAATCCAAACTGTCCCTAACCAAGTTTTTAACCTCAACGGTAAGAAGTGCATGAAGAAGAATATTACCAGAGTTCACATTCTGTCTCTTATAAGCTCCAAAACTTTTTAATAATATCAGTCTATGAAAAAGGAATTTCTTTAAACATAACTTATAAAAACATACAATCACTTGCTTTTTAGAACATTAGTAATAATGATAGAAATTTACTTTTATCGTCTGCAAACCAGTTCTTCATTATGCCCTCATTTCTTTGCATTTCTTATCTTACAGAGTACCTAGAAATTCCACTCATTTTGTTTGTGTTTAGGGGGAGAGAGGTAAGAAAAAGAAAGGAGGTGAAGAGACCTTGATGCTAAGGTCTAGCTTGTTTAAAGCTTTTTAGGCGAAATAAAATGAAAAAGAATCCATGTGCTCTGTGCGATTTATATTGATTTCACTGTTGACTTATGTTGTGATTTCAGACAGATTACTTCATGGTTTTGGAAAGGATAGTAAAATAAACTAGCCTTAAAAGCATGTTATAAATTAAGCTCTGAAAGTAGAAATGATATTGCTAAATTTTGAAATTTACAGTGACCAGTTACTGAAATTTTAGTCTCTTTCTAAAAGAGTAAAGTGAGAATAAAGTTCTTACCCAGCCTTCAGCAAAACAGATTTTAGGGAGTTCTGTGCTGGTGATTGCAGTTATGTCTTTTTTTCATTGAATTTGTCTAGTCACAGCACTGCTTTTGGCATTGCATTCACATTTTCCTATGGCAATGAGCTTCATAGCTCAGTTATGCTCTATGTTGACAGTTCTGCTTCATAATTTGATTGGTAACTTCATTTTATTTCTTTTGAATTAGTCCCTACTCACTTTCTTGTCTCTTTCCACAGTCTGCAACAAATATAATCTATGAAAAGTATTTTGGTGTCACATTCTTAATAATTGTGTGTATCTAGTAAGTCTGATCCCCTAAGGACATCTTTAAGGATTTTATTTTCCTCTCTTGGTTTATGCATCTGAGTCTGTGTGTGTGTGTATGTGTAGAGGCTGCTTTTGAAGGTAGATCTGCTTTTGGCCTTCAGCTGCAAGTAGCCCAACAATGTGTAGCAAATGCATGCTGTGACTGTGAAATTTCCCTTTCCTCACATAATGGATTTGCTGGGAAGGAAAGCTGGGAGTTTGATAGGGGCTCAGTTCACATGCAGTCCAAGGAAGGAGCTATACTAATGTCATGTCAATAGTGGTAAGAGAGAACCTGCTATCCAAAAATTCAATACACTTTACAGTCATCTGTTACTCTTTAATATCAGTGCAGACTAAGAAACGAGAGGTTTCTTGTCTTGCCTTCTCATTGCAGAGGCTTGCAGTTGCATTGTTTTCTTCTAAAATAAAATAAAAAAAACCCCAAAACAAAACAAAGAGAGGAGCAAGTATGGTTTCTAGATAACTCACAGGTACAGAAAGGTGTGAGATTTTTTAATGTCAACAGTAGCTGGAAGTCCCAATTTGTGTTGTTACTGGAAATAAGCTCAGATGGAGAATGGGTGAGGATATTTGGCTGATGGCAAGGTTGTGCATAGTTTTTTATTTTATGCCTGAGTTTTCAAAATTTTTTTTTGCTTAATGGGTAAATCAGTACAATCTGGAAGTTGGGTTTCAGTGACTTTGTTTTTCTTCTTCTTTTGCTATGTTCAGGGGCTATTGAAATTCAGAATATATCTTCTTTCTTTGTTCAACTGAAAACTAGTTTTGGTTTGAAGATACTGTTTGCTAAAGATGGAGAGAGGATCTATGTTCAAGTTGATGTCAGATGGAAGAGAAGAACATTAGGACTATGTGGAACTTACAATGGAAATTTAAGAGATGATTTTCTGTAAGTTTCATGTTGTGCACTTATATTGTGTTTAATAACAAGTGAAAAGTTTTGTTGAACATAATCATCTGATTATTTCATTTCATTAACATGCTCAAATTTTATTAAAATAAACAATATAAAATGTCTTAATTAAAATGGCAGTCACTTTAAAGATGAAAGTCAAAAATTTAGGCATTCTAAGATGTTTTGCTAAGTAATTATAGAAAGATACCACATTATTTATAGAATGGGATGATGATATTATTTGAAAGCACTTTTCCCTTTCTTGTTGCTCCCTTATCTTCAGAGCAAATATATGAGCACTGAGAAAAAGAGTAGGTGATAATCTTACATCATTCTCACATGGCTGACACTTACTACTGCTTGATTTTCCTCCCCACATCAAGTTTTAATGTAAAAAAATGTAATTCTGAAACACAGGAATATTTTAATTAGAAGGGCAAAGTTTCCTTACTTTTAAACCTTATTTCCACCAAAGTTCCTCAAGCTATAATGTTACAAAACCTGTCTGCACAGCAGACTTGGAATGTAGGAACATTTTCCCAGGAATAAAATATTGAGGAAAAAGTTTCACATGCCCTCTCTTCTTTTATACCTCAGAGATGGAAATTCTTTTGGCACATTGACTGTTCTATGTGACTATGCATCTAAGACTTTTTAACAAACTCGTATCCTCACCCATGTACACCCCAAGGTCAGCAGGATGCTTGCAGTGTTAATATTTTCCTTTTCAGATCTCCAGCAGGGATGATAGAAGGGACCCCACAACTTCATGCCAATGCATGGAAGGTTTCCTCAGCTTGCTCCATGCCTATCAATATTCCTGTGGTTGATCCCTGCAATGTGAATCAGCAAAATGGTATATTTTCACACGGGAGTCTGAACTTACCTGTATCTTATTATTATGGGACAGTTTTTCTTTTCTCTGTGAAAAAGTTGCACATACATGTATTTCAGCTTCAGGTTTAGATATGCATTTTTTTGTTTTTTGGCATTGGCAAAGACCATTTTCCCATACATTTTATATGTAAAATGAAGTAAGTTCTTGATAAATAAAAGATAGTTGGTCATTCAGTGCTGCGTGTACTGGCTATGAGCACTAAATTCTGCTGTCTACTATACATGCAGATTTTTAGCTATCTATGGTCCTGTAAATTCTGCCAGTTGAGAGGCAGGATTGATGCATGATTGTTAAAGAAAATACAGGAGACAGTGTTGAGATCAAAAGTCCTGTCTCTGGCTTTTCCATGCTTATTGCATTAAAAATTTCTTTATCCTCCATCTATGTTCTCTGACAAAACTGATGCAGACAAACCGAGAGCCTTGAATTTGTTTAAATTCCTGGGCAAAGATTTAGTTTTGGCTGATTGGCATGCCTATGGTTTGTGTTGAACTTTCACAGTCTCCTTTTTGCATTGCTGTTCCTTTCAATTAATGAAGACAATGGGTAGACCATAGCTGCCAATTCTGACAGAATGTAGTCTAATATTTTTAATATTTCAGACATCAGATCTCACTAGGGATGTGGGCTTTATCCATATTTAAAGCCTGTTGAAGCAAGGCTAGAATAACAATAAATCTCTAACAATGTGGGGAATTGTAGGAGTTTTTATACCCTCCTTGTCTGTCTTCTCAAGACATCCAGATCTCTCAGCCAGATCAGCTCAGAGCCTTCATGCCTCACCCTCAGTTCTGTGCTAGCTCAGTGAAAGTGGAGTTTGACATAAATGTGGGCTACTTAAAGCAGGAGGGTGGACTGCATGATTTTCTGTGGATCCTTTCCAGCACAAATTTCACTGTGATCCTCTAATAATCCCTGTGAAAAAGCAGTGGAGTGAAGTGATCCACACCATGCTACAAGCACAGGCATCTTTTTCAGGTCTGAGATTATATTGATCTGATTAAACTAAAAAAAAAAAAAAAAACCAAAAAAAACCAACAACAACAAAAAAATCAACCCAAAACCAAATCAAAACAAAAAAAACCCAAACCAAAACAAATAAACAAAAAAAACCCCCCAAGACTGTTTGGTTACTTATTTTGTCAGGTTAATTTTCAACTGAGTTAAGTTCAGTCCTTGAATCTGCTTTACTGAGAGAGTCCAAAAAATGTGAAATTCTTCTGTCAGTGTCTGTACGTGGAAATGAACATGGAGGTTAAAGGAGAGGTGCATTCTTTTAGCAGCAAAAGTGGCTTAAATATAATTCACATCACAGAGTTCCTTAGCTATTCCACCACTTGTGGTGGTAGTCTGCTTCAGTGGCTGGAGGGCCGGAGGAGGGTTTGCTGCTGCTAGGAGGTGTGTGGCCAGTTTGGGATTTGCATGCCCTCAAGCTCTGCTTTGTAATACTTCCTGACACATCATGCCAGGAAGTACATGGCCATTGTTGATGTTAAAGCTAAATGAATGTCAAGTAGGAAAACCATATTCCAAGCTTTGGGGGACTCTAACTATTCTTTTGAAATACATTATTTTGGCATTTAAATGTTCTGTGCTATAAGAGGAAAGCATAACTGTTTTAGTATGATTATTTTTATCTTAAGTGGAGTTTGCTGTTGAGGGAGTTGCTTGTAATATCAATTTTAAACTATAGAATTTTACAGACAGACATTGTATACAAGTGTTTATATTGCACACCTGGCTATGTTTGATTTTAATACTCCGTGCTATTCATTTGACTAACTGTTATATTAAAAAGGACCTGGCTAAAACATTGTCTCCTTCTCTTAGCTGGGTATGCATCTCACTGTGATATCATCAACCAAGACGTGTTTGCTCCCTGCCATGCCTACATCAGTCCAGGGCTGTACTACCAGCTCTGCCGTTTCGACGCGTGCCAATGTGGAAGCAGCTGCCTGTGCAATGCTTTGGCCCACTATGCTCATGTCTGTGGCAAGCACGGCGTCGTCATTGACTTCAGATCTCATGTTTCTTACTGTGGTGAGTAACATTTCCATAATGGAATATCTTTTAGAAATGTGTAAAACTCTACAAATTTCAATCACTCCACAAAATACAGGGGTTGGCTTCTTTTATCTGAAAACCTAGAATTGTGCCATGGTGTAATGATTTACGAGGGGAGAAGTAAGCATCCGAGCTGGGGCCCCTGAGCTGCCTCATAGGGAGCGTCTGCTCTTTTTCTTGGTCACAGAGAGAAATTAAATTCTTTCTTTGAAGCCCTAAGTCATATGGAAGACCCTATTACGATAAAGTAGTCAGGGAGTGGCAGGAGTGGAGCCATTCCCTAAGGGAAGGCAAGCTGGGCTGGCAGGGTCTCCCTAGATTGGGCAGGGCAGGGTGAGTGATACAGTAATGATTTAAAACAAAGCATTTCACAGAATCTTAGAGCATTGTGAGTTGGAAGGGACCCACAAGGGTTATTGAAGTCCAACTGCTGTATTTCTGGTTCTAAGCCATATAGCAATGCCTCAGCCTTAGCTAGACCATTCACCTCTTGGAAGCCTGAATTACTAGATAGATGTCCAATTTTATATATAGAAAGAACAGAAAGATACTGTTTACAAAACAGATTATTCCAGTCAAAGAATTATTTTAACAAAAACCCACCTTAATTGAAATATTTTTAACTTTAGAAATTGGTAAAACTGCATGTTTCTCTCATGCTTTTCAGCTAACCCAGTGCAAGAAGAGACCACTTTGCTTTGATTTTTTTCAACTTCCATGATACACTACTTTGTTTTCTATTTTTCACATTTTAAGAATATGTTGTTCTCCCTTCTTTCTCCCTCTCTTTCCTCCAGCTGTGATGTGTCACAGTGGTATGCTTTATCATCAGTGCTCTTCTTTTTGTAAACATTCCTGTGCTTCACTTTCTATGGCAAATATCTGTGCTGATGACTGTGCAGAAGGATGTAATTGTCCTGATGGGAAGTATTTTGAAGAGTCGATCAACTTTTGTGTATCAATGTAAGTAATAAAAAAATAGAATATATGTATGGGCACATTTTCCCTTTTCCAGCAAGATTTAAAGTAGCTTTTCTGCTATTTCCCCCAAGATGTAGACTGCCTAGAGAAGTTAACAAACAATGTATGAAGATTTAATATTCTGTCTTACTAATCAATAGTGAGGCCTCATCTGTTACTGTGTGCACATACATCTGCTTCACTTTAGAGCACATGTGTCAAACTGCTTTAGAGAAGGGTAGTAAAACTTTTTAAATTCATGGGATAGCATTTTAATGTGAAAACCTTGTTTTAGCACTTGAAAAAAAAGCAAGAAGAAATCTATAAAGCAACAATCCATAAAGTAGGGGATAGTATGGGAAGAGTGGCTAGAAGTGTCTTTTTTCTGTGTCACAATGCAAACCTTTTCAGTTAAATGGGAGAAAATGGTCAGTGAGAGGAAACAATTTATGTATATTGAATACCCAAAATTTTACAGCTTACCACCATGGGTAGTTACAGAATTATTTCTGTTCATTACAAAATATATTTTGGAAAGGTCAGTGAAGTTCATACTGTAGGGATAAAGACTGTTTTAGACTATTCAAGAGTGTGAACTAACTTCTTATTCACATATTTTTTCATGGTTTCTAGGTAATTTTGTTGCTACTTCTAACCTCTCTGGCTCTTATCACAGAGTTAATGGATTTTGCTATGATAATGATTTTAACAACCTCATGTTTTTAACAATACTTTGAATAGGAACTGCATGTTTTCATTCTACTCCCGTAACTGAGAAGAAAAAGTCCTTCCTATTAGAATAATGCACAGAAACAGCAAATAAAAAGTACAGAGACTGAGGAAAATCCTGGCTTTGTTGAAGATGATAAGAGTTTTGCCACTGACTTCAGTACAATCTGTCATCTTTAAGTTTTTGTCTTTCAAAGAATATTGTACATATAAAGATTGAGTTAATGAATTAAGTTAATGTCATGATGAGACTTGTATATCATAACAGCTTGATAAATAGAGGGCCCTTGAATCCCATTTCATCTTGCTTTTCTACCTAAAGGCATAAATATTCTTTTAACAGATCTGGCTGTCATTGTCATTACAAAGGCAAAGCACTCCAGCCTGGAGAAATCCTACCTACGCCAACAGGCTCCTGGTAGGTTTGAGTGCAAGAGTTTTATCTTTCTTGTATCACAGCTCAGACACATCTTTAAGTGGTTTGAGAATTTTTCTCATGTAGATTGAAAGTTTATTGTATCGAGATTTTTTTTGCACACTGACTAAAAGAGAGCCTAGTATAAATTGGACTATGAACCTGATTATTTTAACAAAATACCTGGAAAATTCTGTAAACTATGGTGATTAAGGTTTTGTGTTATACTGCCTGCATCCTAAATCACCAGGCCCTCCACTCTCACAGGGGCTGACATGTTCAGCTTTTCTTTATTTCATTGGAATTTAGGAAATTACATAGTACATAAACTATGAATTTAGGCCCTCTCTACAGATCAGGAATTAGAAACTACCAAGAAAATATTGAGTGGAACTCAAGCTTTTGGATTTTAATCCTCTTTCTCCTCCTAATTTCTGTTGTTTAAATTAGGTTGAATTGTATAATCTTTTTTAACATGGCGGCTACAAAACATTTTTCTCTTGAATAAACATGGGTTTCCTTTTCTTTTCTAGTCAATGTTTGAATGGAACAGTGAAATGTATTGAAGCCACTACAGAAAACATGGGTAATTTACAGTCTTACGCCATATAAAACTTGCATAAAGAGAGAATTTGATATTGAATAGTAATTTGGTTTTCTCCTCATATGTATTTAAATGATGAGATACTTTATATCACAAAATATTTAAAATAGGAGGTTAGGAGCACAAATAGTCTTGGGTTTTTTCCCTCTTTTTCTGTAGCACAAATTCTACTACTCAGTCACTTAGGAAATTAAAAGACATCTAGGTCCATGTGTTCTCATAGGAATACCTATAATTAGGCTCACTGTCCATGATTAGGAAGCTCTAAGATCTTGATTTCTAGAAAGTAAACTTTTAATACATGTCTAATGGACTTAGAAGTACCTTGAAAATTATTGCACTTCTAAGGGTTTTTTCTGCCCTTTTCTTCTGTTTTTTTCTTTGTCATTAAGAATAGACTGTGTGTGAGATCCAGTACAGATACATCCAGACACTTAATATTATTGTTTTTAACATTAGAATCCATATTAATTTTATGTGTCTGTAATATAGATTATGTCACAGACTGTTATTCCAATTGCATTCTTATATGAACTGTAATGTAGCCTCCCTTTGTATCCCAATAAATTGTGAACAAAAACAAATAGAAAACCTTCAGTGTAAAAGAGCAGTTGATCTTATTTAACCTTCATTTTACATTTGAAGTTCACATATGCCCTGAAGGAAAAATCTACTATGACTGCAGATCTCCTGTGCCTGGTTTACCAGCAGCAGGTGTGAATTGTGGGATCTCTTGTGCCAACCTTGCCATGAACTTCTCCTGTGTCCCCTCACCACCCTGTGCAAGTGGCTGCATTTGCCCCCCTGGGTAAGCTTTGATGGAACAACCTGAAGCACAAGCCAAATGCAGATTTTCCACAGTTTAACTCTGCACTTTTTTTTTTTGCTTGTTAAATTCCAGTGGCATCACACTTCTAATTTTGAAACTATTGTTCTATAAATTGTTGCAGACGCACAGCTTACCATTCCAATTGGCTGGTATTTGGGACTATCTGGATGGGAGATGACTTACATCACTTGCACAGTGTAGTTTATTTGAATGCAAAAATGAACATAACAGAATATTTTGATGGAAACCGTTTGTGCTCCTGATTATTGCTGCCTAAGTCTTTGTCTCACCTAAATTTCTACTCTTACCTAAATTTCTACTTACACTGCTGATGCCCAGCCTGGGGCAGGGAGGGCAGGTGTATGGACTGGTTTCTGCCTTATTTCCCTTCCCTTCCTATTTCCCTGTCCTTTGTTTTCTCAGCTTATGTTTTTGGATTTGGTGCCCAGAAACAGTCTACTGAGCTTGGCAGGGGTCAAATCCAAGTATAAAATCTAAAAACTTCTATTTGTGTCAGGATCAATCACCACTTCTTCCATTTGTTTCCATTTCCTCCCCTGACACCTCCTGTGTGCATTTTCAGATTGAGGAGTCAAATATACTGTGCAAATTGCTGTAACTGCTGCTCATCTCAGGTGGAGTGCTCCATTTTTTTCCCCTCAGATTTCCATTTTGTTGCACTGTGTGTGTAGCCAGTGGTCTCCTGACAGTGTATCAGTTGTGCACATATCAGAGTATGAATATGACGCTGTCACCATTCCCCTTCCAGCACCTTGTGATGTTCATAGATGACTAAGCACTGGTGAAGGTAGAGATTTCAGGCATGGCTATTTAAGATCTCACTGGCTCTTGCATAGTATTCTGTAATTCTCTAAAACCTCTGCCTCAACTGAGAACTTAGCTTTCTGGACCATTAGTGTTATGAGAATAAACAATTATTTAGCATGAAAAGTGCATGAATCTGCAAAAGTAGTAAACTGGTAACAAACTGAAACATCACTGTGATATTTACATGAAATTAAACTAGCAGTATTGACTTGAAAGCTCATTTGAAAATTTGAAGAAACTAAAATAAAAGTTAAAATATCAGAGCTAAAACCTTGCTTTTCACAGTCATACCATTTCAAATTGACTATTACTTGATTATTTTCTGAGATATATCAGGAGTAGAAACAAGCAAAATCCTAAGTTTCTGTCAAATAATAGAGTAAAACACATGAATGATTTTTATCGCATAAGAGAATAAGCAGTTAATGTTAAAAAGTAAGTGTATAACCCTTGGGATATTTAGTAATGTCCTTGTTGTTAAATTATGACTTTCAGCCTCATGGTTCCAAAAAGTGAGTATGGCTTTTAACTAGGAAGGGGCCAGATGTATTATATTAAAAATTAGTTTCAAAAGGTCTCTTTTTTATGCAGGAAAATGTTAAACATATCTCCTGCTATTAGATCTAAGTGGATAAGTCATTAAAATCTAGTTGTGTGACATTTGCTGTAATGTAATTATTAAAATTCTCTTAAGTTGCCATTCTTCTCTTTGGTTCTCATTTTCCACCTTATTTCTGCTACTGCCCATTGTTTGACTGAATGACCTAAGCTTTTGGGGTGGAATCCTGAACTCCCCTGGAGACTGGTACCTTATTCTAGCACCCTGGGTATTTATGGTGCTAGTAAATAAAGCAGTTTGTGCGTGGTATTGAAACCCTTTCCTTTGGAAAACCATGAAATTATGGACTCTAGTATGCAAAAGAATGGTCTTCCTAAAGTAAAAATGGTTTACATTTTCTATTGCTAAAGCTCTTGCACAACAGTTTGTTGTTCTTTTAGTCAGTAGTTGAACAGGTGACAAAGAATTAGAAACGCTGGAAGTCTCTGATATACTTTAGAAGTTAAATAATGTAACAGCCCAAATTTTCCTGAGGAAATGAGCTGACAATGACAGTAAGTTCAAAGACACCCAAAGATGGACTGAAAGTCACCCTTACACTGAACTGGAGATATGGGACTAAACTGAGTTGTAGATGCACACGGTAGTGTGGAAAGGGACTTCATGGGGCTACGTTACTCTCCTGCCTTCAGGCAGCACCAGCAATACCGATGTTATTCTTGGGAGACATTCAGCTTCTATTGACAGAGACTAAATACCTTCCCAAGCCATCTGTTCTGGTGTTTTCCTATCCTTGAGAAATTTTCTGAACACTTGACTTTTTTACTTAGAGCTGATTACTGTTTAACGAACTAGTAATGGGGTGAAGAAAATGAAACTGTGTATTCCTTTCAACTTCCAGTGAAACAATCTCTAGATTGTACTTTGAGCCATGTGTTGCATGACAACTCCAGGAATTTCTCTCCTAAAGAACAACACCAGGACTGTCAGTAACATTTTTGTTAAGAAAGTTAAAATTGTTAAATAGGCAGAAATGAGATAGCAACGTGTGGTTGACCATATATCTGGCTCGCTTGTTGATCTAATTAGATTTGACACTTTTTGCATTAAATGCCTGTTTTGTCTTAGCCTTGTTAATAGTTTCAACTTCCCTTGTGTGGGCAAGCAACCTCCATCACTGCTTTTCATAAACTGTGCAGCAGGTGCCATAGGCCAACTCACTGTTTTGCACTCAGAACAGGACAGGTGCTGTCTGTGCAGAGGAGCAGGCACTCCAGTCCAGCTGCTTTCCTGGGACAGCAGGACAAGAGAGCAGCAGAGAGGGAAGGGCAGTCTGGCTGCAGCCTCAGCAGCTCACATGGTACCCAGATGCTCTGGAGTTTTCAGGGAGAAATACCTGTACTACTGACACTCCTGCATGGGAGCTGCAGCCCACACCAACATACCCCTTTCTAGATAGAGGGAGAGCTGCAGCTGCGGGCTTGGCCAGGTCTCCAGCTGTGCACAGCGGAGATCATTTGATTTGGACAGCTTTTGCTGATGAAACAATTTTCCTTAGCTGGGTGGCTCTTGGTGGGGTTTCAACAATACACTACACATTCAGTTACATTGATCATTTGGATTTACTCTTTCATCTTAATAATTTTATTTTGAAGGATGGCTGAGCATAGAGGGAAATGCTATATTCCTGACAGTTGTCCATGCACCTGGAAAGACAGAGAATTTCTGTCAGGAGAAGTGATAGCTACTCCATGTTACACCTGGTGAGTTCATTTTGCATACTTTCAAATCATCTGGATCTAGACCCAAAGTGAAACTGATACAGAAATTGTGCTGCGTACTTTGAAAATCAAAAATATATATGCTTGTTTATAGATGGTTAGAGGACATATCTTTTATTAGGTTTACTGATAGCTTGGATAAGTAGGAAGACTTTGGGATGAGTGCCTTTTCAGATCTGAAAAGGAAGCTGAAGATATCCAAGTTAAAAAGCAGTCAAGAACAAATGCTTAATTCCACACATATTTGTTAGTCTCTGAAATGAAGACGTGGCATTTTGCAGAATACAATATAATGAAAGACAACCAAGGAGAAAAAGAGAGACATGCCAATTTTCTAGCCAAAATATCTGTAATCAGTTAAGTGTATACTTAATAATGAAAAAAAAAATTGGCATGGCAACTTTTAATCAGTTAAAACCACACTGGCAAATCAAATGAGGATTTACACTTACACAAGCAAAAATAGAGGATGCCAGTATGACTTTCATATAAATTTGTGTAAGCCACTAAATGTAGCTGACAGGAAAAGTAATCTTGCAAAATATCAACATTAATTTCTTAAACTCATTCCATATTTGTCTGATATCCTGAAATCTTACAGGTAGCAACTGGAGGTATTTCCCTTTGAAAATTTGCAGACCTTTACCAAAATTTAGAAAAAATAGACTGCTGATGTCTTATGAATATGTTGTGGCATTGTGCCTTATCTACACTGGAGGCAGTGATGGAAATATTTGCATAAACCCTGCAAAGTTTGAGATTTTGCATTTATTTTTAGTGCATTTTTATTGTGCGGATGGGCTAATGGCAAAATGTTCAGCACTTTCTTGCCATGGCATCACCAATGTCTTCAGAAGCAAAACACAGTATATCTCTCTGTTTCATGGTCTGAGAATTTTATTCCATTCCTGAATGGACTGTATGATTTGAAAGAAAGAACACAAGAAATCATTTTCTTGAAAATACACAGCAGAAGACTTATGTTATGAGGAGATAGTGATTGTTGCTTGTCCTTGCAGTGTTTGTCGGAGAGGCGTTTTCAACTGCACCAGTTACCCCTGCCCTGCTGTGTGCACCATCTATGGAGACCGGCACTACTACACCTTCGATGGGCTGGAGTATGATTATGTCAGTGACTGCCAAACTTACCTGCTAAAGGTAAGAGGGTGGTCATATGTTTTTTTGTGTCCTCGAGAAAACAAGTATTTTGAACATCAGGAGTTGATCTATAGAAACAAACATTAAGAAAACAGTTGTAGAACAGATGTGAAAGAAGAACCTGTACATGACATTTTGTACTCATCTGTTTGAAAATGGTATGTGGGTGTGTTCTTGCATATCTCTATAGTTTAGAGAAAAAGAAAAATCAATGTTTTCTGTACTACCTTAACCATGCTTTTGTCACAATGAGGAAAGAATAACACTATAGAAACTGTTAGAACTAGGTATAATCCATAGATTTATTTAAAAATGGTCTGTGAACCCTGCTTGGCCTAGGGTTAGTGATGAGCTCAGGCTGCTTGGAATTCTTCTTGAACATGATCTGCATCAGATCTGGATTGTATGTATATAATAATATCAAACACAAAGATTTCATAATTCAACAGTGAAATCATTCATTGAGATTGTCTGGCAGCTGCATGCTTATGTTCCTCATAACACACATTTAGAGTACATTGCTAGCTTTTTGTTTAAAAATACCATTACTGACATTTAAAAATATAGTCTATCACTAAAACCACTATTGTTTATTATAATTGTTGCTATTTTAAGATTGTCTGTGTTCTCAGTTACAGTAATATGTTTAGAAGAATACTAATTTTCCTGACTAAGATTAAGAATAAAGCATAGTTTCTCAACAAAGACTACTACAAATAGTTTATTTCAAGTATTTTTAATAGAGTAGTCATAACTGTGAAATAAAATACATTGGTTCCAGAATTTTGTGTGTTTAAAAAGAAAAAAAAAAAAGAGATTTGGAAAAGAATAATACCTCACAGCAAATTCCTGGCATGTATCATATATGATCAAAGAGCTCTTACTCTTAGAGATATATGAACCTTTGTACAAGCCTTTTTCCTTTAAGGTGCACAAAATAGGGGTTACTTTACCTCTAAAGTCATCTTGCCTGTATGATGCTGTGGAAAGGTGGGTTATAATTTCTTAATTCTTGTGCCATTCATTCAGAGAGGTTTGTAAGACAAATCTGTGCTCCTTTTTCAAACTTTAGTATGATACTGGAATGTTTGGCTTTTATAATCAAAAATCACCTGTCACTTTACTGTGTAAGAAAGAACCTGTCTGGAAACAAACAATGGAGAGCATTTGGTGTCCAAGAATAAGTTGGCAGCCAGATAATTAAGGCAAGTGGCACACTGCCAATGGGCCATTCTTCAGGTGAACATGACACAAATGGTGAAAATGCTGCCTACACAGATCTGCTTTTCAGGCTTCTTAGACTTTTTTTTTCAGCATTTCAAGCTTTTTTTCCCAAACTCAGCTAATGTGAGAAAGTATAGTCTAACTCGTTCACAATTTTTCTTTCCACATACAAATATCTTTTGTATGTGGAAAGCTTTCATGACCTACATTGTATGATTCTTTAGTACATATTAGGCTGGAACAGAAGATGTATCTGTGGGCTGATTTTTGAGTGGGAAATGTTTAGAGAATTTTTAAGGGGGTGGGGGGGGGAAAGAAAAAGAAACTGCAGATGGGATTTTATGGCAGATACTCCAGAGTTTTGAGGGAACTGAAACACACAGCTGATGAACTATGTGGTATGCAATCCTGGAATCAGAGGAATGGAAGATGGCAGGATAACCAAATATTTTAAAAGGAATTAATGGCTGAATTTGACAGGAACAGAGCAATATGTCTGATCTATATATGAAGGAACTTAATAGAAATTTTAATAAAGAGAAATTGCAAAGGAAGTGTTGAACCACCCCTTTTTTAATAGAAGAAATTCATGCCTGATAAGTATTCTGAGTTATTCTGTGAAGTTAATATATGGATAAGGATAATCAAGTTAATATGTATGTATTTTGGCTCAAAGACCTTTTGGAGAAAGTTTTCAATAAATATTTTTTAGAAACTACTCTCATATAGGATGAAAATTAATATTCTTTGAGACACAAATTCACAAAATCACAGAATGGGTCAGGTTGCAAGGGACCACAGTGGGTCATCTGGTCCAACCTCTCTTCTCAGGCAGGGTCATCCTAGAGCACATGGAACAGGATTGTGTTCAGACAGTTCTTCATTTTCTCCACACCCTCTCTGGGCCATCTGTTCCAGCGCTCAGTCACCTGCACTGGAAGTTCTTCCTTATATTAAGCAGAACTTGGTGGGCATCTCTCTCTGCCCATTGCCTCTTGTCCTGTTCCTTGGCTGAGAAGAGCCTTGTTCCATCCCCTTGATGCCATCCCTCAGACATATGTAAATTTTGATGACATCCCTTCTTAGTTATCTCTTCTGGAGGCTGAAAAGGCCCGGATTCCTCATCCTTTCCTTGTAAGATATATGCTCCACTCCCTTCATCATCTTTCTTTCGCTGTGCTGGTGCTGAACTAATTACAAGTCAGAGGTTAAAACACAAGAATAAGTGGCTTTTTTTTTTTTTTTTTTTTTTTTTTTTTTTTTAGAAGGGAGAAATCCCAGTGAAATCCCACAGGATTTCATGCTGACACCTGCACTCAGCAGCAGAAACAATTTTGAAAATGTGATGTGAGGATTGAGGTAGAGTATTCTGATGTTAAAGATTCAGTCTGAACAGCTTCAGGAACAAAATCTTCAGGAAATCTTATGGCAGAAAACATTGCATAATAAAATAAAAGATGAAATTCAACAAGTAAATGCAAACCAATGAACAGAAAAAAACCCCTGTAACTGCATTACTATGAAGTTAGGCACTGAATTAGCTACTATTATGCAGGAATGGAATTTTATGTGAGGAAAAGAAATGAAAGATATGTAATGGACATCTTCATAGTGGCAGCCTGAGTGATAATCACATTTGTTTTTATTTGTATATACACAGTTACACTACACTTGTACCACATCCTGATGTGGTTAAGCTGCAATATATATGAAGACATGATAGCATGATGAGGCTGCTTTTGTTTGAAGTATTCTTTTCTATTCCTAGAGCAGGGGTTTCCATGTCTCTCTCTCTGTAAAATCCTCTTCCCCTGTATTGTGGCATTTTAAATAGTAGTATCCAAGTAATATGAGTCTGCCTTGAGCTACTATGTGTTGAGAAGGTATGTAAGAGAGCCCTGTCTCTTTTAGTCTGTTATCCAAATAGAGTAGCCAGATGAAAGATGGAAAAGTATATTTACAACTGCAAAATTTAAATTCCTTGCCATATTAGGAGGCACAGCTAGCCAAGGCAGTAGCCCCTAAACTGTGCTACCTGTTCTACAAACCTTTTTTTTTAACACAATCACAAAATCACAGAATGATTTGGGTTGGAAGGGGAGTTCAAAGGTCTTCTAGTCCACCCCTTGCCACCAAGGTGTGTGCTGTGTGCTTCAAGTTTTCTGCCTGTAAGGTATCACAGATCATAGATTTCACAGCTGCTAATACATTCCATTGATTTAATGATAGTTTGCAGAGCTGTTACGCTGATTTTTATTGATAACATGAAATTCTCACCAGACTCTTGAAACTGAAGCAGCTAAAGTGGCTGTAGTATTGTATATACAAAATTGTAATAAGTTTGTCCTTTCCCTTTTATCCTTTATCCTTTAATCTTTTTCCTGTAAGCAGTGGACTGCTTTGTTTCTATTAACAGAAGTACCTTAAAGGTGTTGTAGCAGGGCAATAAGGAAAATTATAGCTACAATAAGTTTGTTGGCATATGAACTCTTCCCAGATATAGAACTAAGTGCAGGAATTACAATCTGAATCCATCACCCCCAGAGGCATGATAATGTGCTGTTCCCATCCATGCTACCAGCCCTTACTGTTTGATTTGGCTGTTGGCCTTCCTAAATCTGATCTGTTTGAACAACTCTTTAATTTGTCATCATATTCCACTGCACCAAACAAAGAACTCATCCTTACCTTTATTATGTTTTAATAAGAAGCCCTTGTGCTTCTGTGGGAGAAAAATCAAGTATAAGCTTTCAGCCAATTATGAAACTTGTTTTCAACATCAGTGTCTCCTGTCAGGCCTTTTTGTTTAGGGTGACTGTAAGTGTATGAAAAAACTCTTTATAACTAGTTCAACAGAATTGTCCATTGGGCAGAAAATGACAGAAAGTATTTAGATCAATAATTAAGAATATTAGGGCAGTAAGGTCTCATGAAATGATAAATGGACTTTTATAAAGGAATTACATTATACTCCTTTTATAAAGGAGTTACATTATACACTGAGATGTAAAGTCCCTGTATAGATGAATGACATTCACACAGAAGGCATCAGTATTTTTTTTAACATTTTAAAATCTGTTATTTCAAAGGTTTAAAAAAAAAAAAATCTCAGCAGACGAACTTGTTTATCAGTGTAGGCCATGTAAACGCTTCATTTTGCTAATCTAAATATGAAAGATAAAATTAAAGTCAAATAGTTTCTTACTTGAAAATATTTAAATATCTTTTTTCTTCTATTTCCTTGCTTATTGTCTTATTTTACTGTCTTTGATGATGTTACATTCTTTCCTCCAGAAAATGGGATTATTTTTCTGGCAAACTTTTTACTAGTTGCTGTCTGTTTCTTCCACTTACCTGTTTCATAGACTTCTGCTTTTACGGTAAAATTAAAGTCTTTCTATGACAAGTGTTAGCCTTTTTTATTTCTGTGGTGGTTTTCAGTTCTGTAGCTCAGAATTTTTGTTAAGGCTTGTAGGGTCAGTGCACTTGGAGCTCTTCAGACATGTTCTCTTCTGCGAAACAGATGAAAATTTTTTTCTCAGAAAAAAACATGCCCAAAAAAATTATTAATAGCATTTGTCAGGAAAAGTATTTTCTCTGCTTTGGGGCAGATTTTAGCAGGAGCTCAGAGGGATAAGCTACTCATCAGAATATTCTCAAATGAGAGGGTGCTCTGTTGCAATGCTCATGTGCCTTTTCAAAAACACCCAAAACCCTCACTGAAATATATCCACTAACCATAGGTTTCCACTAACCTTAGGTTGTCAAGAAGGTCCTAAAGCACAGTATGGGCTGTTTTGTTCCTATATCCTGAAAGATGAAGATCAGCATAACTGAGGCCTCATCCTCAAGTATTCCTGTTTAATAAATTAGATAGTCTTAAATTCAAAGTATGCGGTAAAAATATTTTCACTTCTTTTCACCTGTCATTGGAGATTTAAGCATTTTTAAGTCACCTTTTTATTTGTATCAAAATTGTTTAATCATAATTTTGATACAATTATGGAAACTCTTTTAAATCCAAAGTTGGAGGATTATGAAAGCAGCAACCATTTTGAGCCATTTGATCAAATAATCAAACCATTATGCCAATTAGAAGCACAGATGTAACTCTTTTGGGTCGGCAGACATTACATAAGAGCCCATTTATTAAGTTCATTTAACAAAACATACATCAGCTCAGGAACCACCACTACAGTTTCCCAAATGGTTCTGCTGTGGCTGAGCAGTCCCCAGAGCTAGATGGACTACTCTGGGGAGTACAGCCAGGGAACTCTTCTCTTGCATTTCTCTTCTTTCATAACTTGAAGCAATTCAAAGCTCTCAGTAAATTATCCTTTTATAAGAGTGCTTAATACAGAGGTTGTTTGATGTACTGATAATCTTTCAGCCATTATTTGCTGATATATTTATCTTGAGTGGTAAATTTTTTAGATGATGACTGGGCATAAGCTAGAGCAATCACACAGAAAGCAACAATTTTTCAATTACTCGTTTGACACATCTGAGGAGTCAGAAGTAGGATTTATCCTGTGATCCCTTATTGAATATCTGTAATTTTTTGTGCAGCTCTTTTTCAACACCATTTGTACCAGGAAGCCAGACTGTAGATCCATGAAATTGGCAAAGCTGTAGAATTAAATATTTGGCATGGTCTTTCTCATAGCCTATTTGCAAAATAAATACATTCTTCTTGCTGTCAGTCACCCTATAGAAAATTAAAGCTGCAGGTTCATGGTTAATCAACATTGTCAAGCTGACTAGTCATAGCTAAGACAAATAGTTTCTTTTAATAGATTCAGGAGTTTTTAATGGGAAAGTAAATAATGTTGAATTTGAAATGACAAATGTTTAAAATTGAACACCAGACTCTAAAAGTAATTTTTATTATTTCAGGGAATAAAACTGTACATGGGGTTTCAATCAATGTTGTTAATTCTTTAATTAACATATCTAATCCTCAAGCCATATTCCCATGAGCAGTTTCATGAGTAAATGATCTACCAAAATATTTCCACCTAAAACATTTGTCAAATAATTTATAGCAGCAGTAACTGTGTAGAAATAATGTTGTGTTGCGTGAAAATTGTGCCCAAGAAAGTAAGAGACTACATTTCAGTGAAAAAAACTGTTTACTGTGAATACTTTTCCTTGCTCTAGATGCAAAGAATACCAACAGTTTACTTTTCATTAGTTCCATGATTTCAGAGGAAACTTTTCTGGATGCCCTCTTTTTTCTGGATCTCTGGAAGTCCTGTAAGGGTCAATAGCAAGCTCCCTCTGGGACATATCCCTATCCATCCTGTCTTCAGCTGTACCTGTTTTTCTATTTGTTCTTTTCCTTCTGTGAGCAAAAGATCTGATTACAGTTGGCAATGGATTTATGCTCTGGTTCCATTTTCTTCAGATCAATGATTTCAGACTCAATTACCTCTACATGCCTTTCCGCGTCCACCACCTGATTCTCCAGACCATTAAATTATGCAGTGAATGAATCACTTTGATTCTCCAACAAAGGAAAGATTTCTTTCAATTTGTGCAGATTAGCATGGAGGGCTTCCAGGAAAGGCTTGGGGAAAATTTTCTTACCATGAGAATGGCAATTTGGATGTGGTGTGTGCATGGTGTGATTCAGAAGCTGGATTCCCTTACTGAGGAATTTGCTGTTTAGTGACCTTTTGCCTTGAATTTCTGATTTTGGGTTAATATTCATCATCCAAAAGCTCTCTGGCTATACTGACTCCAGAGTGTTTTACTCTTATGGTTGCCTGAAAAGGCAGTTCACAGAATGGCTGCCCGAGTTTGAGGGCCCCTGGTGGGTTCAGCTTCGTGGACTGTTGATGGCACAGCACAGTAAAAATGAGCAAAGCCCAGAATGATTCAGAGCTGTTTCAGAGCTGTGTGCAGCAGTAGCACCCAGCCCTTCTCTGTCTTTGGAGGGGTGGGATGCTTGGGCCAGTCACCTGCAGGTGCTGCTTAGTTTATGGTCTCTGACTCTAGGTGTTGGTGAACTATGGGAACTCTATTCTGATTCAGAATTTAATTCATTCTGATTCAATTTATTCAATTATGAATAAATTCAATTCAATTTATTCTGATTAAGGTCAGGATATGAGGTTTGTTTTTTCTGAATATATAAAAACTAAACTTCAGAGTAAGTGAACACACAACTTTTTTTTTATATTGAAAAACATAAAATCTTTGTGCAAGTTTCAACTTTCTACCTTCTGCAATTGTTTGCTGGAGCTCTTGTCCTTTATTTTCCTTTTGCACTTTATCATTACAACCAACAACAAAATATTAACATTTATCATGCACTTATTAATAAAACAACACTAACAGGTCTCATGTAAATACATGTAAATACATGCTTAGATATCAAAACTAACACCACAAACTCTGCTGCTGATTTGTAATTCAGAATAGTTCATATTACAGAATGTGTCTCTTGGAAACAGATACTCAGACGTTTCCAAATCTTCAGTCTTCAGAAAGTCTCATTTTTAATTAGAAAAGGATTGCAGTAATATGACCTGTGCAAAAGCTAAATCTGGTGCACAAGCAGGCAAAGTTAGGTAAATGAAATAAAAAGAAATCTGATTTAAATGATTTTTTTCTCAAACCGTTTAATATAGTTTTCTTAAAATACAAGAAAAAAAATCAAAACTTTTTCAATGATCACTCTGTATTGTTTTCAAAATTCAGAAACAATGTTCTATTTTAAGTAGACAAAGTAAAATATTTACTGCAATGTATTTTCATTATTATTAGATTAAAAAAGGATTTTATTGTGGACAAACATTCAGAACACTCAACAGCTGTATATTGCAGAAGCATCTACTAGAAGAAAACTCAATGTATAAAGAAAATATTATGTAATTATATGTTTTTCCTGTTGCTTGTATATATACTTACATATACATACTTGTCACACATCTTTTTGGAGTTTTGGGAGTTTATTCTGCCTGAGATGTATCTTTTCCGGAAGTCACTTTTAAAGAAATAGGAAAGAGTTATCATGGATGAACTAGCAAACATCTGGAAGTTGTTTGAAGATAAGTCAGCGGCTTGAATAATCTCACTCCTCTTGAATTTTCATCAGTGAATCTACTCAGTCATATTGCTCTCCTTTTCTACTCAACTGTGCTTCAAAGCTAAAAATATCTCATCTCCTACATGTACACTGCAGGATTCTTTGCCATATTTTGAGTGAAAATAATCTGCAGCCATGTAAAAGATGTAGAGGAAAATAAAATTAATGTGCATTTGCATAAGAAATTTGGCTCTCAGGTGCTTAGTTCCTAAATGAGTTTTTGGGCTTTTTTTTTCAATAGTTGTATAAAAATACAAAACATCAGTGAGAAAAAAGTGCTATTACAATTCCTTTCCTCTCTGTTCTCTCTCAAGTAAGAGGATCATCCACTATCTTTCCCATAATATTTTTTCCCAGCTTTCATGTGGATTTCTTCCCAAACTGAGACAGTGTGTTTCAGTGCCATCTGTTGACTCCAAGCAACATTGCTCCATTGTTTTAATAACTGTGGGGAAGAACATTTGCTGATACAAATTAGTATGGGATGCAAAAACAGGGATCAAATAAAGTTACCTGGACTGTATATATAGTTCTGGGAAGGTGCAGAAGAAATTAGGTGCACCAGCAAAAAAAAGGAAGCCTTTCAATAAGAGATGCTTCTTAGTGTAAATTAAAAGGATTTTTGCATAATTAATGCATTTTCATTGATTATCTGGAGATCAAGTCCATAGAAAAATGGCACAGGAAACTAATAGAGCAAGAACAAGTTAGACGCCAAGGTATTTGTCTGCTCCAAAAAATAACATATATTTATGCCCAAATGCTCACTAAATGTGGGCTAAGATGTTTTACTTCTCCTGGATTAAGCTCCCTAGAAGTAATAGTTTCAAAAGTTAAGTTCCTTCGGAAGAAACTCAGAGCCAATATACCATGACCAAGCTAATTCTGACTTTCCATAAAATCTCCTGAAATATTAGATCTGAAAAGAGCTAAGGAATCTCTCTGACAATATGTAGGAAGGAGAAAGCAAAATCTACTTTTTAAACTATTTTATATTTTTTCAATATTTTTAGAGCTTTTTGCATTTCTCTTTGTGGCTATATATGAAAACACCTAAAACATCATTAAAGCAAGAGGAAGATAGGCTTAATCTATCTCTATTCCACTCCCAGGATGTCCTTATATGCCTTTATGGCCACCCTAGTTTGCAATTTTTAGGGAATAAACCAAAAGTAATGGGTGAATCAGGGTATTGAGAATGCAAAAATGAGTCTTTACACTGACCAGTTAGAGAGATTTTAATGAAACTTTCAAAGAAATGAATACAGCCAATTAAATTGTCTTCTCCTAGGCTGCATTTTGACGATGTAAGCACACTACACAGATTTGTTATTAGTTAAAAGGGACAGAAAATTTCTAACAGGATATTGAAATAGAAAGTTTCTAACAAAAATAAACTCTAGCATTCCCAAGCACTGCTAAAAAAACCCCCTAACCAACACCAAACCAGAAAAAGGAAAGCAGTGCTTTGCTTTTTTGACTAGGAAGAAATATGGAAAAAAAGTGCAGTGAAGTCTAGAAAAAGAATGTCCTGAGAAGTGGGACTGACAATGAGCTTTTGACTGACTGCCCAGAGCTGTGACTCTGTCTTTTCTGTTGCTTGGCAACTCCATGTTATCACAAAGAAACTGATATTAAGTTGGAACAGACTGGATATGGTAATTTACGTGGGAAGATACTCTTGCAGTGGGAAAACCATTTTATTTCTAGTTTCTGTCAGCATAAGTAGGTTTCACATGATGAACTGTAGTACATCCCCTGCTGGGTGCATTTTACCTAAAAAGGTAAAGAGTGACTCTGCCTTGGAAAGAGGCTGTGCAGAAGAAAAACAAAACCAAAAAACCTCCACCTTGTTATTCATTAGACCTGCTCCTAGTGTCTACTCAGACATTTCTTCTAGTGGTAGCAACAAAAGCTTGTTTTCATATTTGTGTGGATTTAGTGCAGATTAGAGAGATGGAACTCGATCATTATCATTTATACCATCACATTTCCTAAGAACTCTTGAGATTTGATTAAGACCTCTCTGTCTTATATAAACATCAGAAGATGATCCTTGCTTTATCTGAATAGTCTTTTCTTTTGCATGGGTAAATAGTTAGGTGCTAAGTTTCAACTGAACTTTATTTCTTTTTATTGAAAAAAGACACTGCACGTGCAGCAGCTACAGAATAATTTGAAGACTGTGATACAAACTGTCATTCAAGAGTGAATTTGTTGAGTACTGTATGGCTTGGAAAGGTGTCTATTGAGCTAGATGGAGAGAACAGCAAGAGTATGTATGTAAAAAAAAAAAAATTTGTGAAAGCTTAGAGCCATAAGGGACATGTAATCCATAATGATATTATGTTTGGGTTTAGGTATAATATTTAATTAGAAAAAGAGAAAGCACAGAAGATTCAGGATTTAATACAAAGCTCTTTTTCTTAAATGTCTGATTTACTCATAACTCTATTGAACTACTAGCACAGTCTCTCTGCATATCCGTCCTGCATAATTTCTGGTAATTTAACACCATCATGCAGTCCTACAAGTAAGGAAGTACTTCACATGTCTTTTGGACTCCCTGTTCTGGCTTTGGTCAGCAAAACACTTCCTGGCTCCAGGCTTCTCTGTGCTGCAGAGTTAAATTGAAATATAACTCAGTTTGTGCTCTTGGCTCAAATCCCAACCATATACAAAAACTTCTGACTTGAGTATGTTGATGCTGTTCAGCTGAAGGGATTGGCCTGGGCTGTTAGAAGGCACAGGCAGCAGTTCAGTTAGCACAGCTAATACAGCTACCCGCTGCTGCCTCAAGGACTTGTCTTCATTGCCAAAAAAGGTGTATTTTTACTGTGGGATAATTAGCCTGATTTAACTATCTAATTTAAAATCAAGCTCTTAATTTCTTTTCTTACAGGGAAGACATTGATTCCCTATTAACTCAGTGTCCCTTTTTGCTGAGACTAAGCTAGCTAAAGAGGAGTGACCTGTGCAGTGAAAAGAGCTCACAATGTCCTAGGCATCAAATAGACCCAGAGACTGCAAGCAAAATCCTACTCTGCACTGAGCCGTGGTGGGGGGTAACTCCTTTTCTCACTCTTCAGTTGCCCAGCACAGAATGGATCAGCTTGCATCCTACCTACCAAAATAATGAGATTGTCTCCTTTTTAATTTACCACATCACATCCAATAAATCAAAAAATGCTCTGGGCTGTTATCTGACTTGGAGGGGAATAATTGGTACTCATTCCAGCAGCAGGCCTGGTTTAATTAAAACCTAGTGTGTTTCCCAATAAGGTAGTGACCAATTTTATTTTTAGTGCAACCTAACACAACTTTACAACAAAATGGAACAGATGAACTTCACTTTACCTTGAATATTTTGATACTTTTAAACTGAGTTCCCATGCTAAATCATGGAGATCTGGTTTCCTACACCCCTTTACCTCTAAACAGTAACTTTACCCACTGCAACTGTTCCTTCCAAACTAACTGCTGGCAACAACCATCCGTTTCCTATGCCCTGGCATTAGGGTAACATAGAGCTTGCAGGCAGTCTCCCACAACTTGTGCTCATCACATTCACAAGCACTCCCTTGCTGCAGAGTGTTTCCTATGCTGGGCAGCAGCATCCTCTGGCTTGTGGGCCACGCTAGACTAAGGGAACAAAGCAATAGCACCTCCTCTGTGTGGCAAAGAAATACCACTATACTTTCCATCATCTGGGGTTGGACTTGTCTTTGATTTTAGACTGAAAGTGTTCTTTAAAGGATTTGGTGACTTTTACTAAGAAAAAATACAAAAACTGCTTCCTACAACATCTATGTTTTCTGCATGCAGTATTTCTCCCTCATGAGGAAAAATTACTGATTTTATTTATTTTTTAATTATTGAATTCTGATGAGCACAGAATAAATAAGGGTACAAATGTGAGACAGGCAAGAAATAGTTACTAGTAAGTAGCCAGCAACTTTTGGGGGTACACTGAGCAAGGCAGTGGAACACTGACCACAGGCGGGAGCGAAGCTCTGGGGAAATGTTGTGGGCAGACACCAAGGTGAGGGATGTCTCCTGCTGTGGCCAAGTGGAGCTCTTCAAGAGCATTGCTGGGAGCCAAGAGTAGTTCCCAGGACCTGGGAGATGCTGAGAGCCATCATTTCCATCTTGCACACCATGCCCATTAGCACCTCCAATTAGTTTCATCTAATCATAGTCTCAGAGAGTACGTTCAAAAGAGGGTGGGAGCCAGAAGAGTTTTAGGAAAAAGAGAGCATTTTTGTTCTCAGCACTACCCAAGTGTCCCATATAAGACTAGATTAGTCAGTGGGTGCTACTTGCCACTTCCAAGATTTTTTATTTCATGTCTGTGTCTGAATTTACTTAAAAAATGAACCAGATTCAGAAACAGTGTCTCATATTAATAGCACTAGTGGCTCATATTAATGTTATGAAGTTAACTTTCTCAAGTAATTTATATAGTTATGGCTGCTTGTTGATTTGCAAGGATTTGTACAGAAATGAACAGGGAAGCAAATTAAAATAGGAAATAATAGGAATAAATCAACTTCATTTTTTTGGTTGTAGTGTTAGCAACTGAAAAGACAGTTCATCTCCCTTGTTCAAGCAAAATCTTAGCATGGGGAATTGCAAGGTGCATGTGTGTTTCCCTCAGGATAGAGAAGAACCACGGAAGTTGTAGGTGAATAAACAGATGTGTTGATCCAAGGTGCAAAGGTGATATTTTTGTGCCTAGAATGCAAAAGTAATGAATGGGCTGTAGAGCCAAAAGGTGTGGGATTGAGAAGGCAGTACATTTGAGTTTGAAGTACTAAAACACCAGTAAATCAGGACAACAAAGTATTCAAATTTTCTAAATGCTAAAATAACCCCACCGTACAAACAAAAATATTATCAGAAACCTTTAGCTTCTCCAATAACATTAAGTATGACTCATGATTTTGTGAATTTTGATGTGTGGTGGCACAGAAACTGTTCTATTACTGACAGATGGAAGGTTTCTTGATTTTAAAAACATGAAAACAGCTTGATCTCATGTACCTTGGTTTAAAAATAAAGCTCTTTTTATAGCCTGTCTCAATTTCGACAACCATACTGTGCTGTAAATATTAGATTCCAAGTAAAAGCATATTTTAAAAGCCTAAACCAGACTCTTATTTTAGGGGTAGCCTGATCCTCTGAGTTTGTGAAGCCTTCAGCAAGAGGAGTCAGAGCTGAACATAATGAGTCCTTGTGTTTAACTCCAAAGTTTGTGGGCTCAGGTTTGATTTTAAAAAGGCTTTTCCTGATTTGGTAACTTGCTTAAGTTTAATTTCAACTGTGTGTAAATTCTAAAGTTTTTTTTTTTTTTTTTTTTGTTTTTTTTTTTTTTTTTTTTTTTTTTTTTTGTGATGGTAAACGTAGAATAAATCTGCAGGAGTGAAATTGAATATATAAGTAAAATTATTTCTTCTTAATGTTGCAGAGCACAGATAACTCAAATATATCTATAATTGCTCAGAACAAAAAGTGCTTTGACAATGATATTGTTTGCTCAAAGAATGTTTTCATCACTGTTGGAGACACTGAGATTTATTTTAGTGAACCTTCTGAGAAGCAGGTTAGTTATTTTCTTTCCTTTTTTGGTTGCCCTTTAAGATAAGCACTGCAAATTTACAGTTCTAAAGGAGCAGGTTTTTGGAAAGCATCTCTCAGTCTGCAAGTGTTTAGGCCTGGATAAAGCAGTAGGTCCCAGGACACACTTTTTTTTTTTTTTTTTCCCATTTTTTTTTCAAGTTCTATTTGGCATACAAAGAAGATTGCCCAAAAGTCTCAAGGAGTTGAAACATACTGGCATTTATGGGTTTCTTTCCAGTTGGTTTAGAAAGAGAAACCAAAGTATGAAGCAAACTTGAATGACTGAAAAGACAAAATGTCAAAGCATTAAATAACAGTTCTACTAATATTATTGATTCAGCTATATGCTAAAGTATTCTTCAATATATACTCTGCTGTTATCTGGTAGCATTGCTTTAGTAGATCTTAATTAATATTCATTTGTGTCAGAAGACCCTAGGGGCACAAGAAAACAAATCTAACTATCAGCTCTGGAAGGCTGGGTATTATACTGTGATACACTTTCCAGAACAGGACATCACAATTCTGTGGGATAAGAAGACAATGATGCATGTAAAAGTTGGACCTCGGTGGAAGGTGAGCCAAAATATAAATCTGAGATTTTGTGTAGATTCTCTATATTGTTAATATGATCTTTTATTGAATAACAAGTGATATATATCTTTTATTGAATATATATATATAATATATATTCAATATAAGAATATATAAAAAGAAAGATATATATATCTTTTTGAAAGATATATATATATATATCTTTTATTGAATAATAAGTGATAGTCTTTTCTTCAAGATTAGTTTTCCCAGTGATATAGCTTGAGTCTTTTCTTCAAGACTAGTTTTCCCAGTGATATAGCTTGTTCAGCTGCTAGTATTTCCCAGGCAAGAAGAGATGGAGAAAATGACTTCTGAAGAGAAGGAGTGGTTTCTGCATGTATGCTCACTCTGGTGCTCGATACACTGCAGCCTTGGACGTATGGAGTGATCCAGCTCTGACTCAAAGATAACTTTGGGGGCTGGAAGGGAGGGGTAATTTTTGAGTTACCCAGTTCAGTGTATGTTTTCATTGGCTAAAGCAAATGTAAAAGAAGCTTCTGTGCCCAGTGACATGGAGGATGGCAAGTTTGTAGTAGATTGCGTTCGACTGATGGTGGAACTGCAGCCTGGGATGTTGTAGAGGCTTCTGAGATGAACAGATAGAATCACATGTTGGCTTTAATTTAAAATGACATAATGCAGAAAAAGATCTGGAAAAAAACTTACATTTAAACCTAATGGATATATCATGACAGGATTCAGTCGTGATGCAAGGAGGAATTCAAGGCTCCTTTTTTTCCCAGTTGCTCTTCTTTTTTCCATTCCTATATCATCTAACTTGGTGTCTCTGCAACTCAGTCATTGGGTGCTGGCAGAGTAACCGTATCAATGCAATTCAGAATTGCATTGCTCTTTGTTTCAAATATGAACACATGTATGAAGATGGGGTTTATTCAGCAAAAGAAAAAAAGCATGCTAGGCTAGAATAAAGTATCAGATTTTTTGAAGTGTAAGTGAAAGCTATAATGACCAACTAATGTGGTTTTCAAGCAAAATTATTATAGGCTTCTGTCCAAATAGCCATAAAATACTTAATTCACCAACAAATTGATTTACCAACCATCAATACACACAGAGAGAAAAAAAAAAAAAGTTCTTCTGTTTTTGAGTAAGCTAGCAGGGAGCTGAGTTCTACAGGTTACATTTAGGAACACAAATACTTCCTGTTCTTTCTGTTTCCAATGGCTGTTTCTTTCAGAGGCTTCAGTTTGGAAGCAGACTTTAAGAAAAAAGAACTCATTAGTGTGAGCCACAACACCCTAAAAATCCAACTCTACTTTTTACTGGGTTGCAGGAATGTCTATTTTACTATATATTTATATGTGTATGCATGCATACATAGTTTTTCCGTCAGCAGCATATGTCCAAGAAATGAAAGTTGCAGCTGTCTCTTTTATAATTACTATTACAAATGTTCTAGCTATTGTGAACTAAAATTAGAGGCAGCAAGTTTTAATGACAATAACTAGTCAGGCTTCACAATCATAGGGTAATTCACCTGAACTTTTGACTTTTGAACTGGAATCACTACTGAGCTTTCAGGAAAAAAAAATATTACTAGATTTCAGTCTGTTTTCACAGGCAGGCAGTAAGGAGATGTTCTGAAAAATAAGAAGAAAACCACTGATTTCTGTTAAAAGATATTTGCAATATGGAACTGCAGGCATAGCAGAGTGTCAGATATTTTCAAAGGATAAGTCAGATTTAAATTCACCCTTTTTACTTAAAAATTTTTATATTCTATGTGTGTCATTTGTGCCAATTATTGACAGTAAGTTTATTTAAAAACAATTTTTCTCTTTCAGGGCAAACTGGCAGGCTTGTGTGGGAATTTTGACAAATATACTTCAAATGATCTGACTACATCAAACAACATGGAGGTGAGAAATGCACAGGTGTTTGGAGACAGCTGGGTATTAGGACAGGTAAGTCCCATGTCCAAAAAAAATATAGAGAAAAAAGATTATAACTTTAATTTCTAAATGAGCAGATTATAAGCACATGATATACAGGTATTTTCTAAAATTATGGTCACTGTATAAGAGCATATTTTAATTTTTGTGTCTGTAGATATGAAATGTGTCAACAATATAATAAGTCATAGCAAACAGATACAGACTTTAAATGGTACCAAACAAATCTCTAGGGAATGATATGTTTTCCCCTGTGTAAGACAATTATAGCTGTCTGCATTTCAGGATAGGTACACTGCTTCTAATATTTTTGATTCATCCCAATTTTAAAAACAATTGTAATTTCTCTGGGGTTGGAGGCATCAGGATACTGAAAGAAAACAGAATCTGAATGCTGGAAAAAAGAGGCCTAGAAGAAATTTCTTTCTGAACACTGAAAATAAAATGAAGATTTATTTTAGTGGCACTTTTTAAACAGAATAAAATGACAAAGTCGAGGTGGCAAAGAGATGGGCAGAAAAGGCTCAGATCAGCAACAGGCACAACCCAGCACAGAAAGTTGGTTTCTGAGGAGAAGGTAGGAGGATGCTGCAGTGAGTGAATTGTTTATGACACCATTTGGTATTATAAACGGTTTATAACACACATTTATGGTGCAATTCTCATTTATAACACAGGAGAATAGGTATTTCATTAATTTGTGCTGAGAAGATGTAAAGTTTTATAGCCTTGTGGACCTCCTGAAAAGTCCTTATTTGTAATGCACTCCCTTTGGATGTCTGTCAGGACCAGTTTTTAATCTGTTCTCTCCTTGACACAGCAGGAAATTGACCAAATATCTCTCACCTTATGGAAGAATTCTTTGGAATAAAGATTTTGAGGTTTCTCTTCCTCAGTATCTCCCTTTGGATATATTTTATTCTACATAAAATGTTTAAATTTCATAAGCAAGCAAGGCAAATGTGTAGCGTTATACTGCTCATTTAGAAGGTCCTACATAACAAATGTGTGAATATTTTATATCAAGTTCATGAATTTTTCTTTTTCAATTTATCAATTCATCGGCTTCCTTAAACAGGTGTATAGGGTTTGCATATCACATTAACTTGTAGGATGTTATAATTTTGCTTATGCATCTCAGACTTGCACCTCACTTTTTGGTGGAAATATATATCTGTAAAATCTCATATGGTCTCCTGATCTCTGTCTGCCAGAGCACTCAGGATCTAAGTTCAGTCTCGGTTTTGCTGGTTGGCTGTGCTCAGACAGACTTGGCACTTCATCTGCCCCTGCAGTAGGCCTTGGGGATTTTTCCAGAAAGGACCTTTAGCCTATTGTAAAGATGTATCCTGGTCACCATTTCTGAAAAATTGAAATACTGTAAAGGAGTATTTGATAGCTGGAGGCCTAGAACCCAGCTCTGCTACTGGGAAATGTGCTTGTGTTAGCACTGTGAAGCAGGAGATGCTTGCAGGGCTTCTCCTTCCTGGGAGTGGCAGCACATATCCTCACAGCAGTGTCTGAGCACCTGCACAGGAGGGCAGCACAGGTGGGTGGCTGCACTGCAGCTGAGGCTGCTGTGGACACTCCAACTATGCCCATGCATTCATTGTCACACCCTCCTGGTGCATTACACCCACCTGCCTGCTGCACCAACACAGCGTGGTTTCAGATGAACTCGTGTTCTCTGTGCTGTGTCCTTTTCCTATATTTTTTGTTCTTTTTTTTTCTTTTTGAAGTGATCCTAGAAGTGAGGTAGTTGTATCTCACCAATTTTTGAGTTATCATGATGATCTTTGACTCTATATTTTAATGAGTTGCTCCCTTCCTACCACTGCTTCTTTATTTGAACTCACAGGGCTAAAGCTGTCTGTAGTATGACTCCATTTAAAGTCAGTGAAAACCACCCAGGATGGATTTGGACCATGTATTTGTTTGTGATGTTACAGTTGGTTGCTCTGGTAATGATTATAATGTGTCACAAAGAAAACATTTTGTCTTTATGCACTGAGCAGACAGCAGGAACATTTTAGTCCTTTAGAACAAAACAAAAAGATTCTTTTTTGGTGCAAATGTTTTCAATTATAAAAACAAATCAAGAAAAGAAGATTAAGAGGATAGAATTGAAATTTTTTATTTTCTGATTATGAAAGTACTGAATTATATGATATTATGGTGTACCTGAGTCTGTGATAAACACACCTACCTATAAAATATTTGTGGGTTTTTTTGCTTGTTTTCAAGTGCAAGAGCCCAAATGAAACACTGAGACCATGTGAAGTACATCAGAGCAAGTTCCCTTATGCAAAAAAGGAATGCTCAATTTTATACAGTGATCTTTTTGCACCTTGTCGCAATGTGGTAAGTTTATTAAATATCCAAGATTGCTCTCATGAAAATAGTAAAATTCCAGTAATTAATTTTTTCTTGCCAGTACCCTTAGTCTGAATGTGAGGATACAGAGTAAAGCCCTGCAAGTGTCTCTGTGTGGGTGGGCTATATTTGTGCAGAGCTCCCTGCTCCTTTCAAGACTAGGATCTAAACATAAAAGTGGTAACAGGGTTGTGTGTTAGTCTACTGAATAATCAAGGTTCTAGCCTCTTTAGGCTTTATTTATACCTTTTATCTATACAAGTAGCTAAGTTTTGAAAATTGTAAATTTGTATAAATTGAGGGATTCTAAAGTAAGTATATGTGTAATGCACTTACAGCTTAGTTCAAATGGTTTTATTTTGTTGTGTCCTGCTTTGTAGAGAAAGAAATGTGAGAGAGCAAGATTTCTGCTTTCAAGCTATTGGTATTTTTAATTGTTTGGCAGTTTATCATCTGGTTTTATCAAAACTCTGAGGTTTGGTGTCCTTGTTTTCCCAATACCTGGCTGAATATGAGTTACAAGACTTACAAGAATGTCCTTTAGTTCAGTCTAGACAAGACGGGGACAACAATATTTTGTGTGGTAATCTTTTATTCCACTTTAATCCACCCATTATCAATGCAAGACATGCTTTATACATTTTTCTCTCTTTTTAATTTTGGCCTCTCAGTGGTATTTAGGTGCTTCTTTATGCCTGAACAGGCAAGAATCACTACAACATTTAATCTCAGTCTCCTAATTTCTTCATGCTTATTGATACTAAATGAGATCATTAGCTGTCTCAGCTGAACCTCCTGACTTTCAGGACTGAAGCTGCATATCAACATGTTTAGGAATTTGCCTGTGAAGGAGGTTGCAGTAGCTGAACCCAAGAGATTTATTAATGTTGACTTAAGTTACTATGCAAAGAATTTTTTGAGCATGTGCCTGAGAACATAGTGATGAGTGTATTTTTGAAGTGGCAAATAATAAATAAAAATGGAAATTTTAAGAGTCTTTAAGAAACTGTATTATTATTACAACTTAGAAAGATCTTTTCTCTTAAGCATTCATTTTCTGTATCTTATCCATGTTGTGATTAGAATTTGCAAATATTATGCCAGAAATTTAGCATAATTATGTTAAAAAATCTATGCCAGGGACATGTAATTTAATTAGTAGTAAAGTATTTCCACACGTATGCGTCTATGTTTTATGGGAGAGTCTGTACAGTAAACATCTTTATGTGTTTTTAGAACCTATTAATCAGCATGTTAAAGTACAGCTCCTGCAAATGTGATGACCTCCCATCAAGGGCATGTGCAGCTGACTGCTGGGTGGGGAACAGCATGCCAAGAAAAAACCCAAGCAGAGACTGACACTGGGGGCATGGAAAGAACAGAAAACAAAGATGGGGGTTTCCAACGTGCTTATTGTTGCTCCTGCTGTGTGGGTGGAAGATCCTGCAGTGCATGTAGGCAAGCTCCTGTGTGTGGGACAGGCAGCCTTGCAGTTCAACTCAGGCTGCAACACCAATTTACAGGGAGACAAAATCTTGCATCTCTGGCTGGCAGCAACTGATGGATTGCAGTTGCCCAGATAAGCACTGAATTCAGTAGGGTCTGAGGAACCTGACCATGGAGATAAAAGGGTCTTCCTCCTAATTCCTGAACTCAGCAGGAACTTTGGCCCAAGACTCCCAGTTTACTGCTGACCCATGGAGAGATGCTGTTCTGCAGGCATGAGAGACAGATTGAGATATTTGGAGCCAGTTTGCTGTCAGGTGATTTCCACAAAGCTACTACTGTCGCTTTCAATGGAGCCAGTTCTCATGTGTGTCCCCCACATCCCCAGTGGTATCCCTGTTTTCAAAACAAGAAAAAGAATGAAAGCACAATAACATCTCTCTGCCCTTGATCCAGTCCCTGCCAGCTTCTAGCAACTGCCAGCTGAGAAGCTGTCTTCATGTTAGATAAGTAGTTCTTTGTTACTGTGGTGGTATTTCTGTAATCTGACGTGTGCCATTTGAGTGCTTTACAGCTGAGCTAGACCAGAGACTAAACTGAAGAGAAGCATTGCTTTAAGCATTCCATGTGTTGAGTAAGAACACTCTTTTGGAAATGTTGCTCAACATTGCAAAAAAGATGATTTAAACTCAAGAAATAGTGCATCATGTAAAATCATGAAATATTGTGATAGGATTTTAGAGAACATGGATTTCTGATCTAATGAAGTTTTGTGGGCAATTTACATTAAAATCTTGATAAGTGCAGAAATATTTTTTTTTTCTGCACAATGTCACCAGTGGTCTTAAGCTTTCTTCCTCTGGGAAACCTCCCCTCTATAAATTGTTACTTTAATTACTTGGTAATCAGAGTCACAGCTCTGATTTTGTTGATGTTCATGCAAAACTGCAGGATGACTACAGATGGCAGTATTTGCCTTATAAAAGCAGAACTGCCAGCTTCAATAATTCTTTAAAATTGATGAACAGCTAGTGTGTGGACAAGCATGTTTGTTTGTAATCACTGATGGAATTTTTCTTTTGACCTTTAACTTAAGTATAAGCTGATCATTTGAAGTGTATATGTAAGTGTGTAGGAATATGCCCAAACTTTGGAAAATACCTTATTTTTGTGTTTAATTCTTTCAGCCAGTCCAGAAATAAAACTCCTGCTGTAACTGGAATTTGTACAGCTCATGCAATTAAGTCTGCTGTTTTTGTTCTTCCCCCTCCCCAGATTGATGTGACTTCTTTTATCAAAAATTGTCACACAGATACATGCAACTGCAATCTTGGTGGGGACTGTGAGTGTCTGTGTACCAGTATTGCAGCTTATGCCCACAAGTGCTGCCAGCAAGGAGCAGCGATTCACTGGCGATCTCCTCTGCTCTGTGGTATGTACCTGGGCTGGCCATGCTCCAGAGCTCATCTCACAGGCATCTCGGACTTTTTCCTGCCCAGTTATGCAACTGTGACAGAAGGAGGTGGATGATAGACATAGTTCACATCTCTCAAGCTGTCTCTGTGGTAGCTATGTCATCCTTATCCACCCAAATTCACTGTCTTGCTGAAAAGGGCAGGCTGTGCTTAGTGTGCAGAGACTGTGGGAAAGGCACTGCTGGATGTCCATTTTTCTGTGTAGGGCTCCAAAGAGACTCAGTCTGATCTTTTCATTGACAACAAGAAGGGTTCTTAGCTGTAGAATAATTCCTGCTTCAGGTCTGCTGTCACTGGATGAAAGTCCGAGAAAATAAAATCACTGACTAAAATATCTTGTGGGACATGAAACTTCCTCTCCTGAAATGAGCTTTACATATTTAGGATGCAGAGATACATGGATTCTCTTGTTACTTTGTAATAATAATAACAGTAATAGTAACAGTAATAGTAATAGTAATGATAATAGCAATAATAATATGCTTGTTTCCTTTTTCTTTTAGCTTATGACTGTGAATATTACAACCAAGGTATGTGCTATTTGGTATTCTTATTTAAAAGGCTTGATTAATTTATGGGTTTTTTCTTTAGTTTTAAAATTACTTTTATTTTTAATAAGTAAAGGTTAGTGGCCCAGCTTTGTTGAATGATCCTAGTAATCCCTAGTGCCTCCATTAATAAGTTCATAATGTTTGGTGTGGGGGGTGGATTGATCCATCATCCTACAACATATGGTAGCAGACAGGGAGAAGCTCTAGAAGGACATTTCCTTATGTTTGTACTGTAAATTTCAGAGCTGGGACCTACAATATTTAGACATTGATGGGCTATAGGATTTTGTGCACAAGTGTCACAATACTGTACTGTAAAAAGAACAGTACCTTGAAATGAAAGTGGTATTCATTTCACAGAATGAATTCCTGTGTCATCCCCTCTAATATTTGGATACTGTGCACATGCTTTATAGGGAGCAAAAGATATTGAAAAGGGAAAGCTGACTAATTGCAGTGAATGAATCTGAATTTTAATGTATCTTTTTGATGACTAGGATGACTTGCATCTTATAATGAGGATCATTATAGAGATGATTTTTTTCTCCTCCAGTCTGGCCTAATACAGTAGTAGCATATAGATCTTGCTGGCTGACTTCCCACAATTACTTTGTAATAGGGAATTGTATCTCACTGAAAAAGGTTTGAGGATATGGCTTTAATGGCAAACATCGTGGCAGTGGTCTCAAAGGTCTTTTCTGACCTTAGTTATTCTATGATGCAATGAAAAAGTGGGAAGGAGTACTGGTTTCGGCTAATTTTCTTCATATAGTTAACATGAATTTAATAATATATTTTGTATTTGTGATGACAGCTGTGTTTTAGCTACTACTTACATAGATTAAGGTTTTCCCAGTTCTCATGCTGATCCACCAGTAGGCATGTTGAGGTTGCACAGGAGGTTAGAGGGGACAGAGTTGGGACAACTGACCCCAGGTGACAAGAGAGATGTTGCAGAACACAGGAGGTTGAATTCAGCAATGGAAATTGGAGGGGAATTTTTCTGGGACTGGCATTGCTTAGGGTTCATCTAGATGTTGGTCAGCTGATGGCGAAGAATTTTGGCTTTTTCATCTTTTTTTTTTGTTTTGTTTTCTTTGTTTTCTTTTTGCAATTGTTTTCTTTGGTTTCCTTTTCTTTTTCATTATTTCTCTATAAACAAAACTCAAACCAAACCATGATTTAACTGTCTTTAGCTCCACTGATGAGTTTTTTCCAGTTCTTCCCTTTGATTCTTTCATGAGGTGTGTGGTGAGTGACCAGGTGTGTGGTGCTTAGCTGCCTGCCAGGGTTTAAGTCAAGGACAGTTTTGCATGTTTCCACTACCAAGCGGAACCAAGTGGAAAATTAAGACCTAAGTTTTGTATATTATGTGATGCAAATTTTTCTTTTCCTATTTGGTTTTTCTTCCTGTAGGCCTTGGTGAAGGACCCTATATTTTGGCAAGTTTTGGAGTGAATGACACCATTATAGGGGCTAATGTATCCAGCAGAAGGATATTTCCCTTGCCTAGAACTGGAGCACATGGAAATGTAATTTTTAGTTTCATGATAACTCCAGGTCTTTTCAAAGATAAAGATTTATGTAAGTGTTCTCTACAGTTTTGCTAATGGTGAGATATATATGTCAAACAATATGAATGATTTTTGCTGCATCTTCTAAATGTCCTAAAGTAGTCTAGATATTTTTAGGTTTTGGAATAAGTGGCCAATTTCAAAATGCAGGAGGGATTTAAATTTTAATTTTTTTTTAATATTAGAAAACTTCACTTCCAGCTTTAAAGTTGAATTTTCAAAAATTATTTTAGAAATATTGCAAAATACAAGTGAATAGAGTAACTTTGTGAAAAAATCCAATTAGTTCATATAACTGGAAACTGGTGAATTTTTCACAAGTATCTAGCAAATATCAACACTGAAGGACAATGCAGGATATTTTTATCTCCAGTAAAATTGGTTCTACCTTGTGTTTCCACCTTATTTGTTGCTTTTCCTGACCTAGAAAATGTGCAACTCAGAATGATCAATCTATTTCTGCATTGTTAACAAGCATCATCTCTGTGCAGCATAGAAGGTAGTTTCTTAGCTAATCCTAAGGTCTTTTTTTTACTTGTCAGAGACTTACCCAAACTATACATCAAAAATAAACCTGTTTATATTTTTCTTTCTTCACATATGTGAAGATTGTGCCAATTACATCAATAAAGATTTTGTCATTGTTTTTTCAAATAATCTAATGTGTTGAAAAAATTACAAGCCCTCAAAAATTAACATAAAGAAGGGCTCCACAGAAAAATTTCAATCTAAGTTTACAAACATTTGAATGTTTATTGCCATGGGAAAATTAGGTTTTTAAATGTGATTTTGAAATGAAAAATATATACAACAGAAAAATTAATTCAGTCTTGTCAAATCCCTATGTAAAGTGGAAGTAAATAATTCATTTTATCTGTGCAGTACACAGATGACTTTCATATGGAAATGCGAGATGAGATAATATTCCTCTAGATTAAAGAACTTCAAGACTGTATTCAAGTTGAAAATCAAGTATGAAGTCAGTCTTCTTATAAAGCCTTACATTTTCAGAGATTTTTTTCAGTTTTGATTTGTGGCACGGGTAGAGCACATACAGGTCAAGTCTCCTATTTGACCATAGATTTTCTTACAGTATTTCTGGATATGACTGCGTATAAAAAAAAGGCCTGACCTCAATGTTCTTACAATGTGATATTATTGACTAATGAAATTCTGGCCCTGCTAAGCTGTCAGACTTTTGTCCAAACTTGAGAAAAACTCCCAAGATATGCAAGTTCCATTCTGAGACTGTTTAGGAATAATTTTTGAAGGTTAGTAGCAGTCAGCTGAATGCAATTTTGGTCTAAGTGATAAGTTTCCTGGTGGGTCTGGTTATATGATCATTTGAAGTCCCTTTTAGAACCCTGCACTGTGTTTCTAACTCTCTTTTGTGCAACATTTTTTTTTTTTTTGTGAAAAGACAGTTTTTAAGAGGAGCCAATATATAGGATTAACAGCCAATACATAGGATTTAATCTCAATTATAAGTTGTTTTCTGTGAAAATATCACAATTTTTATTATTTTTTTTTCTTCTGTGGAAGCTCTGCCTCTTGTTTCCCTTGAATCTGCTGAAAGACCAAACTACTTTCTGTGTGTACATAACGATGAAACCATTGGGTTGGAGCAGTGGCAGGCAAATGCCTCCTTTCAGAGACGAGCCACCTTCTTCCACCACCAGGGTCTCTGGAGTCCAGGGCTCAGTGCCTTCGAGCTGCACAGTAAAAAAGGCTTTTTCATCATTCTCACCTCATCCAGTGTTAAAGTGGAAAAGTATGATGGCTCAGAAGAATTCAAACACTTCAGTAGCTTTAGTATTGAAGGTAAATTTTGCATAATCCTCAGGGATAAACTTTCTTTTTCTGCTTGCCTTCAGAGCACTTACTTTCTTGTATTTCATCACCAATAGTAAGAAATATTTTATCCTATTTTTAATTTCTCTCTTTCTTTGTCTTCCATTCTGTCTCAAAATGCTATTGTTTTCTAAATTTTGTAGATGATCACTTTATCTTTGAACTATATTTTCATTGGCTTACTCTTTCTAAATGAAAGTGGCATATCACAGAATGATGTATGTTAATATCTCATTAGTAATCTACAGATATCTATTCTTTTAAATGAATTGAGTAATTGCATTGCATCTGCAACCTGCAGTATCTTCATCATGTTTAACTGATCTTTTAGGTTTTGAAACAGAATATATTGTAAAAATGAATAGCTGTTTTTATTGTCAAAACTTGAAGTGTCTTTTAGCCTAAACAAATTTAAAATACTCGAAACTGAACAAAATCTCACCTATTGGAAAGTTCTGAAAAATTTGTATATTTGGTTTTAATTTTTTCATTTGTCTGAAGATCCCAATATATGTTATAGAAGAGGTTGTAACATTTTTTTTTTAATAATTAATCAATAAACCCTTTCTTTCCTTCGCAGAACTCAGCGCTTCTGTGCCTTACAGAAGGATGTGTGAATGGCGATATGAATCTTGTGCTAATCCTTGTTTTAAGACATGTAGTGATCCTGAAGGAATAGCATGTAAATTTCTTCCTCTGTAAGTAAAATGAATCTCATACTGCTTCTCTATTGTTTTTTGTGATAAACATACCATACACTTTCTAAAAATCACTGCTGCTGCAATATCCATTCAGTTTTACTATCCAGATTTCAATATCATCCCTATGAGAAACTCTCACAAGTCATATGAAAACATTTGTACCAAGCCTCTCACTTCCCACAGTTTGTACTCCCACTTAGATGTGCCTTCCAACACAAGAGTAAAGGGTTTGTGTTTACCCCAGAGGATTAGCTTTTGGTAGTGGTTAAGTAGAAAGCTGTTAAATTAAATGAAGACTGTTTCCTTCTTTGTATTTATAGTTGCATCCTAAGCCAGCACACTATGCTAAAACAACTACATCTTTCTGGTGTTTATATGACAGAGATCAAAAATTGTAGGAATAGTAAGGGAGGAATACGCCCTCTCCTGTAAGAAGAGGGAACTTTTATACTGGGAGATGCTCACTGGCATGAAGGGAGGGATTTCAGAGGGGTGATGGTAGCTTGGGATTTAGTAAACATATTTCCTATCACAGTGGTCCTCCCCTGGCCTCTGGAAACCACAGCAAACTAAAAGGAAAAATGCCTAAAAGCTCAAGGCACTATGTGGTGGCAAAGAAAGAATATTTTCGATTTCAGACTCCCTAGGCATATACAATTTATGATTAGTAATGCTACTAATATGACTAATTTTCTCTGTTGGTATTCTTAGCTTTTTCCTTATGGGAACACTGGTTGTTAATGTAATGATTTTCTTATTGAAAAGTCCCCCAGAATGAAAAAGACATTGGAATATAGTGATTTGTCTGCATTCTCTTATGTTGAAAGGACATAAGAGAAAGGCTTTATGGAGTCAATATAAATATTTTAATATCTCAAATGAACATATCTGGATAAAACAAAAGTCTTGTAGAAAAATTCATCATTCTGTGAAAAACCTTTCTGTTTAGGGATCTAAACTTCCACAAGGTTGTGGAAGAAAAATGGTCCAAAGCTATCATATTTATCAGCCTATGCAAATAATTATTAACAGTTTAGAAATAGAATTATGCTGCTCAATAACTTTGTGACCTTGAAATGCCTCAAAACTCTATGTTCATAATTTCATTGGAAAGTTCTCAGAACTCTGATAAGACATTCTAGTAGTTTGTTTAGTCAAAGTAAAATAATTTAAAATTGACTTATACTTCTACTGTGGCTCTAGAATTGACTATACAATATTTTAAAGGGTTGAAGGATGCATGCCATACTGTCCCAAAAACATGATCCTTGATGAGGTCACACTTAGATGTGTTTATCCAGAAGACTGTGAGTATACTTTATTATGTTGATCTACTGGTATAAATTACTCCAAGATCCTAGGAGAGGATTAATCACATGTAATTTTTTAAAAGTTAAATGTTTTCTCGGAACATATTTCTGTTGAAGATTATTTCTCTTGGACATAGACTCCATTCCCAGTCATCCAAACTACAGCTTCTGCATTCAAAAAGATATATTTTACATTGAATTATCATATTTCTCAAATAGTGGGTTATATATAACCTTTTGTGATTATGTTATACTCAGAGCAACTATATTTGACTATATAATGCTAGTATTATTATAGAAAGAGATTCCAAATGAAAGAAATACAGCCGTAGCAAAGAGTTCAGTCTTTTTTCAGGATCACACACCACTAACAAATTCAGCTCACCTATTTTATAATTTCTGATGTGTAAAGATATCCCTTTTTTTCCTTATTCTGTGAGATAAAGTATTATTTTAACATTAAAATTTAGTTTTAATACTGTATCTTATTGTACAAATTTTGAATTAAATATGTTATGCTTGATATTTGCTGGTACAAAGTTGTCTTGTATAATGTCTTCTAAGGATGTAATGTACTTTTTTCAAATATTTTACTATTTTGGATTTGCTAAATTTTCTATGGAATTGCCTTGTTGCTTCAAAATTGCTCTGCAAAATAAAAATTTTCACCAGTAATAAAAAATTAACTACTTTTGCAGAGAAAATTAGAAAACATGTTGAGTCAGCTGAGTCCCTCAAAGACACCGGACAACCTGGAACCATTGGCAAGATCTGATATGCTAGTATTTAAATAGGATTTGAGTAGAGATAGATTTGCTATTTTTCTTTACTAATAATCCATAAAAGACAGTTAAACACACATTTTTCCTTTCAGGCATACCTGTGACACCTACAGAATCAGACATTGGACTGAAGCCTTCTGTGTTAATCTCTCACATGGGTCCTACCACAGAGAGATTTCCTGAGACACTTCCTGTATTTGTTACTTCAAGGAATAAATCAACTCTCGTTGGTGTGACAGACAAAATAACCATAAATGCAAACACAGCTTCAAGGGGAATGAATATGTCGGCACAGTCCATTACAGACTTTTATTCATTGGAAGCTTCTAATGCAGCCACCTATTCAACATTTTCATTACCAAGTACAGTGGAGCCTTCTGATGTACTTCACAGCACAGCCAGCCCTACTGTCCTTTCCAAACCCATCCCTTCAACAGATCTTCCAGTTCTTTTTCAAGCTTCAGCAGTCACATCATGTACTGCCTGCTCTAATGCATCTATAACTTTACCCATTACAATAACAACTCCAACAACCCTGCTTGGTGCAATTCCTACTCCAACATATTCTGCATTATTAACACCCACTTCCCTAGTAGTAGTTCCATTTTCACTCGAAACATCAACCACACAGCTAGGAACAGATCGACTTTCCTCAGCACTAACAACTTTAGCCTCCAAGATATCTTTGGCCACTTCTGAGCTGCCTGCAGGGATTGGGAAGAGTAGGAGTCCTTCAGTAAGTCATTCTAAGGGAGCAGAAATACACTCTGAAGTGTCTTTGTCTGCCTTGAGGGCTGACAGAGAAACTTTCACAAGACCTGCATTTCTTCTAGGTCCACATTGACACTAGGAACATTTACTTCTCCTGTATCCACTTTGTCTGCTAGAACTAGGTCTGGAATTAGTCAAACTGCAGTTTGCCCAACACGTGGTTCTGCACTGACTTCAACTGCTCCTCAAATTCCTATGACTACTAGATTTTCTGGCTCTGAGACAAGTGTTCCTCAATTAATCACAGTTTCATATTTCAGAACAGCAAAGCCCCTGTCTAAAACTTCTCTGATATCATTAAATGTTAGCTCTTCCACCAGTTTTTCTCCAAAGCTACTTTTATCTTCAGTGCAAACTTCAATGACTGTCTCCAAGCAGACATATCCATTAAAAAAGGGTAGTATTTCTGCTGCTCTGCCAATAATGACTGTATCTTCACCTCAAGTTGTTTCTCAAATCCTTAAAAACACTTCTTCAAGTCCTGCAGCATGCACAGTATCTACCCCAGTGCATTCTCTGTTTACTTCTCTCAAGTCCAAAGCTATGGCAGGTACCACTGTTGCCTCCAGTTTTTCTACAGTACCTTCTAGTGCCTCCACTCCTCTAATCAGTTCAACAATTTTTGATAGGTCTGTAGTAAGTAAAGCCTCAACAGAAAATAAGCAAATAATGCACACTGATTTGTTTTCATTATCATTCATTTCTAAAAAGCCAAAGATATCTGTTACGTCTACAGCCTTCCCTCTCAGGACATTGGTATTACCTCTAAATTCTACATCAATAACTGCTTCAGAATTTACAGAGTACCCAAAAAGTTCAGATACAGAATTGAAAACTGACCTTGTGGCTCAAAGTTCAGGTACTTCCATTTCCAAAAATCCTTCTTTTACAAGGTCATTATCTTTATTTACAACCTTGTTATCAACATCAGAACCATCTTATGTGACATCTCAGACTACAAGTTCTTAATTGATTCCCATAGTCAGTAGCACATCATCACTAACACAAAATATAAGTGCTACCCAAGCATCAGTTTCATCTCTAGATACACAAGGAACTTCAAAAATTCCAATTATAGACCTTGCAACTTCTGTGGATTTTTCTAAATTCACTTTAAAAATAAGTATCTCTACCAACTTTTCAGGAGCACTAAAAACATCCATTGTAATGCCCTTTTTACTAATGCCTAACACCTCTGAAATCAGTTTAGAAAGCCAGGCCTCTATGCCTTCACCTCCTCCTAAGACTACTCATATCTCTAATGTTTCTCTAGGAAAACAGAGTTCTTCGGTAAGTTCTTCAGAAGAAGATGGAACAATATCAGCCATACCAGCTGGAATCATCACTCAATCCACTACGCCAATGATCAGGAACACAACAGTGAATGCTACATCCTTAAAAACACCTTATATTTTTGCAAAAATGCTACCTAGTTCTTCAGCCAGTTTATTAGTTACTTCAGGTACCACCACCCTAGCCTCCAGGATTACTACAAAAACTGCTGATTCTTTTGTTGTCAATTTGGATTTTTATATGACTTCAGCTCCAGTTCCTACCACCATAGAAACACACAAATCTTTATTTACAACTGCAGTAACTCAAGCTTCACAGAGCACTAGAGAAATTCCAAAGATTAGTATAACGAAAACAACTGGTATTATGAATCCATTGTCACAGATGAAGAGTACCTCATACATAGCATCAGAAGTTAAATACACATCTTCATTTGAAAAAACTGTGGATATTTCAGAAGATGGTCAGACATCACATGAGCAAAAAAATACTACCAAGATAAAGACAACGACAACTGACAAATCTTCCCCACCTTATTTGCCAGTAACTGCACTTCAGAGTCTGCTTTTTTCAAGAAATACAACCTCAGTCAAAAATATCTCTATTTCTGGAGTCCTGGATGTAATGACATCAGATAAGTCCAAAATCCCAACACAGAAACCCATTACACCTTATTTTAGTGTAACAGAGGCCACAGAGCTGCAAACCAGAGCTATGATAGATTTATCTCTTTCTAGTGGTGGAATGGCTCTACCTTCCTCATCAGAAACGATGGCTGTAGCTGACAAGGCTTACTTTGGCACCATGATGCATACACTGATATCTACATCTTCTGAGTGTGTGGTATGATCAGTCTTACTTTCCCCTCTATGTTATCATGTATATTACTTTTCAGTCCATTCTGTTGTTCTACATACGTAATAAGAGAGATTTAAAATAGTTCATATTTTCTATTTAATTTACTTGTTTTAAAATTCTCAGTTATTCTTAGAGAATAGTTTTGTTACTGCCCTTACTGTGCCCTGGCATATTCTGCAACTTGAATGTACTTCTGTGAAAAAAACCATTTAAAGATATGTGAGTTTTCTAGATAGCTAAATATATTTCTGAGGTACTGAAAAAGCCATAATCCTTGGAATTTTGATGTTTCTGAGTAATCTTACCCTGTCTTTCCTTCTTCTGCTTGTTTCTTTGTCATAGGGTTTAAAATGATGGGAATGCACAATTTTGTGTTTCTTAAAATGCTTCATATTATAACTGATTATAACATGTACCCTCAGTCTATAATGCTTTACATAGGGTGTTCCACCAAAGCTGGATGGAACAGGAATGGTGTGGGTGAATGGACATCCATCATTGTCACTGGTTACAACCACACAAATGCACACAATCATTCCAAAATAACTGATGAGGGGCAGGTAGACGTGCTGATTCTCCCTCAGAGCTGGGGGATGGACAAGTCATGGCTTGCATTTCTTAAGGTCACTGAAGTTAAAGTTGACTCTGGTTGTTTTTTTCCTTATACGACAGCCAAGATACCTTGAACCTGTTGACAAATGTAGCCAGTATGTATGTGTTAATACGGCTTGGATGTTATACAATCTTTCAAGGAACTGCCCTAAGGATGTGCAGAAGCCAGATTGTGGTTTTCGAGGAATGCCTGTTCAAATTAACACTGACAGCTGTTGTCCAGAATGGGAATGTCCCTGTAAGTCTCTCTTTTATCTTTAAATAAAATATGGAGCCTTGATCTGTAAATGTCAAGTAATAAATTAAAAGGTTATTACGATGGGAATATGAGGTTAAATACTGGAATGAATTAAAAAGAGCTATTCATCAGCAAAACAGAATTAAATATACTGAACATTTTGGTACCTTTGAATTGACATCCTGGAGAATGAAAATATTTTTCTTTTTTAATAAAAACATTGAAATGGCATCTCCAGTATGAACACCAATATTTTTCAGCTGAGACTTTTCAGAATTTTCATTAGTAGAAATGTTAAGATTTCAACATTTTATGAAGAAAAATAAATTAAATACTAGCTTTTTCTGAAAGACAGACCCCTCCCCCCCCCATTTCATTTATCTCTAAATGCCATTTTTATTCATGCTTAGACACTGCAGAAACTGGCAGATGAGCCTGCCAGGGGAACAAAAAGGCTAAAGAGAAGTCATATTTAAAACCTTGCAGCATAAATGAAACCAATATTGCACTTTTTATTTTTTCAGTATAAGACAAATAGGTCCCTTGTCAGTATCTCAAAATAAAAAAAAGCATATATTTTATCTCACATCATGCAGATTCATTGACCTTGCCTGTAAAACACTGACTTAAGTAAAAATTTTCACCAATGTAAACATTTTTCCCTACCTTGGGCACACAGAAGCAGGTTAAGGTATTTCCAGAGTAAAGTAAACACTTAATTAGGCTTATGGCTCAGTATGTTGTCTGCAGAACAAGGTCATCTATCTATCTATCTATCTATCTATCTATCTATCTATCTATCTATCTATGAATGTATGTGCAAAAGCAAATAATGCTAGAACTGAACGTTTTTAGAAATAGAAATAGCCTGTATTCAGTTTTGTGGTAACCTCATTAAATGACAGTTCTTTTTTAGGTCAGTGTTCTGTACTGTCTGAACTAAGTGTTATTACATTTGATGGAAACAACATAGCCCTCTGTAATATGGCTTCCTATGTTTTAGTCAAGTTACCAGGAGAAATTATTGTTGCTCACATTGAAAAATGTCCTGCTAATCAGGTAAGGTTCTTGCATTTCTGCAATAATTATAATTGTTCCTTGAAATGTTGTGTTATAGGTTTGAAATTATGCAAAAATACGTCAATTAAAAGCCACACTCAAGGAAAAATACCAAGTTATTTAATTTTCAAGAAGCATGCTTAAAAATGCTGTCTAGATAAAAGAATTTTATCTTGAGTTAAATAGTAATTGTTGTGTTATAAGGAAATGGAAATGTAGGTTCCTTTTAAATTATCAGAGGTGGCATAACTTCTCAATATGCATGTCTCGTCCCAGGAGGCAACAGTCTTGCATTGTTTTAGATATTTTCTATTAAATTGCTCTCATTTCCTAGTAGCAGTCTAAAGGTGGGAATGCAGAACACATGTGCAGATGAGCTTTAGAAGACTGTAGTTTTAGTTCTAGCTTTAGTTCTTGAAGAAATATAATTTGAAAGGACCTTTCAGCATATGCACTACATTTGCTGGAAAGAATGTATTTTTTATTATTTATAATAAGATATATTTGTTTTATTATTTAGCTGATTGTAGAAGAACATTAAAGACAAAGAAAATGGTAACTAATTTTTGCTAAACAAAAATGCTGCCGATTATTATTGAACTTCTAATTTATGTTTAATGTTTTCCAGAGTGCAAATTCAATAAGAAAACTAGTAAGTACTTGCTTATTTTGCTGATTTTAAAATACATTAATAAAAAAAAAAATTAAGTAATATAGAAAATTACAATAGCACTGGCACAGAATTAGAAAAATAATAATAACTAAATTTCCTTGTCACTTTTCTTTCAAGGTGTCACCTGCAAACACTTCAGGGCTCTGTTTTAAGAAATTGAATGTCACAACACACACTTGTCAAATACTTATCAATCGTTTAGCAAGAAAAGTAAGTATATATCAACAGCATGTGAATTCTTAAAAAATAGCTGGAGAGCTGTTCTGTTGTAGAATGTGATAAATCACATTTAAAATAAAACACTACAGGATTAGCATTACTTTTGCAGATTAGGTTCCCAATAATTCGTGGTATACTAGAGGCAAAACAATTTACATTTCTGGTACCATGCTTCATTTAAATGTCATTTTTCCATGTCACTTTAAAGTTCTTTTGAGATTTCAATGAAGCTGCAAAAGCAGTTATGCCTGAGACTATACTTCCAGAAACCTGAGACCCCTAGAAGTGCTAAATGCTTAAGCTACTTTTCTTGCTAGTCACTAACAAGTCACAACAGATGACTTTCAATAATTAGAATGAGGTTTTGTTTCATCATAAGATATGTGATAAATAAGATTATTCTTTCCCTAATTACAAATTTTTTTTTCCCCATGCCTACTTAATTTGCAGTTTTTGGGACTGATGTGGGTGGGAAGCACTCTAATTTAAGCACTGTGACTGTTATATGTGACAGAGGCTGTTAAAATAGTATTTTTTTTTTAATAGAAAGACACATAAAATACATCATTGCAGTCTGGCTTTATCTCTAAAATGTGTTTGGTTTCTTTTAGGTAGTGGTGGATTCTGTAATTCAACCATTGCCATTTTCAAGAGAAGGACTGAGTATTCAGGACACTGGTGCAATGTATGTGGTTAATACCCCAGCTGGTTTTAGCATCAAGTGGGCTCATGTTACAGGCATCATAGATATACAGTATGGATTACACTCCAACGCAACCAGGAAGACAGAAGGACTTTGTGGTGAGGCCATGGGGGCAATTTTTTTCTTATTCAATAACTTCCCAATTGAAATTTGCAACTCCCTTTTGTGTCTGTGACCAGCTCTCCCTACAGCTCTTGTTGTGACCCTCATTAACTCTGCTGACAATCCTATGTGAGAGCCTGTGAAATACTATTAGTTAATTAATAATAAATTAATCATTCTGTTTGAAAGCACTGTGTGCTAATAAAGTACTTTCCAGAACAAGTAGTGATCAGCACATTGTATCTAAATAACTTCAAAAAAAGGTACTTGTTTCTTTTACTTATTTCTGCCTGTTTTAAGAGTTTTGCTGAAGCCAAGTAAAGAAAAATAAAATTTTTACTGAAGAAGTGGCTGCTAAAGAAGTTCAGGTAGTGATAGTATATTTCAGTGATTATGGAGACAAGAATAACTGTCTGATGTTAGCAGTGGCAGCTTATTGCTATGAAAATACTGACAGAACTTGTATCTTGGGAAGGGTCCAAGTCTTGTGAGGACAGTGAATTAAGAATCTGATTTTAGACCACTTGAGGCTGGGTCTAAGATCCAAAACTGTGCTGAGGTGTCTCAGTCTTGAATTACAGTGATAGTAAATGTAGCATGTTTCAAGCTTCCCTGAAGCATTTTTATAACTTTGCTGGTATAAATGATATGGAAAAGTGTAAGCAGGTGATTAAAATTAATTTTATAATAAATTTTCATTTTCTAGTAGTTTGTAATTTTATATAATCTACTTCATATTGAAGAGGAAAATTAACTTCTTATAGTCTTTTAAACTGCTTTTTGTTTTAAAAGCAAGCAAAGCAATTCAGATATGCTTTAAGTGTAAACATAAACAAACCAAGTCTTTAAAATCAATTGCTGTCTTCTGCTGGAACCAAAGGAAAGTTCTCCTAAATCTACTGAGAGAAGGTGAAGGCTGGCCCTGCACCTTTTCCCAGTATCATGCCATCTTCTCTATGTATACTGAACAAATGGGACAAGATGAGACCAAATGTAGAAAGAATTACATAATAGTTCCTCTTTGTGTCATGAGAAGATAAAAAGAGGAAGACTATGCAGACAAATCCAAATTTATCTTAAAATGTTGCACTACCTGATATTTTGCAGTAAAGTCGGAAGATTTCTTTAGTGCTTCTTTCCTGTCCTCTGCTGTTTGTTCCTGTCTGGGATTCTGCAGTCCTCTTCCTCTCATACCAGAAAAAGTTGTGGGATTATGTGGAAAATTTGCTTTATTTTTAAAGCTATATTGATTCTCCAGTTCTGTAGAGTGGCCTTACAAATTCTAATGCCAGCAGTTTGTGATCTGCAGCAAGAAGCAGAAGAGCTAAGAATACTGGAAAGTGGTGTTACTGTAAAGCACTTCTTATTTAAATTCCATCTTCTGTATTTCTCCATGCTGTCTGAAGGAATAATAGCCTGCCACACCAAGCTAGTCCAGTTCTAACAAAGGACCCTGGAGAGCATCAGACCGCAGGGCTGAAAACACAAGGGCAAGGGCTTAGGGTGTGTTTAACTGTGCAGAAGGAAAGTGAAAACAAGAGAGGAACTTTGTCTGATCAATTCCTGAGATGTAAAACTAGTATGAAGATTAACGTTTTGGCATTACTCACTTGTTATGTGCTTAAAGAGATAATGTATTTTAATTTATGTATCAATAGAATAATGAGTTCAGGTAGACAATGAATGCCAGGGGTCTGGGTAGGTAGTTTTTTACAGTGGTTTTGTATTAATAACTTGAGTAAGAACAACATTTTCTCTAAATAGAGCAATTTGTTCATCAAAAGATTCTGTTAGTAACTTCTTGCACTTAGAATGTTTGATTAAATCTCAATACTTTGTGAAATCATTGATGATGAACAGTTAATCTCAAAACCATCTATCATTGCTCCCAAGGAGCTGACTGCCATTGAGTAGAATGAGATCAGAATCTAGTGCCATGTCAGTGAATTTGATACACTCAACAGCACATTTTGGCAGCAGTTTTTCTCAAAAATTAATTGTGAAAGGTACAATGGGTTCTATTGTATGATCTACTTGTTTTACCAAGCCATTGAGCTGAGAACTAAAATGGCAAGCAGGAAGTTGGAACTACAGTGGACATACAGCTGCTTTAATTTATTTACTCAGGTGACTGAGTTTCACAGGTCACCCTGATGCAGTGTTGATGGTAACTTATCAGGTCGCTTTTCTTTCCCAAATGAAGGAATGTTTGTTCGTGCTTTGAATATGATGCTCTGTCCCCAGGGGTGTGTAACGGAGATCCTAGTGATGACCTGAAAATGCAAAACATGACCATAATTACAAATATGGAGGAAATTGAAATGTTCATTAAGAGCTGGGAAATTGAGAAATCACTTGATGTAACAACCAGGAGGCCAGTAAGAAACTGTACTGAAAATAACTGCACATACTGTATGGAACTGTTAAACAGAAGCATTTTCATCCCTTGTCACAAGAAAGTGAGTATGAGGATCAGAAAATTTGCAGGACCAAATCATATAGCAGTAGTATTATTAAGAAAAGAGTGACTGATACATGCACATTTTTGATGTTTTGCTTATTTTTATGATTTGACAATGGAATAGGTGTCTTTAACACCCCTGCCATGTTGTCCTTTGAAAACACACATCTATATTGATCCCTGTGCTATTATGCTGTTTTCTGAAATTACTTAATGGGTATTTCTCAAAGGGGACACACTGGATCATCATGTCAAGATAAACACATTCCAGAAATGTTTTTTTTTATTACATGCTTGATGTGGATCACTAGAACAGAAAGCCTCTTGCTTCTGCTCCACAGAACACCCATTAATGGAGTTGCAGACTTATTGGACTAAAGAAATTTCCAGTTAAAATATTTTCACATAGTCGATATTATTTTGAAATTTTGTAGCATTTCTTACAGAAATCATTATAATTTGCTTCTACAAATTGTATTTTCTAATGGGGATGTAGCTGTAGCATGCAACTATGGAGGTGGGTAGGCCTCTGTAGGTCACTAGAGGTGGGTAGTGCAGCAGAGCTGCTTTCCAGAACAGCAAATGAGGAAGCCCCAAACCTCTCAGGTCTGACTGACTTTTCTGACTTAATTAAAAATAAAAAGGATTAATTACTCAAGGGGCACTTTATTTCTGAGAGATAGGTTTGTAAAATAGGTCATCAGGTCCTACAGACACAGAAACAGAGTAAGAAGTAATTCATTCACAGCAGGATTGTATGGAAGGTATAGCAGCAATGTTTAGCAGAGATTGTTCACTTTTAGTTGACAGATCTATGCTGAAAAGTTCTTTAAAGTAGTGTGACAATCTCATTAGGAATGCATTCTCTGTCTACTGATCAGCATAAAAAATTCTGGCAGTTAAAGTTTTGCAGAATGAGTGTTCTGACAAAAAAAGATATTTTTAAATTTAGACACTGCTAGTGATTTTTTCCCCTTGTGGCTGTATTACTTCTCTTAATTCCTGATTTATTTTAGTTACAGGAAGTCCTTATGCTTGTTAATTCCCAATTTCAATATGTTCCTAGGTGTCACCACAGGAATTTTGTGAGAAGATGTGGATCAACAGTACTAATTTTTGGAACTATGAGTGTGATGCACTTTCTGCATATGTGGCTTTATGCAACAAGCACAGCATCTGCATTAAATGGAGGACACCTGATTACTGTTGTAAGCAGATAGCCATATTCTGTACCCTTATGTGGCTTTAGTGATGAGGTTTTTTAATGATTAAGTGCTTAGTGATAAGTTAAAATTATATTTCTTTCTATTATTCTTGTAAGTAACATCTCATTTTATCATAGCATTGGTAAACCAGGGTACAAGTTCTTAAGATGAGAATACATCTTTTAGTCATGAATGAATTTTAATCTCCATTGAATTATTTGCTTACCTAAAGTACTGTTTAAAGTATAAATGCATGCTTTCTGTGCTAACTCACTTGTTACTACTACCCATTTAACCAGTGAAATGCTGCTGAAAGTATACAGAAGCACTCGATGTCCTTTTTTATTCCTTGCAGCACTGAGCTGTCCTGAGGGCAAGGAATACCAGCCTTGTGTGCAACCCTGTGAAGCCAAGACATGCTTGAATAAATGGTTCTATGAAGATTCTCCCTGTTCCTATTTAAGGGAAGACTGTGTGTGTAAAAATGGCACCATTCTGCACAGAACAGACTCAGACCTCTGTATACCAGAAGAGAAATGTAGTAAGTACAGTAGGACAGAGTAGGTTTGCACTTATGATAGTCTTAACCACAGCTATATTAACAGTTCATGGCAAGAGATAAGCTTAAGTTCTGTGTCAGTCCTCAGCAAATATGAATCTGGTAAAGGTCCCTTCAACAGAGCCTAACATTACTCAAGATACAGCAGTTTGTGCTTTCAGTTCACTTGGCTTTAAGAGCCAGTGCTGATGTACCTCTGTTGGGGGAAAAGTGATGGCCATTCTTCTGTAGCTTCCAGTTCCCTTGAGAACTTAGGAAGGAATAACATAGGCAAGTTCTGTCTCTTGCCCTCACCCATTTTCACCCATAGAAAAGCATTTGTTCCTCTGGAGGTTTTGCGGTCATCAGGAAAAGGAAAGAATCCTTTCTTGGATTCTTTTACCATGATGTTATGCAGCTATATTATTTCATGCAATAATTTAATGCAAGTCATAGCTGCTTGTAGGAAATGGGAGCTGTCTGCTTGTTGAAGGGATAGAATGAGGGTTTTTTTCTCTTCCAGCATGTACAGATAATAAAGGACAACCCCGCTCTGCTGGGGAGATCTGGAATGGGTCCATGAGAGGGTGCTGCATGTTTGGCTGTTTAGAAAATGGAAGCATTATTGCTGTAGAACCTGAGTGCAGTGAGGATCCACCACCAGTCTGTGAAAGAGAAGGGGAAGTTCTACTCCATGTCATTGAAGAGAAAGCTTGTTGTCCCAAGAAAGTCTGTGGTATGTACCACACTTTTCTGTAGCAGAAATATAAAATAAGTGCTTTACATGCACAGGCAGCTGACAGACTTCAGATTCAGGGTAACATTTTTCAGAATTACTTTTCAAGTACTTGTGGCTGGTTGGGCCAGAAATTGAGGCTTCTATTCTTTATAAGAATTATTCACTGAAATTTTTTTTTTCTTAGAAGGCCACCAGTTAAACAAAACTTCTATTTAAAATTATTTTTTAAGCTCTTGCATGGAATTTAATAATAAATTGATTTATGCTCAATAACAGAAGTACCTTGGTATTTGGGAACTGTCAGAGATTGCTTGCTTTTCTTTCTGGTGTATTTTGGTGTGATGAGCAGTATCCTCTGATCTACTGCTGTTTCACAGAGGCTGTTTTTTTGGGAGCTGATCACTGAATACTAATACTCTGCCTAGCCATGGTTGTTAAGAAAAAGAATAAGCTTATTGCTCCTAAAACATTAAGCAAAATATACTAATTTCTTCATAATGTATTCAAGGAAGATTAGAACATATGGTCCAGCTGATGTGGTGCTTTTGCTTATTAGATTCTTGTAACCAATGCTGTATTGTCAATTTGCTCAAGAAATATCAGTGGGACATTATGCTGGCTCCATGCATAGGGAGCAGAGCAAGTAAATACCAGTTTGAAGAGGGATGTCACTGCTTGCTTGGGTTGAGCTCAAAAGTCTACATGATGGTCTAGAGTGAACTTTAAGCTGACTTGGGCTGCTCTTCTTTTGTGGATCTCTGTGTTAGATGGTATAAATAGCTTGAACTATAGGACTTGCACTAGTATCTGTTTAAAGACATCAAAATTGTTTTTTATCCCACAGAATGTAACATGTCGTTGTGTGGTGCCATTATTCCAGCATGCAAACCCAATGAAAAATTAGTGGTAGGCTACCACCCCCTGTCCTGCTGCCCACAGTACCGATGTGGTAAGGGAAATACAAAACCACAGTTAGTGGAAAGTTTCCATACTTGTATTATAGGTTGGAAGAGAATTTGCATTACAAGTTGTCTTGATTGTTAACAGAGTGAAACTGTAAATAGCACCAAGCAATGATGTATGTTTTTAAAACATTCTCTAGTATTTTTTTGTCTTTGTGTTTTGTGTCACTTCTGATTTACAGTCAATTTGGGTTACTTTATTTTACTTAGCATATGAAGAATATATTTTCTTTTTCTTTTTTATATTTCAATGACTGTTTCAATGACTCCTTTTAAAACAGTGTTTGTTCCACATCCTACAGAATGTGATCCTTCAGTTTGTTTTAATGCCTCCCAGCCTGACTGCAGAGAAGATCAGTTTATTGTTGAAGCAAAACAGGAAGATCCCTGTTGTTTCTCTCGTCTCTGTGGTAAGACATCTCTAATATTTTTATGGAGAGCTAAGGAATAGTCAAGTATTTACAAAACCAGTCTATAATGCTAGAATAAATAACTCAAGGCAGGAATTCTTGGAGTGAGACTTCACACAGATCTGGTGGACTGGAGCATTATTATCCTTGGGTTTGGGGATCTTTTTTTTTCCAACATAATTTTGAACATTATATTTGATTTAATATCCATAAAATCCTTAAAAGTTCTATTATCTGAGTAGCAAATGCAGTATTACTTTTTATATAGTTGATTAGATGGAATTCAAGTGTGCTAACTTTTTACTATTTTAACCTTTGTACATGCCTGGTTTTTTTTTTCAATTTAGTTTGTGAATCCTGTGTTGAACCTGTTCCCTTGTGTAGTGAAGGGGAAATTCTCACTGTAGACCTAAATACCATACACTACTGTTGTCCTCATTACTACTGTGGTGAGTGTAACTGCTGTGAATTTGATATGTCACCAAATTCAGTAAAAATGACAGTGTGTGGCTGTGCAGGGTTTTTTTAAAGCTTGGCAATTAGGGTGGGCTTTAGGTATAGACTAAGAGTTTGAAACGAGGGTGTAGAGGAACGAAATTTTACACAGATTCAAAGTTCTTGGTATGCCCAGTGGTGGTCTAACAAACCTAGTCAGTGGAGTCTGGAGAGGTTATTCAGTTCACCAGACAGAAATATGGTTATCTTCACAGTGATTTAAATACCAGTATATTAATGTGGCACTGAATCCCATCTTTGGAGTAGAAACATACAATTGTTCATATATTAAAACACATTTAATATACGAAAATGTGTTTTCCATTTCCAGCTTCCACGCTGGTTTTCCTCTGTTGTACTATTCACTAATGTTTCGGCAGTTGCTTTGCACTTTTAGCTCCTAGGGGAAGGAGTAGGCCAAGGATTTCAACTACTGCTGGGTTAACTACTCTTCAAACAATGAGCAGGCAGAAGAAAAATATTTGTAGTGTAACTTAGTCCTTTTCATGGTCTCATAAAACACATAAATTGTGCTATACATTTTTAAGTAACATCTACAAGTACAAATGCTTAATTTAGATTAACTTTCATCCTATTGCAGTCTTTCAGGATAATTTCACACAATTAAATTTACTTCCACTAAATTTGGAGTTTAGTAATTTTTTCTTCAGTTGTTTCTGTATTTTGGTCCTTTCCTTTTCCTAGCAGTTTTACCCAGGTGAAATTTTCTGCAAAAGCCTTTGGCATTTTTTTTTCCCCACTTCTGGCAGGGAGAAAGTTGGATCTTAGTGTGTGATCTTCTTTCACAGTCCCAGTAAGCTGCTTCTGATAAGGGAGGCAGTATTTTCTTATTAGCATCATACCTGGATGGCAGTTGCTCCCTCCAGCTACGTTACAGAAGTGCACTTTACAGTACATTTCAAGTTAATGTATCCCAAAGATTATGGTTTTAGTTGTCTTTGGTACTGGTTATTATCTTGAGTAACTCTAAAGTAGGAAGAATATTAAATGATTCCTGTTTGAAGTTCTCTGAAAATTTAAACATGTTCTAAGACAACTAAAATCACTTTTGAAAATTTCTGTTTAGTTTTTCATTCCAAGTGGAGTTCAGATGATTAAGAAATGCAATATATTTATATAAAATAATTTTATTTTAAAAATAGTTTATCAAAAGTAATGTAAGCTGGGAAACATGAAGGAATGTTGAATAAATTCTCATATGTCTTCTCCCCTCATTTAGTTTGTGATGAAAATCTTTGTTCTGAGCCTCCTATGATTTGCACAGATGACATGATACCTGTGAAGGAAAAAATACTTGGGCAATGTTGTCCAGAATGGCACTGTGGTAATTATTGCTTTATTCCTTAGTCACAACTGTTAACCAAAACTAACAGTTTAATTGATTAACACAGATTTCTTTATCTCCTCAGAATGTAGTTGTGAAAATGCTACCATGCTGACCTGTAAATTGGTAAGTGGTGTCTTTTAAACACTGTTAGTAATGGTGTTGAGCTGTCTTACTCCTGTCTTTTACACTCCTTGTTTCAGTTAGTGGCAAAGAGTGAATAGGGACAGGGTGGGATTTCCCTCCAGTCCCAGCTCAAGCATGTAATTCCAAGTGTCTGCATAATGTTCTCAAACATTTCTTGGAGAAATTTCAATTTGTGTGTTGTAAGGTGGAAAAAGAAAAAACAAAAAAACTGTAATTTTATCCTGTTCAGTGTTGACATGAAAAAATATGCAAGTAAGGCTTTCCACATAAATAATTCACATTTAAAATAATTAATGAGGTATGAGCTATATGATTATATGTATCATCTGAAGATATGTGTCATTTTTGTATTCATTTATGCTTTTGATTAAAATGATTTAACATTTTTGAATTTTGATGATATGAGAAGTCATTAATATTTTGCTCCTCACGTAGTTTTTCATAATAGGGACTGTGATCTGGAAAATAATTATGAGTGAATGTTCAAACTCCCATTAATACCATAGTGACCATATTTTCCATACTGAATGCCTGAAGTTTTTTCCTCATGTGAAGACAGCATAACATAAATTCTACTAAGGAATTTTAGATTTAAATAGCTTTCACCTATCTTTCGGAAGAAAATCCTTAGGAAGCAATCTTTTGCTAATATATTTATTATAGAAATAACTTTGCATCTCAGGAAAAAAATGCTGTTTATTGACTGTTATTCTATGCATCTCTACAGAAAATGAAGTGCTGTTTTCTGTTTTAAGAGATAAATACACTGAATAACTCTGAATATGCTACTGTTTCTTGAGTACATTGCAATTTTCCTCTTTTATGAAACCAGGGGTGGAAGTGATGAAAGAAATATTTTACATTTTAAGGGAAAAATTGTCTGTGTAGCACTACATTTAATTGTTCATGACTTTGCAAACTTTTATCTTTCTGTACTCAGGGAGAAGTTAAAAAAATAGATAGCAGTGTTTCCAGTGCTTGTGGATGCACTCACTACATTTGTGGTAACTTTTTATATTCCTCATTGTTGTGTTTTATTTTTTAGCTAAAAAGGTGTGCAAAGAAAGTAGAACTAAGGTCATTGCCACCTCCTCAAATGTAAACACTCTTTTATCTTAATTTGATGTGAGTCTATCTAGTTATGCAATGATGCTCTCTTTTCTGAATATGGTGCTTTACCTGCTATCCCGTCCATTTTGTGTCTGTTTTGGCAGAGTGTGGGAGTGTTGTAGAACTGCCCATGCTTTCAGAGTCAGGTACAGTCTCTCTGGTGAGAGACAAGTAGAAACAGGCTGTGAACGGTAGCTGAGTGTGAGCAGGGCAGCTGCTCCTAGTCTGCTTCCAACACTAATGAGACAACATCTTGCACATAGCAACAGACCTGTTCAGCCAGCACAAGAGGAGGTAGCCACCCTCGAGATCAGAGCTCTGCTCCCTTCCCTCACTCAGCTACCCATGCAGAGTAGATTTCAGCTGCACTGTGCATGGGGGTGCAGAGGAAAGCTGCAGTCCTGGCAGCAGCCCAGGCTGAACTGCCTCCAAAAGCCAAGCACATAGTTATGGTACAGCTCGAACAGATTACTGGACCACAGGTACTTGCAGACAGAGTAGATTAATTGACAAAAATGCTACATTTTGTGATGTGCAGAGTAGCTGAATGTTAAATATTAGAACACTTTTAAAAGAAGAATAGCAGACTTTTTTTACTTCCATAGTAGGAACACTATCAATTTTAGGCAGTTTTGCATTTTGCAGCATTTTCTAAAACTGAATTATCATTCCTCCCACTCTTGTTTGGTAACTAAAACCACAAACCAATCAAATCTAAAAAACAGAATACTTTTTCAGTGAATAGGAATTTGCCCTACTTCTGTCTTACCAGTGGTTCTGTTCATTTGTTTCATGATTCTTTTTTCGTCTCTGGTAGCATCTATTTCTTTTGGTTTTAGAGAAGGATGATGTGTGCATCTTCCAAGAGGTCACAGTACTGAATCCTGGACAGTCAGTGATTCAGTACTTGGATGGAGACCTTTGTTACACTGTACAGTGTTTACAAGAAAAAGATCAGAACACAGGCTACAATGCCATGCATTTCACAATGATGAACTGCTCCCAGCAATGTGAAGCAGTGAGTATTCTTAAAATATAGGAATGATGCAATTTGTGAACACAACTACACAATGAGGATAAAAGTTTTAGTGAAGAATTTTGCTAGTCCTGTTTACTCATCAAGAACTTGAGAATTTAGCAGTGATGATGTGTATCTTGTGTCTACACAATTATTTTGAGAGGAAGTTTCTAGCAACCTATGTAAACAAATCTAACTGTCTGTCCATCCATCCATCCATCCATCCATCCATCCATCCATCCATCCATTGTTTTCCTTGGTGTTTTTAGTTTCAGAAACCAAAGAATTTCCATATAATGTGTGTTTGAAAAGTACTAGTTTGTCTATTTCCTTTCCTTTCTTTCCAGCATCAAGTATATATTCCTTCCTTCAGTCACCAGACTTGTTGTGGTACATGTCAAAACGTGTCCTGCTCTTTTCATACAGAGAATGGAACAATGATTTTGTATGAGGTGGGTGTCTCTGAACAGAGATAAGAAGTAATGAAACAAAGGAGTCTGACAGGCATTTCTTAGTTAACTCATGCTGTCATTCTTGCTTCATGCCTCCTTATTGCTGGTTACATGCTTAGAGACTGTTTATGATGTATGATTGGAAATGAGTGTGTTTTTATAAAGACCTGCCATTTCACACATGTAAATGGCTTATAGCTTGTAATATTTCCTGCAAAGATCTGCAAATACCATCATTTATTTAAGGCTGGATATGCTCTAACAACAGAGCATGGTTCAAATTGTAACTCTACAGTATGTACTATGATTTAGATGTGTTGAGATCTTCTAAGCCTGCATCAGGACATGTATGTCTCCTTCTTCTGAGGGCCACTCTTCTCTTCTTGCTGGTTACTACAGGAAGGTAAAGTGCAAATTGAGGTTCTGGGGTTCAGGCTCTTCATGGTGTGTTCCAGCATCCACATGCACAGAAATTTAGATGTGGCCATGACTTGGTTCACACTTCCAATTCATTTCAGAGCAAAAGAAATTACTGAAGTGGCACAAAGTCCTTTCATGCTGCAGTAGGGTGCCCATGCTCAGCAGCATGCTCAGCATGGAAAGTAGAGCCATGGCTCCAGGGAGGAGTAGCCTCTGGTAGTTAGAGGATGGTCTTTCTTTCTTGCCACCTACAGGTGGTCAGCAGCAGAGTTTCCACTCCAGTAGGTGTTACAGCATGTGTGCACTACTTTTATAGACATTTCAGGTTGGAGATAAAGCTGAAATGTTTTGGCTTTCCTAACAAAGGCTTTGTTTTATATATTCAGGAAGGAAGCACCTGGACCTCCAACTGTACCAACTACAAATGTGTAAAGACCGCTGCAGGGGCTATTGTACTGGGGTCAAGTGTTGTCTGCCCCCCATTTAATGACACTGAGTGTACAAAGGTTTGTACTTTGAGTAAGGTAAGTGACAATAATTGCTCTGGAATTTGGTTTACACTCCACAATGCAGGCAAACTTCATGCACTTTCTTTAAATTAAAAAAAGTGGTAAGTAAAAACATGTAAACGAGCAATTTGCAGTCAGTTCCTATACTCCTGTTTTCTTTCAAACTAACAAAGTATCTGTGAGGAGTGTAAAAGTTTGGCTTGGGTATTGTTGATGACTGCTTTTAGAATATTGTGGCATTGGAATCATGTTTGACATACCACCATAAAAAGTGCTATCACTATGTCTTACCTTATTTTGGAATAATAATTTGCCAAGTTCATAGAACACACACAATAAATGAATCAGATCAATAAATCCAAAAATGATCCATATAAATGTCAGCTATATTAAAAAGCCTTTAAGTTGTGCAATGATTAGGGAGATGACCGAGTATATATATAAATTTTATTAGCTCTTAAACTAAAATTTGTGTAACCTAACAAAAAAATATCCAGGGTATCTACCTACATCGTATATTTCAAAGTATAAAGGTGGCATATCCATATAAACTGCTTTGAAGAAAATGTATTCTTAACAAAGATTGCATATTGTTTACAGTTTAATTTCTAATTTAATAATTCTCTAAATTTATAATACTTATAACATTTTACACTTGCAGTATATTATATATTTAATATGAGCTACAAATCATAGTAAATATGTATGTAGAAAGGGTAAGTACCACTGCTGCCTTGACTACAGGTTATGCATTTAGTACTAGTCCTACTTATCCCTTCCAGTTGTTTAAAAAAGTTCCTATTTCTTCCAGTCCAGAAGAAGGTATTCTATTTAAAAATAATGCCTGTACTACTTTGAGTTAATGCTTCAGTTTCTTCCTTGGAACCATTCTGACACCATCTATTAGGTTAATATTTTTAAGAATGGAGCCCTAAAATTGACTTTCTGAATCAGTCTGACCTGTTTTTGAGAGATGCAGAGCATAGGCTTGAGCCAGTAGCTGAGAAGAAAACTTTTGTCACAGGCATTTTGGGATAATTCAGGAATATCTCAGTTTAAGTGCTCTTTTAAGAAGTTCTTGAACAACTTATTCAATGTAAGGAGGTAAAAAATATACGCTTGCATAAAAAGATAGAAGCTGAAAAGTAAAGATAGAAGTTGTCTTTTGTTTGTTGTTATCCTAAGATAATACCAGGAATAGACAGCATCTATTTACCTTCTGTAGTCTGCTTGATATGCAGATCTGGGCTACTCACACGAATTTTTGAAACTATCCTGATAAATCTCCATGGTGGGGAAATAGATGGTAATAGATTATATAAAAAACATGCTTATAGAAACTAAGTGAATTCTTCAAAGGAAACTAGATCAGATGCCAGCTGAACACAATTGAACTTGTCATCAGTGATGAGTTCATTTTCAGTTTCAAAGGCTGTAGAGAATTTGTGAAACAAACCCTCAGCTGATACATATCTGTGTAATTCTGTTGATTTCAGTGGTGCTACTTTGTATTAGCTTGACATCTTTAAAATGTGGAATGTGTTGAGATACAATTTCCCTTTGCATGGGGCCCAGACTTTTTTTGCTATATTCTTCTTTTATTTTCCTAGAATGGAGGAATTGTGCAGACGTATAATGATGGCTGCTGCAAGACCTGTAAGTGATGAGAACTGCAATATGTGCTAGTTTAGCTTTGGTTTTGAGGGCTTATTTTTTTAACCTCTGTTGCTGGGACATGAAGAGGGAAAAAGCATGCAGTTCCCCCTACAAATCTCGTAAAAATGTTGTAGTTACCTAACAACTCTTAAAAGATCTTGCTTAATTTGGCTGCTGACTTGGTGATTTTTAACATTATTGTTCTGGAGTATAATCAAATCTCTCCAAGTATAACCCATGGAAGATTAAAACGGTCTCAATTAAAACATTCTCTTAAGTTGGCTCTCAAATAGTGCCTATATGGTCTTCACCTTAAAAGACAAAAATTTTCCTCTTAAAAGTGATTCTTGATTCAATGATATTTTGCAATGCATCTTCAAACTTAGCAGTTAATTCTGTATCCCTAGCATGTAGTTTCTAGGTTCAAAATACTGGAATGTTTTTTCATAAATCCCAAATGAGGAAAAATTAGAGAAATACTGATGATAGCAATGCTTATATAAAAGCAGCCTTTTAATATCTGGTAATGCATTCACTGTTTCTGTGTGTAACTTTAAATTAAGATTAAATGTGACTCAAACTGATATAAAGGTTTCACAATTTATGCAATTTTCAAAATAGATTGAGAACAAACTAGTTTTCTTTGCAGTTTTGAGTAGAATAATTTTTATTATCTACTTTTATAATTATATGTGTGTGTATATATATGTTTATGTTTTTTAAAACTAATTCTGTAGAGCAAGGGCATGTTCAACATTACAGAAAATCTTGACTCTCTGTTTTGGCCTTTTTTGTGTTCTACATTAGAGTAAAAGAAAATTCATCTTTGGAATTTTTGTATACAAACCTTTACATAATATTATTGAATAGCAACTTGCAGACTTATAACCATATATTGCACAGTTATTATGTAAAACAGAAGTGCAATATATTGAATGTAATTTGGAGAAATAAGGGGAAGTAGTGATATTTATAAAATGCATAAAATGCAGAACAAAACAAAGTTTCCAGGCTATGTGAGTCTTAGAAAGGAAACTGCAAATATTGTTGTTCCATTGAAACGAAAACATGGAAAATTAAAGTTATTTTAATGAAACAGAATATGTTTTATTATTGAGAATCACCATAGAGGAGTAGCACACCAGAATTTTACTAAAATCTTACTAATCCATAATCTTTTATCTCATGAGATAAACTGTGTGGAAAAAAATAAATCTGCGAAGATTTATAATTTTGGCCATATTCTGTGGCCTCCGGAAAGGCATTGTTATACTTCAGAAATACTTGCTCAGGTGGCTGCTAAAACTGCCAGATATCATTCATACAATTAGATGCTATTTTATTTTTATTTTGTTTTATTTTTAACTAAAAGCATGTGCCCTGTGGTGAAGCAGTTAAGATAAGAGTACTTATAAGTAGAGCTTGCAACACATTGGGATTTTAATGGGAGCAAATAACTTTTCTGAAAGAGCTTGATTTAATGCATGCAAAGTGAGTGCATATATTTAATTCTTACCTTGCCATAGACAGACTAATTCCAAAAGTTTGGTTTAAAAGTAAGCATTCCAGTTTTGTGTTAACCAGGAGAGCTATAAAGTATAGGCCATCTTTAGTGAGACTTGAAGCAGCTGCAGAGTTCCTAAATTGTAGAAGACTAACAGGAAAGCTCATAATCTTTTGCTAAAAGAAAAAAAGCAGTTGGCAGTGTAAGAATTAATGAAGTATCATTTATACAGAAATGTTTTTATTTCATGAGAATCTTCTATTCCTAATGATTCTGCCAGGTTCTGGATTGGGTCTATTACCCTTTGCCATTAGCCCAGTAGTGCCTACTGATAGTATTAATTGTGAACCAGGTATTATTTTTAATAATGTATTTTCCTTTTTTTTTTTTTTCTTTTAATAATGTAAGCACTGCTTGATATATGTGTCACTGATGCCATCATTACTGGATATTACCATGCAGTTAATGGTTCTGGGCCTGATACTGAGAGATGCTGATCCTCTGCTGGCCTCCCAGATCAGTGGTTTTCTAAAGCCTGGTTAAGATTCACTGCTCAGCACCTGTCAGAATTAGGTTCATCCATTTCTGGTATATGCTGTTGGTTATTCCTGCTGCTCATTGTTGAAATTGGTTTTATCACAAATTACTGTACAGGGTAGTTTTAATAAGAAATGTTACTTTAAAAAATCATAATTCTGAAAACTGTTACCAAGAGGTACTAAATCTGATCCCAGGTCTCTAAATTTAATGATAGAAGTCTTTTTCCCTTAAAATAGACCAATAGTGTGTGTTACTGTCTGGTCTCACCTTTGCAGATATGGATTTATGCTGTATTTCTTCTTTGTCACAAATAATAAGTTTTACAGAGTTACAAAAGTATGGAGGGCAGGGGTGGGGAGGGGGACACAACACATACAATTACAACCCCATAGCAATACACACTTTTTGTACCAGATATTACAGAATGTTAGAGAATTGTTGCAGTACACTCATAATTCTTTGCTTTTTAGGATAGATGAGTCACAAAAACTCCTTCCTCAAATAAGGAGTGAGAAAACAAAGCACATCTGATAGTGAAATGCAGATCTTTACAGTTCAAGGCTAGAGAGAGGAAAGTATAGCAGCAGAGCTTTCATAAGGCATCTGCACTCTATATGCTGAAATGTTAGATATACGTCTCTATATGACTTGTAGCAGTACAAAGATTGCACTGTCTACATATAACCTGGCAAGCACTTTCAGATTCAAACATCACAGAAATTTTTTAAGTGTTTCCGAGGAAGGAAAAGCGGGATGTTACAATCTAGCAACTTCTCTCATACAGTGATCTGCTAGTTCAGTAACAGAATTTTGTTTGATTCTTTAATGCACCTGTTAAAATCTAGCTGTACTCTGCAGGCAACTTAAATTTTCAGTACCTAATGGGGCTGTGGTTGCAGAATATCTTGGTTACTCAGAGATCATTTATATTATAAAAGTGGTCTCAAGCTTCTGGGGAATGGAAGAGTTGTTTTTCTGTACACCTGACCTTGAAGGAAGGTCAAGAGACTACTGAATAGTGCCTATTATTTTATGTGCTGTATGTCCAGAATGGTTACACAGCAAAACTGATCATTTTTCAGGGTAGTAGATAAGGAGATCTAAATAACTGCTGTTACACAAATAGCAATAATGGTCTGATGCAGAGTGAAGCATGAAAAATTACGTGTTTACTTGTTTCAGTATTGTATTATGACATTTACTATGTTAAAAAAATGGCTTTTCATTGTACAGCTTTATTTAAAAAAAAAAAAAAAAAAACAAACAAACAAAAACCAAAACCCCATAACTTCCTATAAATATCTCCAAGACTGAATATAAAAATTCAGTATTTCCCTCATCCTAGATCTGTAGGCTGACCTCATGTGCTACATGCTTCAGATCTGGTGATAAAAAGTGCACCATATTTAGCAAATAAATGCATGTCTTTCTTTCAAATCTTCCTAAAAGGACATATTTCTCAAAAATACATTGAAAGAATATAATTATATATAATTTTTAGTCACGAAAAATAGCATGAAGATTGTAACCACATTCACACCTTCGCCTTCTTAGGTGTTAAGTTTTGATAATTTTTTAAAGGGCAGGATCAAAATCCTATTTGCATTCAACATTCCCAATAAAACAGAATTAATTCTAATACTAATAAAAATTACTTAATGCATTTTTCTAATTGAAGTTTTCTATTGCTTATATTTCTCTTGCCACACGTGCAATTTAAAAACATATTCATAGTATAATAGTTTATAGTTTTATAAATTATGAAGCATATTTATAGTTTAATGTTTAAAAAATGTGTATATCTTATTTGGGGCATTTGATGCTCATATGTGCCACCTAAAAATAAGTAATACTGCACAGCACCTATGTATTAATATATTTGAAAAGAAAATTATGGAAGTAATAATTTCTGTGTGTACATTAATGAAAACAAAGTATGAATATTTAAATTATGTTAATATCTTTAATTTTTTAAAGAAGCAAATACACTACAGCAGATGTATTGATTCAGTATGCATTTTTTGTATTTTATCAGGCAAAAAGGAAGAAAGGATTTGCCAGAAAATGACCATCAGGACAACCATAAGAAAAAACGACTGCATAAGTCAAAGTCCGGTAAGCATAAAATTTCAGTGCTGGGCCCATGGCATGCCAAGCCAAGCATTAGAAAGTTGGTTACAGCTAACAATAAGCAACAAAAAACGCTGCTTTTTTCTCCAAAGCAGACCCTTGACTGCATTGGAACGTTATCCTACCATAAATGGAGTAAAAGTAGCTATTTCTATTACTGAAAGACTGAGCCCTCCTACCTGGAGAAACACCAGGCTTCAAATTAAAAATAATGACTATAATTACTTTAGCTAATGATGGCACTGGACCCATTAGCATGAAATAATATCCTGCTCTAAAAGAGGAGCAGAAATGTTTCAACTTAAAATGTGATGAAACTGCTGCATTCCTCTTTGAAGACCTTTATGCTCTCTGTCTTCTCCCTCACATAGCATGGGTTTCCATATCACAAATTCCTAGCATCATTTATTTATGGGTCTGCTTAAAACATCTAATTTCTCAGCTTTGGTGTGGCCCCATCTACAGACCCAAAGAAATTTCTGAGCAGCAAATGTGCTCCTCCTGTAGCACTTGAAAGGGAAGAAATTGACAAAGTATCTTAAGACTTCCAAAAGGCCTCTGGCAAGTTTACTTTGGAGAACCTAAGCAGACATTAGGGAAGAGGCAAAATGTCATCACATGTTAAAAGCCATCCTGATAGAAGGTCAATGGTGACATGTTCAGATTTTAATTGTAGGAGTCCCTGGCGTATTTATTTGGTTTTAGAAGGACTGATAATGAGTGAGTATAAATATATAAATGAAATTAGAGTAATTTGCCATAGTTAAGAGATGGGTCTGGAGAGCTTCAGTGTTACTTCAAAAAACTAGGGTAAAAGACAGTAATACAACAAAATAAAGACATGGTATTGTCTTTATTTTGTACTAAATAAAGAATATTAAAAAGAAAGATTTAGTCAAGCCTTATAGGTTTTTTTAAGCCAGGTGAAAAGATCCTTGCCCTTTCATCCAGTTATATGACAAGCTCTGCTCTCCTGCAAAAAGGGTAAAAGCTATGGCATTTAAGCAAATGGATAGGCAGTGGAAACAAGCTCATTCTAGTGTCTTATATGAATCAGTGCTGCAGTATGAGAGAGGACTCTGTTCAGCTGTGGTCCCTCTACGTTTCTGCAGAACGAAAATGTTCAGAGAGGAGCAGCAAGAATGTTGGCCAGATCATGTCTTGAATAGTACATCAAATGAAGCCTTCCTTTTCATCTTTCTGTTGTAAACTCTTTATCTTCCCTCTCTACCCACCTTCCAAAAACACCTGCCATCATCCCACCTTTATTAGAGCCCCCTTTTCCCAGTATCTCCTTGTTTCCAATTTCCTCGGTGGCTGAACATTCTTTACACAGTCCAGATTCCCTTATCCTTCCCACAGAAATACCTCCAGATTTTCATGTCCTTGTACCATTAACTCCTTCTCCTCTCCTCTCCTCTCCAGCTCCCCCACTGGCACTCTTTTTCCATCATGTGATTTTGGCCCATCAAATGGTGGTATCTGATGTGACTGGCTGGGAACTACATGTGTGTTCTTGGCCAGACTACTGCTGTCAAACTTTGGATAGGGCTGAGCTTGATAATATTTTATAATTAATAACTGAGATTGCTAGTGCTTAAGAAAAAGTCTGCCAAATCTCAGGAAATTTCAAAATTATAAGAGTAATCGTTTTGTCCAATTTGTATGGGTATGAGAGGTTTTATCACAGGCATGGAAGGGAGTAGCTCAAAGCATCTTTCATATGGCCCACCTGCAGATGAAATCAGATTTCTTCTGTCACAAAGAGAACTAGACCTTGTATAGCCATCCTTGATTTCCCAGCATTTGAACTCTGTTAAGTTTAATTAAAAAGTGTGGGTTTTTTTCTGTCAACATATCAGCCAAGAAAATTCTTCATGTAATGTAACAGTGAGATAAAGCTTTGCTCTGATGAAGTCAAGAGCACAAGTAATTTTCTTGATAGTCTGTGCCCTAGCTGGTTTGTTACTGCATGTACTTTTTGGGTATATTTCTTTGAGTGATAATGCAGCCTTCAGTCACAAACAGTAAAAATAAGAAAGGGAAAAGCTTTTGCACTGATATGCTTTTCCCTTTCAAGGATAAAGATAAACTTCCCTTCATTTTACTGAGAAGAATTTAACTTTTTATCAGTGAACATGAAAAGGACATGGATTCAGCTGTGCTGTTCCAAAGTTATTAATTTGTAAATGGGGATTAAATTTTGGTATCCATAGCACAAGGCTGAAACAAAACACATGATTAAACAATAAAGAAAAGTTTAATTAAAAATATTTTGAATGTAGTTAAACTTAGAATGAATGAATTTTAGAAGATGAAATAATTTTTAAGACCAGAGTCTTTTTCAAATGTAAAAGTGAGTTTTAATCACAAAGAAGTTTGAAATGTAATATTTTTATAATAAAAATTGAGACTTATAGTTTTAATTCTTATTCTTATTTTCTTCTATTTTACTCATAGGTAAATGTGGCTTCGTGTGATGGAAAATGCCCATCTGCAACAATTTTCAATGTCAATATTGATAGCCATCTAAGATTCTGTAAATGTTGTCGAGAAATTGGAACACGAGTTGTGACTGTGCCCCTGCGCTGCTCGGGAAACGGCACCGAAATCCTGTATGTCATTCAAGAGCCCATAGACTGCTCATGCCAGTGGAACTGAACGTTGCTGTGGACATGATTTAGCTTTCACCAGACACAGTTTTTTGTCATGGATGGGTATAGTATTCTTCAGGGAAATAGAAAAGGCATCAGTTATGCTTTATAATGTAACTTTTCCCAAATTTAGCAAAGATGTTGTTTGTTCTTCAAATTGTCCTTGAAAATATTGGCAAGAATAGAAAAAAAAACATAAATCCTTTTGAACAAGATCTAGTTGATCCGTCATTTATTTCTACTCAATGGCTTTCTGATGAGGTGGTAAAAAAAGCTGGTTAGTATTTCCATGTTTTAAAATTTTGGATCGTGGCTACCTATCGAAGTTGAAAATATCTCAAACTATGTATTTCTCAGTGGTTCATTTACTTAGAGGCCTCCGCTTGAAAACCATCACCAGTTCTATGTTTAAATGGGAAAGAAGAATATTAGGATTTTGAAAATGACTGAATTAATTTATTTTAAACATAGTGGGTTCAAGTGTAACATTTTTTACCTTGCTCAAAAATCCATCTTTTGTCCAGCAAGCTGTTGTCAATGATTGGATTCTGCTTACACTGTAAGTCACTGAGAAACAACATGACTGTAATCTGTAAGTACTTGTAGGAAACCTCCGGAGAATATAGCAGAATCATAATATCTTGAAACCTTAGACATATTTAATTTTTATGTCTATTATAAATACAAAGCATGACCAGGTAAAGGGTGAAGAGTGATAGCTTTTGTGCATTAAAAATATCTGAAAGCCATTTCTGCTATGAAGGTTTCCATTTTTTATCCATTTTTTTGCTTTTCACAGAAAAGAAATTGGCTGCTTGCTAGTATAGAATATGATTATATGTATATATATTTATTAAAAACCCCCACAATACTGCACATTTTAAATATTCATAATGGGTTTTGTCTTTGTTTTCCAGTCTGAAGATTTGTGTTCAATATATTTTTAATTTTTTTTTCAATGCAGATATTTAGACTATTGCTTGAATTTAGGATTAATAATTTTTGAGTCCAGAAAAAAAGCCAGGTAAAATTAATGTTTTGAAGGACTTAGGTGAGTTATTCATGTTCAATCAATCTGTAAATATCCATGATTCAGCACCTTAAGGTGAATATCATCTCCCTTTTACTCAACATACTATATAACCTGGTTTTAAAAATAAAGAATACAAGTTTAAACTTGTTTTTAGAAGATTACTTTGCTTTATAAACTCACTGAATGAAAATGATATTAATTATGACAGTATTTTCCTTATCAATTGTCCTTTTAACTGTGTCAGAATTGAAATTCTTATCTATAAGTCTGAAAATCCTCTGACAGTTTTTATTTCAAGCTATCTGAATTTAATGATGAAAAGGTTGGATTGTCACATGGGTTATTACAGTGAAATTAAAGCAATTAAATCTGCCTTAAAATCCAAGGTTATTTTTCTACTTTGTGTGACAAATCTGTAATTGTTGGCTACCTTCAGTTTGATGGCTAATAAAGACAAATAGCTCATACAGAGAAATCTGTCATTATTAACAAGACTCATCTACTCATCGCTATCATTAAAAATAGTCACTTGGTTTAAAAATTAAATAACAATCCATTGTAAAATATTGGCAAAATATGTAACCATTATAAAGAAATAATGATCAGCTAGTGATCAAAATAAAGTGACACTTTGAGAAAGCCTATGCTTCATCTATGTGTTTTTGTATTTCTAAGGCAGATATTTCAAGTGGTATCATATACCAGGGCCTAGAACCAAAATATTCTCTGTTACTGATGTCAGAATTTATGCACAGAAGCTTTTTATGCAGGCAAGAAATAAAAGTTAAATCATAGTCACAGCTGTAATGTTGGTGTACTTGTACAGCAAATTAAAGGAAAACTTTAAAACCAAACCAACATACTTTTGGTTTTTTGAAATAGAAATAGGTATCCTGTACTAGCATTAAGAGATTTTGGCCCAAATCTACTTAATTAATTTAGTATTTAATAAAAAGTAAGCTCTCAAAATATTGAGATTTTCAATATAGTCATCTAACATTTTCATTGAACAGCTGTGGCCTTTTATAAGCCATGTAAGCCATTTGCTTTTCTAAGATTTAGAACTGTGTTTGTAATTGAAAAGAATTTAATAAACATTATTTTGCAGAGTAATAATAAATCACTGTCGATGCAATTAATTAAACTTTGCCACTAAGATGAATGCTAATGCAAAACCTTAGGAAAGCCTGGAAATTATAAAGAACTTATATTTAAAATTAACTTCATGAAAACCTGTAATAAGATAAATGCTATTAAACTATTTTTTCCCACTTAGATAATTTGTTTTTTTAAATGCAACAATCAGTAGGGACAGTGTCAGGATTCTCCCAGAAGCCTACAGCAAAATCTTATGTCTTCAGTGGAGCTGGATAGGGTGGCTCTAAGATTGTCCTTCATTTTACAGTTAAACTTGAGCTGCCGTGGCTTTGTCAGAAAGCAAACATCTATTAAAACCCAGGAACTATTTCCTGGAGGGCCACCCAGCCCTTTTACCTCCAGGAAGGTGACACTGGCAGAATGTGATGTGTTTTGTGTAATGTGAACGAGCCCCTGCAGACGTTGCACCAGAGAGAAGGTTTCAATGAGCCTGCAGTCTGGCAGGACAGCTCTGCTCCACATTTCCTCTGTCTGCAACCTACAAATAGCCACATATGCAGTTTATGGTTCTGTCTTGGCTTTCTCGTGTCTCTTCAACCCTGAATTCTTGCCTCAAGCTCTATCCTCAAATTTTGTCTGCAAACTCTGTCTGCACAGGTGTCTTGTGAGCTGCTTTGGAAAGCTGATACAACTCAAATCTTATTTAAACACTAAAATTAATTAGTCTGTTTATTATTGACCAAAAGATCTTCAACACCCACAGAGTTCCCTCCCATCCACCTGCTCTGAAACTAAGGCTAGCATAATTTCTATTCCTCTAAAAGGAAGGCTGGGAAGGCATACTCCCGAAGCTCCCACACTGCCATTGAGAAATGCAAGGAACTGTGCACGATGGAGCAGAGGCCTTGTGCTGCACTCCCACCATGCCTTGTCATTTGTCCCATTTGTAACTGCTTCCAGGAGCCCTTCGTTCCTACATTTCCACTGCTCCGTTCTTCGACCTGTGCTTGAAAAGAATTTGTGCATATAGTATAAAGTATAAGGGCTTAGCCATAAAACTCTGCAGATATTTTAGGGATTAACATAAAAGTATCTCTACACTTAGAATCAGATTGTAACTGAATGTGATTCTATAAAATGGTAATAAGAATATTGAATAAAAATTCAATAATAAAATGGTAAGTCTTTGCCATGTTATTTGGTTTAGACTTTTATAATTCAATTGCCTTTTTTACCAAGTAATTTGTTAGGACCAGCTATAGCCCCAGTACACAATTAGAATTTGAAGCACAGCTTTTAATATTAGGTATAAGGCACTTACTGTGTGCTTTCATTAATAGAATCTGAGAGTACAGATATACAGGTAGCTAATATTTCGATTTTTAGCTAGCCAAATCTGTACACTAAAAATAAAAAATAAAACATTTGTATTATTTATTTCCACGTTGCATACAGAGCTCTTCCCAAGTACATGCACCTGTATATTGGTGAAATTTTAGGGCAGGATGAGGCCTGAGGTTTGCTGTTTGAACACAGTTACAAGCCACACAATGTACTGAGAGGCAGAGGCATTTACAGCAATCCACTCTGGGATTACAAATGGTCACTGTTGTTCACAGTGCTTCAGCAGTGACAAAATTCTGTTTCAGATGTGGTTTCTCTTCCCCTTCTTTCACAATCCATTTTTCCTGACACTAATTTTTTTCTCTTGTACTTCTTCCCTGCTGATAAACTCATCTTACAGCATCTATAATTATTTTTTAATAAATATTTTGTTATTATTCATTCATTCTGTATAATTCTTCCCATCTCTTTTTCTTCCATCTTACCTTTTACAAGAATTTAAAGAACAAATCCAATTTCCATAAACTACAGAGAGTCACCATTATGTAAAAACTTACTGCCAAATAAACACATAGATGCCACTCAGGAACACTGTGGCAATGGAAAACATTGGCTTGAACTAATTTTTTCAAGTTCTATCTCATGAAAATCTTTTTCAGATGTTACCTTGAGATGCTGCTGCTGCTGTAATCATGAATGGGTACATGTACAACGGAAAAATCCCATAAGAGTGTGTTCTAGGGAACAAAATATGAATGAATTGTCACATGTGACCATAGAGATATAACCATCATGGAGGACAAAGCACAAAGGCCAGAACATTAGCAGAACTTTTGTGCAGTTACACATTCCCAACTATTCTTTGGAATATATTTTTTTAAAAATCCACAATATTTAATTAAAAAATCGTTGAAGGGTAGACTTCAACACATTAATGCAAGAGAAAAAAAGGATTTTATTGAGAAAAGGTTATGGTGGAGGTGGTTTGTCCATAACAGTGTGTACTAAATTTTGTCTAAACTTTCTTTAAATGCCAAGTAGAATGTGAAACCTGCTTATAGACTAAGAAAGCTTAAAAAATTATCTCTCCATTAACAGGTCACCAGAGTTTAGGGAGGAAAGATATATTCAGAGCTGAAGGACAATGGACAGTAGCAAGTAACATACATTGACTAGATCTTGGCAGCCATATACTGATCATTTAAGACCTGTCATTTTTGCTTATTTGGAAAAGTAATTCTACATATAGACCAGTTAGGTGGTCCTATATCTACTGGAATCAGTGGTAAATGATTCCCAAAGAGCAGAGATTTGAGAGTCTTGCTTCAAGGAGATAGCCTAAAAAAATATCTTATATGTGTAGTTTCTAGTTTTAAGAGTAGTTTTTGTATGGGGGAGCTTGAAGAGCTGCTTCTGTACTGATGTACTCACACTATGGAGAAAACCAGTACTGAATGGTGTCATGACTTATCACTAGAAATGCTGAATAAAAGGAATGTATTTATGTTTTGGGGAGTGTTCTTTTGATTAAGGTGGAATGTGCCACACACACTTAATTTATTGGGGTTAATAGAGAGAGGGCTCCTGCTGGTGTTTTGAAAATCACTTTGTTAATAAAGTCTCCCTGTGTGCCTGATGATTACAAATTGCTCTGGAAAAAAAAAACCTGAGCATGTCTACTTTGCAAAACAGCTGAATAGGCAATATCTTACTTTTGTCATTGGTAGCTAAAATAGCATTCAGTTGATTAGACCCATGCGCTCTGCTGCTCTGACAGGGGGATTGACTCAGTGTTTTGAGATCAGGGTTTCATTGTAGCAGCTTTTGTTTTACTATGTGTGTCTTTGAGTCTGGATAACATAAAAGCTCCAAAATTGTATTTTTTTTGGTGAGAGTAAGCCTGTCTTGTTTACTACAATTTCTAAATAAAGCTTTAGTTGAAAATTTTATTCCTTATTTCACAATTCACAGTTCAGTGGGATACAGGTTTTAGTAAAAATTAGGAACAGGCCACTGAAAAATGAGATAGTACCTCAAGACAGAAGTATGATGTGATGATAGCACCTAAGAAAATGCAAAGTATATGCATTTTTATGGTACACATATACCATGGCATTGATTTTTAAATTTATTTTATAATCAGTAAACAATTTTTATCAGCTTATTAAAATTATTTAATTTCAAAGAACCTAGTGGAAAATAATTTTTTTAATTAAAAATGTTATTTGGGGAAAGATTAGGGCACTGGGAAGTATATTGAGGTAAGTTCAACTCTGAAATTGTTGCTTCAGATCAGGCCAAAGATGAATGTCACCCAGTACATTTTTTGTGACCCAAGTTCTTGTTCAGCAGCCTTTGGGAAATAGTTCAGTGGTCTTACTGCTATGAATTCTTGTTCTATGCTTTATTTATAGTTGCTTATACTGGTGACTTTGTGTGACACCTCTGTAAGGTCATAAGACATACCAATGGTTCTGCAGCTGTGCTTAGTACTTCAGCAGAAAAGTGTTTTCAGGCTTATTTTGTACACTGACCACAGAACATCTGGATAGAAAGGTGTGCTGTAGAAAACAACCAGAGTTTGAAGGAAAACAAGTGAGGTGCACTGATTGCAATGAATTTTGATCTGGTAATTGCATAGAAACTGAAAATCATTTTTTATACTGAGGGATTTTTAAATGACGAGTGAACAACAGGCACACCCACAGTTCACTGGCATTAAAGGATCTCAGGAAACTTGATATGAAACTTGGGAAGAGGCAGGGCCAGAGCAAAAACATCTCAGCTGCACCATTGGCTGCCTCTGTTTCCATATGAAGTATAAATGTGTGTATTATTTTTTTCCTTCTTAGGATATTCTGACATGATTTTGCTTTGAAGCTGTGGTGATACAAGCACTTAAGAGATACTGGGAGTATAACGTTTCTTTCTCTATGGATCAAGCAATACTTCTTCTGCTTTTATTAAAATATTTATTTAAGGTAAGGAAAATAATCTGTTTTTTGGGGGTGGGTAACTAATAAAAATTGAAGGTTTGTGATTTGGGCTGGTTTTTTTTTCCCAGTGTTCTAGCTGTCTGTTCACAGGGAGCTCTCATTTAGTGCTACTGAACATTCCCAGTCTTCTTTTAACTTAAGTAGTTGGAAGCTCTTTTGAGATCTCTAATCTGCTTTTTTTACCTGCTGCTTTGGGTTTAATGTTCCCCAGAAGAAGTAAGAGATCCCAGCACCTTTAAGTCACCTGTTAGACAGGTATGGTATAAATTAAAAGCTTTAATGAGTTCATTGTCATACCTCTGACAGTGGTAAAAAACAGACCCTTGGGGAGGACTGTAAGAATGGCATAAGAAAATTACCTATACTGTGTCAGTTTTCCAGCATTTGCAGCTTAAGGACTTCCTGAGATGGGTGTATTTGTAGTGCCATTTTTGAGCTTCATTGTAGTTTGTTCTGTGAACTTCTGGAAACATCAGTAGGCCTTCTCTGACACCCCTTGAAACTTTTAGTGCTCATTTTAGTACTCTTGTCAGATAAACTACTTATTTTGTGAATAACTGTCTTTTTTCCTCTTCTTTAAATCTGGAGCATACCAGATGTGTTTCATCCATCACAGTGCTTGTACTTGAAAAAAAAATGAAAATCAATCTCTGCACACTTTTGGCTATTTAAGATTTTATTGATCTATGCTGTATTTCCCCTCAAGTGCCTCTTTTTCAGACTGAGAAGCCTCCTTCAGTCTTATGTTGAGACACAGTTGATAGCAAAAGTCAATAAGTTGTTGTTTGTTGTTTAGGCCTCCTGGCTCCTGTGTAGCTAGCCTGAAGATAGATTTGAACCTTAGGTCTTTTTGGTCAATTTAATAATTTTGGTTTTATTTTTACAATTGTTTTGTGCTTTAGATGAGGGCCTAAAATGTGATGGCAAGGTGCTGGCAACAAAAAGGAACATTCTAAATCCCTCTCATTTGGTATAAGTATGAAACAATTTTTGTGTACACTTGAAAATGCATTTTGTGTACACTTGAAAATGCATTAAGTCTAAGTAGGATGTATTTATGTATAGTAAAATGGCTCACAATTGTTGCTGGTGGAAATTATTTAAGCTGGTTAATTCAATTATTGCCAAATATATATTTTTTATCTTTAAAATCAGATTTTCCTACCCTTTGAATTTTCTGGGCTAGACAGATTGTGTTTTCAGGGAATGCAAGCCAGCTATACACCTAATACACTGAATTAAAAATTTTTAAATTGTCCTGGAAACATATTCCTTAAAAACTTTTGTGCATGCCATCAGTATTATAAGTCCATTATGTCAGTTCATTACAGTGGAGGTATATACCCTCTTGTAAAGGATGTACAGAGTTTAAAGGCTTTATGAGCTTTACAAAGTTTATACTTCGCAGTGTATAATCTAAACTCTGAACATTGAGATACTGACAGATTTATAGTTATGACAGTTATTCATTAGTTAAAGGAAGTCATGTTAAGCCAAATTGAATTCCAGAGTAAGTTATACTTAAAAAAATAAAAAAACCGATTTTGTTTTTCTTGTTATGGTTTTTTTTTTGTTTGTTTGTTTTTTTGGTATTTTTTGTTTGTTTTGGTTTTTTTTTTTTTTGGTTTTTTTTTGGGGGTTTTTTTTTTTTTTTTTTTTTTTTTTTTTTTTTTTTTTTTTTTTTTTGTGCATAGTAGATTGCTTTACAGGACACACAGAGTAATATAACAATAAAACTCCTTACTTTTATTTTAGTGACCAAGGGGTTTGTATTTGATTTTAATTTTGGTTTACTTTTTTAAAATTGATTTTAAGTTCATTGCCAAGATGGCATTTATTTGTCATCTCAATTAATTAAGAAAGCAAAAATGGACCACAAAAGACAGAAGTGCAGCATTTTATAAATGTTTTCTGATAGGGATGGGCATCACATACACCAGTATCTTTAAAAGTTACATGTGATTCAGGTTTATCTTAAATTAGATCAAAGCAGCCCAGAAACTAAATTCAAAATGAAATTCAGAGAAGCAAGCTGCTTCTGTGAAAGGTTAAGCCAAAGTCCTGTGAAGTCAGGTCAGTTTGTCAAAAAGGTCATGTGAAAAATGCAGAAGACTTGTGTCTAGAGTGAGTTCCCTTCTGCAAGAGGTTGAAGTGCTGAATGAAATTTGCATTGCCATGGCTAAATTAGATTGATAGGGAGGTGTTTAATAAATTCTTTCTTTACCTCTTGAAAATGGTTATTTATTATTCTGAAATAGTTGAAAATTTTGAAAGTGATGCCACTAAAGTTTTTAACATGCAATGTAAGACTGGGACTGAGATCTCCAGCTCCTGACTGCCTATAACTGCGGTTGCAGTATGAACATTGCAAGTGAAATCTCTGACATTGTTTCTAATATAAAATGATGACAGGTTTCTGCCATATTTGGGTCAGCTGACATGATTTTTCCACCTCTGGAGAGAGAAAGAAAACTAAAACCTGTACCTGCAGAACCTGTGAAACATTAAGAGGTCTCTGTGTGTCACATAGTAGAGCTGGTGATACTGATCCACGTAAAAACTGTTGCTAGCTAACAAGTTCTAGGTAAAATTAATTAAAATTGACAGAGTTTAATTATTTAATTAGAGGTATGTTTGCTGCATTTTCTACTAACTTGCATTCATGTATCTTGTGTTACAGGGTGCACAGTGTGCAGACTGTGACCAAGCGAAAAAGCCTCCTAGAACGGTTTTGATGGAGTGGACTGAGCTGCCCAAAGGAGAGGATCCAGACTATTATATTCTGACATACCAGCAAGCAGATGCTTTCAGTCAAAAAGTATATTTTATCATTCTAAGCAATATGTTGTTCCACATTATTTAAGTTGTAGGTAGCAGCAATTAATAACACCATGTCTTTGTTTGTTTTGCTGGATTTCCTAATTAAAAAAAAAAGTAAGATAGCAAATAAAGAGAAAGTTTGGAAAAAATGTATTGGATTTTTTAATTCATGTCATTTATATGTACTCTTACAAAGTCCTACTGGAGCCAGTGGGACTTAAAAGACCCTTGTGCATGCTGTTGAATAAGGATGGATAGTTATAGGCTCAAAGTTAAGAAACTATCTAAGTTCTTCAAAGAAGTACTGTGGTTTGAAGGAGCAATTTAACTTCTCCAGATGCTGCCTCTAGATCTCAGTGGGAAGGCATTATTCTCATTTTGAGTGCATCATGTCCTGTAATTTAAAGAAAATATGGGGATTTTAATATGAGGGTGTTTGCTATTACTGTGATTTCTAAAAGGCTTTGTTTCAAATGCATTGGATATTTTGCAGTATAACTACAGCCTCCAGTTTGATGTGCAGCTCCTTCTAAAGCTTCATAGATCACTTATAAACTGTATTTTTATTACTCTCACTATATTCAGAATTTTTTTAACTTGCAGAATGTAAGAAACATTTCTAAAGTTGAACGGAAACCTGTCAGTACTGCAGTTCTTCTCGAGGAAAATAGGAAGTATGACATTACAATAGAATCCCTGAAAAATGGCCAAATCTTAAGTGTGAAATCATTTAAAACACGTAAGTCGAGTAGCACCAAAAAGTTTTGGTATCTTTATAGTTAGTCTAACACTGAAGATTAAAAAATAGGGGCTCAGATCCTGAGGTTATTAATGTATTTAGAAACTTTGCATTGAAGGAATAATTTTATATAATGTGTCTGGTTCACGCAACAATTCTAAAATATGAGACTGGTGTAAAAGTTTGTGAGATTTTTCAATATTACAGGCTTTGCTATACTAATCCTAGGAGAAGAAATTTATAAAGGAGGACCATGGAAAAAATTACTTAATGCCTGGAAATTTCATAATAACACAGGGTCATTGTCTTATATAAATTAAAAAAATTGTTTCAACTTTATAACAGTCCCTCCTTAAAAAGGGTCAATAAGGATCTTGAAGATCTTAGCATTGTGACGAACTGGGAACAGACTTTCACTAGACAAACTAGATTGTATGAGTTTAGCCACTGAATTTATAAAAACAGCTGTAATTTATAGCTGTAAATCTGTTCAGGACCACAAGCCCCACTGGTTACTAAAATGAAGGGGTTTTCCAATCTCAACTTGATCAGTGAGAATAGTTTAGAACATGACCTTTGTACACATTGCAAGCTCATAGTCTTGCATTTTTTTTGGAATACAGACTTATATCTGAATTCAAACAACATCATGGGAAAAAAAATAGCAAAAGCATTGCAGGAGCCATCAATGGTTGAAAGAACATTCAACAAGCTAGAAAACATGGTTATGCTGCTGATGTGTAACTGCACTTAGCATCTATTACTTAACTGATCTTATATCCAAATATGTATTTTTACTGTTACTCTCCTCAAAGTGTGTACTTTTACCTCTGCTTGCTTCAGATATAAGTTAACACACCATGAAAATAAAGGAAAACATGACTTTCTTAAATGATGCTACATTTCCTTATCCATTGAGGCTATCCCTCATCCCTTCTCAAAAGAAAAAAAGTAATAATATTGATGAACTAAAACTTTGAGTTAATTTTTTCTTTGTGGCAACACAGTATTTATTTTTCATTGTCTACTAGGTGGAATTTCAGAAAATGACATCAAGATATTTGTGACAGCTACTACAGTGTCTTTTGATTGGAGTATGATGATCAAAGAATTTTCAGTTTCTCTTTTCCTGAATGGTACTTCTCAGATTATAAAAAGACCCAGTGGATTCTTTGTATGGAGAAATTTGACACCTGCTACCATTTATACATTTAAGTTTACATTTGAACAATTTAATCCTGAATTTGCAAATGTGTCTCAATCACTGGATATTCAAGCTGAAACAGGTATATATTTTTGTAGTCACAGTGAATGTAAGTTAGTACTGCATATTTTTTAGAAGGGTTAAGAGTAAATTGTAAAATCCTGTATTCCATATAATGTATTTTAGCAGATACAGATGTTATTTCTAGAAAGAGGAAATAAATTGAATGTTATTGACATACTGTTATTTCTATTCAATACTTCTTAGTATTTTAAGACCAAGAATTCAAATTTGCATGTGCAAATATTTTAACTATATTTTTGCAGACTAAAATAGAGTGAAATTAATGCTGAAGTTAAGCCTTGTAATTATTGGAGTGTATGGGTTGAATTTGCTATGTAGTTTCAATGAAAAGGCAAAGAAAATCCTGAGTTTGGTAAGAATTTGGAACACTTTCTGAAGCATTCAAAATGATGGGATTTTTATTGTGGGGTGGCAAGCTTAGCTGTGCAGTTTTGTTAGAAGTGCTGTGAGGTATACAAGATTCTGAGGATATTATAGCTTGGTTGTGTATCCTCATGCCTTTAAATGTGTTACTCTCACAGTGCAACTTAGAATCTTTACAATTAGATACACAAAAGAAAGAATTATATAAAATCAAATTCAAGGAAATAAATATTTTCCTAGATGCAAGAAAATATTAAAAGCAAATTATTTGTTAAATTCATTTTTATAATTAAAAAATCCAGTAATCAGAAACTAAACTTAAAAATTAATTTATTTTCTAGAGTATGACAAAGATTAATAGATCTCTTCTATTTTTTGTTCTTTACTGGGGTGCAGTTGTAGCTTTTAATTCAGTCAATCAGATTTTTTAAAACACTCAGGACTTTGAAGGAGTGTTGGTTTATAATCACTGAATATTTTGGGTGTTGAAATAGTGACTTCATTAAAAGCTTTTGTTTTCAAAATGTCTGTGTAATTATAAGAAATCAGCACCATTTCCATGAGCAATACAGCATATATTTAAAATCCTGTCCTTGTTGCCTTATAGGCACCTGTTCCCAAGGCTGGGTGGCGTTCCAGAGCAGCTGCTACCAAATGGGAAAGGACAGCAAGCCATGGAAGGTGGCACAACAAACCTGTGAAGCTTCCTCACAAGGGGCACATCTTCTTGACATAGGGAGTGAAGAAGAACATGGGTTTGTGTTGTCATATCTCCAGAAAATGACTCGAATAATCATGTTATGGACAGGTCTTAATGACCTAAAGGTCAGTATATTTTATCATCTTTGTTATTACAGATATAGAAGCAGGATAATTTTGAAACAGAGGAGGGAATCCTTTGGGATAAAAATTACTAAACAGTACATTGGTTATTTTTTCATATAGTTATTAGCAGTTGGATGAAGAATCTCTATTTTTTCCTATTTAGAAATACTGAAAATATTTAGAAGGCCATAGCTGGAGGGAAAAAAACCCTATAATATAGATTTAACCTGTAATATTTAACCTGTAATATTTTGTGTGTGTGTGTGTGTGTGTGTGTGTGTGTGTGTGTGTGTGTGTGTATTTCCTGGGGATATTATTTTGCCTGTAGGTGGTGCTGCATTGCCGATTTTAGATCTCAGTCTACAAACTTGTTACTTGAAATCTGGGGTTGGCTTTCTCAGTTTTGATGCAGGTCTGAGATGCTGAGTGTTGAGCTTAGTAAAGCCTGTTCAGTATGGATCGAGCAAGGTGGTTCTTATAAAATATTTCCTCTTCCTTGTATTTGGGATATGGAAGTTCCTAATGCCACATCTGCTGTTACAAAATGATTCAGTGTGGTGTGGTGTGTGTGGCTGGTGAAGAAGTACAGAGATAAATGAAAACATTGGGTGAGCTCTTGGAAAGATAGAGGCATGGTGCCAGAAGTGTGGGACCCAGGCTTCTGTGATTTGGTTTAGTGAAAAGTTGGTGCTAAGTGTAGAAGGTTGAAAAAAGCCCGTGGTTTTTGTTTTAAAAATCTGCAACCTGAAATTTAATTTTAATGTTGTTTTGGCAAAATTACATAAAAATTATTTTAATGTGAAAATAGTAAAACCAAAGCAAACTTTCTGTGTAAGAGCAGGAGTGGTAAAGATCACACCACATGTCATAGAGACAGAAAAATTCCTTTTTGCAGACTCTGTTAAATAATGGGGCTACACAAAGCAGTCAGAGTGGGATAGCATGCAAACTGAGGAAACACAAATCTGTCTAGCTTAGAGAAGCATTGTAACCATCCTGGTTAGTAAAGCACCAGGAATATATGCACTTTACATGTCATAATATTTTGTTAATATGACTCCTAAGTCACTTCTCAAATTGCTATAAGTTTTACACCATAGTGATATTCCTTGTAACCACCTGGGTATTTTAAAAATAAGGTAGTATTTGTAAGAGGCTGTCAGAAGCATTATAATTTTTCAAGTTGGAAAGAATACTAGCAAGTTGTTTTTTCTTAAGCTCTGATTACACAGAAAAGAGTCAATTGCCAGTTAGAAATTTGTCTGTTAGTCAACTGTTTAATCATTGCATGCATTTTTATGTTTGTGGGAGTCAGTCAGTTAAATGAACTAGATGAGAACTATGTTTTAAGAGTAACAAGGTATAATAATAAAATGCTTGTTTTGCAAGAACTTCTTTCCTAAATATTTGTACTTAATTAGTGTGTTCAAGTATTGTCTGGACATGTTTCAATCTGAAATGTCACTGTTGTCATTTGTTCTCATCCTATGAGAAGGCTGAATTGTACTTGCACCAAACTGCACTTACCTCAGGAGTTCAAATATCATGGGACATACAGAAGGAGTTGGAGGATTTCTCTAAAATCTGAGATTTGAATTGCAAATTCAATTATTTTTACTTTCTCATTTGTATTTGAAGCATTAGAAAATTAAATCTCTGTTTCTAAAAAAAAATTTCAACATTTCTATTATTTTCTCTAAGAACCCCAGAACCTGAAATACTTGCTGAAAAGCAGCTGGGGCTATAACATACTCAGAAGATTTCAGCAGCCTTAGGAAAACTGCCAAGCACTGTGATACTGATAAAAATTAGCAGCACTGTGAGCAGGATTAGCTCAGTAGCATTTGTATTCTCACAGTTTCTCCTTCTTTAACTCTACTCTGATCTGTATCTGAATTCAAACCCTCTCTGATGAGGGTGATCACTCTGTGGAATGCAGCAGAGACCCTGGAGGTGTAGGTTAGTGCATGGATGGATGGAGTGCCTTGGTGACACCCTCAGGTCTGTCCTGACACTTGTGCAGTTCTTCAGTTAGGAAGTGCAAAAGGTAGACAAAGCCTGTTTACTTTGCTTTCTCTTGCAAGCCTTGCTGCAGAGGTTTGTGGTTTCCTGTGCTTTTCATTAACTCTAGCATCTAGAAAGACAAATACATTAAAAAAAAAAAAAAGTATTGATCTGTGTAGCATTTTTGAAATGGCAGACTATATGCACAAATCCTCCTGAAAGACAAGTTCAAATATTTCATGCCATTGAAGATGTTCTTTGCTCTCTTGGGAAGTGAAAAATATCACAATATGTTATTTCACTTTTTTCAGCGCAACAAACTAATTGAAAAATAGGCTCATTCAACAAACGTGATTTTTCTTTTTTTCCGAGAAATGCAAAAAATGTTTTTTTCCTCCCTCTCCCCTATTCTGAGCATCTTTAATAAAATAATAAACAACAGAAGTCTTAAAATCATGGTGGTACCTCAACTTTTCCCCATTGTAGTACTGAAAGCCTTCACTTAGCCTGTAGGACCACAGATTTGCTATGTCTGAAAACACTCATGCTCTTTTGGCTCTGGAGAGTGCCCCAGTGCTATGCCTAAATGTTCTGGGTTTTCCATTAATCCCCTGTAGATGTTAGAATATGTTAGAATATGTCCATGTCATGCAGACTGAAGCCTGTGTCCCACTGGAGGGCTCTGCCTTGCGCTGCTGTAAGTAGATTCTTCGAGCATCTTTCCTCCAAAATGCCATGTTGTGTCACCCTAGTGTTTGTAGAGCTCTGCTGGAAAAACAGAAAGTACCTCAAAGGTTAGAAACCTGGAGTCAGGTGTGAGTGAGTGTCCTAACAACTGAGAAGCCAGGGAAAGATAGATAGCATTTCCTCATCTGATTGTGAATCTAGCCATGATTTTTCAGCTAAATATTTTTGTTTTCAGACTCAATTTATGAGTATTTTTGACTCAGTGATTTTTTAAGTGAATGCCCATTTTGGAAAATGATCCATACATGATTATTAAGTTATTAGATTAATAAGGATTTTTAAAGTCTTGTTTGTAATGATAAAATATACTCATGTGGCTTATATGATATTCTGCTATGTTATATTATTATCTTGTAATCTTTTGTGATAGAAGGGATGGAATTTTAGATTGGACCCTTTATTAAAAATAGACCTATATAATTAACTTGTATAAATGATGTACATAATTCTTGGATATTTAAGAAAACACTTGCAATGAGGGAAACCTTGATAATTTCTAAATACAATCTAAAAATATCTGGGGTTTAATTTCATTTATTTCAATCTAGGAAGAAGGTCAGCTTGTGTGGACAGATGGATCTCCTTATCTTCTAAAAGATGGTATCTCATCTCTGTCAATGATACCAGAAAATCAAACTGACTGCTACACCCTTCAGAGAGATCCCACTGGCCCAGACTATTTCTTCACAGGATTTTTCTGCTATGTCCAGCTACCATATATTTGTGAATATGAATGTAACTATATTTTTTAAATCTTTTGCATTTATTCTTAAAAGCCTTACCCTGATTAAGTTTATATTTAAAGATACAAATATAAAAATAAAAGGGTTTTAATTATTTTCTTTTTTTTTTTTTTTTCATTTTTGATACTTTTTTTCAGTACCTGTGGTACCAGAAAACTTCATGTTTGATGTGCATGATGTCAAGACAACTGAAGTTGTATTTGTGTGGAGCAGTACGGATATGTGGCTTAAGTCAGGCTTTGCACTAATACTTAAGTACTACTTTGATCAGTGGAAACCATACATTCTGAACTTGCCTGTGAATACAACTCAAACAAAAATTGGGCAGCTGTCTCCAGGCCTTTACTATAGCTTCTTATTAGCAGCAAGGAACCCAGAAGGAGCACAGACTAGCTTAAGTCCAATTGTGAAGGTAGAAACAAGTAAGTTGCAAAAATAAATAGCAGTAATAACCAGATAACCATATATATTTTGTATTTTCCTTTTAATTTCACTGTTTCTTGTACTCTCTGTTTATTAGTATTCACTCTCACTGGTACACTGTCAAGGTTGCTTTGTTAGATTTGCTCCAATAGTATTTAGCCTGCATGTAAGTGTGCATTGTTAGTTTTTATGGCTCTATTTCAAACAAACAAACAAACAAACAAACAGGTGCAATAAACCACCCCACAATTGTTGATGAAAAGCATGAGAAACTATTATTGTATTTCTGTTCCTGATCTTATTCAACAGGGCCCTTGCACTCCCAGAAGTTAGAAGCTACTTATGTTTCATCTACAGAAATACATTTAAAATGGAAATCTCCACAGCATTCATACAGCATTTTTTTTCATCACTACCTGGTCAACATATTGGGTACTGAAACCAACATCTGGGAACAGTTACCAGTTGAAAAAAGCAATACTTCAATAGTCATACAAAATAGAAAACCTTATCATCAGTATCAGCTATATTTACAGAATGTAGCAGAGAAAGGAACTCTAAGCTGCCATGAGAAACCTATATTAATCACAACAGGTGATGTATCCATTTTCTAGTTGTTTTATTTCACTATATAGAGTCTAAATTGAAAATAAAAGGCATAAAATTATTTTAAAGCCATGTCAGATTGTGGTTGGGATATTCTTCAGAACCTTCCAAAACTGTGAAAGTACCAATCCCTTTATTTATTTATTCATTTGTCTACTTACAGCATATTACTGTGAACAAAGAAGTGATATTCTGCTTGATAAATTCTGATCTATAGTTTAAATAATTAATTTCAGCAAAGTTAAAGCATTACCATGATTTCTCAAATTTTCTAGGGTAGACTGTGTCATATATATCCAGTGGAATAGAATATGCTTGCAAAATGAGTCCTTATTTTTTAATGAGAAAACAGAAAATAGAATCTGCCTTCAACAGGTAGTTGCCTGCAAATTATTTCAAGAAATAATGAGATGAAACAGTAGGTTTAAAGTCATGACATTTTAGAAGACAAAAAACCCAAGAGACATTATTGGAAAGTGATTGTTAAGTGATAGTAAGTTTGATGTGTAGTTTTATACTGACTTTTTTTTTTTTTTTTTTTTGATCAAGCTTTCAGTCCACCTACAGCTGTTTATATTCACTCAGAGGATGTAGAAGAAGAGAGTGTAATCCTTCACTGGAAGCTGCCACGAGAGTGTCAGGAATCCTACATTCAAGTGAAACCTAACGCAGGCATCGGTGAAACTAAGAAGTTTTTATTAAGTAATAAAGAAGAATTAAAGGTTGATGATCTAACTCCTGGAATGGCTTATGAAATAGCAGTGGCAAGTGTGAAAAATGGAACTAGGAGTGAACTGAAGACCATTCAATGCACTTTAAGTAAGACATTATTTATGGTGGAAACTACAGACATATGTTAATCTCACCATTGTTGCTGTCACCTAACAAAATTTGTAGATCAAGTAAATTTGCTAAATAGCCAAGGATCAAAACTTAAATATGAAGTGTAGAGATCCAATCCTAATTGTTAACAGCAAAATTAGCAATTGTTGCAAACACAGTGCAGCCTTGGAAAACATATTGGTACTAGCGACAGCTGTGATGGGGATCGCTGGAAATCCTCTTCCCACTGGCAAAAGAAGCTGGGTGAATCATTGATTTGCATTGAAATAGGAAAATATTGGAGTGGTTGAAACAGATTATTGATTTTTGGAAGTACATTTGTTGTTCTGAGAACTGTGAGAAACAATTGCCCTACCATTAGTGAGAGACTGCTAGGAAAGAATTAGCAGTAATAATAGCTGAAAATAAAAGCTTTGCATTGTTTGTCAAAGCATCTTTCCCATCGATAGGGAAGGGTTTATTGAAGGGTCTTACTTTCCCAAAATGTTGAAATGCTTGGTGCAGTATAAAATGTTTGCATATGTGAAAGGAGTGGGCAGGATTCACTTATACACGTAGTATGTAAAGGCTGCAGCAGTCAGGTTATTAGATTCATGAAATGCTGAATTATCATTTCTTTCTAAATGATTACAGTATTTTGGAGGATAACACTCTTAATTCTTTTCCAGATTTTTTTATATAGGATTAGATTTAATACCTCATTCATGACACAGATGACAAAATTCTAGATGGGATATTTCACAGCTGTCAGAGCCAACTGTAAGGGAAGAAAACTGAACACATCAATGTTGCATCCATCAAATACATCTCATTCTCCATGGTTATCTCCCTGTCCACATCTACATTTCTGTATAGTTTTCCAGTTATCCTGCTTACCTTCTTGGTGCAGTTGTGGTTGAGAAGGAAATTCCAGTAATAAATAGTTAAAAGCTCAGGTTGTTTATTGTTTCTGAGCAATGACATGCTCTGGTAGCTGTTAATTTGCACTTGGCAAGAGCATTTCTCAGGGCAGTTCCTCCAGATGCATTATGTGGTTTTCACTTAATTTACTTTCAGCTGGTTTAACATGTGGCAATTTTTTCCTTCTAGAGCCCAAGCCTGTTCAAATTGCAGTTCCTTATGAGTTCCATAGCAATGCTGTGGTACTGTTTGTCCGCATGCCCGATATCGGAGTATTTGATGGCATATATGTTACCAGTAAAGAAGGACCTAATGCGACATTCATTTTAAAAAGTGATGGCAAAATAACAATTGAGAACCTTACTGCAGGAAGACAATATGATTTCTGTGTCTCCACAAAAAGTGGAAAAATGTTGAGCTCCTTTTACCATATAAATGATGTAAAAACATGTGAGTATTTTAAGTTCTTATAAAATTGCACAACATAAAACCTTTTAAACTTTATTTTTATTTCAGTGGAATAGAAAAGACATGCTATTCAAAAATCATCTTGATATATTTATGTAAGGAATTTGCAGTTGCACTAACTGGTTTTTAAAAAAGACTATAAGAATCCCTCATAATTTCTAAACTTACTAAATTATGTTTTTTGTATTGTGTATAAAATGTCTAGCAAACATTCCAGGAATTTAGGCTGTATTAAATTACTGTCCTTGTGGGAGACAAGACACATTTTGATCCCTTATTTTAAACAAGTAGATGAGTATCAATGGGATTACTTCTGTGCCTTGAAATTATTAAGTTTGCTCCTGCTGGTGTATCTTTAAGCAAATAATAAAAGTCTACAGGTTCTTCAAGGTAATAAATTCATCCACAAGGACATTAAAAGAATTGTAGTGGACAGGACACCTTCTAGCAAGGCCTTTAGAAACAGAATTTTAATAGAAACCTAAAAATTATTTTAAAATACCTGTTGAAATTCTGTGATTTTACTTTTCTATTTTTTATTTTATTTATACTTCCATAAGTTTTTCTTTTCCCATTTTATCATTTTCCTTTGAAATTCTTTTACTGCTCTGTTTCTTTCAGAATAGAAATGATATAAAAGGAAAAGTTAAGGTAGGATCTAAAGAAGCAAGGAAGAAAGAAGAGTAGAATGAGAGCAAGACAGAAAAAATCATCCCCAAATAAAGAAAGCCTTGAAAGCTGTTATTTCTTAAAACACAGTTTTAATAAAGACTTGGGGTTTAACCAATCTTCTGCCAGCATTTCTTAAATTTAGTGAGAAACTACAAAACCCAGTATTGTTCTGACTCTTCTGGGGCCTCAAAAATTTGGAAGAAATAAAAATCCTGACACTTGACATGTATACAGCTTTCCCTTAAAAAAGTGAAATTCTGATATATTCCAGACAGAAATGTCTGTGATGGGGATGAAAGAGATGTAGAGGAAAGTGGAAATTCTCCCGTAATGTGATCTGAATTGTACCTAACAAGACTATTCTAGTAAGGAATAAATTGTTTTTTTTCTTGCCTGATCTGCCCAGTTTTGCTGAGACTTTTTGGCAAAATTTAAGTGCATTCTGACCACTATGGTAGTGCTATTGGGGGGATTAACTTCTTCCTAGAAAACTTTCCCACCCAGGAGTGCCAGCTCTGTTCTCAGGGAGAAATGCAATTTCAACCTCAAGTAATTTTAAGGAAAAAACACAAGCAATTTTTCTTAAATAGTGGCATTACTATATCTTTTTTCTTTCCCTTTTTTTTTTTTTTTTTTCTTTCTCTATTTTGGAACTGCTGTGTGTCTGCATGACTGATATCAGATTTTGCCCTCTGTTAGTCTGTTATTGATTATCTCCACTATTTTGTCTCCCCAGGAGATATGAAAATGTTAGATTGAGCAATGCCTGGGGTTGAACAAAGTGGCGTTTTCTGTTCTTCTGTAGGTCTGGCAGCTCCCCTGAATGTACGAGAGGGTGACGTCACTGACACTTCCATCCAGGTCTCGTGGGACCGCGCTGATGGAGATTTCGAGCAGTACGAGGTTACCTGTACTAATTGTGCAGGTGCATTCAAGGTATGCTGTGTGGAGCACCACCTGTGGATACACACTGCAGCTGTTTTTCAGTCTTCTATTAAGTTGTCAGAGGCTGAATGAAGGGCTTTGTTTTCCATTAAAATTGTTGGATGTACAGTTTATATGCGATAAACAAATTTTGTAAGGAGTTCTGTAAAAGCTGTATTTGGTTTTCTAGGTCCAGAAGGTCAAGCAAGAAACAACAACATTTTCCAACCTCAGACCTGGTAAGCTGTACAGTTTTGCAATTCGAACAGAGAAGGAAGGTTTCAGAGACAGTGTTTTTGTGACAAAAGAAATAGAGACAGGTAAGACCACAAGGTTATCAAATTCAGTGTTTGTTTTACTCCATCCATATCTCTTGCTTTCTTCTTAAATTTTATTTTTGTCTCAAACGAAGAAGAGCAAGTCAACCATCTTTGTAATTTTCTCCTTATTCTTTTTCATTGCTATTTTTCTTATTCTTTGACTGCAAGGGACTATTAAGAATCTCAATATAACTCCTGTGTACAATGAGGTACCAATGCTAACTTCATGTTGATTCAAGCAGCTTTAAAGTCCAGTACTTGCATAGTGGCTGGCTACCAATATTAGAGAAAGTAATTTTTTTTGCTTCTACTTCTCTGTAATGCTTTAATTTTCTCTTTGTCTGTGACTTTGAACACACACACACACACACACACACACACACACACACACACACTTACAAGTCCAAAACTAAATTAGGTCTATTGTGTTTTCTTATTGGCCTCCCCTTACTCACAAGTAAATTTGGGCTTTACTGCATTTAGTTTTACTTTGGGTTAGGACATTTGATTCTCATTAGTGTAGTTCTCCTCTATTCCAGTACTTCTGGGTGGTTGACATGGCCTCTCAGGCTATTAGATCTGGCATGTTATAATTTCCTCTAAAAGGTCACTAATGTGAAAAAATCAAGTATAGTGGATGTGATTGAAAAGGTTCAGCATATGTGATCAAAGATATGTAATGTATTTAAGGAACCACTGAGTTAAAACTGGTGCAGGAAAAATGTAAAATTTGTGGAGAACAAATCATGGAGAGGCAATTGTGGAGCAAGTAAATCATGGTTCTTTGACATTTCCTTTTCAAGAACTAAGGACTTGAAATTAAAGTCCTTAAAAAAACCAGAAAACAGAATGTAGAAAAGAAGCAAAAGCAGATGGTTGTTTAGTAAATTTGTAGATAAATTGCAGAACTTCTTGCCACAAGGTATTTTGTCTGATGATTGTGATCACAGGTTCAAGTAGAGACGAAAGACATAGAAGAAAAATCTGCTGAGATTTACTACATAGAACCTTGGGTTCACAAAATCCTTGGGTTGCAAACTGCAGTTTGGGGGACTACTGAAAGGAATTACCACTCTATGCAATTCTTGCTTTTTCTGCAGACATATCCTTTTGGCCACTGTTGAATAAAAGATACTGAGCTAATTGGGGCTTAGGTGTCTGCACAGTATGTTACTTCTTATGCTGACATTTCTTTTCTTAAAAATTTGTCCATTTTTGAGGAATTCCATGCCACTGTTGAATAAAAGATAGCTAATTGGGGCTTAGGTGTCTGCACAGTATGTTACTTCTTATGCTGACATTTCTTTTCTTAAAAAATTGTCCATTTTTGAGGAATTCCACATCAGTGATGTCAGAACTGCACTAAGCAGCATTACAGCCAGCTTGGCTCTAGATTTCCTGGATAACAAAGTCACTTTGCATGTTTCTGCAGTGGTAGTAGACTGTATGTCCTTGAGATAAGCAAGAACGTGACATCATTTATGTGGAGTTTTTATTGCATTCTGATGATGAGAGGCCTGTCATAAAGAAATGTGTACAAGATGTATTTTTGAATCAATGCATTTTGTTTCATTGTCACACAGCACCAAGTGCAGTCAAATATCTGAACTGTAGCAGAGACTCTGGATCAATAACTGTTACCTGGCCCCCAGCCCAAAGTATGTTTGATGGATATGTTCTTTCAATAAACAGTAAGGTCTTTGATGAGAAGAAAATTTTACCTTCTGGCGTGAGGTATGATGATAACATTTTAAAAATAACTGACATGAACTTAAAGCAACTGTTTCCCTGGATATTTAAAATAAGTAGCCTGTGTTGTTATTTATATGTTATATGTATTTGATGGCTTAGTTGATATACATTACTATGCCCATGTATTTTAAGAACTGCATTTTTAAATCAAATTGCAATTCTCATATGATGTGTTTATGCAAAAAAGAGCAAACAAAATACTGCGTTGGGGCGAGCACCAGTGGAATCTTTGTGCAACTGAATATATAATTCAATACTTTAAAACTTTCTAGTACTAGAACTTCCTGTGAACCATAGTGTAATGCACCCTATTTAAGGTTTTATGGTACTAAAATATTTTTTGCCTCCCAAGATATAAACATGTATACAAATATAATGTGTAAATAATATCCATACAATTATAAAGAATTAACATATGAACATACATGGTTTTTTAGAACCCCAAAGGACATAATATCTTCTTTTGATCTTTGTAGAATGCACAAATTTGAGCATCTTCTGCCAGGTACTGATTTCTTAGTCAATATTGTGACAACCAATGGATTAAAAAGAAGTCACCCTACTGTCCTCAAGATTAGCACCTGTAGGTTCAGTTTATTAATGACTTTTCATGGTTTCAGATAATGAATGTTCTTATATTTTAAGGTGTTTTGTAGGAAAAGCTATTCCTTACTATATCCATGCATGTTAACAATGACTGAATGAACACTTCTAAGTTCTTCTTTTCAATCTAAACCTCTTTGAAAGTGACTAAGTATATAAAAGCTTTTTAAACACAGTTTCTTCTGCATTAAGTGGGATATTGCCACTAACTGAATCAGCAGTACTCTGCTGATTAGTAGTCTGCTGAGCAATATTTAGCGTGATAAAAGTTTTCCACAAAAATTCACAAAGGTTGACTTTATTTCTGATTCTGTTTCTAATATTGGAGGTGATTTTCATTTATTTGAAATTCTTCTTAAGTACAAAATGAAATTTCATTCTAGATGGAACTATAAAATAGTGAAGTAAAGCCATGTATTCTGTAGATGTCAATTTCCTTAAAATAAAAATAGATTGTTTTATATCTAAATTTTATATCCTCAGATCCTGACCCACCATCAGATTTACAAGTGTTTGGACAAGAAGAAAATACAGTCTATTTTTCTTGGAAACTACCAAGAGGAGGATTTGGTATGTTTCAGGTGAGATGAGAATGGGAAGAAACCAATGTAAATTTTTTTTTGTAATTTCTCAATTATTGGGAAGAAATCATGCTATTCAAAAAGGTCAGCTAAATATGTACTTCCTATTATATAACAATTTAAAAAATTGTTAAAAAAATATACTTTTAATAGCCCTCAAAAATTGAATTTTCAGCTAATGTGAAATAAAAAAAAGATCACCAGCTAATGTGAAATAAAAAAAAATCACAAGTCAAGGGTTGAATGCAACTGCAATGTAATATTTTTTTTCTTAGCTTTTCAAATTTGTAATGCAAATTAATTTAACTGAAGTGAAAAATAAAAAATTCCTTCCTTACAGAAGACTGTAAATGTTTTCTTTAGAAAAATTAAATAATAATTAGGGGGTTTTAAAAAAATATAGCAATTTATTAGACAAAACTGCAAACCTTGAATACCTGCCATATGCTTCCAACCTTGGGCAGTAAGTATTTTAGGGATTTCCTGAGTGAAATTGGATACTGATAAAGAAAAACAGAGACTATTCCTGATTTTTTTTTTTTTTTGCTATTTATACTTCACAGTTTTGTTATGCCCTGTTTAAAAAAATTAGTACTTCCCATTTCACCATACCTTTCATGATTCTATAAACTTCAATTTTTTCAATTTCTCATCTTTCCTTATTTCAGTTTTATGTAATAAATGAACCACAATAGCATCTAAATAGCATGGATCATGTTTTACTATGACATGCAGCCAGTCTCTCTTTTGTAACCTGGCTTTTGCAGTCTGTCTTGTATTACCCTTAGCAGTTTGTAGCCACTGTATTGACATGTGGTCAACAAAACTTAGTATATTGCTGCTTTAACACGTCACTTGAATCAATATGGATTTCTAGGTATAATCTTTCACAGTCAACTTACTTGAATGGGATATTCTTTGGTACGCAGCACTACCATGAGTGTTTTAATGATCTACATGGTTTTTACCCCAATATTTCAGTGCCCAGTTCTTTTCCTTCTGCTCCCCATGGCTTCAATTATATCCTTACCTAATACTGAAATCTGAGTATCCTTAGGATAGTTCCTTGACATTTCTTCTGTCTTCATTAGTGTAAAGCTGCATTGATCTCAATGGGTAAGAGCAGCCAGTTAACCTCTCACACTATTTGCTGGTGCAGCCTGGAGCATATTTATGAATTTTGAAATTAAATTAAATTATCTTGTCATGTTTTGAGCCAGTTCCGATACACTTCTGAATGTGATAATGCTATTTTTGCCACTCTGTGGAAAATAATTGTCATCTGTAATATTGATCTTTATGTCACGGTGTTATTGTTCAGCATCTCACAGAGCAAGCAGCCACATTAGACAGTGCTTTGTCTGTATAAATGAGCTTATCTTTAAATCTTTAATGAGAAAGGCTTTCGTAGACTGGTTGCTTAGTAAGGTGCACCTGCATAAAAGGGATCGCTTTACTAATCATTTAAAATTAATCATCCCTGCTCACCAGCTTTCTATGCAATATATTGTAGTTTGTAAAGTGAAGAGTGCACAAAAGGTACTTTCCTAACTTCTTTATACTAGATGTAAATCTTTAATCTATAGCTTTGCTTCTAGCATCTTGCATTGCTGTAATTCTAATAAGGTGAGGACAGTTTCCAAAATTTTGTTTGTATAAACAGGCACTGTACTGGTAAAGTAGACAGAGGGGAAATGGATCATTCCTCCCCAGATGAATAGCAGCTAACCCCAGTGCTTTCGGGTCACTGCCATGTGTACAACATCCTCTTTCTGCTGGAGAAAATAACTAGTGGCAGGACAGGACTCACTATGCAGGCAGCTGCAGCCCTACTTGGTCTCAGTATTAAGGGCAATGCCTGAGAAATATGTGGTGTTTGTTGGAGATGCTTGTCCAGTGCCCTCCTCTGCAGGGCAGGCAGTCTGCATTGTGTCTCTCGCTAGTGCAGATAGGACCCAGTCTGCAGGGACACTCTTCTATGTCCACAGAAAGAACAGGTGCAGGATTTTTTGTCACTTTAGAATTGTCTGGAAGATCAGAAGGAATCTAGGAGTTAAGCCTGGCCTCTAGGAGTTAAGTCCCCAGATTTCCATATCTTGTTATCTCCAACCTTTTTATTCTCTGCAGTGGATCTTAACAGATGAATTTTCAATGTATAGCAGTGAACAGAGTCAAGTGACTGATCCCTTGGGAGTCTTTTCAGAATCTCAGCTCTTAACAGTGCATGGGTGTGTTTTTTGGTTGAATGGTTTTGGGTATTTGGGATTTTTTTCTTTTGTTTTGCTGTGGTTTTTTGTTTGTTTGTTTGTTTGTTTTGTTTTGAGTTTTTTTTTTTTTTTTTGCCAGAAAGGTACAGAGTTACTTAATTGTACAGTTAATCACTAGAGCTGTATGACTGAACAGTCAGAGTACACTTTATTGTCCTTCCTCCAAGAGCAAAAACCTGTAAGCCTAAACTTCACTTTGCTTCCTCCATCTACTTTTATAGTCATTGCTTTCACTACTGGGCTATCAAAGAATGCTGGAGTTCCACACTGATGAAACACTATATAAAGTTCTTTTTGTATTTAAAATGTAGAAAATATTCCAAATGTATTTATACTAACAGGTAGTTGCAATCTCTGATCATTACTTTTATGAACTTAAATAGTCTAATTTAAAGAATTCTTTTGCTTTGATAGCTTTCATATTGTCTGATGAATAATGAAAAGCTGCTTACCAGGACTATTTATGACAGCAGAGCTGTAGTGAAAAATCTGACCCCTGGGACAGAATACATTTTTCAGTTAAGGACAGTTAAAGGCTTGGATTCCTCTGTGGCTGTGGAAAAAAAAGTCATCACAAGTAAGGAAATACCTTATAAATTGTCATTTTGAAAACTAGTAAATCTTCAGAGACATTTAAATCATTGCTTGTAAGTAACTCAAAAAGATCAGTGACCTCAAAATGAAACTTCAACTTTGAGAGGAAAGTTGTGCTTCTTCTTGTGATAGTTGTTTAAACAGGAGCCTAGTACATAACTTGCTGGATTGAGGGTGAGGCATGGCTGAGAAGAGCTCTTTGAAAAAAGCTTCCAGCTCCAACAAAGTAAGATTTTGCCAGAATAGATCTTCCTATACTTTCATAACTACCTTGCATTTTGTTTACAATGGTTTCTGTATCTCCTAAGTTCTTGCAAGCCCATGGTCTCAGATTGCAGTACTGCTCCTGTGCAAGGACACAGAATGTTTAAGATAGTAAGAGCTTAACAAGGTCCAGAAACCAGTATATTGTGCTCATTTTCTGTCTCTGAGCAAACATGTATTTTCCAATGCTCCAGTGACAGACCATAAAAAAGTGGTAAATTAATTTGTAGCAAAAATTTAAAGAAGAAGATTTATGTTGAATTCTGGACTGCCAAAGCAGATAAAGAGCAGCTAGTTGTAATCAGGAAATTAATCAGCTCCCAGGTTTATAAACATGTGTGTCACAGACCTCCTCTCTTCTTTGATGGATATTCTGTGGCTTGTTTGGACTATAACTCCTTAAATCAGTCAATAGTCAAGGAGGTTCTGCACTTAGTTATTCAAAGATAAGTGAACCTCTGACAAAAAATCAAGTCCTGCAGATTACTGTGAATGAAATGTGCAGCAGAACATTCATTATCATGTTCCTGAAGATGCATTTGTTCCTCAGGCAAATATTGCCAAGAGAATTGTGGATGTGTCATGAGTATGCCTAGATTATAGAAAGTATAATTTTAATGGTAAACCTTTAGGATTTTTTTCATGCTGAGTAATAGGCATATGTTAATTAGAGTTTTTCATAAAGCTTCAAGCAAGATAAACTAATTATGTGTATGTGGCATATAATGTATTAGAAAACTTTAGAGTGAACAAAATCTCTACTTTTGTTTACAAAGAGTTCCATTCTCATCCTGTTGTGCCAGTGAGCAATATTACTGTTCTCAGAGAAGACCTAATAAATTGAAATTTTTCTTCCATAAATTTCATAATGCACACAGGACGTACAAGCCCATGTTTTATTTACCCTGTGCAATGTAGTGGCACTGTTTTCTGTATATCCATACAAAGAGTTCTAAATTTTTATACATATTTCATGATATTTTGTAGTCTCAAAACATTCATTTAGGTAAAACCATTTATTTTTAAAAGCTGATATTTTCTGATGTTTTATGTACTAAGGAATAATCTTTTCTTTATTAATCTCAATAATTTTACCATAGGACCTGCTGGGATATGTGGTCTGATATTAAAAATGGTAAATACTTCCTCTGCAACTGTAATGTGGAATCCAACCAAGACTAACTTCACTTCTTATAAAGCATCTTTATCCAACAACACCTTCATAAAAAAGTTCAGAATTCCAGGAACAGTGACTGACTTCAGTGTTACTGACCTGATGGCTGGAAGCATTTACAATTTCACACTGAAAAGACTAAAAGGAAATATTGAAGGAGTTTCTGCTTTCCTTGAATTTGTAACAGGTCTGTATGGTTTCCTGCTTCCTCTGCCAGTGAATGGTAGCTATCCCTACCAGTGCATGTTTATCAGTGTGCATCTCACTCGAAATTTCAAGAGGTCTTAGGTGCAATAGTTTGCTGTTGTTGTGGGCATTACTTACTAGGTATATTACTCATACCCTTTTCGACCTGCACATAGTGATACCTGTCAGAAACAAAATGTCTTTAGCTGTGCTGCATTTTTTTTTACCATTTTTAGTATTTCAGATCTTTTTCTGCAAAGAGATACAGACAAGCTGAATTTTATCTTACAATTATTTCAATAGGTTTTTTTCTTTCAGTGAGTGAAGTTTAACAGGTTTTAGAAATGTTTGTAGAATTAAGGCTTTAGATTGTAAACTATACTCAGAAATTTATTGTGGGTCTGTACACAAGGACCTCTATAACCATAAAATCCAGCTTTAATGGAAGTTGAGATCCACGCAAATAATAGGACTGATGAGAGCAGTAAGACTCAAAGCTTATTAGAGTATACTGAAAGAAAGAACCTATGCCCTCAGTTAAACTTGCACAACCCCACACATATTATTAATATTTTTTTGTTCTGTTAGTGTTACAATAAAACTATGAGTCAAAAAACCACATACATATAAGACAAATACAGAATGTAAAATCGAAAGTTAGTATTTGGATATATTAATATTTCAGATTATTTGATGGCAGAACTGGAGTTATCTGTTTAAAACAATTATGCAACTTTGCATAGTCTGTGTAAAGGGTTCATCAAAGATATAGAATCTTAGCACATTTACAGCAAATAAGAAAGGAATGGAAATCTTTCAGAGCTGAAGCCATATACTACTCAGACTGCACAGTTTGATACTTATGAATAAACTACCAGAAGATCTAGTCTGAGTTCAGAAGAACCATATCAGAAAGGCAGACAGAGGACTGAGTGCAAGGGTGAATCTGAAATGAGGCAAAGAGCATCATTGACTGGGCTTGCTCTGACAGATGATCATGGGGAAAGCTGATAGTTGTATGTGAATTCCAAAGAAGAAAGAAAAGAGATTAACATGGCCAGAGATTGTCGAGGTGAACAAATTATACAGTCTTAAATGTAGATAACATTTTAGTGACCTCCTGAAAGATTTAAAATCTTAATTTTTATTTCATTATTCATTATTAGGCCTAGAGTGAATAATATGCTAAATTTAAATACACTAATTTAAAGTTGCATTTAAAAGCGGAAGAAAATGGGATGTTGTGACATGAGCAGGTGGACATTTGACTCTAATAAAAGGAGTAGACTACCCAGATTTTGGGGTCTTAACTGACTAGAGTTCATGGAATTACTGGGATTCCAAATACATGAAATGTATAAAAGTTACCAACCCAGTGGCAAGCAGCAGGACAAACACTAGCTATATCTTGAATTTCAACTGTAGCAGTAGTTATGTCAGCAGTAGTGCTAACTTTAAGGCTGAGGACAGCAGAAACCCCAGGACTGTGCAGAGATTTTGTTAAGTGAGCACTGTGCAGAGGCACTTGAGCTTGCTCTCTGTGAATGGGCACCCCAGCCCAGTTGGGAGGCCATCAACCAAATCCCAGAGGTAGTGTAGCAACTGTAGCATCACATGCTGCCATATCCAGACTAATCCTTTGTATAGCAAGTAAACTCTTGGATGCTTTTCTATTCAGTTGTAACTACTAATATATTTTAAATGGAGTTATTTAAGTGAATGTCTTTTATTCCACAATTCTCTTTCAGAACCTGCAAAGCCAGAAGGTCTTAAATTCTTCAATGTTTCATCATATTATTTTTCACTGTATTGGAGACTACCGTATGGACTTGTAGACAGATTTCATGTGGCTCTTGTTCCTGACCATGCTTCTGTTGTTATCCTAGATCTTGGAGTTAGGGAGTATCAAGTAAGTGCTTTTATTACAGGACTTGCAGGGCTGGCTTTTCCTTAAGCGCTGTGCTGATGAGCAATTCAAGCTTTCCTCCTTAGCTGTTTAATGCATATATGAATGTGAAAGTATTAATGAAAAATTGGTAGGATGGAAGCAATTTTCAGCACCCACAGTTTGCTACTTAAACACAGGTAGTGAAATTACTGTTTTCTGAAAGTCTACTGGAAGGACGCAGACCGTCATCCAAGGATTCATGAATAGTTTAACAAGAGAAGGGCAGAGCTATTGAGTAGTACAGACTCATTAATTGTGTACTTGCCAGGAAGATCTGTGCTTAAATCATTAATGCAGGCAACATTTCACTGCTAAGCCATCAAAAAGATATAGGAGCACTTTTTGATTCTGCTGTCTGGAACATATAATATTAACAGAAATAATGGTTGTTCTGGATGTCTTGCTTTTGTTTTTCATTGGAACTGCAAAGACACAGGTATTTTATAAAATTTCTTGCTAAAAAAGTTAATAATTATTTTAACTGAAAAGGACGGGTTATTTAAGGGTCAAAAACTTGTTTTTCAGGTTGCCTTGTTGTTCATTCTTTCAAAAAGGAGTTTTATAATGCTTCACATTTACTTTGATAATGATAATACAGAAAAATTTCTATAGATACATTGATAGGAGACTGGGATAAAATTAATAGTTAATTTTTTATTCTTCAATATTGAATGTTGCACACACCTTATGAAGGGTAGTTGACAGCAAAATACTATAGCTAACAGAAGCAGAAAACTATTTTTAGTTATGAATTGCTCAAAATTGTCTGTGTTTTTTTGTGCTTTGTTTTGTAGGGGTATTTTCTGTTTGTTTGTTTTGGGGTTTTTTTTTAGGGGAGAGGGGTTCATTTTTGTGATTCTTTATAAAAGGCTTAAATTAGATAATGTCCTATTTCAGGCTGATTTTTCCAATACTATTCCTGGAACAACATACAATGTTACAGTTTCTTCAGTTTCTTCTTCAGTCTATAGTTCACCTGCAAGTAGAACTGTGACAACAAATGTGACAAGTGAGTTAAAAATGACTGATGAAATTTTGTTAATTTTTTAAACTATGCTTTCTTATGTTACTATGTACACAGTAATGTCCAAGAAATTATAATCAGTTTTGAACAGTCTTTAAAATTTTTCATTTTCTTTTACTATTTAAAAATACACTGAAACAGAAGTGTTCGACTAGAGCTTAAGAATTTACAAGCTTTTGAAAAATTTGCTATTGTGTCTGTAATAATATCCAGACTCTGATTTATACCTATAGTGGTACATAAAGAAATGTTCAGAGCTATTTCCAACAAAATGTAGCCAAAGTAGATGTGCTTTTTAAGAGAGTACACTTTAATTGAGTGCTAGAATATGTCGGATGTCAAATTGGCATTAAACTCTATTTTAAAATAAAGTTCTTGACCAATACATTTTTTACATTCTTACAGAAGAATGTTTCTGGTGTTCCAAAATTAACCTAATAATTTCTAACAGGACTCTAGCAAGAAAAAAGATTTTTATTCAGAAGTGCATCAGTTTTCAGTAGTTTTATGACGTTATGCTGGCAGATTATTTAATTTCTCTGTAGAATCTATGAATATGTCCCACTCTCATGAATCTTAATTAAAACTTGATTTACATGGGTGTGTGCTTGTGCGTGTGTATATATGTGTGTGTGCATATATATTTTTTTTTAATTTTCTTTTTTTTTTTTTTAGATCCTGGGCCTCCTGTGTTCCTTGCAGGTGAAAGAGTGGGTTCTGCTGGGATTCTGCTGTCATGGAACACACCACTCTATCCAAATGGGAGAATTCTATCCTATGTTGTTAAATATAAAGAAGTCTGCCCGTGGATGCAAACAGCTTATACACAGGTCACAACAAAGCCAGACAGTTTGGAAGTTCTTCTCACCAGTCTTAACCCTGGAACAACTTATGAAATTATGGTAAAAGCTTTACAAACACCTCTTAGTATTTTGAATTCTGATTTATTGTAAATTGTGAGTTTATAGTAGATTCCTGTAGAGTTTTCTGAAGGACCATGTTATTTACTGTTGCCATATAACAAAATACATTAGCCAGATATTTGTTTAGTTGAGTTTATTTGAGTGGTGGTTTTAAAATCTGCTTAAAAATGTCTCAGTCAAACTTGCACTGAGATGTACCTTCTTCTACTGATATTCGAATTAACATATGGCATTATGTGATAAACATAAAAAGCAAAGGGTAGAATTTTTGGAAATATCTAAATCCTTTATCTTCATTGAGATTTAATTTTTCAAATTACTGGTGTGCTTTGCATATTACATGTAGATTATTAAATCATCTCAGCCAGATCCAAAAAAGCATGTCTTCTATATATAAAACTTGTTTGCACCGAGATTAGTCACTTCTTATCCATCTCTGAACTCTTCAACAATAGATGACTTCAGAAATTAACTGCTACTATCTTGGCAGTATTTGCCAAGCAATTCTTTGCCTTCTTTACTCTTTCATAAGAGCCTTGTAGATGTTCCTCTTTTCAATACCAAGAATTAGATGAAACTATGTGTTGATTTGCTTCATTCCATTCTGTTGCCTTGAAGGGGCACGCGTGAGGGAGGAGTTTCTGTGTCTGTCTTAATACTAGTTTTGTTTCGGACCTCTTTCTACAATACCTACCTTGAGATGAGGTAATAAAAACAATGTTTAGGTGAGGACATAGCTTAAGATTTATATGGTGTAATTTAAATACTGTCAGACTTTCAACTCCCTGAAGATCTCCAGTCAATTTCCTCAGCTATTGCAATATAACCGTAGAGTTTATCAATGCCTAAGGATGTTTCAAGTCATTGTCCCTAAATGACAAGAAATGGGTAGGGTTGGCTGTGGTCATGAGTTGGGTGTGCATGTGTTTGTGTGGCTTAAGAAGGAGATAGCCAGTGACACAGGTTCTTCTTGTCCTCCTTGATTAAGTCTTTGATGCTGCCTTGTATTCCTTCACTGTGTTAGTTTGTTGTAGCTTTGTCCTGTTGTTTAATCTTTACAGTGTTTGAAAAGTGCACTGTTTAGTGCCAAGAAAAGTTTCCTTTTCTGGCCTGAGGCGTTCTGTTTTCTGTTGCCCTTTGCTACCCCCTGTTTGCTGTCTGCCATTTCTACAGTGATCCACACTCAGTTTTTGCACACCTACCCCTTCTCATCCTGCTTTCCCCACAGTCTGCACTGTCAGCTCCCTAAACCCAAGGTCCACAACCTTATGGCCTTACATTGTCTGCTATAACCTTGCTGGAGAGCTTTTCACTTTGCTTCTTCTTTCCCACACATCTCACCATCACTGCTGGGATTTTACTCATGTTTACCTTTTGTTGCCGTTTTTAATTATTTTCAAAAAATAAGTTAGATTTCCTTCCTCTTTCTTTGTAAGTACTGGATGCCATGGCTCATCACTGAGTTGAATTGTCACCAAACCCTGTATTGCAGAGCAAATGGCATTGTTGTTTTGTTCATCTCCGTAAGTTTTACCAAAGTTTCAATATATTGCTCTTCTGTGGGAAGACTCGTCCATGATTGTGAGCACTGAAGCATTTCCATCATAAAGTGCATCTACACTCTCCTTGACCTATTGGCTTTCTGCAAAAAGGCATGCTTTCCTTGGGGTTCTGCTTTGAGGAAGGTTGACCTGCTCTTGCTAGCCTACAGGAGGCAGAGAAATAAAAGACAGCTTATTCTCCTTTTTACCGTTTTAAGTTATAGTAAGTAAAATAGGAATGCAGAATCTGGTTTAAGTGTATTGTGGTAAGAAAAATGAGTGTTACTGATGTTATTCTTGCTGTTGATTTTTGCATAAAATAAGGACTCATAAAATAGGGATCCTCTTTTCATGTGTGGATACTCACATGTGGTTTTCTCAATTTCTTATGCTGTTACATACTTTTGCCCTTTTATTCTTTTGCATTTAAACATTGAGTATAAATTATACAACAGAATTGTAAAGGGCATGTTCATCTGTATATTTATAGTTTAAAAGCTGCATCTCTATGTATCCTTAGGATTTTCATATTCCCTGAAACTGTATATACTGTAGACTTTCTAATGTGGATCCTTTCTTTTTTTTTCCTGTAGGTTGCTGCTGAGAACAGTGCTGGTATTGGAGTGTTTAGTGATCCTTTCCTTTTCCAGACTGCAGAAAGTGGTAAATTTAATAAAGCTGTTAATTATTTTGATTAAATTTGATCTAATTTGTTCAAATAAATCTCCATGATGAATTTTATACTTGAACAAATTCCAATGCATTTAGAACAAAAACCTCATTCTTATTCTGTCACTCAGTGACAAAGGTTCATTTTGTTCTATTTGCTAACAATGGCATGTGCCCACAGGGGTGTTGTACACAAGGTCTGTTTTTCTTGGAGTTTTCTTATGCCAATTTCTAGGTAGGCAGCTTCCAGAAAGCAAGGTCATAGGAGAGCAGAACTACCTATCAAGGGATCCATCTGCTGTTTCCTGCAACAGTTCTAGGAGACAGACTTTGTTGTGGGATCATCTCTGCCATTGTCTGCTAAGTCAGTCTGTATGTGTTTAGTGACAGGTTCTAAGAAATTCAGCACAGAATGTGTTTTATTAAATTTTTATTAATTGATTCTGAAGGTAATAAAAATCTGAAATGAAAATTTGATTTGGTGGTTTGAAGATTAAAACACATAGCCTGAGTTTGAACAATTTTTACTAATTTAGTGTTGCGATCTCGCTCTTGCTCCAGGAGCAGCTGTGCCTTGGCTGACAAGCTCACACCAGTGCCCTTGTGAACCAGTCTCAATGGAATACACAGCTTGTGCTGCCAAGGCAGTGACTGCCTACCTGTGTTTAGGCTTCTTTCTCTTTCTGGCAGACTGCAGAGTGAGATATCATAATTAATGCCAGAAATCATCACTCTGAACAAATAATGGGATTACTTATGAACCCAATATAGGGAGGAGTAGTAAACTTGTCACATGGATCTATGTGAGATCATTATTCTTCACTATTTGTGCATTATTGCTGGTAAAAGACCTTATTTCTGTGAGCTTTATTATTTGCTCATGTTTGACAGAGGAGAGCACTGGCATTTCTCCATATGAAAACATAAACTTTTTACTTTGGAAATACTTCTGTCTAAATTTTTATTAAACCTAAAATGCCTTACTATAAATGTAATTGGAAGGTTTCTTCAAATTATAGGTGAGTTACATGTCATTGGTGTAACACTTACACTTTTTCATTCTCAACTGGTTTTTTGTTCTAATTCTTGCTTTGATGGTTAAGGAAAGCCAAACATCTTAATCAGCATAAAGATGGGAAATTTAAAGTGAGAAAGTTAGCCAGAAGATAAAATTATTTAAATATAAAGGTTGTATTTTGGGAGGAGGGGAAAAGAGGTGAAAGATATGGGAGAGATTTAGCAGGACTGAAAGCACTAAATATGAGGCTTGGAGGAGCTCTCTCAATTCACCTGTGGAAGGTCTGTAATTGTGGAATGTCTTTTTTTAAAAAAGAGTGTGAAAAGCCTTTTCTCCTTAGTACTAAGACAGCTATTGCAGAACCTGCTGCTGACTCTGCCACTGTAGGCAGCACTAAGACAGGGCCACAGGGCTTTAGTTCCCAGGAGAGTTCAGCATGCAAAATAGCACTTAAAATCTGATTTCAATGCTGTATCTCAGTCCTTTGTGCTGTGATAAATACTGATGCTCTGACAAAAGGCCACAGAAACTGTCATGGATACAAAGAGCAGCATTTATGCAGTAATAGTGAATATTGCAATTTAATTGAGTTACTTAAAGCTATGTGCAGCAGAAAAGATGACACAGGTAAAATGAAAAAAAACCCACAGTGTTATCAAATGCTCTTAACCAGAAAAAAAAAAAAAAGGACAAATTTCTTCTACTTCTGGAACAGTAGATTACTTTCTTCTAAGAAGAATATTTCTAAATTGACCAAACGAATTACTACATATATTATGAGATTGAAATAATTCTATTTCTCACTTAAACCAGATTGAAAAATAGCTGGTTGTATATCAGCTACATTACATGTGTTTGTGAATGTTTTTTATGTGTTTGCTTCAGAATTTGGAAACTAGAAATGGCATTAAAAAAAAAAAAGAAGAAGAATTTGCTGTTTTTCAGTGCTGAGAAGAAAAGTTTATCTCACTGCTTTTGTTTGTTTTGTTTTCAAGCTCCAGGTAAAGTAGTGAATCTCACAGTTGACGCCTTAAATTCTTCAGCTGTAAATCTGATCTGGTTTCTCCCTCGGCAACCAAATGGAAAGATAACTAGTTTCAAGATTAGTGTGAAACATGCAAGAAGTGGAATTGTAGTGAAAGATGTCTTGGTTAAAGTAGAGGACCTTCTGTCTGGGAGGTTACCAGAATGTAATGTAAGTGCTATAACCTTTTAAATTAGAAATAAACTCAACCCCAAAATATAGTTTTACATTTAGAATTTGAGACATAAAAATGTGGAGGTTTGCTTTTCAGAAAGATTCCAAAACTTTACAGACTTAGTCCCAAGACAGGATAAAATGGATGAAGAAAAGCCTTTCTGTTCAAAGTAGTTTGAATGGAATTCTTTTGATTGAAAAGTTTAGTTTAATCAAAGTAAAAATGTTATGAAACGTTAAGTTTGGCATCCTTTTAACAGAAAATCATGAAATAGAAAATTTCTGGGTTTTCAGCTTTCAATTTTTTATCTTTTTATTTTACACACTATTCAATTAAAAAAACCCAAGAGCTCACGTGGATTTTTTTCATCAAGGAAGACATATAGTATTGTTAATATCTTATTTTCTATATTGTGTGGTATTTTTGATATAGTATGATACAGTATACAGCTTTTTTTATTTAGAAATATGCTTTATTCTGTGTAGCACATTTCAATATTTTTTAAATACTTCTCATATCAAAATAAAAACTGAACATGATTAGCAGAGTGATTTTCAAAAATATGGTTGCAGTCTGAATTGTTGTTATTGTTGAATTTACACCTGTAACTGTTGTATCCTTTTGGAATTTCTTTAAGAAAATTCTCTCTTCTAAATTTTTTTTTCTTTTTCCTTCTTACTTTGGCTACAATTTTGCAATTACTGAAATGTCAAAATGTCAGGTAACCAAACTTTTTTTCCTTTGACCATTTTTTCCTGATTTCTCACACTTAGAATTTTAATGAAAAGTGCATTTTAAATGACATAAATGATAATAAATTTGGTTTCAGTTTTGACTTGAAAGATCATCTTAGGCATTTGAAAGGTTCCTGACACCAGGCTGGTGTCATCAGCACTGAGAAGGCAGGCCGCCACCTGCTGAGCCATAGGCATTGGGCACCACAATGCCTAGCAATTCTTCGGGTTTTCTCCTGACATGATGGATTAAGAAACTCCTGTCTGGTTTTATCCATGATGTGTTGATATATGTACATTATCCATGTGTATGCACATACACACATACAACCTATATGTGATGCAAAAGGACCTCACTAGGGAATGTTTTTACAAGAGACAGACTGAACGCTGAAAATTAAAACTAAGAATAATTAAATGAATCCTAGAGAGATGCTTCTGTTCAGTCAGATTTGAGATCTTGAATAAGGCAGGAAATTATAACACTGTCACTAACAGGGTGCACTAGCACAGCCTGCCTAAATTTGGAAACTGAAGTACAAAAAGGAGAACCAGTTTAGGGTAATTTTTTCAAAGATGGTCAGCCTTTTTTATCTGCATTTATTTACAATTATTGGTTATAGATGCACCTTATTATATTTCTTATTTTTACTTATAGGATAAGAGTGAATCTTTTTTGTGGAGTACTACCACTCCTTCAACTACTTTTGGGAAATCCACAAGTCTTTCAGGGACTACAGTGACACCAAGTACAGAGGCAGCGAGTCAGATGAGCTCTGTTTGGAGTGAACCCATCAGCTTTGTTGTAACTAACCTCAGGCCATACACCACCTATCTTTTTGAAGTCTCTGCAGTCACCACTGAAGCAGGCTACATTGACAGTGCAATTGTCCGGACACCAGAATCAGGTGTGTTAAATACATACGGCTTTAAAATGGCAATAAAGATTTATGTGAAAAACTTCAAAATATAGGTTTGATTTTCTGCTGCAAAACACTTCTGTCCTAATCTGTCTTTATTATGATTTTGTATTTTCATTATTACTTAATTTTACCTGATGGAATCAATTGAAAATGCATATATATTTATATGTCTAATAATGTACAGTGAGTGAGAGTTCACTTGTTAGGAGTCAAAGATACCAAAATTATGTTCAGGACAGATCAAATTTTACAAAAAATTGACAATTTATGAACTGCAAATAATAGAATAATGGTAGAAGAATTGAAAATAAAGATGAAGGGTCATGAAGGGTCAGGCATAATATTGTAAAAGTATGTAATTTGCGTACATAGAAATGCACTTCAAGCTTCTTTGCCTTTGTGGAGAAATAAGCAATAATGAAGAAAACCGCTGTACTAATGTTGCCAATGTTCACCTATTGCAGAAAGTTTCTCAGTACTGAAGAAATCTTTAAGAACCAGATGAAGTTGATTTTTGATTACTTGGAATGCTTTGAGAAGCTGGAATTGGAAGCAATGGTCCATGAGCAGCACCTTTATAATGGCTTAGGCAGTGGGAACATTGTTAATAGAGCTATACAAAAAAGGCATTCCAGAGGAATGTAATTCTGGCTTTCTGTTTGCTAGTACATCAAGTACATAAGTCTTTTGCTTGAGGTCGTTTGATGTTGGTTCCCTTTCATACATACAAAATAGATAGCACTGTTCAGATAAAAATAAATTAAATTCCCTCCTGGAAATGTTAAGTTGAATAGCTTTGATAGAATTTCAACAGCCTTAGTTTGCTGCTCTGTCTAGAGTTAATGAAATTTTGGTCAGTTTCTCTTCTAATGATTTCAGGGTTAATTTCTGGTTTATTTTTCACCTTTGTCTCTTAGAGATTATTTGCATACTGTCAACACTCTTGACACCTTCCCTGAGAATTACATTAAACCATAAATCAAGTAATTTTAATGATATGCTTTTATGGCTTCTCTTCAGAATATTTCATGTTTATGTTTAAAATGAATTGTCTGTTATGGGGTTCTTAGACATCCTAATAGAAAGTATTTTATGTTCAAAGACTTTTTCCAATATTGTTTAAGTTCCAGAAGACCCACCACAGAATTTTGCCAAGAGCAATATTACAGCAAAGTCTTTCTCAGTAATGTGGGACCCACCAACCATAATAACAGGGAAATTCAGTTACAGAGTTGAGCTGTATGGACCATCTGGTAAGTCAGAGTTGATGCTACCATTTCTTTTGAATTATTTGTGATTATTTCCTTACATGTTCTCCTGGGCCTGCCAATCAAAAACAGATAGTCAAAAGCAGTGCTATAGATCCCTTTTTACTAATATATGTTTTAATGATTTGTAGATTAATTTTAAGGAAAAAGTCAGTGCATGAAAAGGAAAAGTATAAAGTTAAATTCACATTATATATTCCTAGGAATAGAGAAAATAAACTTCTTTCAGTCTTTCAGGAGACGATAGGTTAAGCACAGCTGAATTGCTGTGCTTATATATCTAAATCTAGATTTTGTCTCTTTCTGTTAAAGATTTCTGGAGAATTTTCATTCTCATGCAGTATGCAATTGACTCTTTAAGTCTGTTTTGATGTTTTTGCAATTTTTTGAGCTCAGACATATATAGATACAGAAATTATAGAACTGCCTGCAGTTAAGTAAGACATAAGCTGTATTCTAATGTTTTTATGGAGCCCCACAGGAAAAGTAAGACACATTTTTTAAAATCTCTTGCTCTTAAAAATCTTATCTCTTTGAAGGGGCTTGTTTGTTTGGTTGGTTATTTTGTTGGTTTTTTTCCTATATATTCAGCATTATTCCACTGAAGTTGATTCTCACTTAGCTTCTCTCCAAACAAATTTGTCCTTTCATTTGTTCATCATACTAGAAAGTAGCCATGGAGTGTTTCTCTTTTAGACCTAAAATCTGTTTTTAATTCCAGGTCACGTTCTGGATAACAGTACAAGAGACCTTAAGTTTGCGTTCAGTAACCTTGTGCCGTTTACACCATACGACGTGTACGTCAGCGCTGAGACAAGCGCCGGGGTGGGACCAAAGAGCAACCTCACAGTTTTCACTCCTGCAGATGGTAAGTAAGCACAGAGAGGCAAAACAAATGAATTGAACGAGATAAAGGGTTTCAGTTTTCCCTTCAGAGCCTTTAAGGTACTTTGCAAAGGAGAGAATGGATATAAGAGCACTGCAAGAGAGGAAAAAAAGATTACAAAAAACCAAAGAAAAGAAATCAGTTGAATGTTATTATGTCATTTCTTTCTTTGTTTTTGTCAACTTCATATTCTGTCAGTACTTTTATCTGCTATCAAAGGCCTTCAGAGATTGTGAAACAAATGCAGTGTCTTTCTAACAAAAGTAGTTAATTTCAGGTACAGTAATTAAGTTGCAGGGCCCCCTGTGCCCCGTTAGATGGCAGCAAGAGGAAAAGAAAGCGCAGTCCCGCTGGTGGCTCGTTCAGCCCCCTCGCTCCTTAGGAAACCTGCTCTCCTTTGACCCATCCTCACCAAACCCAAGGCCCGTGTGTGGCGGAGCCGCCTCAGCCGCGCGGCAGGCCCCGCGCGGAGGGCTCGTCCAGTGCGGCCGAGCGGCTGCTCCCGCCTCTCAGCCCTAGCCTCCGTGGAACTCTGCTCCCAAAAAGTCAGCTCACCAGGTCAGAGCCCGTGGCTGCGTGGAAAGGCAGCTTTATCTCACTGTATGTGAGATTGTGCGAGATTCTTGGTCAGCATTTGAGGATGCAAGGAGGAAAAAATCGAGATTTGGTGTGTAATAGAGAGGCAGATTCAAGGCGGTTATTTCTGGCTGACGTTTATGCTGCACAAAACAAATTTAGAAAATCTCTGCCTCAGGGATTGCTGGCAATGTTTGTTGTCAAGGAGTAACACTGGGAGAAAAACCTATCCTTATTTATTTATTGTATTCTTTCCTGAATGAGCTGCTTTTGGCAGTTCTCAGAGACAATTTCCAGAGATGACCTACCTGAGTATAGGTGCTGATCTTGTGTTGAAAGGCACTGACAGAAGCCAAAGGGAATTTCAGTAGGTTTGGGGTACTTCTAGCATAACAGAGAATGTCTTATTTTAATGCCAAATCTAAAAATCCTCCTTATACAAGTAATTTCAAAATTGTCTTTTATTGAAGTGTGTTAAGGGAAAAAAATTCTTTTTGTATCAAATCTGTATATCATTCTATTGAATAGAATGCATTTTACCTCTGGTGGTCCTATGGAAATTTCAATATAATTAAGACTGAAAGTTTAATGAAGAAATTATATAAAATATATAATTTCTATCGATTATATATGTCTATATTTATATACAGATATATATAATATATATAATATAAATAAAATTATAAAAACCTTTTGTAAAAGGGAAATTAACAAGATAATTAGAGCTAACCTTTTATTTTCAAGTATGCTTAGAAGTCCATATAGGAAAATATCCAAGATCTGCTTGATTCCAATCAAGTAGGCCTCAGTAGAGTGATCCTGGTTTACATCATCTTAGTTTCTGACCATATTCATACATGTCTTATGTGTTAAAAAGAGTGCATATTTTTAGAATTGTAACTTGTTTGCTAAGAAAACAAGTGAAGCAAGTCTCTACCCTGCACAGGATCAACTCAAAAGATAAGGATGTGAAATTGGATTGTCTGTTGTACTTTGTATACAGTTCTGAAAAACCTTGTAATAATCACAAGTGTTTAATAAACTCAAATTTCTTCTTGAATATTCAGTCCCAGGTGCTGTATCAGATTTACAACTAGCAGAAGTGGAAGCCACATATATAAAAATTACTTGGAGGAAGCCACAACAACCAAATGGAATCATTACCCAGTACAGAGTTAAAGTACATGTGCAGGAAACACTTGTCACTCTGGAAAACACCATTCTTGGAGATAAAAATAAGGTATTCTTTTCCCTTTTTTAAAATATAGATTTTATGTCAGATTAAATTTGCTCTCTGCCTTATCTGACATTCATAGAATGAACTAGCTCCCACAGATAAGTTGTCAATTTTTTTAAAAGCCATCTTCCTCCAGTCCACTCTCTTTCTCTGACTGGCTTTCAAAAAAGATCCCAATAATGCTGTTTCCACAACATGAAAAATTAAATCATTCTGGTAAAATGATCCAGCTGCTGAAGGCAGGAAGCCACAGCCCACAGTCCTTGAGTTCTTTGCAGCACAGGGTGGCCAGACTGTTAAGAGTAAAGAATTGGGTGCCTAAATTGATACACAACCACTCAGTCAAACCTCTAGAAGATGTGCGTAAGAACCCTGTGAATTCAGCAGAAGTGTCCAAAGGCTCTAAGTGTTTTACTAGCAATGCAGACAGGCTTAGACTTTCTGCCTCCTTTTGTGTCCTTAACTTCACGTGTGTGATGCTACATGCTTAGTTCCATGCTGTGGTTGCATACTAAGGATATCTGTGCACATCTATGGGATCATATCTCTGAGGGGACTTATGCTGTCAATCAGTCGAGCTTCTGGATTTTGGGTGCTGATGTGCTTTACGTGCTTAGAGCAGCTCTCAGTATGCAACACAGAACTGTAGACCACTGGCAAACATTCAACTCAGGATTGAATTCTTTCTGGGTAGGGGTTTTTGGGCTGAATTTTGAAACAGGTGTCCAAAGTCTGCATAATTCCTTATTTTTTCAGACAGTGATGTCTTTCACTGGATCTGAATTGGAATCTAAGTTTTTGATGTAGGGCTCAAGGAAGGAGTTCGCTTTCAAGTTGAATGATATACATTAAATAGAGCCCTGGAGTCAAATGTTAAATAAGGAGCAAGGGGGGATAAATTAGGATAAGGATCCATTCATTAAACCAGGCAGGCATCCATGGAAAAGGAAAGTATATAACTCTGTAATTAAAGATTGTATCATAGTCCAGACACAAAAAATTAGTCTCCACAGAAATGTTTTGGTGATGGAATGTCCTAATTTTTGAGTTCTTAGTGTAGTATCATTGCTGCTTTATTATAATTTATTGAATGTAATTTTCTAATTAAAAACCAAAGCAAATCATAATCAACCTTGCTTTATCTAGAACCACACTGGCCATAGCTTAGAGCAGCTGTAGAGCTTGAACTGGCAGACCCACTGTGCTAATGGTACTCAAAAACCAGTAGCAATAAAAAGCTGTTATCTTATATGTGGAAAATCCTCACAAGCAAAAAGTAATTCCATGTGGCCTACTATTTTGCTAGAAAAGGCTGGTGAACATAAATCATACAGAGTTTTTACCTCTTGATACTTAGGTGAGATTGATGCTCTGTTTGTGTCTGTGGCTAATGTACCTCACATTAAAGGAGTAAAAAAATGGCTTTGCCCTTTCTCTGCCCAGAGTCCATAGGGAAAGGACTAATGTGTATTAGTTACATCACTGCAAAAACATGTCTTTCTGGCAATGAGGTGGGCCATGTGTGTGAGTGGAGAGTGTTCCAGATGACAGCAGAACAATTCAGAGATACTCGAGTCCTGGATTTGGTCCCAGATTTTGAAGGGGCATGAAGATCTGGTACTAGCACACAACTTTGTACCTATGCTCTCACCTCTCTCTCTTTTCTGCTTTTGTTTCTCCTCTCTTTGTTGTTCTTGCTCCACTTATATCTGCTGCCATTCCTTTCCAACATTTTTTCTTTGCATCTTCTGTCCTATGGGCCCCTGTATCACTTTACGTCCCCTACACTCTCCCTTTTCAAATAGATACACCCTTATTTTTCTTTCCTCTTTATCTCATCAGCTTCTAGTTTTCTCCCTCTCCTCTTATTCCCTCTCAGAGATCTAGTCAGCCTGCTAATCCTTTTCTTGGACTGGAAGAGCCATCTGAAATCCTTGTGTTTTCAATGACTACTGCCTTCTTTCAGGTTAGAGTTAGTACGAATAAAATCTCCAAAATTCACATGTGTCTCTATTCAATATAGTTCCAAAGATATAGCTGTAAAATTAAAGGCCTTACTTTAAAATTGCCACATTAACATAAAATACTTACTTTAAGAAAATTTTTCAGAAAAAAAATTGGTGGTTGATAACACAATAACCAGAATAAAATGTTGTAGGCTACAGGCAGAGGAACATTTTTAATTATCTTAAAATTATTCTAATGATCAATAATGTTTGTATGCCAACATTTTTATAGTATCTATATGCATGCACAAACATACGAGAATCATTTCTATATTATATACAAATGCAATTATATAATTTAGTGATGACTAGGTTTATGATTTCTTTTTACATTTCTATTTTATAGTATCTTCTTGATTCTTTGGAACGATATGCAATAAATGAAAATATCAAACCTTCTTCTCCCCTTTGGAATTCAGTGGAAGCAGACAATGATTTATATGAAGGTTCAGCTGAAATGTTTTCCAGCATTCAGACAGCTTCCCCGGTAATATTTACAAGTGTATCTGGTGATAATTTGCCTGACATAAATGGAGCTACAGGACTACATTCTGCTTTGGGTAAGATATTTTAGGGTATTTTTCTACATGCTTCTTTGTTTTGAAGGACCCCCATCACTGTCCCAGATATGATCTTTAGCACATGGTTCAAGCAAATTATAAATGGGTCATTTGCTGGAGTCAGATTTTTTTACTACCAAATAACCTTCTGAAGCAAATGGGAATGCCACACAGGCAGGAACCAACCCCTTGTCACCCAGCTGACCTTCTTCCTAGTGAAAGGAGCACCCAAAAGCCATCAGCCAAGCTGCATAGACAATCAGTTATTACAGTTGCCAAAGCAGGTGTGATTGTCAGGGATTAACATATCTCCAAGCCCTTCAGAGACCTTGATTTTTCTAAGCCTTTTGACTAATAGGTTTTCAAATGTCAGTGAAGGTAAATAGGTCAAAAAGTTACAACTTTGCTGTATAGGTTACAAACAGGTGGAGATGACCCCATGACATGGTGATGTCATTAGTGAGTACACTTGTTCTGTATTATCAATGGACCACTGTTTCTTTACCAAGTATGGATTTACAAATCATTAAGCAGCCCTCAGCTGACAGGCAGGGATTTCAAATATCACTCAAAATTTTTACAGCATTTTGAACAGTGGGTAGAAAATATAGGTTTTGTTTTTTTAAAAAATGATTTAATTAAGTCACTGAATTCATCTATATGCACCAATATCTAAAACCAGATTTTAGTCCTTTATTTTAAATGACAGTGGATATTTTCTGTGCTATGTTAATCCTGAAGAATCTTCTTTGTTATACACAGGAAATGTACAGCATTTTAAATGTAAATCTTTTTATGGCCTCATTCAGTTTGAGGTATTGAGTTGCAAAAAGATGTCTGTGCTGCTGCAAATATATTTCAGCCAGTGTCTGTTGTGATCTACTATCCTGGTATTGTTTTATAAGAGTTATTATAGTAGTTAAAGCTGTAGACAGCCACGTTTTCAAACAGGTCTGATGATTTTTCAATGCCTTCATTTTAACACCCTTCTCACTGAATTCTGAGCCTGACATTCAGGTATGTGAAGTGCCCACACCTTTTCATGTTGCACTGGCATAGTGACTGTTTTACAGCAGATGTAAAACGGTTGGATCGTGGCTGACTTTGAACTTTATTTTAAGTGCACTAAACTCTCTTTGCGGGCATGCATGGCTTCATCATTCTACTGACCACAAATCTTCTGGTAAAAATACCAGGTGAAGGCAGCCTTTCCAAGTATTATTCTAGCACCATTGGGAGGGCAAGGAAGATAGAATTTGTCTTTCTTGATTAAAAATATTTAAAACCCCTCAAAACTCCATCAGTCTAGGAGCCGTTGTTCTGAAATCACTGGAGAGACTAGACCTTATACAAAAGTACTCACAAAACCTCACAATTCTACTCGTTGCTCCTTCATTCTTTTGCCTAGGCCAATCTATCTATTGTACACATGAAAAGGGACTCTTTAGGGAGTTAAGAGGTTGAATGCAGACTTTTTTCTTTTTCTTTTTAATTGACATGTAAATTAATTCTTCTGGAATAAAATAGTTCCAGATTGCCATGCCAAAGTGAGTTTAGAATGCATAAGAAAGAAAATTATTTTATGAGTAAGCATCTATTTCTCTCTATTTACTCATAGATAACCAATATAACATCGACATTTTGGCTGAAGAAGTGTCATATGTTATAGAGGGCCTCACACCTTTCACAGATTACACAATTAGTGTGTCTGCTTTCACTGCTGTTGGGGAAGGACCACCATCAGTTCTTACAGTCAGGACAAGTGAACAAGGTAAATTGTAACTGGTATTACCATTGTTGACATACATGACTTCACTGAATGTTTGAATTTTTTAACTAATTTATTTACTTACTGTATGTTTTTGTGATTTTGTTTAAGTCCCAAGCTCAGTACAAAATATATTTTACAAGAATATTAGCTCCTCCTCTGTCTTGCTGTATTGGGATCCTCCAGCAAATCCCAATGGGAAAATCATTCATTATACTCTTTATGCAATGGAACTGGATACAAAAAAAGCATTTCATGAAACAACTTCAAACAACAGCTTACTTTTGACAGGTACAGTGTCATTTGAGTAAAAAAAATTAAACTTGCAAGTACATTTTGCCAACTTATTTTTTCCAATTTTATATAATGTAGTAATTTGAAATATATATGGACCAAATCTCACACATTCACCCATGTTCCCACACACACACAAAAAAAACTGCATGTAAAAACAAGGTTGGGATACTACTCAGAGTTGTCTACTGTGGAGGAATGTGTAGGGTATGTGAGATGAGAGAAGAGGGCTGGTTAAGATAAACAGTAATTTTTGAAATGGTACAAGCAGGAATCTGTGAAATGGATTTCTCCTTGGAATATTTGCCTCAGTCTCCTTTTTTCTCATAGGAAAAGATTGCTAAATTGTCAAGTCTTTTTCAGATTTGAATTTTTTCACAGTATTTTTTTCACAGTGAAAAAAAATTAATAGAATTTTTAAAAAACATTAATAAAATTTTTCTTATTTTAAGGTGGCAATTTTTATAGTAATTAAAGCAAACATATTCTTAATGGAGTTCCATTTAATCATTGATGCTAATCAGAGTAATGCATACTGACTAAATCCCCATATTTGGATGTTCATATATGCATCCTTTGATGTCCTTGACAAATTGTTTAAGCTATTTACGGGGTTGAAGCTGGTCGACTTACCTCAAAATCTGCTGATTTAACTGCATGCCTGTTTGACTGTCACCAAATAAATGGTATTGTACATATTCTTTTAGGGTGTATAAAGAACTCTCAGAACAGCATCCAGTACTATAGTTTTATAAGTAGCTATGACAAAAGAAGTCAACAGTCTTGTTTGCAAAGTTAAGAGTCAAGATTTTTTAAATTAATCTTTTCAGGTTTAAAAAAGTACACAAATTATAAAATGAGAGTCACAGCCTCTACCGCAGTTGGAGAAAGTGCTCTGTCTGAAGAGAACGATGTGTTTGTGCGCACCCCTGAGGACGGTAATATGTTGTTTGCAATGATGATTTATTTTCTGTACTGAAGTTTGTGTTTGTTCAAAAAGAAGACTAGCACATACAAAAAAGGGGTAACAAAGTGTATAGATAAAACCAATGTTGAAATTATTAGGCTTCTATCGGTCACTGATTTTATTCAGACCATTTTTAGGTAAGTACTAAAAAAATAATAATGAAAGCTGAGGCATGACCTGCAATCAACTAATTTCAAATGTGATAGACAAATGGAAGGAAAGCTGCAGAGCTGAGGCTCCCTCTCTTAAAACAATATGTTCCTAGCACTCATCTAAATAATAATCTTTATGACTCCATTTTATCTTCTTTTTCTTTTTGTTATCATGTGTAAATTAGGTTAGTTTTGAAGCATATGGACATTCCAACAATTCAGAAGCCATATTTCTATTTGTAGGCAAAGATGCTGATAAAGTGAAGATTTTTTTAATGCTGAATATAATAAGCAGTTGGTTTTGCATAGATTTTATTAATTTTAAGACTGGTTAATTATTATTAATTTTAATGTCAGGTATAACACTACATTACAAAGATTTTTGAATTTTCCTTTCTTACTTGCAAGGCAGTTTCAACCCATGAAGGCATTGGAGCAAGAGCTGGAACTGTCATTTGTATTATGCAAAGAAAACATGGGAATTTGTTTTGCAGAGCAGAGCCATGAATATTAGTGTTTTCTTGTTTGTATCAAGCTTGTATTTTCACTGGTTTCAGCAGTTATTTCCAGGTTTACTGAAGTAATACAGAGCACGATTGCCCAGTTGTTGTTTATCTCTCTCATTTTCAAATGTACTACAATACAAGAAAAATAATTGAGTGTCAATAAAGGAAAGAAAAAGATTACAGGATTAAAAATCATGGGTATTTATAAGCTTAGGTGATTTGAATAACCACACAAAATATCAGATTAAATGGTGAAACTTAAAATAGTTGCAAATCTTTTTAAACATTATATTCTCCTATGCTTTCAGTATTTTTGCAGAGGAAAGGCATATCACAAGACAAGAAAATTACTTATACAAGTATTTTTCTCTCTGAAAGCTTACAATCCCTTCCGTGTGAGTGTTGAAGAAATTTTTCATAGTACAGTTTCTCTGTTCAGAGCCAACAGCCAACTGTTCATTCAGTCATAAAAGAGGTGTGCGAGGCTTGAGGAGACTAGTGAGAAACCCACCAAGAAGTCTTTCCTTTTTTAAAGCTGTCCATAATTGGACATATCTTCTACTTCTTGTTCTTTAACTTTCCTGAAGTAATTCAGGCTGAGATTCATGTGTCCTAATTTTAGCCAACCTAGGAACAGAAATTTGTTTGACTCTTGAAAAGAGAGATGCCTCCAAATAAAAGATTCACTACAACTGTCTTAGATAACTTACATTAGGATGGAAGAAACTTGGCTGTTGCATTTAAATATTTTACTATGCCAGATAAATGGCAAAATACATTTAAATTAAAAATTAAGCTTCCTCACATGGGAAATATTCATGTGGGTAGTCTTGCCATCCAGAGAGCAGTGATCTGTTACATTTAACACTTTCATGTGCTCAGAAATCAGGAATGAAAGTGATTTGTGGGACCTTTTAGGCAAAAAAAAAAAAAAAAAAAATTCTTGATGAATTCTGAAATATCTGCAAATGGATGTTTGTACAAGAACTGAATCCTATGATCCTGAGTAGGTAGTATATTTTTATCTTGATTTTACAGATGATTTCAGGAGTGAAGTAGTGAAGCCTTCAGAGGAATTAAAGTTGACATTCAGAGCTGATTTTATTAATTAGTGCAGCCCACTCACCTCTTCAACACTTCCATGCCTTATTAGCTCACTGGAGTCACATGAGCTCATACATTGCCAATAGATTCAGCCACACCCCACCCTGGAGCTGGACTTGCTTTGTGCATGACCTTCACACCAGAGTGTGCAAGATTTGCACAGGGTTCTCTAAATGGAATTTAGTTACTGTGCATGCAGTCCCTTTCTTGGTTCAATACTTGATTGAGTGAAGTACTAAGATTATTTACAAAGAAAGCAGTAAGAGAACATAAATCCAAGTTTAAACAACTGAATATGAGAAAGACCATGAGAGGATTTGAAGGATCAGTCTGCATGAGACTGGTAGAGAGAAGAATTTTTTTTCTTAATAAGTGCAGATTCAGATAGATTTAGAAGTGGATGAGAAAAGAAATTCCATCAAAGCTAAAGTGTCATAAAGCAAAAAGATGCCTAGTTTCATGGGTAGAAAAAAGACATATCAAAATTAACTAAGGTAAAAAGTAGTAAGGCTTTGAGAAGGAGAATGAGAAAATGAATGCAGCTATTTTGGTACAGTTAGGATTCAATACCAGGATCCAATAGGTTTATGATCTCAGTTCTGTGTTCAATTATTTGAAAAGGTTTTTTTCCTGATTTCTGTGTTGCAGAACCAGACTCCCCACCTCAAAACTTAGAATTAATAAATGCAACTGCAACAGAAATAAATCTGAGATGGTTACCACCTGAGCAGCCTAATGGTGTCATAACTCACTATGAAGTTCTGTACGGTGATTCCAATGATTTTTGTGTTAAAAATGCCTCATCTACAAGTATATCACTAAGCGAAATGAAGCCATATACTCTTTACAACATCTCAGTAAGAGCATTCACCAGACTTGGCTATGGGAATCAGTCATCTTTTCCTCTTCTGGTCAGAACTTCTGAAACTGGTGAGTATCTTTTAAAAAATAAAAAGTTTTGACAAGAAGTTGCTTTATGATAACCTTTAATGGCTAGGAAATATGTTTCAATAATTTTACAAGTATTTGCTTACTTTGCAGGCAGTGAGTTTGAATCCCATTTTTCTCCTTTATACACAAAGCAAAAGAGCAAGGCCAGGTGCTTGGTAAGGGATGGAGAGCCAAGAGCCATGGGGTCCCTGGGCCAGCTGAGCAGACGTCTCGCTAGCCAGCACTTGTCTCACCACCCTGCTGCAAAGCCCACGAGGCAGGCAAGGCGTGGCAGCCAGGGCCAGTCTGGAGTGCCAAACACCTCCTGCTGATGCATCAGGTCTGAGGTCAAGACAGGAAAGAAAGTTCACAGGTTCAGTGACAGTAACCAAGGCAGACAGAGCCCAGTGCCAGCGGGGCAGGCCTGCAGTGGGGGAGCCAAGCTGAGGCTGGGCTGCCATGTCAGGCAGGGACTGGATGCAAGGCAGAGTCTGGATCACTGGGACCATGGCCAAGCACAGCCATGACAGCGATGAAACTGAATTGATTTCTATAATTTTTTTTTAATGACCCTGTTGGTACTGTGTGTCTAAGTGTTTTTGATCTTCAAATTCAGCCTCTTTTAAAATGTTATTTCATTAAAAAAAATAGGATACAAATCCATATATTTACAATGTGTTTCATTGAAACTGGTTTATAAGAATTCTTTCCAAATCAATGAAACTGACTGAAATTGTCTATAATTTTTATCTTCTAGTTCCTGCTTCTGCACCAGAAAACGTAACCTATAGGAACATCTCATCCATGGAAATTGAATTATCATTTTTTCCACCATCCATTCCCAATGGAATCATACAGACCTACACAATATATCTCATGAGGACTAATGGGACTGAGAAAAGAGTTATTAACACTACCCTTTTGACACTATGTATTACAGGCCAGTATATAATGATCTGGAACTTATGGAAACTGTGAGTTTTTCTGGGAAGTGTGCAACAGACAGAGATATATTAGTTCATTGGTTAGACCCAATCCTTCTTGCCCTTACAGAAAATTTTTTGCTCCCTGTCCTGAGAAATAATTTGTGTCCTGTCATAATGTGGTGAAATGGCATTGAATGGTAGAGACTAACATAAATCTCACTGTATTTTAGGTGTTTAAAGTACAAGGAACTTAAATTGATATCTTTGCAAACCTATCATTGTGACAAAGTAAACCCTCAAGTCACCTGCATATCTTTCTGATCTTATTCAGAATTATTCTGAATTATCTATTTCCACTCACCTTTTCATCTTTTCCTAAGTTCTGTCATTATTGCTGAGGCATGGCACAGCAACTAATGCTGGGAGCTCAGTACCTTCACTGCTACATTTTCAGAGTACAGCCAAGAACAAACTGCAAAGCATTCTAGGAATATGAAGTATACAATAGAAATTAAGGCCTTGCTCCTTTTGCAAAATATTTCATATCCCAAGGTTTCCCAATGCTTATTTCAATCTACAATTACACAGATCAATGTGATAGGCTTATTCACCACTTCAAAAATACTTGCAGTCCATGAAAAAATTAATTTGTTCCATTGAATGGTTGTTTTATTGAATTATTCTTTTTGTTTGTTTGTTTGTTTAGATTTAAGTAAATATGCAGAATATACTGTAGAAGTGTCTGCCAGTACCGCAATGGGGGAGGGCGTTCGTAGTTCACCGCTACATATATTAACTGATGAAGATGGTAAGTTGGAACACAAGTTTCAGTTCATCATTTTCTACCTGCATTCTTAATTTACTCTTAAAATTCATGTCAGATTTTTAAAGTTTTGTGGACTTTTGTTGGCAGTTATATCTCTCTATTTCTATCTGTACCTATGTATCTACACACAAACATATTTATCTATCTATCCATCTATCTACCAATATATTTATCAGTGTAAGCTGTATGAAATGTTGCAATTGCTGTGCATGGACTTTTGATGTTACCAATATCTTACGAATCTGAAGTATCTTAATTTACTCGTATTATTTTAATCTAATACATGACATGGTAGAATTAAATATTGTATTTGGTTTTTCAGTCATATGAGAGCTGGGGAAAGAGAAAATGACAAAAAAGCAGTTTGGATGGTCCAGGGACATTTCTGTGGAGTTTCTTGTATTATTCTAAACAGATGTGTGTACAGGTACACATAGATAGATATGAAATTATTAATATTATGAAAATGCCCAAAGTCCATCATCTGTAGCACTGGACTTCCAATTGAGCTGGGGTGTGTGCAGGCTGAGGGCAGAACACAGTTGTTGCAACCCCTGCTAATTTTTACAGTAGGTCACAAACCAGCAGAGGAACCTTAAAATCATAGTTGTACTTTCAGTACACAATGTTGTAGTGCGAAGTTATCATTGGTCTCTTGAGGTTCTGCAGAGGAATCCTGAAAAAAAATTTGTAGCAAAAATCTTAACTTAGGTGCTGTGAGTCACATATTGGAAAAGTCTGTGCCTCTTCCTCTCCTTTGCTTCAGGAGGAAATCTCTGGTAACCTATCTAAAGCAGCAATGATGCAAGCAATTCAAGAGCCACACCATCAGTAAACAAACTGAAAAGAGCTAGATTGGATAAATCCTTTTTTTTAGTAGAGATTATTTTTATTTAGACCAATGTAGATTCTATTCTTTAGCAAAAACAAACAAACAAACAAACAAACAAACAAAAAGAGATTCTATTCTTTAGCAAAAAAAAAAAACAAAAACAAAAACAAAAAAAAAAAAAAAAACCAAAAAAACACAAAAAAAAAACCCCAAAAAAACCACCCCTGAATATGAATTATTTAGAATTAACTAGACATGTCAAAAAGATGACATTCACCATATGACAGATCTTTTATTGTATAGCCACTGAAGATAATATAACAAGTAAAGCACAAAATAAAATACAGCTGTCAACATTTTTCACCAGTAAATACAGAATACAATGAACCTTTGTTGATGAAAAATATAAAATAGTTTTTTCTATAAGTAGTTATAAAACCTTTATGCCAACTTTCAAGATAGTGAAAGGAACAAGAAGTGAAAAACAACAATATTTGTAATACACCACATGTTCCGTATTCACAGGAACGCAGTGTTCCAAGGTTCAGACCAAATGTTTCATAGATTTGCTAATAGTTATGCTCATATTTTCAATTTTCATGCATGACTACAGCTATGACCTGAATTTTTAGTGCATGATGCTCTTTGGTTTAATTTGAGAAAAACAAATGTAATTCTAATATTACTTCATAGTGATGCATAGGTCCATGAATCAAGATGCAGATAAAGATTCATTTCTCAATAACATGCTGATAATAAAGCAGTATAATTTATGCATACATTAGTTATTTGTCCTCAGAAAAATTAATAAGAACCTTAGAACAAAGTCAAATATATTCAAACATTTTCATTTATTTACAATGTTTCCCTGCAGAGTTGGGGTATGGTCATCTAGGGATCATCTTAAAATTAATTTTAAGGATTCAATGAATGCCTGTCTTTTCATTTGCCCTTGTGACACGTTAAATCTATGAATGTGGTCCTTATTTGGTGGAGTGAATAGATTTTACTGCTGTCTAGTATCCCACAATTTTATCATCTCTCAATGCCATGCTTATCCACTTTTCTACCTTTTGCCACTTTGTCTAATTCTTTACAGCACCTTTTTTTTTCCTCAGGGGAACTATTATGCTGTTTTTACATATGTTCATATCTATAAAGCTCTTGCTTTTATTAGAAGGGAAAAAAAAATTACAGCAATGTACTTGGGCAGTAGGTGAATCACTGTGACCTCGCCATTGCTCTGTTTTCTCATGAAGTACTTTCTCCATTGAATCACAGAAACAGATGTTCTAACAACACCATGCAAAATCTTCTTTTGTCATCTGTCAGAAAAAGGAAAAGAAGCTGTGTCTTGACATTAGCAGATGGATACTGTACCAGTGTGGTACCAGGTTAACTTTCTATCACAAATAATTCAAAGCCTATTTAAGGATGCTGTGTATCTCACCGATCATAGCTGTTTAACAAGATGTTGGGTCCTGTTCTCTCATTTTATAGCTCCAAGTTCTCCTCCACAAGCCCTCTCTGTAAAACAGTTGTTGGGTGTCACTGTGAAGTTGTCATGGAAACCTCCTTTGGAGCCAAATGGAATTATCCTCTATTACACGGTTTGTGTCTGGTAAGATTTTTCTGGAAGTACTTCTGAGGATAAATGTTAGTCTGTAACCTATCAGGAATGTTGGGTTTTTGTTACACAATGTGTTGAATACATGTTTTGGGAGAACAAATATTCATCCAGCACTTAAAATACTGGACTTTTTAAAATGCTAATTCAGACTAGGCAAAAAGTGGGGGAACAATTTCAGCATTTTGTAAGCATTTTCAACTTTTTTTCCAAAGGTTATGCTATAGTAAGTGAATTCAGATTAAAACTAGAGCATGGTGCCTATTTTCATTATATTCTGATTAGGCCTGCTGTAAGGCAGGGTGCAAACCCATGCTGAATTGTCAAGGAGATTTGAAATAGGCTTAAAATAGAGAAATATTGCCTCCTTTAATAGAGAGTGTGAAAGAGCCATGTTCAGAGTTTTCGTATGTGCTATCAATTATGTCTACTTTCATATTTTGTATTTATTACATTCATAGCAAACACATTTTTAACAGATACTTTTTCTTTATTGTGTTTTAGTTTTTTCTATCTGACCTTTTTTAATTTTTTTTCCTCCTTTCATATTTTTTCACCTTTACAAAGGAGTTTTGTCAGTTTAAAACTTGCAGCTTCTCTCCTATTCCTTGCAAAGCATAGTTTGGTCTAGCGATGTGGCATCTCTTCAAAGGTCTATAACTTCTGCTGGGAGTGAAAACAGTTTTATTGATCACTTTTAATATATTGCACTTATGCTTTACCATTTTATTGCCATTGCTAAGGTGCAGGAATACTAAATACTAAAGTGCATAAGACATGAACCAGATATCCAAATCTTCAGTTGTTATTGGCATACTACTCTTAAGCTTACGTTTTTTTATTGTTTTTTGACAGTTTTGGGGTGGGATATGGCCTCAGTCACTACTATTTTTTTTTAAATTATAATTTCTAGTTAAGATGATGATAAAGTGAAGAGGGGAAAGCTCTTCTTTCCAGAAAAGTTGAATTTATCTTCTCTTGTTAATTCTGCTCTACAGGGAATGAATGTTGCTCTTTAAAATAATGACTGTCCTCAAGCTAGGGAAGAGTTACTGTATGATAAGGGCTATGGTTTTGATGTACGCTCTGTTCAAAGACTTGAGGTTACGCAACTTTTCATCCTTAATGTTCCCTTATAACCTACTGCTTTTGTTACTGTGAGAAAAGATTTAGACAGAATTATTTTAAAATAACCCCACTCTTAAATGATCCATTTTTCTAAATATTACAATTAGGCAACCACACAACTTCTTGCTGTAAGCCTTGCCCATATTCTTTTTGCTCTGTCTTTTCTGTCCTTACTGTGCCATATCTAAATTTAGAGAGGCTTTAGGTATCATGTTAAGGCAAGAACATTGGAGAAAAACTCCCTTTGCCTTCCAAGGGGTCAGAACTTCACTCCTTCCTTGGCAGGGAGCGAGGGGTGTGGAGGAAGGAGAATAATTTTAAGTATTTAAAAGAGTTGTCTATACAGTTTCATCAAATGCATTGCAGGGGGACATTTGACAAGGCAAATTGTCGTGCCACATAGTTGCTGATTTTGGGAGGTATTCAATATATTTTGGAGGAGACTGTTAATCCCAGTGCTTCTCAATTAAGCAGAAAGAAGAAGGTTACTACAGTTGTTAAATAAATGTTCCTTCACTTCACTTAAATATTTTGCAACAGTTATAGAGAATTTGGTAAGCTTTCTTTAGATGATTTGGAACAAGGATCCACAATCAATAGAATAGAAAGGGTGATATTTGCAATGTTTTCAGTTATATTTCATGGAATTTGTCAGAGGACAAGGTGTTTTTTGGTGCTAGCAGGTAGTAAAGCCAATTTCTTCTTTCCTTGAGCCCAAAAACTCATACTCCTTAAATATAATTTTAGAGTATTAAAGGTGCAATTAACAAAATTGCTGAACTTGTATGTAGCTATTGTTTTTTTGCATTATCCTTTCCTGCAAATTTTTGTGAGATATTTATTGACTAGGTCTGTTTTGAGATATAGATTTTTAAGAAAATATGGTACATGTCTTTGTCAACTGGAATTATGCAATTTATTAGAATTTGTGTTGTCTGCATTTTTGAAAAAAATGTGGTTTAAGACCTTATATTATTTTTCTTCAGTAAAATTTCTTAGCATAACTTTTTCTGCTAGGTATTTTCTCACTGTCTGTGGAGGCTGCACTCATTTTGATCAGTGTTTTCTTATTTTTATTGCGATCTCTGTAGTTTCTAAACAGAAAATCAACTTCCCTTGAAGTACCTCACGTTTTTGCTCTTCTTTCTATGCCTGGTTGTGGAAATGTTTTTTGGCAACTCAGATGTAAGAATGCAGTTACTCAGAGTGAAATGTTTGCAAGACTAAGCTATGGATTTTCTTCTTACTTATAACCAGATATGTATTTCCATACTAAGAATACATTGGGCAAAGATCCAGGAAAAAATGTCTTTCTTTGTATAGAGTTTGATAACTGCAGCTGCAATCTCTTGTAAATTTTACTGACTGTTAAAAATGTCAGAAGTTTGGGAAAAATGTAAACGTTAACTTTCTCTGTTAGCAAGAGTGTTTCCCATGTCAAGCAACATTCCACTCAAAATCTGAGGGTTAGGAAGGATTTTTTTTTTCATTTTCATACATTTTCTCATTCTCGTTGTTTTTTAATGTAACCTTACTTAGATATATTAGATGGTGATCTTTGCTAATGGGACAGTCATTCAGTTATCAAAGGATGAAAGCCTAGTAATTTTGAAACACTTTTTTCTTTTTTTTTAGTATTAGAACAGTTGTCATTTGTGAAGAGTTTCATGGTGATTTCTGGAGCAATTTGGAGATATTTGGTTTTAATTATCAAATTATCATCTCCATATGAAATGCTATTAGAGACACAGGACACCTACTCATACAGAAATCTTTGAAGGAATGGAATGTTAGGTTTTTATTTTCCTCCTGTTTCTTTCTTAAAAGATTACGTTAACTTTACCAGGGATACAAGACTTTTTTGAACTCAATTTAGTTATTTCTGTACCTTATTTTACTTTCTGATAATAATTTCATACCTATGCTAATACCAGTGTTTTATTAATGTTACATCTTACAGTCTTTCTAGGCGGGTTTTGACCTGACTGGAGTTCCATTCTGATCCTCTGCTACATTCCACCAGAATTAACTCAGCACCAGCTAATTCCTGTTCCATATCATCTTCTATTATTCCATTTATAACTTCAGCCTTCTGACCAATTTCACAGAGTCACAGTAGGGCATGCTCCCTGCTATAATCTTTTTATATTTCGCTATTCCTGTCCAGGGAGACAGTTTAGTTATGCCCTACTGTGTCCTTCCCAAGGGTACCACATAACCATTTGAAAGCAGTTAATAGATAGAAATACTCCTCCTTAACATTTCATATAACCATTGTCTTTGTTGATGTAAAATTTCTTTGGGGTTTTGGGGTTTCTTAATTTTTTTAAGAGACAAAATGAAGAGCCCTACTGTGATGCAATGATACAAAAGTTAGCTTTTCACCATAGAAGAGAAAAAGTTATCCTAGCCTCTTTTAAAAACCTAAACTACTTGTATTTAACATGATACTGCATTTTTCATTTTTGCAAAAAATGCCATAATTATATATAGAGAGAGAAATGGTGTGTGTATACAATTAATAAAATATATTTTCTTTAGGAATAAAATGTCAAAGAGGAGTGTAAATGTAACAGAAACATCACTGGAATTCACAGACCTAGAATATAACAATGAGTATAGTGCTTACGTAACATCAAGTACAAGATTTGGAAATGGTAACATAAAAAGTGACACTATAACATTCAGAACTTCTGAAGGAGGTAAGCTCATATACAGTATAAACTTTTATTTTCATTCAGCCTTAAAATTCTGTCAGCCTTATTTAAGTTAATAAAGCCACTGAAGTAATAGTGACATTTGACTTGTAAAGGAGAGACATGCTACCTGTCTCTGTGGCTCTGTCTGCATATACAAGTATCTGTGGCTCTATAAAATTATGATAGGTATTTCTGTTCATTTACTGAGAAAAAAACTTAGCATTTCTCTTCAGGACAGATAAAATCTGAATAATTTCATTCTAAACTTTGAAATAAATAATATTATTTTTGTAATATATTTTAATAGAACCTTACTTTAAGCAGCCATGACACAATTTCTGATAGGGAAAATACTTAGAATATCCCTCTTAAGTCTGAAATATTTTTAATTTGAAAATGAACACTGTAAGTGTACATTGATTTGTTTATTCCATTTTAATTTTTTCATACTTCCAACATGGAAAGTGACTTTTATACAATCATATGATATGCTGTGCTTTGAAGGTCATTCAGTTTAGGTTTTGTTTCTGGTTTTCCATCACTCATGTTGTTCTAATCTGTTCCAAAATAGATAGTTTGCAGGCATACTTCAGAATCACTCTGCATAGATATCAACAATCCCCCCGTGCACAACCACTTGCAGGATTAGCATCTTTCTGAGCCATCCCTCCAAAACCTGTCTACATCATCAGGTTGTAGATATTCACAGTTGCTATTGAAACTGGTATGGGAGTATGAATTCACTTTATAGTGAATATATATAGACTTTAATGAGCTGGTCCTGGGGTTCCCCCTCCAATTAATCTTTTAATATTTTACACAAACTAGAGCAGCACAAAACAAGAGAGATACATAACTCATAGTGTTCAGTACTCTACTGCAAGTTCTGTAGAGCACTTTCTTGGATGGTGAGACATATGGATTTGAATTCTCTTGAGCTGACTCAAGGAATTGAATTTAACTCTCCTACAGCACTGTGTTACTGAGAAGAACCATATGCTGCTATTCTTTATAAACAGGAGGAGGGACTAATGGAAGAAGGCTTACAGAGGTCTTCCTGCACATTTAATAGGATGAGAAAAGAGGAAAAAAGATAAATTATTATACTGTCCAAGCTTAAGTATCTGGTTTACGTAGACAAGTTGGGAGCCTAAATTCTGTTTATAATCAGAGAGAAAAAGGCTTTAAATTTAGGTTTTGTGAAAAAAAAAATCCCCCTTTTTTTCCCCTACTAACTGTATTTGGAGTATAGACATGCAAGTCAGTCAACTTGCATGTCTGCAAATTAATTTTCTATGCACACAAAGCAGTAAGTACAGGACAAATTCTATGAGAAAAATCTTATCTGTTTCCAAATGCAGCTAAATACAAATATGGTAGAAAAAGTGTTTTAAAAATTCATTTTACATATACAGTTTTATTTCATTATTTTGTGAAGCAGAAATTCCATAATCAGAAATGCAATTAATTTGCCATAGGATTTGTAAAATCTACTATAGTGGATGAACCTTGGGTGCTAAAGTGTACAAAACCTTGAGGTATAAAAGCTTTAGGTATGCTAAAACCTAACATTTTTCCAGCACCAAGTGATCCACCAAAAGATGTTACATACAGAAACCTTTCTTCCACATCAATAATGCTATTCTGGTCTCCTCCTCAAAAGCCTAATGGAAATATACTGTACTACTCAGTTTATTTCAAAAACAATTCAGGAATATTCATACAGGTAAGCTTATTTTTATATTCTTTTGTAGAAGTCAATGAAATGTTCTAATAATTATGTAAAGATTAAATCAGTTTTATAGTTATCAATAGCTTGGTTTTTCATATTTCCTTCATCATGATGTAGTTTTTAAACTTACAAAGACAGAAGCACACCTTGTAATCATATATGTTACATTGTGCATCTCACTGGCATTAATGCCAATAGGTTTTGTGTAGCATTCCATTATGCAAATAATGTATATATACATATATATATGTATATATATATATATGTGTGTGTGTATGTGTATATATATATATATATATGCACACATGCACCTAATATTTATCTACACACTTAACATGTAGAGGATAGGCTCACAATCCACTACATGCATGGCACACCCTCAAGAGTGTAGCTTTTAGTCTAATCTATCAACTTGAGTAAATTTCTAATTCTGGTTTTACTTTTTAATATATGTTTGTACAGTATTGAAAATATAAAGCTAGTGTGAAAGTAGGGAATGCATTTTTTTCATATTTTTCTTACTCTCAAAAGGAAATTACTGTTTAGTATGTTGAAGCTATTGTTATTCTGAATTTAAATCATAAAAGACAAAATCTTACAAATAATATTTTGGAGATACATTTTAATTTAGGTTTTTTGCTGTTGCTGCTTTCATCCTTAATTATGAACTAGACTTATTAATCTATTCTACTTTCTGTGAATATCTTATGGTACAGAAATATAATAAGAGAAATAAGCTTCTTTTACAGGTTTTGGTCACAAATTTTACACATAGGAAAGAAAAATAAGAAGTATAAATTCATTTAGAAAATTATGTATGGAAAATAACCTTGACTGCATAAATTTATTATGAAGATATGTTTAGGGTGAGGTATGCACGTTTTGGAGGATAACTAGAAAAAATATTCACAAATGTTAGAAATAGTTGTGAGTGAATAATTGCTGGCATACTTCAGTGTACACACTTCTCTGACTCCTATGCAAGTGTGTACTCATTGGGCTCTGCGTAGTTTCAGGTGCAAGCAGGACTGTGCCATGAATTCACATGCTGATGAGATTAAAATCAGGGCTACAGTTCAGATTGTAGACTCTGTTTGCACACATTGCTACAGCAACAGCTTTTTACTTAAATCTCTGGACAAATTTTGCCTCTGTGCACCACCTGAGCTAGCCCATGCTCTGAAGGACATTTCAAGAAATTTTAGAGGAGGACTATGGATTTGGACTATTCCTGCCTTTAGGAAGGTACAACTCTTTTTGAGATGAATGAGTAAGGTGATGCTGACACACTGAGCTAGAGAGCTAAAACCCCCCAGGATGTGCCCAGGATTCTGGAAATAAAGGAGGAAGACAGGGAAGATGAAGCACAGTAACACTGGCCCAGCAAGGTGAGGGTCCAGTTTTATTATCATGTGGTGCAGTTAGGCCAGGAAAGGATGATGGCAGAAGTGGAAGTTAATGCTGCTTTAGCATATTATGTGTTGTCAGGAGAAAAGTGCTGACAGTAGTTGTACCTCTGTGTGTGGAACCTACCATTTTCATCCTTTTGACTTTGATTTTTATCCCATCCCTCTGCCCTCAGAAGATAGGTTTCAGCTGCTGTTGCATCTGTCTCTTACTGCCCATGGGATATAAACATTGATCTCTTGAGTCATGATCAAAACTTAATTTGTCTACTCCTTTTAGCTCCTTCTGTTCTTCACATCCTGTCTGCTCACTGTTTAGCATGGCAACTAACAATCTCCTAGGACTGCAGTCCTAATCTGTACCTTGGCATTCCTGTGGATGCGAGACAGATTTCAAATGGGTGAAAAAAAGCCAATTTATTTCTGTTAGACATTTTATATTACTCCTTTTTCAACAGAGAAATGCATGTGTGAAAGTCATCTTGATATGTGACTATATATATATATATATATAATCTATACAGACAGTTGTAAGCTGCATGAGTATGCATACATACATACATATAGCTTACAACTTTCTGTAACTTAGAAGTATGACCATGTAATTGCAAGATCTGTTGCTAAGTTTTGTATTGCACACATTTAGAAAGAAAGAATCCTTGTGTCAAGGAAATACTCTCTGTCAAGATCACCATTCTGCTTTTGTTTAATCAAACTGTATTTTCAGTTTGAGAAATTATACAGGAGAACTGAAAAAGCGGGTGATTTTTTCACATTTCACATTTTCACATTGTGGCCAGCCATTCTCTACCTGTCTTTCCTCTGTTTCTTTGTCACGACATAATGTCAGAGGTTCAAGTCAAACCATAACTTCTATATGCCTGAAAAAACACCCTTGCTGAAGAATATCAAGCAAATTAATATCTCCCAATGCTCTCATAATCTGAAAGAGATACAGAAATCATACTAAACTATTCTGTTGTCTGAATTTATCACTGTCTGTGCTATTCTGTTGTCTAAATTTGTCACTTCTCACACATTCTCAAACTACTCAGGCATATTAAAACCTAATCAATATAAACCACTGAATATTAATATGTTAAAACTAGCAAGTTAGTAGTTGCAAAGTGAAGCATTTTGTTTAGGGAAAAAATGCCCAAATTAAAAAAAAAAAAGACCTGAGATAAAATATAGAGTTTACTCCTTGACTTGATGCAGAAATTTGAGTTTTCTGTCAAAAAGGGAAAATTTATGTACCCTCATCAGTCAGAAAAATAATCTATAGTTTCTTTGCTTTACTGGTCTACATGAAAAATAACACTGCAGCTGTCCAGTCGGAAGGCCTGGGATGCTCAGACCTAAGGTTCAAGACCAGAATAACAGAAGGAAATATTTAGTGATGGAGATTAGATTTAAGGATTTGGGTAGATGAGTGGGTTGTTTCTATGGGGATGCTGACAGTTGTAAAAGAAAATGTGTCAGAGAGGGAGGAATGGCTGGTAGTCAACTAGAATAAACCATCACCTGCATTAGGCTAGGTTCCAGGTCAGCTTTATCTTTCATTTTTTTGCTGTCATAGATCCAGGGAAAATGCTACTTCTGGGTGTATATACCCTGTCCCAGTGCAGTAAAGATATGACATGTATGCTGACAAAGAGTACTTCCTCCACAGATGACATGACACTGTACCTCTTCTTCACCTCACTTCTCTGTGACACTGCTGGGTTCCTATAGTTCAAGATTTCACTGTTTGCAATAGCAGCTTTGCAAGTCTTGCTCCACAATGCCTTGCCTGGTTCTTGAAGCAATCATAATGCCCATACTCTCATACTCTGAAATAGATACATACTCTCAGTCCTATCAAGGACATAAAGACTCAATGGAAGTAACTTTCTCATGGCTAAATATGAATCTATGAAATATATCATTGGCTTGAATGAACTCTGTTATTCAACCTCTATATACTTCTGTTTTGATTACCAAGAAAGTGGAAAGGTGCTAATTACAAACATAAATATATGCTTCAGTAAATTTCCCCAGTGTAGGAATTTCAGTACAGATGAAATCTGCCAAACAGGGGAACCAGGGGCAAGGACTGAAAAAGTCTATGATCCTTCTAGCAACTGAATATCTGACCCCAAATCATCCAACCTCCACCTCAAGCGAAGCAAAATGAATATGACTGCATACAGTTCAGAGTGAAATTCAACTTGGTCTACCCTTGGGATCCAGACAAGGGATGCAAACAATGTACTGTGGTACCTAACAATCAAACATTTTCTCTTACTGATATGACAAAGGTAGGGAAAAAAAGGGAACTTTCCTACAATACACTACAAATTTTAAAAAAGCTGTTGTCAGAATGGTACAGCAGACAAAAAGGAAATAACTTCACTTAGGTTTTTACTGGAACAGTGAATATTACACTCCTTGAAGGATGGTTGGGATTAGCCCTCACAGTGTCACCACTCTCATCTGATTCCCAGAGACAAGCATGTGATGCTCTGACTCAAAACAAGAATGCAATACAATGAACCTAAAGAAGAAAACAGAGCAGGGGTAAAAGCTTAACAATGAAGAAGAGCATCATTGTTTTCCTTATGCAGCTAATTACAGCTTAATGCCACTGGAAATGTCTGCCACTTCCTGAGTTGAAGAAGATACTAGTTTCTGCCGACACTTTCATGGCTTGAGTGTATTGCTTACATGTAGCTGCTTTTAATAATCTGATACTTTGCTATGTCAAAACTTCTTTCATGTATGGATGAAGAAAGGGACAGAAGGAAGAATTTCTTCAGCTGTAGCCAAAGATCCTAAGCTGTTTGCTTTCATCTGCAGCCACAGTTAATTGTAAAACTTCCTAAAGTGTTCTATCCCCAGGGTACAATTAGTACAGGTTTCATCTTTTCTCAGTTTGTACCCACACAGCTCTTCCTGCTCACTGTTTCTCTTAATTATGTGTTCCTTTTTTTTTTTTTTTCCTAATATTTTGAAATATCAGTAGTTTGAGATATCTCCCCTCCTTGGGCTCCTCACAGTAAAGGAACTACCTCTTAAAATAGACTTTGTTGACCCACCAAAACCCTGTTATTCATGTTGGTTCACTGAATCCTTAACTGTCAGACAGCTGCCTAAATTGTAAAGGTCTTTTTAAATGAAGAGTTGAATTTTCAGCTGTTCATACCAATAAACTCTCATTAAATCTAGGATCAAAACTTAATGAGGTAGTCTTGACATTTTTACCTTGAAAACTCAGGTAATTGTTTAAGGTCTTACTCAAAAAACCCTGATTATTACATGTTGTTATAAATTACTAATCATTGCTAACAACAATAATAATAATAGTAACAACAAGAGGGTATTAGAATGCTTCCTCTGGGCCAGATGATATTTTCTGTCATACCCTGCTTGCGTATCAGAAAGTTGAACTAAATACCTTAGAATCTGATCCACTGTTTCCTCTGTCTTAACTTACCAAATGTAACACAAAGCTCTTTCCAGCCTTTTTCAGTTAGGTATGAAGCTACTATAAAATCCAAACTACTTCTAGAAGAAGGTCTATTTATTAAGGTGGAATTTTTTGTATTTTGACTGATGTTGACTTAACCAAATCCACTCGGCAAAACTAACAGTGTGCTTATTGTCAGTTAATGAGTGGATACAAAAATTTATACTCACAATTTGTGGAGCTTCTGTTCTGCATTCAAAACAAAGAATTAAGTTTTCATTGCCAACCTGTTTACTTATTTATATTATGTCAGTACTAGTGACTGCAGGCAAAACTAGGTCTTCAGATGCAGACATAAAGACCTCAGGGAAATGAATGAGAGTATCACCTATTGTTTTCTGCAAAAATAAAAATATTTTGCCAGTAAAAAAATTTGGTGAAGTGTTGCATTAGATATATAAATTGATATGTACTGGTGGCAGACATCAAGATTGCATACTGAACTATCAGTTTGCACAGTATGGATTCAACTGTGTGATAAAGCATATCACAGTCACTTCTTCAGTAAGAACATTCCTTATGAGAAATGTAATCCATTTTTCAGCTGCAGTTTTAGCATCCCTGTGCTTATATGTGGTATTTCTAAATTGTAATACCCAAATATTTCTGTTGCCTTTCTCTTGCTTTAGTAAGTTTGCTCTCACAGCCTCTCTTTTTCAGAAAAAAAATTTCCTTGAAAGCTAACTTGCATTTTAAAGTGGAGGGTGTGGATTTGATCTAACACCAAAAATAGGGGGCAGGCCAAATAGCTGGAATTCATCAGGGGGTTGGGCAAAATCCAGCTCATCCTGAAAATATTGCTATGTGGAAAAGTTAGGAACTCTTTGGTCCTGAGAAGTGCTGTCCATGCCATCTGCTCAATGGGGCAATGTGTCTGCTGTACAGAAATGCTACTGGCTCTTTGAATCAGCAGTGAAGCTTTGACTTGCTACCCAGTGCTTGAGCTGAATGTGATTATGGGCTAAATATCTTCTCAATAATTTTCTAACCATGAACCAAACTGTGTTGGATCATCTAAGTTAGGTTCCTGTAAATCAGTGGATAATTCAACGCATTCAGCTTCAACTGATTCAACTAATGTGGTATAGCTGAACTTACATAAATAATATGGTTTATTTCTTTTCATCTTCCAAAACTGTTGATTCTAAACATTAATAGCCTCCTTACAGGTGCTGATCTGAAGCACTAACTTGTTGCTGTAGTCACAGTATTAATGACATTTTTTTATATAGTTCAAAAGACAGTGGGACTAGGTTCTGCTGCTATCCTTTCAGTAGCAAGTCACTGCACAAAGGAAAAAAAGTTCTGCTGATGCCTTCAATTTAACATGGTGCACTCACTATAGACATTTCCTTAGAGATAATGGCATGGTGTTACTGCAAGGGACAACTAGCAAAAGGAACAGTTTATCAAGGGGTGCGGTGAGATCTCTGCCACTGGAAGTTTTAAGTTTAAAATCTACTCTCATAAAAATAGATTAAGGAGAGAGAAATCTTTTGATTTGATTAACAATGAGCAACCAAGGCATGTGTGATTCATGTAATCAATAAACAAGTAGCAGATGCTATTTTTTTTGTAATTTTCTTGATGAAATATGGATCAGCACACTGCAATATTACAGTTTTAATCCTTGAATTGTCATTCAACAATTACAAACAACAGAAGAAGCCAATCATGTACTCTGTAGTACTATACAAGGAGTATAAATAGACATCATACAATCAAGTATTTCAGAAAAAATCAGTACTCATTAGGAGTCAAAGCATAGGTTTATGTATTCTGAGTGCTATGGTCAATCATGTCTGCTGGTGGTGGTGATGATGGCTAAATGGGGAACTAGAAAGAGAAATCAATTAATAAAAAACATTTTAAGTGGTAACATTTTCTTTTATTTCTCTCTTTAGAATTTCACAAGTTATGGTAATGACAGCAATGTGAGTTTGTCTCCATTTGTAGTGCTGGATGACTTGGCAAAATACAGCCATTATACTTTGTGGTTAACTGCAAGCACAGCATTTGGAGATGGAAACAAAACCAGTGAAAAAATAGATGTGTATACAGATCAGGATAGTAAGTTAATAACTTTTTTAGTGCTCATTGTATATCAGTGCTTTTATTAAATATTGTCTAACTTAAAAATTAATGTACTGTTATGATGGCAAAGTAAAATAAAGACCATTAAATGTGGTTTTCAATGCTGCAATATTTATCTTTGCAAGGAAGGAATTTTGATCTGTGTCTTTGAAATACTAAGAACATAGAGCACAAGCCTCTGTGGATACAAGCAATAAAATTATTGTCTTAAGCTTTCATTAAGACTCTTTTCCTAAACAAATTTAACAGAAATGATTATTCATATATGCCTTCAACTATTTTGCTTTTGATATTGAAACACAAATTATTTTTAAAAGTTATAAAAAATATGACAACTGACACTTTCAGGCTAATTATATTTTGAACAGTTATTTCTGGTTGGGGTTTGGATGTTTTATAACTGTAATCCATGCATTTAATTTTTTGCTTATTATCTCTCATAGTCCCAGAAGGTTTTGTTGAAAATCTGATCTATCAAAACATTTCCTCATCTTCTGTAAATGTAAGCTGGCTTCCACCATCCCAGCCAAATGGCTTAGTCTTCTTTCATGTTTCTCTAAGTTTAATGCAACTGGGAACCAGTAAGATATTGTCTTTCCTTACTTACAACACAAGCATAATTTTTGATGATCTGGAGAAATACACTGATTACATTCTGAAAATCACACCAGCCACTGATAAAGGAGCTTCTGAACGGCATACTCTAAGTCTTCATATAAGAACTGATGAAGATGGTAAGATTAAGATATTTTATTAATTCCTAAGGAAATGTATTAAAAAAAACCCCAATAACTTTCTAAAAGAAAAAAAAATGTTTATTTTTCTTGTTTCACTTAAAGTGTTTTTGTAATACAGTGACACAAACAACTACTGCACATTTCTATTTTAAGACTGTGAAATAGAATTTTTCGTTGTAAATCACATTTTTCTGAGATTATCCTTGTTTTTCCCTTTCTTATTTCTTCATATAGTCCCAGAATCAGCGCCTGTAATGAAAACATTTTCAAATCTCTCAACTACCTCAGTTATGCTTTCATGGGACCCTCCTGTTAAGCCAAATGGTATTATAATACATTATGATTTAAATCTATTTGGGCCAGAAAGGAATAACTCATTCTCTACCACAAATAATTTTATAATTTTGGAAGACCTTCTGCCATTCACATTGTACAGCATTTATGCAGCTGCCAGAACAATAAAAGGACCTGGTCCATCTGCTGTGCTTCAGTTCTACACAGATGAGTCAGGTGAGCAAACTCAATTATAAACAACTTCAAAATATCAGCTCTATTGCAGCATCCATCTTAGGTCTGAGCATCAGACCTGTGGATATGAAGGATTAATTTTCCATTGATCTGTGAGTGAGGAGCTTTCAGACAAAGGAAGCACTGGAAAGCAACTGTTTCCTGAGGGCTCCTCCTCCTGCCACAGTGCTCAAGAGGAGGTCACATTCTGCATAGGATTACAAAAATAACTCCATGAAGAAATATCTTTTGCCTTTGGAATGTGTTATGGTTTGCAAATTGTCAGGGATTTTGAAGAAACAAGTACCTTTCTCTTCATCACCCCATATAATTGAAAAATGATAAAACATGGAAATATTTCTGACACATTCACATAGTTCTCCTGTACATGGAGCTCCTCTCCCCTGCATGGTAAATTACACATCTTTTAAATATATGATGAGTTGTGCTCCATATATGGTGTAGGAAGCAAAGCATATCACATTCCAGTTATATATGTAATATGACTTCTGATAAATGTTTTAGTTCTGACAGTAGGGATGTTCAAGTGATTAATAGATTGGTTAGATCTCTAAGAAGATCCCTTGCTGACTAAGCATGTATTCTGGATTAATGGAATTTGTTTCATGTCAAAGAGGAAGAAAAAAGATTGGATTAGCAATGAAGTACTGTTAGCATGAGTTCAGATACAAATGTTAACAAAAGTGCCTATGTTCTCCTGCATGTATTGTTTTGCCTGGAGTATTTGTGATTTGGTACTCAATAGCATTTCTCTTTTGCAGTGCCATTAGCTCCACCCCAGAATTTGACCATTATCAACTACACTGCAGATTCTGTGTGGCTAAAATGGGATCCAAGTCCCCAGTCAAATGGTGTTATTATGAGATATCATTTTAAGATTTATCAAAACAACACTGAAAAACTATATTTTTCGGTATGTTTATAATTAAGAGTGTATAATCTTTTAAAGTATTTTTTAGTGCTTTAGGAAAAAAAAGATATGGCAAATATTTTAAATATCTGCTATGCTCCTAGAATTATGAAGCACCTATAAATTCCTATTTGCTAAGACAGTTTATTTTCCTTCTCACCATACCTGTAATTCAATTTTTCAAATTAAACAGGAAAAATAGTTTGATTTTAATGTGCTTTGAGCTTCTAATGTTTCATTAACAGTGAGATTTATTAATCTTACTTGGTATTTTAGTGTAAGCTTGATGTTAGAAAATGATTGAAGTTAATTGCTTTGTGTCTACCTTTGTTTAACTGTTTAGTACCTATGGACTTTCACGATTCAAAAAATTTTTCCATCTTAAAAAATAGTGAAAACTGTTCAGAGGTCTCCATTACAAAAATTGAATAAGAACTGAGTAAATTGTAACTGAAGTAGATACCATAGAGATGTTCAGGGCCAGATTGGGTGGAGCTCTGAGTAACCCAGTCTTATGGAAGATTCCCTGCTCACAGTATGGCGGTTGGAACTGGATGGTCTTTAAAGCCTTCTTGCAACACAAACCATTCTATGAACTTATAATTTTATGATATACAAAATTTGATTAAAGCTGAAATCTGATTGTTTGGGTGGCCTCAAGGAATACTCCATAAGCTGCAAAGGCAGCAAGCTGAGGTCAGGATTGCATCTCGAGCTTAGCAACTACATAGTGAACCCTGTTCATCTGAGATGCTTGTAAAAGCTGCAGGAAAAGACAATGCTGCAGTGAGGTCTGCTGTTATTCCCCACTGTGGGAGGAAGTGCTGGCATCATCCCAGTTTCTTCCATAATGCCCGAAGGCCACAATGTGCATGTGAAAGAGGAACAGTGGATTCTGCAGCCAGCTACCTTTGGAAACACATTCTTTGGGTTTTCATAGAAACCACCAAAGACCTGTAAGGAAGTAGAAGGTGAGAGGTGTTGATGTGAATCTGGAAATAGTTTTCAGTATTTGACTGAAAGCTTCTCAGAGCGCAAGAGGCAAAACTATGGCTGTAAATCTTCTGTTCATTTCAGTAGGTTCAAGATGAAGGCTACAATGTTTCCAGAAATTAATTGTGTACTAATAATATTTCCTTCCTTAAGAACATTTCAGGTTCAAGCCATGAGGCAAACATTGTTGGATTAGAACCATACAGCCCCTATTTTATCAGTGTCTCTGCGTTTACCAAGCTTGGGAATGGCAATCAGTTCAGTAATGCTGTCCAATTTACAACAATGGAATCAGGTTAGATATGACTTTTTCTAAGCTGCAGTTCTGAGAGTTTTAAATATATCTGTTTTCCTTTTATGGTTGAACAAAAGTCTTCCTTTTCTCTCCAAAGAAAACATAACCTAACTCTATCTCATTATCTCTTGCCTGCATAGCACCGATTCACATTCCTATTGTAGAGTATTTGAAGTCTGATTGAAGTCTGATTTCGGAAGTGTAGAATTAAAAATGCCCTCATCTGAAATGAGAGGCTTACATGGCTACTATAAATCTTTTAATAGCAACACAGATAAAGGAAGGAAAATTAGATAGGTATCAGTCTTTGCAGATCAAAGCAAAAATTCAGATCCCTATGAAAATAACTGAAACATTAGCAGTATCAAAAGCAGCTGGACAAAAGATTGGCAAATGAACTGGAAGTTATATTAGACAAATAGAAATTTTTAACTTTTTTTTTTTTTTTAAGAATTTATTTTAGGTAGGAAGATAACCACTAAAATTGAAATACATAACATTCACTAAAGAGAGCCTATGGGTTTGTGAAGCTGGCTGTTGTGCAAAACTGTATCTCCTTTGCCAGGTCAGTGCAACCCCAGGCTCTGTAAGAGCTGTCAGTGCCAGGGAACAAGCATGGATTACAGGGCTCCCAGGTTCCTCTACAGTTAGCAAAGGGAGCACACCTCAAAATAAAAAGATCCCATATGGTGACTACAGGTCTGCTAAGATCATGCTTCCAGTGAAGATTCTTTCCAGAACCAGTAAAGAGTTTGTGGGGAAGAGTTTTGCTGTTTATTGTACCAAAGAGTTACAATACTGTCAGAAATCTGGACCATCACTGAGCTGGTTGAGTTTGGCTTTTGACTCCTGCAGCTGAAGGTGGTCCACCTCAAAAGCCATGGTCATCCATCAGTTGTTTCTTTTAATCACTGGCATTCCATATTTTTGGTACTTTCTTCATGTCTCTAACCAATTGTTCATAAATAATTGCTCTCCTTTCAAAGTGATTGTAGTATTTTCTACCTTCATTATATTTTATGAGCACTTAAAAAAATTTCTTTTACTACAACCAGCAAATAGATGGGAAACAATAAATTGAAAGAATTGATATGAAAGCTCTGAAATCTGCCCAGTGACTTCTGTACAGAGAAATGTAATATAGTGCCTGTAAGAAATAAGGTTGGCAGATATAAGAAAACAGATAAATAAGGAACTTTTGCTGTTGATGCTGTTGCTATGTGTATGGAGTAGGTATATACAGTATGTGTACTGTGTATGTTGTAGTACACTGCGTTTAAAAAAACGTGGGGAAATATGAGCAAAAAGTTTTTTTGGGGAAACAAAACTGAAGCCCACAACTAGGAAGAAGCCAGAAAGATGGCCTCCTCTCTCAAGTACTAACATCAGTCACATTCCTAGCAGTTGGAAAGGAACCATCTAATGAGGACAAAGTAAGTTTTGTTCTTTCAATATGTTTTTTTATTAATTTGTCTGACACTGCAGTGTTTGACCCTTTCTATGAACACAGGGTCTGCTTCTCTAATGATACTGCTGTGTGATTACAATTTCAGTTGTGTGTGCATGTTAATCTTTGGTGCCTGTGTGTCCTTTAAGTGCCAGATGCTGTACAGAACATTTGTTGTATCGCAACGAGTTGGCAATCTATCCTAGTGCAGTGGGACCCTCCTGCTTCAGCCAATGGCATAATTACACATTACATCATAGCAATTGAAGGAAATTCTACAAATTTTTCATCTTATGATACACTGCATACTTTTAGAAATCTGCTTTCCAACGTTACTTATCAAATAAAAATAAAAGCTGCAACATCTGCTGGTGATGGTGAAGAACAGTTATGCAATGCCAGTACACTTCCAGAAAAAGGTAAATAATTATTCAAGTTAATTTTTTGTTTAATTTAAATGATGACTGTGAAACAAGCAGGCATGAAAAGCTGTTTCAATACAGGCAGTTAAATCATTCTGTTTGTATTTCTTGCTAATAGTGAAAGAAGAGAAACAGGGCTTCCTCTTTCTATCGTTTTAGAACACACCTAGTGATGAGAATAAGTTGCCATTTTTAAAAACACAGAACTCCTTTTTCTACATGAGTTTGAATAGTTATTTTATTTATTTATGATCACCTATTATTTTTTGTTATATAATATCTGCCTTGTTCCTAGTGTATTTAGCATATTTGAGACTGTATCTCTGAAAAAAATTTTTAGGAGTGAAATTTTTGTTGTTTTGCTTTTACTAGCTGACAGTGGTATGAATTCAATGGCAATAAAGCTGTTCAGAATTCAGGAAATTGAGAATTTAGCCTCTACAAGCAAACTTTGTCATAACTTTTCATGGGTAGGATTTTTTAAAAGAAGGAGGAAAATTGTGCTAAATACAAAGGAAAACATAGACAGGTTTTCTGGGACTGAAGCAAGAAATTGTTACCCAAAGTCTGTCTTCCTTTTTCTCTCCACATATACACTTCACACTTCACCTAATCTTGGCAGTGCTTTCACTTGACACATGAAACATGGAGATGATATTCCTTGCAAAATAGAATTAGTTCTATGTGAATAGCTGTGTACCTATCTTCTAAACTGAAAGTGGAGAGGAGCTCAAACCTGAATCCAGGAAGCAAAGGCCTGTTTCAGTCCTTCTGTCAGGGATGATTGTTACTCTTGGGACTATTTCGTTGGGATTTTTTTCTTCTTTGGTGATAGTTAAATATAAAAATAAAAAATTATGTTAAGTAAGAAACATCCAGATAAGATTTCACATTTCTTCTAAATTACAGGACAAATTATTGCATTTAGCTCTTTTTTTTGTGTTCTCTTAAGTGAGATCAATTTATGCAATGGAGTTTAGGAGGTCTCTATTTCAGAAAAGCTGGGTAATTAGAAAACACAGGGGTGGGATGGAGGAACACTACTGTAAGCCAGAAGCTTAGAAACCAAACCTAAGCTTTTGTAATACTTTATTCCTAAGTTTTTGAATAACTTAGAAGATGAGTTGCAGCACTCATACATACTTCAACTGAAAGAGTGAATTTTCTCAGATCTGTCAAATAATAAACACAACACTCTGTGTCAGGAGCAAGGTTTTGGTTCAGAGTGACAAATGGAGGCGAGCAGCTTGGCTATGCAGACTTGGGTCAGACATGGAACTTGGAGGAGATCAGAGTTACCCTTACTCTTAGAGGTTGCTAGCTTCCTGAGTGGCACACACCTCCACTGGATCCCTCCTGTCCACAAAGCCTTGGTCTCCCATTATGAGCTTTGATTTCCAAATTTCTTAAAATTAGACTTGTGGATGTGCATGTCTGAATTAATCTAGATCACGTCTGTGTTGTGTGCTGAACTACTGCTGCTTTGGTTCCAGATCAAATGGATGAGCTCCAAATGAGGACAAGACCCTTGCTGGCATATTTTGGCTAACATTGTGAAAATAGCCAGGGTTGTACTTTGATGACTGCCCCTCCTCATGATACAGTCTATCCCACTAAAGCCTGGCCACATCTGTTATTTGAACTACGGCATGGCACATTCATACACATTTCTGATGAACATTTTCTGTCTAAATTGGCTTCCTTGTCAACAGCTCCCCCACAAATGCTGCCAGTTTGTAATCTCTGACGGTCCCCTTCTGTCCAGAACCTTGGCAATTTAAGACTTATGCCTGGTTCATCTGTTCTCTTGTTTGCTCAGAAACTTCTGTTCATCAGCAGGGCTCAAAATCCAGTTTTGAAAAGGCAAGGGCATTGTTTAAGTATTAGACATGAGCATACTCTTACACAACATTTTACAGTGTTGGCTGGAAATAATGTAGTGAGCTGAGCTGCTGTGCTAGATGTTAGATGTGTGTGTTCCTGCACTTCTGGACATTTCTCAAATACAGAACACTCAAAGCTTTCTTTTACACCATGGCTGCTGAGCCCCTAACCCTCAGAGCCAGAGCAGGACTGAACCTGGGGATAGAGTTCAGTCTTGTAGATAGCTGCATGGGAGGGATGTTATCCTCTGATTACAGAGGAGAACAGGATACTTCCTTGGATCTTGGAGGATGGGGGAAAGGCTTCTAACAGTGTTAAAGAAGCCTGACGCCTGAGAAAGTTAATTGTTGGGATTTCTGAGAAATTTTTGATTGGATATTAATTAGTCCTTGAGGAAAGACTGAGAAAGCTGTGGATTAAGCCTGGGCTTTAGGGAGCGACTGGTAGTGTCTTAAATCCATGTTATAAAGAGTTGTACTAGCAGGGAAAAAAAACCCAAACCAGTCTTTATTTTCTAACAACATTTGTTTTATGTGTCTTATCACTGGGAGTTTTCCTAAGTGAAGGATTTGTACTGCCACACATGTACTTTTTGCCGCAACCTCTGCACTGACCCTTTCTTGCTTTGTTGTTGCTTAGTCATATTTACAACAAACTAGTTATTATTAGGATATTTCCTTAGCTGTGTGTTTGCATGAATTGTTTTGTAGTGACTGGATACTAGGAATTGGAGATTCATGGATGGGAATGGAAACAGTTTTATAGCTGTTGTCAGCTTCTTATTTATGGTGGTCTAAGATTAGTCACAGAATATGTAGCCAGCACTGAGTCACTGACAATGCATTTACTTCTGACATAAAGTGAAATCGAATTTGGCTCAGTGTCTCACTGCATAGCATTTGACCTTTAAATTCTTGGCAAGATTGTTTGCCTTTTTGAGGTAAATTTGTTCATATCTGGGTACAATTAAACATGAATCATGAAGCTTAAATTTATGAGGAGATTAGTAGTGTTTTTTGTCTAATCTAGCTCCATTGTCATGGTAAACCACCTCTGCCAGGCTGCAGTATGTTATAAAAGCTGTCAGCTTTGTAGTGGTAGTATTAGTTTGTGATTAAATACATTATAAGGGATATGAAAGATAATATGGTATATGTACACATGCATAAATGAATTAGGATTTTATGACTGAATAATATCTTTGGATTGTTTTCAAGATAATGCACAAACTAAAATGAAATTTCATTAAGGTTGAGTGAATTTTTAGAAGCAAGAGAGAGCCATAAAATAGTAGCAAACTTCTCCAAAAGGCACACTAAAGCTGTGAATATTCAGTTAACACACAAATCTGGGACAAGTGTAACAATCATTCAGTTTACAATAAAAATAGAACAATTAAAAAGCCACCTAGGAGTATGCAAAGCTTGAATAATAATAATAATAAAAAAAACCCCCTGCTTCTGCTTTAAATTTTTTTCATTTAGATTTTGCTTTATAGACTTTCCATTTTTTTCTGAGAATGTTAATGTTAATTGTTTATGTTAATTGTTAATGTTATTGATTGCGTTAGTAAGACACACAGAGTAATTTCCCCATTTCTCCCCCTTACTGCTAGTCATACCTGGTATTATACCTGAACACAGTCTAACGAGAGGCTGAGGCCCCCACTGTACTCTGGGGACAGTCCTTACCATTTGTTTTCTGCTAAACAGAGATGCATTCATGATGACTTACATTTAGAAGAAATATGGCTAGAAATTTGCCCAAGAAGCATTTTTTTCATTTAACCTGGGCTTCATTTTATAGGCCATTAATAACTTGTAGCTATACACAGAAGTATGCCTTGTGAATAAAGAAGAGTAATGCCTAAAGGAATTGGTGATGGGAAAGTTTTTCAAGTCTCTTGGTGTGGAGGTGGCAAATTAGCGTCATCTTTTGTTATACATGTACAAAATGCACTCTCTACACACAAAAGATTCTGGATTTGTATCTCCAGTATGGAAATTCCCACTGGAAAATGAGGGCTTTTTTAAATAAAAACCTTTAAGAAGCACAAAGCATAGCAAGAGCTTAAAGCCATCTTCACATCCAAGGAAACACTGTTTCCTTCATCATAAATCCTTTTCTCAGGATCTGACAGTTCATGACAGCTCTGAGCTGGAGTTACATGATTTTCCTCATTAAGTAGTGAAGAAAATGACAGATGACTGTGATGTACTGGAAGAATATTTAAACCCATGCCCTCAAGTGGTTCTTAGGGCTGCAAGTAGGATGTGCAGTGCAGATGGTTTGCCCTGGTTATCCTGAGGAATCAGCCTGCTGAAGACCCACTGTATTGGAAATGGCAGAGCTTCAGTGTGCCCTGTCAGTATGCAGAAAAGGGCTGTGTGTTTCACATGTTCCATCCCTACTGCAAGTTTCAAAATTTTATTAAAGTAAAATCATCCAAAAATTATAGAGTGAATTAGGAATAAGAGTCTTTGAAACACTTCTTTACAAGATGACTAATTTTTTTTTCCAAGATGTAATTTTCTTTATGTAATTTGGACTTCTTTACAGCTTATGATTAGCTGTTTGGTCCAAATTTAAGTTAATGGCTGTGATGGGAAATCTTCACCAGAAAAATGCACATGGATGGTGCCAATGAAATTGTACTGGTGTGATTTTTATAAGATGGTTGATAAAAGCAGATGATTCATATAGCATAGGATAAAGGAATTTTTTGTAGGGACTAGATCAACTCTGCATTAATATACAAGAAATGGTGGTGACATATATGTACAAAGCTGACATGGATAGCATCTACAAGTCAAATACAAATGTTTACTGAATAGCAGACTGTTTTAGTTTAATGGAAAGCTGAACATTTAAGACTGGAGTACAGGTAGCTTTTCGCTACTCTTTTTAGCTTAAAGAAGTTAATTTCTCTCTAGATTTGCATGATTTTATTTTTCAGTACTTAGATCCCACAGTTGGACACTGAGTTTTCTGATGTACTAAGGACTGAGAAACATGGTCCATAGAGGCTCTTCTAAGATGTGCTCTCAACTGTGCAATTACCTTTAAAGCATGTCTGATAATGTCAGTCCCAAGTCATGGGAAAAATAGTCTACAGTTTTTTACATTTTTATATTAGCAAAATAATTTGGGTCCTATTCATGATGTACTTATTCATACTGAGCAGGACTTTGTATCATGATGAGTCCTCCTGAAGTTAACATTCTATACTTGATTAGTATTTAGTATGATCAGGCTTATCAGCTAAACCCATGGAACTCATTTGTGTAACTAAGATTTCAACATTTAATAGAGATAATCAATACAGAATATTTCTTTTCAGTTATTTCTATTTTCTGAAGATTTTTTTTTGGTGTGTGCCCACTGCTGTCGGTTCTACTTTGTTCTTCACTTTCCTCCTATTGATGCTCTTAATACCGCCCAACAGACTTCTAGGCTGCCGCAGTCCTTTTAATCCAAACTCCAGCTACAAGCAGCTGTTCTGTAGGCAGGCTTTTTTTTATTAACTTTGTTAGGAACTATGCCATATCATATTACTGTCTTCTGTTCACGGCCCGTGCAGCTGTAGTTGTTGCTTTCCACAAAAGTCTCCACAGAAAGCCGTAACCTCTCTTTTCTCAGTAGATTTGTGTGTGTCCTTTGCTGCCCTTAGGTTATCTTGCATTGTGAAAAAGGTTTTTTTCTACGAAGTGTTTTTTGTTAGTTTAAACCACTTCTATTGGCCAATTTCAACTTGATATGAGTCTTTCCACTGTGCTAGTTCTTTTGCTACCAAGAATTTCCTTTTATTTATGTTATCAAAAAAACCCTAATCTCAGGGCAGTCCACTAGCTTTGGAAGGGCTGATTAGCATTGTAGCCAGACAAGCATAGGGCAAAGATCTGCCAAACTAACTTCTACTTAGGAGTTTAACTTTCTGTCCACTTCAGTGAGAGCTCAGGCATGTAAATATGTTTTAAGAGCTTAAAATCCCATGCGGATCTGATTTCAGTTACTTTTCATTGAAATTTAGGTATCATATGAAAAATGGTAGGTGAATCTGAAAATACCTCATTCCTCTTCCATTCCAGAAATTGAATTCACCAGCATTTCATGGATAGCCTCTCTGCCAGCTCCCCGGCTGGCTTTCAAAAGCTGAATTAGAACCTATTGCATGGAAAATTAGGTGGAGTATATTGCACCAAATGTTTCAGACTTAGAAAAACTCCCAGCTCCCAGAGATGAATTATAACAAACATAATACAATAGGGAAAGACTGTGAGATATGTGATGAGACTTAAGACTATGTATGATTCTTGGGAAATTTAAATTTGGGATTAGGATGAGAATTTCCACTAGCTAATCAGAGCACAGTCCTCAGAAATAGCACGACGACACCTTTTTCATGCCTTTTCTTTCAGTGCACCTTTCTGGAAATTTGCATTAATAATACAATTCCCATTAGGTACATATCAAATTGTCAATGTATAAGAATTGGTAATAAGTCTTTATACAGTTCCAATGTAACCTGAAATAATAATTGAAAAATATGCAGTTTCTGGCTTCCATAATTTTTAGTGTGAACAGTGATCACTTCATCACAGTTAAGTCATGTTTAGAAAATTTAGACAAGCTGCATGATTACTCTAGGAAGCATGGAATGGTTTGTTCAAATCAGTAACATCTGTGGAGAGAAAAAGTTGGGGGAATTTTAGTCATTCTTGAGGAATGGAAATCTGATTTTCCATGCTAGAGTAATTGTAATCCTCTTTGTATCTGTAACCCAATAGCATAGCTGTCTTGAAATTGTCTCTGAACAGAATCACCAAGTTCAAGAGACACTGTGCCACTGGGTGTCACTGCTCTTCACTGTGGCCCTAGGACTAAACCTCTGATCTGCTCCAGTTTCAGGTCACATCTTTTCATTTGTTCTAATGAGTGGTTACATTTATGTTTCATTTGTCTATGTAAGGAAGGAGATGAAATTAGCTTGATTTTAAACTGACTAATGTTTAAGGCTCTGATTCCATTTTAAAGATCTGTCTAGGGAATGACAGAGAAAATTTTACTGTGAATTCTGCTGACTGACCCTTGATTTTTAGGTTCAAAAGATTTTGTTTATATGGGTCCTCATAAACTGGAAAAAGGACAACATAAAATACTTATCCAAGCTTTTGTGTGGAAGAAGAAATGCTTGTCTGATTGTCTGCTATCAGGATACCTGCAATTTATCTTTTAAAATTGTGGCTTTCATGTAGTGTTACTTACTGGGGTAATCCCAGGTGTTACCTTCAGCCTTGTGAAGACAATGTATATGAGTGTCCTCAGCAGCCAGTGGGAAGACAGACAGAAAGAGAAACATCATTTCTCCACCCTCCAGTCTTCCCCCACTTTCAGCCAGCTTGTCTCTTTTCCAAATACAAGGAAGGCTCATAGAGGCTGGATTTATTAGAATTTTGTTAGTCTGCCAGAGAGCCCACAAATCACAGCCACCATAATTTTGCCTGTTATAATTTCTAGTTCTGTGAAAGCCAAGAGTCTTTTCCTTCTTTACTGCAAAATTGCTAACACTCAGTTATTTTTGGTGTCATCATGCATGTTGAAAATAAGAGAATCAGGTGCTCTCCTTAAGAAGGAAAGGCCACCATGTCTAGACCATGGGCATTGCTCTTCATATATCTGTGACCAGCCTCTTTAACCTGCCTTGTTTTAGGTGCAGAGACTGCAGTTGTGCCAGCCAGGGCTTAACCAGCTGCACATTTGAGCAAGTGAAGGCATATATTTCCACCTTCCTACTAACACCCAGCAACTAACCAGTTACTATCTGCTTTATGGCAAATCCTAATATCTGTGTTGGAATATAGCCCAATAGTTGGTTTTCTATTCTACCCCACATTTTATCATTATCATATTTGAGTGTGTAAGAAGTCATATTTTTGCAATATCTTAACAGATATTAACAGCTTATATTACAACAGAGTAGAAGACTTATGGAGGAAAAATAATTTTCTACTAACTGTGTAGTAGTATTTTCTACTAGCCATGTAGTATTTCTCTGCCTTTATTTCCCATAAAGTAGTAGTCGAACTGGGACATTTCTTGTAATTTACACTAATAGCTAATACAGTTTATAGAATTGTTATGACAATATTTTGAAAGGGGGTAAACTAAGTATTACATCTCCAAATCTGAGCAAGCAAGAATGGTACTACATGTTCTGATGTTTTTTACTACTTTCTGTACTTATCTTCATGCTAATAGCAGCAGAGAAAAACAACTTTAATTTTGATAGGATGGAATATAATGGTGGAAGTTGTCTTTAGCAAAGATTTTTTTAATATAGTTTGCTCTTGCTCTGTGTCTGGTTAGTGTGTAGCAGGATGGGAGCCTATGGGTGTGTTGCATGCTGGGGTATTGCATACTTGTGCATGAGAGCTCAGTGGAAGAACAGGGGAAGGCCCGTGGTTCTCTGCCTACTCCCTCTCCTACAGACTGCACCTGCTTTGGGATCATTTGAAGGGATTTTAATTTCTCAACCTTTTCATCAACACAGCTTTGTCTGACTCAGAATTTACATTTCTTGTTAAACATCCATATTTAGAGGATAATTTTTAGCTTATTATATTGTGATTATTTAAATAAACAAATTGTTGCAGACAGAAGCAAAGATCAGATATTCCCATGAGGCTGAAAGAAAATGAAAAGGAATGTTTTCTCTTTTTTCCCCAGTAACGTTGGTCTGGGATCCTTTTCCTCTTTATGTAAGCCTTGGGACTTCTTCAGTTTCAGTCTGAGGATGTATCATGTGTTTTTCTTTTACCAGTGATACCTCTTCCCCCAAAGACTCTAAAGCACTCTTTAAAGCTATGTGCATACAATAATTTCTGAGCTGATTTTTCTGCACAGTTTTTTTGCCATAGAGTATTAGTATTATCTTACAGAGTCTTAGAGATAATATTAGCTTTCTCTATGACTATGTGATATAGCACAAAACCATATGTTGCAACTGGTCTGTGAAATCTGGGAGTACACTGCTGACTCAATATAGACAGGGTAAATGTGTATACATGTATATGTATGTACATATATTCACTGCTTCTTTCTCAGGGATGTGAATATAGCCTGCATATAAATAAATGGAAGCAAAGTTTGTGGGAAGTTTATTTTTTATCTTTTATTCAGCTCTTTCTCTTAATGTTCTTGAAAAGAACTTCTATAATGCCAGATAAACATATTGCATGTATTGATACTTTTCATTCAGAAGGTGAAACAGGAAACTTACCAAACTTACCTTGATGTGTTGTGTAAGGATTTCATATATTAGGGAGAAAGAGGAAGACACATGAGTATTTCTAAATGAGAGGTGAAGAACCCACAGTAAAGGATGCTATGGGTAGCATAAAAAAATAACTTTGTGTAATATTCCCTCCATTAGTTGAGACAGAGCCCCAAAAGTGGCAGTAGAAATGTCACATCTCTCAAAGCTTGTCCTCCATCCCATGCCTGAAAGAATTTTTCTTTATTTCAAAAGCTATAGTAAATGTATGCTACATAAATATGTACAGTGTGATTTATGCCATTGGAAATATTGCTTATTAAACATATGAAGCTGAATCTTGGTCTTTAGGTATGCTTATTAAAATATGTTTTCAACAGTGGATAAAAATCGTATAGTTGCAATCACTTTTCATTCAAATTAAGGTATCTTACAAGTGTTTTAATCTGCAGTTCCTAGTGCTCCCAGGGACATTGTTTTTTCCAATGTGCAATCAACAAGTGTGACCTTGCATTGGAGATCACCAAAATCTATCCTTGGCTACTTTCAAAACTACAAGATTACCACACAGCTACAATCCATCCACTGCAGTGACTGGGAGGCTATGGAATGTATTGAATATGAGATGCATCAGTATTTATATGAAAATATCATGGATGACTGGATAGAAGATACAGTGTATGGATTGAAAAAATACAGATGGTACAGATTTGCTGTTGCTGCCAGTACGAATGTTGGTTATGGCAGTTCTTCACCTTGGATTTCAACTCAAACCCTTCCTGGCTGTAAGTAAGGATGTCTGCCGTGTCTGCCATGTCTCATAATGCTATAACAATGTGATGTTCATCTAAATAACAAGAACTCTTGTTAGAAGTTATTTCTTCATAGACCTACAATACTGGTGAAATCGATAAGGATTTATAGCAACTCTTGACCTACAATATATATATGTATGATATAAATTGTGTGGTACATATACATACGCAACACTGATATTTCAATGTATTTTGTGTACTCTTATATTTACTGCTTACCCAACAGTATTTCAGTCCCCAGCTGTACTACACGTGTAGACTTGGTAAGCCTGAATTTTTGCTAGTATGAGTTGATATGCCATTTTTCAATACAATTTCACCTGTAGGGTGTGCCAATGAAAAAAGTATTTTTTTAAAATTCTTTGGCTAGAAGTCTGTTCATTAAGTTGTAAAAATTTCCTGAAATGCTGTTGTGTGTTTTTGGCAATGGAATTTAAGCAATAGTTTCTGAGGGATTAAGATTTCTTTCCAAAACCATATCCACCTACAGAGTTTACTAATCAGAGGAGCATTGTAACATGGATAGGATTGCCATGACACATATTAGAACAATCATGCCTCAGCTGAGGATTTAAGTTTCCAAGAAAGAGAAGAGGTAGTTGTCGTAAATAAGTCAGCACAAAATATTGGAGAGAAGGGGACATGAAACATAAATTATTTATGGGAATATATGACCTTCCCTACCAGTTTGCAGCCATCCTAGGATAGAGAATATCTGTGATCTGGCCTCTGTAGAACTGAGAATCACCATGGATTACCTGACTTAATCACAGCTTTTTCAGTCATTTCCCATTTCAAAGTAATAATAATAATAGAGCTACCAGGTACTCAAAGAGCTGTGTACCAAGGACTACTCAGTAGTCCAGATATTTAGCTTGTCCCACTCAGGTTTTTATAATCATGTGATGTGTGGACACTGTGATGGTAAACATCATAACAGCCTGATTTTTTATAAAGCTCAGAAGTAGTCCTTTGGATTGAGAAGTGCTGGAATCAGCTGCAGAGTTATTCTCATGTGCACTTACTTTCTTTGTCCAGTGACTCATGGGGAAGCTCTGCCTGTAAATCAGTGCAACATTTTAAATTAAGGGGAAGAAAAAAAACCAACAAGCCCAGATGGAGCAGAAAATAGATAACAGAAGTTCTGCACAACTTGAGCAACTCTTGAGCCAGCAGCTCTAGAGAGATTTCTTTTTATTAAAATGATAGAACTCAGCTGCTGACATATGCAAATACTTAAAAATATTGTTGCTGAGTTTAAAAAAGTTAGGGATTTAAACTGGAAGGGGAAGCAAATGATGAAAACACATACAATTGCATAAAGCTAGGATGCTTTTTATTATTTCCTCTTCAGAGAGTGATGATTTGGTTTAAGAGAGAGCTAGTTTCCTATCCAGCCCCACTGAGAAGATGGTAGTTAAAAGTATAAACATCTCAATAGACGACAGCCCTTTCCACACCAATTCAGTGTCATTCTCAGCAGTATGTCCTCTGTGTGTTCTATTAAATAGTTTACAAGGGGTGGGATTGAAGGTATGCAAGTTCCACCAGTTCTTCCAGCCCAGTGTCTGGGGCTGCTGACCTGTACCTGTGGTGATGGAAGTAGGCAGCACTGAATTTCCTGTGAGCTAGACTGGTGACACATCAGGAGATAAGCTGCCTATGAAACACACTACTGTGGAGATAAGGCAGCATGGGCACTATTCCAAATGTCATGTCTGGGCAATGGTCTTTTTCCTGGGGTAATGGCAATCAGCTGAGGAGGAAAAAAAGAGGAAGGTGACATGACACATCTGGCAGTGTCTGTGCTTCAGCAGTGCTGGGAGCCTCCATGAGCACTGGCTGATCTTTAGCAAGGGCAGGTTTCTAGGTACCTCATGCTTTTCAAAGCTTAGTTTTTAGAATTGCTTTTAAAAATATTCTCAGTTCTGCCCTTTCTTTTGCAAAAGCTATGGCCTATATCAGAAAAGAGAAATTCAGAATGCACCAAGCAGATTCGGCACTCTGGGCAGCCTTGTAAAGTGTATGCAGAAAGCAGGTGTTGATCTCCCTCTCCTTTCCCTCATGAACAGGGCCAAGCATCCTCTGGATTAGCCTGCTGATACACAGCCAATATACATGGTCTGTTAGGGCTTAAGAGTGCTTAGCTGCTATGTAAAATACCCTGAGTACTTAGCCCATAAAATCAATGGGAGTTGTATTTGCACATTTGAGGGCACAAGTTAGGCACAGTTTCACTTGATTTTCAAAAAGTGCCTCTGTAAGACATTGTTTCTACCAAAGGTAAAGTTACCTTTAAAGGATTTTTTCTTCATAATTCATTGGGTTCTCAGAAATGTGTGTTTCTATCAAGCCTAAAGAAAATATTCAAGCATTATATTCAGAAGGTTTTTTATTATCATATTCAGGAGGAGCATATAAGGTGAAAACTGTTAGACTCATTTCCCAGAATATAAAGAGAAGAAACCTCAAGAGCAGCAAAAATTACATAATATAATTCCTAAATGTTTTTTACAAGTTCTGAGTATTTGATTGCTGTGCTAAAGCAGAAAAGCCTAATTATTCTGACTATCCAGGGTGTAAGGTGAGGATCTTAGCTGTTTATTTCTGTTGTTCATTATGAAGAAAAATGCAAGACTATAGGAATTATTTTCAAGATTCTCTAACTTATTTGCAAGTTTCAAACAAAAAGTAATGGCAGTATTCAGTACTGAGAGTGGTTATAGAGTTACTCTGTGAAAATATTATGGATTGTTAGTGCAGCCCAGTTCTCACATCACACAAATAAACTATTCAGCCTTCTGTCTTGCAGATTATCCTCACAGGAACTGTCTTACTGTCTCATAAAGTAGCATGATGGCACCATTATTATTTAGCTGATTGATTGCCCAAGAGCCAAATCTATTCTACAAGATTAAATATTTCCATCATAACTTAGATTTATGTAGTTACCAGCACAAAAGATCACAGTGCTGTGTCACACTATGGGAAAGGGCAAGAAGTGTTTTCCATAGCTATGGAAACTTTGTTCCTTCACACCTACACTTACCCCAAGTTTTGTTATTACATTTATGAGGAGAATAAGATTGGCTGAACTTAAGTTTTCTGAGAGAAAAATAATGGTGGAGGGTCAGAGTTAGATGGAAAATGAATGACAGTGAGATCACTGACCTCATTTTGGATCTCATACAGTTACACAGTGCAATGCTTTTTGGTAAACTGCCAAGTCCCCTAATGCCAGGATACACTGAGGTACAAAGGAAAATCCCAGATGTTCCAATGTCCCATGAAGGCCAGGACATACAAGCATGGGGCAGAGGGTTATGCTTCTCTTTTCAGCGCCTTCTTTCCCAATCCCTGCTGATACCCAGTTGCTTGGTACTATTAAAGAAATGTTTCTGTGTGATGAAAAGTAATGAGATTTCCCATCTTGTTATGTGTTCTTTCTTCTGGAAAGCTTTGTCTGGGAGAACTTGTTTTTCTTTGTTTGTTACATTTCCTCAAAAGTAAACATTTGAAAATAATTGTGGGCTAATATAAGATAGAACTGTTTAAAATTACATAAAAATAACCTAGATAATTAAAAATTTATTAACTGAAGCACACACTTTGTTTATGCTGGGAAAGGGAAAAAAGGAGCTGATCCTAACAAAATTGGCAAGCATGAATTTCTGTTAGAAAACTGGAGTATTCAGTCTTATTTTTGAAGATTATGCTAAATGATGGGCTATCCAGACTTATCTTCAAACTAACACACTTAACTGCTGCCTTAGCATCAGGACACAGATGGATGGGAAAGATGACCCTGACCTCCCTAAGACCCACATTCCTGTGCAAGGATAGAAGCATGATAATCAGGAAATGATGGTTATTAGTTACAGAAAATGCATTATTGTGAAAACCAGGAGAAAAGTGCTTATGAGAGGAAGTGATTGGATTATGGGGGAATGAGAGAATAAGACTAGGTCATTTCTCCAGAGTAAATTGCTGTGATTTATAAGAGAAAGGGGGTAGTGATATCATGGCTTCATACTGACCAGATTCATTTCACAAACAAACCTAAATCAGAATGCGGCAGTTATCCACTGAATCAAACACAGATTTAAAAAAGATGTTTTTGTAAGACATAAGACATGTCAGATACCTTTCATTTTCTGGTTTTCTCCCCAGTTATACATGTAATTTTAGAAAATATTCCTACATTTCTGTATGATTTGGTTAATGTCTGGTATTTTACTTTGCATAATGAAAATAAGCCACATATTAATGTTTAGATGTACTTTATACAAGTAACCAAAAAATAGCATACTCAATCAGAATTTTCTTGCAAATAACTACAAATACATCAAGTATAAACTGCATATGGAAATGAACCATATAAGTAACTGCAGACTGTATAATTTGTAGATGAGATTATGCTTTAAAATTATTCACACCATCTAATGCATAACTGCAGAGTCCATTTGTCCTATTAAAAAAAAAACAATGGGAACTTGTCTTTGGAAACTTGGTTGGTTTGAAAACTAAGGCCCAAGGAGCTATATATGTATATATAATTTTATACTGTTTTTAAGAAATTTCCTTTTGCAGTAAATATCGTTGCCATAGTTACTGGAAGCATTGTTTACACTGAAAGACTGTTTGGTAACAAGCTTGACACGCATTACCTGAAAAATAAAATTTGTGCTTATACTAATTTTCAGGGACAATGCTTGCCCTTGTATTTTGTTTTATCTTTTGCAGCTCCCTGCTTGACAGCCAGCCTTTTCTGAGCACTCTCCTCTTTTACCACCTCTCATGTGCACTCAGTTCATTCAGTTACACTCTTCATTCAGTTGTTCCATGCTCTTCAGTATTTTTGGGGACTGCATCCAATGGTTGAATTTGATCCTGCCTATAAAGTCTTGTATATTCCTGCTAATCCCAGCACAGGAATCTAATTCCTGTATCCAACATCCTAAACTCATTTTAGCACCTTACCTAATCCCAAATATTTCTTTTATTCTGCAATGATGGTGCCAAATTTTCACCTCCATCGTGCAAAATTTTATTGTTTTCCTCATTAATCTTTCACACACAACTGCAACAGTTACAAACTTCTTTCCATGTTCTTTTCCTTTTCCTACCCTGTGTTCTTCCTGAAGAGCTAAGTAGCCTTGTACACCCCCCAATTTTTTTCCTCATTTAGCCCTCTTACCTAATGATTAATAGCGGCAAACTATATATTCATGTGTTAATCTTGTTTGAGACTGCCTCTTCTGATTAGCATAGGTATGATTGCTTTAGTAATTTTTTATAATATACTATTCACTGATGTGGATATTTTTGTGGTAGATTGAAAAGAAAGCACCATGAAGTCAAGTTCTGGAAATATGTACAAATATATTGTTTTTTAACACGCTGCTCAGTGATACTTTCTGCAGTTGTCTTTTTTTTTTGTAGTACATCCAAAAACAAGGCACCCTGAAGCCAAGTTCTGTGATTATCTACAAATCTGTTGTCATTCTATTACAAATTTTATTTTCCTGAAATTTAAATAGTTGTTATGAAAAAATAATATCATTTGTTGAGAATTGCTGAGTTGTTATTATGATTTCATTAATTTCTTGTTCATTAATAAGAAATAACTAGGTTAATTCACATACCACCTCAACAAATGGAAATTTTAGGGAAATCTCATTTCTTAATGTGAGCATTATTGCCCTCTTGCAATTCTTACCAGGTTTTTTGTTTGGGTTTTCTGTATTTTGTCAACATGATAAGAATATATTGAAAGGAAATGTAGAAAATTATTTCTACTCCTACTTTCCGATACTGCTGGAAATTTTTTCTAGCATGCAGAATTTGATATCTTTTCACAATTTTTTGTTCTTTGGATGATTCATTTGACATAAACAAATATATTATACTTGACTGTTTGTATAAATATTTGCGTATATTATGCTTGTGTCATGTGAAATACTTATAAAGAACTTGTAATTAAATAACCCTATATTCTCAATTTAAAATGAAGTCGTAGGCAGACCATACTCTAGAAAAAGTGTAGTGGTTACAATGAAAGAGGTATTTCTAAATCACATGGTGTGACTTATATATGAAAAAAGAGAAAAATTTTAGTTATTTAAGCAGTGTATAATCTTAATTGTGTGATAAAGTTGTATTTTCAAACCTCTACAGGCCATTAAAATTATACTGGGTTATTTTTTGTGCACTTTGTTGGCCATGATTCACATGCACATTTTTTTCCTACAGCTCCAGATGGTCCTCCAGAAAATGTGACTGTTTTAGCTACATCTCCTCACAGTATTAATGTCAGCTGGAGTGAACCTGCCATCATTACAGGACCCACGAGCTACCTCATAGATGTTACCTCAGTAAGGCAACTGTTTTACTCAGTGGTTATACGGATGGTTGGGGATATCAATTCCACAGCAATAGAAATTGCAGGACAGACATAAGTCGGTTGAAAACCATATAATTGTGTCTATTTCCACAGAAATTCCACATAAGAATTAATTGTACATATATTCATTTATTAATGGAAGATACATTAATTGGTTCATATTAAAAAACATGCTAATAAGAGGTCTTGGAGGGAAAAAATGTGTATCTATAAATGTACAGAGGAGAACAGCACTTGAGCTTCATGGAAGTGGATCTCTTTTTAACTATGATTGCTTTTTCTTCTTCAGAGGTAGGAAAGGTTCATCGCAGTGATTTTGGAAACCAAAGTGGAGAGCCTAGCAAAAAGACATGACTTGTACAAAGTTACACTGCACCAGAGGGCAAACTTTAAAGTCAAGCTAGATTTCCCTCTTTGCACTTGGTGCTCTGTCCATCAGATTAGCTGTATTTTGGTAGCAAAGTAATAACGCTTTTTTCTCCTTGATCTTTATAACCAAAAAAGATCTCTGACATAAGAGAATAACTCTAGTGGCTTTTCTCTTTTCATCCTCTACTGCACTTACAAAACTCCTTAAACCCACCATTAATAAACCCCATTTCCTGTCTGGTGGCAAGATAGACATCTTTCTAAATTCAAGCCCATGAGAAGTAGGATATAGGTTCTATGTTCTGCCAGGAATTATGCAGACAGGGCTGTAAGTGAAAATAAGAAGTAACTTACCAGATGTTACCTAGGAAAAGTTGCTGTTTACAGTTTCAAAAATTTTGAATCATTCTGTTAGATAATAGGAAAAAAGTCTACTTCAAACTATTTAAGGCCTTTAAACAGAATGTTAGGTTTTCTGAGAAGAGAGTAAGACTATGTGTGTATATTTAATTTTTCTGAATCAGTCATAAGAATTACAGATCTGCTAATATAATAATGCTGAGATAATTCTGTAACCAAAATATCTAAGGAGATCAGTAAAAAAAAGAAAACAAACCCAAATATTTTTAACTCAGAAAAGTTACAAGAGAGCGTAATGTACAGTCCTGTAATTTTCTCTTCCTCTAAGTTCATTGTACAACATGCAGAGAGAAATCTGCTCAGTTCTGAGCAGCCTTACTGCAGCAATAGAATGGCAGGATGAAGCATGTATGACAAGGGGAGGACTTACAGGGATGATTGCTTGGCCCAACGGGTAGGTCACTAAAAACTACATAGCAAGTTTTATTTCCTCTCTAATGAAGTTAGAGAGGACTTTTTCCTCATAAAAAAAAATCCTGTCATTTTTGACTAAACAGCATTTTAGTGCATCAGCAGGAAAACATTTCATGGTTTTTATAGAACTTAAAAGTTCAGTAATCAAAGCTTGAATTTTTTGGGGTTTAATATTTTATCAATTTGCACTGAAACAATTTCCTCTCTGTCTGATAATTCCAAAGTTATAAATTATATCATCTCAATCTACACTCTAAAAATATTATAAATACCTTATCAATATAAGTTAAAATAAAACTCCTGAAGGAAGATGATCTATGGAATGCTCCTTGTGAACTTGCCAGCACTTGAAAGGAACTTAACTGTTTTAAATTTTCAGTTTGGAGGACCAGTTTTGTTTTTACAAAATTAATTTTTTTGGTGTTTTATCAAAGCATATTTCAGATAAGCTGGTTTATATTTATGGTTTCCCTGTAATTAGATGCTGTCTAATGACTGGCACTACAGGTGCCAGTTCTGGAGAATTTTAGTAGACAAACCTCTTCCTTCCTAAAGACCAGTAAATCTGTCCTAATCGTTTTCAGTGAAATTTTTAGTATATATTTTATTGTCCCAGCGAGAAAGTTTTATGAAGACTCCAAATTGCACAAACTTTCAGTACGTATAATTTTACTCGTTTTTATTCTCAACTGAGTATATTTAAATATTTATAAAAATAGTATTGTAGAACAGCATAATTCAGGTTTCTTCTCTGTTATATACTAAAAGTTAATAATTAGTACTCATAACTGAATGTATTAGGATTCTGCTTAAATTACTAGGATGTGCCTTGCAGCTTTAAGTATCAGAACAGCTAAAAAATACTCCATTATTTTTCCTCCTAGCCATGTTTTAGTTTGTCCTACTATAATTCTGAATAAGTACTTCTGAATAAAATGTTCCTTTAAATAGGTAAGGAAAATGGAACTTAACCATTAAACTTCATGGAGAATAGAAATACATTTAATGATGTAGTGCTGTGATTGTACTTTAGCTGTTGGATAAATATTTATATTTATCAAGAACAGATTCTTGACAGTCAGAAAGAAGAAAATGTTTCAGCTCTTGATGGTCATCCCAGGAAATGAATGTCTGTGTAATTCATCAGAAAGTTTAGTTCAGGTTAATTCTCAGTGGGGATATATGTCTATCTGTCAAATAAATGGTATGCTTGAGCTGTTCTAATGTTTTATCAGCTGCATTTAATACAGATTTTGTTCAGTGGGAAAACTACTGTACAGCTACCTAATTCTCTTTTCAAATTACACACAGAAGAAACAATAATAAAAACGTTATTAACTGAAGCAGTGGGAATATACATAAATACAATTTTGTAATTGATACTTCATGAAACACTAGAAAAGCACCCGTTTTTTCCTTTTACTTGTTTTTGAAGATACCATTACAAGTGATTTATTGGATATAAAGGCCAACACAGGAGACTTTTCTACAGAACTACAGATTATTTGAGATGTAAAGACGAGAGGTATCCACAATGTGATTCAACCTGTAGCCTGCTCTAACACAGAAACAAGTGTACCTGAAAAGTACAAGTATTCCTCAAAAATTACTCATTGTCTTTTTCATATAATATCCAGTGCTGAAAATTGCTCAGCAGCCCTTAATATATTATTTTAGCATATAACTAAATTAATAGTCATGGTTTTCCTTACATTTTTAGGGATATCAATGCAGATTGTGTAGTTTTTAATTCTAGTTGATTTTCGTGTAAGTAAAATTTTTATTTGTATGTTTGTGAACACTGTAAACAGTGGTTATCTTCAATTTATTAACATCCTTTTTTATATTTTAAAGTCATTACTGGGTATCCTGTAGTCCACTCATTTTTAGAACGAACCTTAAAGCTTTCCAGGTTTTCTGCTGGGAGAATTAATCCTTCCCAACTCTCTCATAAAAAAGAGCTTCTATTAATATATCCAAAGAAGAATTTCATTTTCTGCTGTTGTATCAACATTATATACTGCTGCCCAACTTTCTAATTGTATTGCAAATAATCTTCTGGTATATAGATGCTCATCTTCTGGATCTTTTGATGTTTGGTGCCTGTTTCAGGTCACTGTAACTGCCCTGGCCCAGTGTCTCCAAATTGAGAATCCTTGTGAACCCTTCTATATAACCAGTTAGGGAAGTGGAAGAATAACACTTAGATAAGATATTCAAATAATAATTTCCTGCTTTTGCTGTTTCAAGCCTTGTAACAACTTTTTTTTTTTTTTTTTTTTTTTTTTTTTTAACTGGTTTTTTACAGGTGGATAATGACAACTATAAAGCTCAGTTTTTGAAGAAGAATGAGGAGGATAAAATGTTAGAAATTTCTGATTTGAAAGCATTTACAAGGTATTCTGTAGTGATCATTGCCTTTACGGGGGATGTTAATGCTGCACTCCTAGAAGGCAAGCCTAGTTCCCCGGTAATTGTCTCCACATTTGAAGCAGGTTTGTAATTTTTTTTCTACTTTACACAGATCAAAATTCACAGTTTTTCTTTAATTTGACAAATACATGAGGACTTTGAACACAAGGTGGGCTTTTAATACAGATTTGTCCTCACAATATTTTTTCTTTAATATTTAAAAAGGTGTCAAACAACAAAAAAGGGATGTTTATAAATACGAAAATTTTCCTTTAGTTACACTGGGATCCTACCTTGATCCGTGTAAAATTTGGATATGTGGAACACAGATAACTATATAACTTCTATGGCCAATGAAGAGAAAGGTTCTATCTATACATTAGCATGTATATATGAGGTACCTGTCTTAGGCAGGGATTACTCCTTTGTGGCGGTACCTGGTAAGAGACTACTGAAAACTTCATGCAACATCCTTGGTTTTGGTGCAAAATTTAAACATAAAAAATTAGGTGAAGTGAATCCTACCATTTATAAATGGTATCTGTGCAGACTTGAGGACATTATCTGTGTATTTTCTGTGGAAGCTAGTTGCCAGTGAAGGCCCATAGAAACTCTGCTTGAGTTAAATGTTCCACAGATTCCAAACAAACTGGAAAATGAGCAAGATATTAAGGTGACAAAAGTAGATGATGCTGTTAAGTTAGTCAGAGAAATAAAACTGAGAGAAGAGATGTTAAAGAAAAGTAGACAGCATTTGCATTTGCTTAGAAGACTAAAAATAGTACAAAAATATAAAGATGTACATGGGGAAGATTTAGTCCTAACTTTACATACATAGATCATGGTTATGCCCTGTCTACTGTACTTGCTGGTTTTGAATTGTTTTCTGTTGTTTAAACAAACAAGCAAAACACTAAAAATATTTTCTCAAGAGGTACTGAAGTTCTGTTTCATTCTAACTAATTATTATCTGTGTATAAAGCAAAATTATCTTATCTCTAGTGGGTCTGCTGCAGACAACTTTTTAGTTATGTAATGAGGTTAATGTCAGATTTAAATGTACTACACAGTGACTTTATTTATCATTTATCTTTCCTATGATGTATGAAAATCCAAGGTCCCTATTGATATGATACGATATGTATATGTTATATATATGTGTGTATATATATATATAGATATATCCAATGCTTTAAATAATTAAATTTAAATTCTAAGGATTTCATTACCTATTTCTACGTCTGGAAGATTATATGCTATTTTGCTGTGGAAAAAGTTGTGGCCATGTGGTACTGGGTCTATTCTGATACAGACAGCATCCTGTGGTACCTTTTCTGGTAGCTCTTTTCCTTATATCAGTATGTAATAAATTAGGAGGTGCAGTACCTTTAGAGAGGAAAAGGTTTATTTTTTTCCATCTCATTTCATGTGGTTTGTACAGCTTAGCATATGGCTTAGTTAGAACCAGTTGACACAGACTTACTCCAGAGAAGCCTCAGTAAGCTTTTGTTGTCTGGTATAAAAAACCTGGGAAACAGGACAACTGCATCTAAATCCTTGGTTGAGGGAATGTGTTTACCTTCCGTGGCTTGATTTCACTGTTTAGAGGTCACGCCACATACTTGTCTGCTCAGGTAGAGCAATAAATATTTAGCTGCCTGGAAAGAATGATACAACCTTTTCTTTCAGATAGGGACATTGGGAAAATGATTTATACCTTTGCTGTCTTAACAATAAGCTACTGAAATTGGCATTTGACAAGATACTCCCTCCAGGAAAAATGCACGTTGTGCTTGTGTCTGGGCATCAGTTAGTGGAAAAGTTTTCCTAAAGATTTAGTTGTGATAAGCAGAGACTCTTAGGAGCACAGTGGCTTGTTTATATATTGGAGGGAACTTGCTCTTAACAGGGGAATACTGTGCTGTTTTCAGAAAGGAATACTCACTGACTCTTGCTTCTTGCTTGTCAGCTTGTGCAAGGATTTGCCAACCCCAGATGTGTTTTGAGGTATAATGATGCTATCAGTCTCTTTAAATAGATAATCAGTTTTCTGAGTAGCGACTACTGAGTGTTATCTAATAATTATTTTAAATGTTTGTAGCTTCCAGTGCCATTATTAAGAAAAGGATTTCAGTAGATATTTGACTTTTTGTTGTGTTTATGAATATTTGCATATGCAATAATTATTTGAGAATTTTTAACACAACCCAGAAAATATCAATAAAATAATACTGATATACAAAAAATATAATTTTAATTTTTCAGGTTTTACTCTAATAATAATAGTAGTAAACTGATTAAGTGGGTCATTGAAATATTTATTTCAGTGCCTGAAGACCCACCTAACAACATCAGTTTTCAGAAGATACCAGATGAAGTAACAAAATTCCAAGTAACATTTGTGCCACCATCTGAACCAAATGGAAATATTCAAGTGTATCAAGCTATGGTTTACAATGAAGATGACCCTGCTGCCATCCAGATCCACAACCTTAGTGTCATTGAAAAAAAAGATCAGTCAGTCACTGCCATGATAGAAGGACTAAAAGGAGGACATACCTATAATGTCAGCGTAAGAACTGATATATTTGGTGGGGGGAAGTATTTATTTTTTATTTTCTATAAGTGTGAGATTAGTTTGAAACTTTGGCTGAATATGACATTTTCATGCTAAGAATGTTGGGGTGCAAAGAGAGGCAAGTCTCAGGAACAAGGGGAGCATTGAACAGGATGAAATGAGTAGGAGCAGGATGCATCACTAGTCTGGATGACCAGTTCATGTAGGAAGGCAATTTGAGACACATAGTCACAAGCACAAGACTAAATTTCTCTCTTAATTCCAGTACTGGCATTGCTCACTGGACATGAAAGGTCCATTTCTGCAAGGGGAGCTTGCTAGAAGTACGTGCTTGAAATACTTGCTAACAGTCAGAGACTGGGACATGGGAGGAGGAAAGATCATTCTTTAAGTGGACTTGCCTACTTCTTTTTTAAGAGCTACATTATAAGCAATGAAGCGTTACCACACTTAGGATTTCAAAGCAATATAAAGTAAGCTCTAGCCTAGTGTGAATGACAGAAGGAGTGTTTCAGCATTTATTGTTGCCACAGATATATCCAGAATTGGCCAATATGAAGCTATTACAGTACTCATTAAAACACATGTTTATTTTTTTAAGGTGTATGCAATTAATGGTGCTGGTGCGGGGCCAAAAATTCAATTGAAAATAACCATGGATATCAAAGGTATGTCCCATAAAGTATGCTGTATCTGAAATCTCTATAAATTCTGAAGAAATTACTGTTCCACCTGTGATTACACAGCTGTGTGCCTTGAGCTATTATTTAGGGGATGCATAATGTAGGAACAGGAATGTATAATTCACCCCTTTGAATTGTAGTGTTCAGTTTTGCTGATCATTTGTTATTTGTATCAGAATCATATTGTGAAGCACATGCAGACTCACTGAAACAATCATATCAAGTTCAATATTTTAGTCACCATCAGCAAACAGTTTAGAATATGACATAGAATTAGCTAAGTATGCAGTATCAAAGTTGTTGAAATAAACAGGCATTGATTTATATTAATTGAAAAATTAAAACACTCTTTTTAATTTTTTCTTTTAATTGAAAATTATATACATGGGCATTTATAAGAATATAGTTTTTAGAGGCTTAAGACAATAAATAGAACATTAAGTCGTCCCTGAAAATATGCTGGAGATTTTTTTTTGCATAACTCAGCTTTGTGCCTGACCAATGTACCTCCAGTGAAAATATTGTAAAACAGAACTCTGTGGTATATCTTTCCTTAAAAACAGAACCGCCAAGGCCCAAAAAGAAACCAGCACCAGTTTATGATACCAATGGAGCATTACTTGTCACAGATACAACAATTACAATCAGAATGCCAATATGTTATTACAGTGACGATCATGGCCCTATCAAGAAGATACAAGTTCTTGTTGTGGAAGCTGGAGGTAGAGTTTAATAAATTCTCTTGAAAGCTGCTTTCAGGTTCAGGCTGTTTGTCTTTTTAATTTAGTTCTTGGATTTCAGTAATTTCATTTTAGAAGACAGACAACAAAGTCACTTCTGCTGTGGCAACCGCACTAAGGGCACACAATACCTGTGGGCTGGGTACTGGATTCTGGGAATGCTTTCCAGTGAAGTGTCTTCAATGCTGTTTGAAGCCACCAATATTATTCATTCCCTAATTTTATCACTACAGTTCTTTATTTTCTGTTTCCTTGAAAACTACCACAACATTTCACATTTGTGAGTATAAATAAATATGAGATTTTTGGGGTTTGGCAAGGTTATTCTTCTGTTGCTATTAGTGTTGCCTGTAAAATAATGCAGCCATTTGCAGTTGATATTTCCATTTCATTATGGGGGCAGAGAGTTCTATAAATCCCCTCTGCACACTGTGGGTAAGAATGTTTATTCCCTTGTATGGGCTGATGAACATTTACTCCTGTGAACAGTGCTGTGAAACCTTTTGAGTAATTGCTTACCAATGTGAGTGGGAGTTTTATGACAGGACATCTCATGGTCAGGCTTACTTTACCTAAGAAAGACAGGCTCCAGGTATTTAAATACTTTATTTTACTTGGTTTCAAAGTATAGAAGTAAAGAATGTGCATTAAATGAATGCACCTTAAGTGCCTCACTTTTTTTCTGAATTTTGAATTTTAGCACTAATCCTAATGACATTTAGTTCATAACTATTGCACTGAAGACTCTCTTGAACTGAAAGATGAAAAAATACCATGCTAAGCAACATTGTGAAGATTTTTCTCATGAGCTGCAGGGTACTATTCACATATGGAAATCTAGTAATTTAATTATGAAATAATACTTTGTTAGCTAGCTCGCCATGCTCAGTTTCAAATTTGAGTGTCTTGCACAAGTAATATACTATACAGGCAGAACTGCTCTGAGAAGTTGCCCCTCAAATTTTCTAGATATGGTTTAGTCAGCTTACTCAGACTTAACAAAACATGGATAGTGTGATAGTAAGGAAATTTGGATTTAAGTGCAAATTCAGTTATAGGCTTGTATGTATTACTTGCACCAATAGCATGCTAAGCTCTTAAAAAAATACTTTCCTATGTAACTTCTTTAATTGCAGTCTGGTTAGAATGTAAATTGTACCTATTATTTCTTTTCTTTGACAATAGCTCAGCATGATGGGAATGTTACTAAGTGGTATGATGCCTACTTCAACAGACCAAGGCCATATTTTACAAATGAAGGCTTTCCAAACCCACCGTGCATAGAAGGAAAAGAAGATCTGAGTGAGAAAGAAGAGATATATGTCATAGGTGCTGATACTACATGTCTGATACCAGGCAATCAAGACAAAATATGTAATGGCCCATTGAAACCAAGGAGGCAGTACCTGTGAGTATATTTGTCTCCATGTTTGTACAAGAGAAAGATTTAAGTGCATTACAGATTTATGCAAACACTTAAAACATATGGTCAAATTAGAAAAGGAGGAAAATTGATCATCATATGTATCTAATTTTAATTTTTTGCCTGAGCATAGATATGGTGACAATTTTTTTACAAAATTTTCAAGCAAAAACAATGCTTATTGAGTTCTTAAATTAAATAAATCCAAAATTGAGATAAGTAATTCACACTGGGATTTTCTATACATTTAAGATTTTGACACAGTTCTTGCTGTCTGTTATGCTGCTTTTGCAGGTGAATAATAATTTAAAATTATGTTATACTAAACTTAAATATATTCCTTTAGTTTGTAAGTGAAACCATATTTAAGAAAATGCACATAAACTTTATTTCAATACTTTTCCTGGTTTTCTTTCACAGATTTAAGTTCAGAGCAACTAACATTAAAGGGCAGTTTACAGATTCTGACTACTCTGACCCTGTCAAAACACTGGGTAAGAAGACCGTAATTTACTAAAGTATTTCTCTATCTCTAAAGTCTACACAATTCCATGTTTCTTTTTAATACAGTCTTTTCCATGAAGTCAATAATCTCTATGTTTGTTGGATGTAGTTTAACTAGAATGGCTGATGAAATATATCCTTTGCCTTGTATGTCCTTTTGAGGAAGTCAAGGGATTCTACAGCCTGAACTGTTAAATGAAGAGGCAGTATTGACAAAGTTTGTTTGCAGAGATTCAATTATGCTAATAAAAATGTTGCCAGGATCATTCATCTTGGTTGGCAAACTGCCAGTAGCTGTTCTGTTTGTGCTGTTTCCTTCTGTGTTGGATGTAGAACAAGTACTGGATGCATGACAAATTGGCTGGGTGGCCTGGCCCAAAGAATGGTGGCTAGCTAAATGGAGTTCATCCAGCTGGCAGCTGGTCCCTAGTGGAATTCCCTGGGGCTCAGTATTTGGCCAGTCCTGTTTAATGTCCCTGTTGGTGATCTGGCTGAGGGAATCTAGGACACCCTCAGTCAGTTTTCAGGTAGCACCAAGTTTGGCAGGAGTATTGATCTGCTGAAGGGCGGGAAGGCTCTGCAGAGCAGTCTGGACAGGCTGGATCAGTAGGCCAAGGCCAACTGGGTGAGGTTGGACGGGACAAAGTGCTGGGTCCTACACTTGGGTCACCCTGTGCAGTGCTACAGGCTGGGGACAGAGTGGCTGGAAACTGCCCAAGGGATAAAGTAGCTGGGGATGCTGGTCAACAACAGCCAAACATGAGCCAGCGTGTGCCCAGGTGGCCAAGAAGGCCAATGGCATCCTGGCCTGGATCAGGAATAATGTGGCCAGCAGACCAGGTACAAGGATTGTCCTCCTGTACTTAGCACTGGTGAGGCCACCCCTTGTGTCCAGTTCTGAGCTCCTCAGTACAAAAAACATTGAGGTGCTGGAGAGTGTTCAGGGAAAGACAATGGAGCTGATGAAGTGTCTGGAGCACAAGTCCTGTGAGGAGCAGCTGAGGGAGCTTGGGTCATTTAGGATGGGGAAAGGGAAGCTCAGGAGAGATCTTATCACTCTCTACCTGAAAGGAGGTTGTCGAAAGATAGGTGTTAGTCTCTTCTCCCAGGTAACGATCAATAGGCCAAGAGGAAATGTGGTGACAGGGGAGGTTTAGATAAGGAAAAATTTCTTCACTGAAATACTGTTAAGCATTTGAATAGGCTGCCCAGGAAAGTGGTAGTCACCATTTCTGGACGTATTTAGAAGATGTGTAGATGTGGCACTTATGGACTTGTGTTGGTCTTGGCAGTGCTGGATTAGCAGTAGGACTTGATGATCTTAAAGGTCTTTTCCAATCTAAATGATTCTAATATTATATTCCAGCGAGTTTAATAGCAGGTCATTTGAGGGCATGACCCTTTAGCTCCTTCATCCTTTATATATAAGCAAAGCTCCATATGAATTAATAAATCAGTATTGTCTAATAGAATCCATCTGGTTCTAAAGTCACTAGCAAACAGGCCAGAAGTTATTTGGTCTGCAATCAAACATAATTCCTTCTTGGCCAAGTTGATATACCCCCAAAACTGGGATTGACATCCCTTGTAGCAGATTGCAATAAGATCTGTAAGTTCTTTTAATATATTTGTAAGTCAAAAACTTACTTAGCTCAGCCTTAGCCCTGACTTTCTGAAAATGGATATCAAGACAACTGGGTGAGTACCCAGAAGAATTTTAGTGGGCACATATTTTTCATTTGGCATTCATCTTCTGTGATATGAGCTCCCTTATTCATCTAATCCATTTTAGGAATTTGTTACATGATCTGATACTGAAGACCCTGAAATGCTAATTCATTACCTGAATTCTGAAAGGATCTGGCACTATTTATCCAGCCCAGAATGCTTTGGAAAGTGCAACATAAAAGTTGAGTTAAAAAGTTTTAAAGCAAATATTTTTCCCAGTAAGGGAAAGATACTGTGTCCAATCAGAGAAAACGAATTTACTGGAAATGAGTCCAACTGTATCCAGTCCTCTGAGCAACTTTGTCCTTTCTAACAGAAAAATCTGTAATACTTAGTGGCAGGCAGATAGTGTAATTCATTGCCTTATGTATTGTTGCTGAAAATTTGTGACATTTTCTACCTTGTACACAATAAATAAGAAAGATCTATTTGTATGCTGAATAAAATGTAATAGGAAGAAAACCAAAACAGGGATAAGTTCCCCAGATATGAGGAGATATGGGTCCAATGCCTCTGTGCTGAACTTTAACATCAAACACTGCTTTTTAAGGCCAGACTACAGCATACATTTGTCTGGTCTTAACTTATAATTTCAGAGTAATTCCATCTTAGATAATAGATAGTCAAAAGCTAGATAATCAGCTAATAGATTATCAAAATAGATAATCAAAAGGTCTTTGCATGCTTTCTTACAAGTGTTTTGAAATCAACATCAAGTTGATATATCACAAGTGATGCAGGTACTGCAGTTGAATGGTCCTGAAGATAGAGCACTCTCTTGAGACACATGGCATGAGGAACCTTGCCCAAGAGTTTCCTTAGAGAACATGTTTGGTTATAGGAACTTCCAGCTTACTCTAGAAACATAGCTCAGAAAGCATGCCAAAAAGTCAGCTTTTATAAATTTTGCAACCCAGTTACTTCTACTGCACTCATAACGTCAGCCGCTCTCCAGGAGAAATTTACGCTGCCTGAAATTCGAATTGCAATTTGATTTTAAATCAGTTAGCTTTTTTAGTAATAATCTCTGAAATCTGTAGGTTTCCAATATTACACTTTCATTTTATTAGCTGAAACATTAATTTGAATTCTGGCAGATGTATTCATAACAGTTAAAAAATTCCTACATTACTCTGGTTTCTAAATCTACTGATAGAAAAGATCTTTGATCAGGAAAATCAGCAAGTTAACCTTTCAGTGCAATTTAATATTATGTGTTTGAAGCAGAAAAAATTATGGAAAATCTTGAGAAATCGTTTTGTGAGATATGTCAGATGGTCTTGTAGCTGATAGGGATTTTGTTAGGGAGGAACACTGAAGCAGAAGTCATGGGAATATACAGCTGCAATAATGTTTTTTAATTATAGTAAAGGATACATTTTAAGAGGGCGCACCCACCCAATCATATTTGATGTACCACAACCTTCCTCTTTACCTGGAGAGGTGGAGTTTCTTCTTCACATTCTATGACTGTCATTGCAAAGTTATTGTCCATGCTACAATAAAAGGTCAGCATTTTTCCATGAGATAATTAAGGTGCAGTGATAAATACTGTCTAAACTTGTAATACAGCTTGTAACCTTTTTGTAAGCTCCAATGGTTCGGTAAATCACTGTGGGGCAACTGGTAGTCCTGTGTAAGTGTATCTATTCCATGTTAAATATAAAGCTGATGAGACGGGAAATAATCAAAATGGGATTTCCTGACACTGTCTTTTGCATAGAAACCAACCTTATGGGATTTTATTATTGCAATTTTTTATCATAATGTATTAAGTGCACCACTTCAGAATTATATGTCATGATAGTCTCTATTTTGTCTCCTTTTCCATGCCCACGATTATCTCTACAGACATGTATGCAGAGATATGTTTAGTCCTCCTCTGTTGCAAAGAAGCATGAGAAAATTTGGGGTTTTTAAACTCTTGGTTGGCATTCTACCAGCACTGTTTTGTTTAATAATCTGCATTTTTTTGATTAATGTTAATTGTACATTTTAACATAGGTTCAATGTTCAGTGCAAAATAGATAGAACTTTCATAAAATGTACCCTTGGATATTCTTCTGTTCTTTCACATTGCTAATACTTTTGTCCTATCACAGTGAAAAGTGAGTGGCAGGAACTTTTTCATTCATTTTCTCATTGAAACATTTTTGTATGTACTTGCTTTTCCATTCCATTATCTTTACCTAAGATTAAATTTTTTCTTATCTTTTAATGTCCAGTGTTGAATCTAAAATTTTAATAATTCAGTGGAAGGATTGTTTCAGGTGTTTTTCAAGCTATACTGAATTCTGTTGTCTGTCACTTCATACAGGCCTGATATTGCTTATTCATGTTGGTGTCAGTTTACAACAATCTGACACTCTCTTCTGATAAATTTCTATCTAGCCTACTGTTTCCTAAGCTGTATTGTAGCTGATTATTCCTGCCTACATGTAGAACCATGCACTTGTTCTTACAAAAGTTCATCCCACTGTTTTAAGGTGACTTCTTCAGATAAATAAGGATAATTTTGAATTTTAATCACATTGTCTTGTGTACATCCATCCTGATTATCTGCAATATACTCTCAAATCCAGAAATCACAAAGCCAAGACTATGGTGTTTCCCAGTGTGTCCTTGGGAAGACGTGGTTCCTTGTCTGGGAAATCATTTCATATGGCAGGAAGCAGAAAAATTTTCTCATTCTCAAACATTTTCTCCTTCTCTTTGAGACTAAACAGGAGCAAAGTTTTTCTACAGTGGGCCAGCAAGTGGAGGTGAATGTCAACAAAAGGGAACAATACCAGCAGTAGAATTCCCTTGCTTTTCTTATTGTCACTGTTGCCTAAGAGAAAAAGAGGGTGGGTTTTGTTTTAGGTACAGGATTACAGGAAGGGTGGGAAATTAAATGAGTCCCAGAAATTTAGCATTATAGAAGTTCAGAAAGAGACCTAGAAACTACTAATCTAAATAATTTAAACATTTCTGAATGAGCTTTCATTCTCACATGGAAGGACTGATTAGAATACCAACACCTTTGCTTTTCTATCATAGAGGCCTTTATGATTATCTTTAACCTGCTACTGGTGGTTATTCCTAACAATATCACCAATTCTCACATAAACCAGGAGCATGAGTTAATGGTCAGTGAGGCAGATTAATCCAGAAAGTTCAGATCTCATCACTAGTTCAGTTCATTCAGCACCCTTAAATACCTCTAAAAATAGTGTTTTACTTTGTGTTTGTGAGTGGCAGCTGAGAGTCTCATTGCTTTAGAGCTGTGCTCTCCCTTTTCCATTTGAGGAGTTGGAGCAGTCCTGCACCGAGACTGAAGCAGGAGCTGAACTCAGGCCAGTGTTCACACTGACGTTACTGCAGTATAGACTGACCTTAACCTGTTCAGCAGGTAAAACTAAAAACACCAGGTGACACCTGCACATACAGCTGTGTTAAAATAACATGTTGGATACATCAGCAATGCTTAGGAACCCTTACATAAAGTGTTTCTGGTTTTGTTATACTTTTCTTTCTGAAGCAGCTCTTCAACAAGCATAAAATGGGTGCAATTAGACAGTGACTAAAAGGGTCTGTCTTTCATTATTCCCTAATTTCATACTGTCAGAAATTTAAAAATTCCAAAGAATCTATGATATGTTAGCTTTCCACTTTCTGTTTCAGGTGAAGGACTGACAGGAAGATCTGTAGAAGTTGTTCTTGCTGTTACTTTGTGTATACTTTCAGTTGTTCTTTTGGTGGCTGCAGTATATGCTTTTGCAAGGTGAGATTTATATATCCTTGCCATAGCTGGTTTAAAAACACTCAAAAATGGTTTAAAGAAGAGTTGAAATAGTCCTAAGTGGAACTAATCTGTAATTTCAAAATGTCTTGATTTTTGGTTGGGCTTTATTTTGGGAGGGGTTTGTTTTTGTTTTGTTTTGGTTTGGTTTGGTTTGGGTTTTTTTTGTTTTGGTTTTTTTGTTGTTGTTGTTTGTTTTTTTTTTTTTTTTTTTTTTTTTTTGGTTTTTTTTTTTTTTGGTTTTTTTTTTTTTTGTTTTTTTTTTTTTTGTTATCTAGAACTTTAGGGAGAGACTCACAAAGAATTTAGTCTAGTAAGGGTAACCTCCATAAATGAAGAAAATCCAACTTCTCCAGAGGATAAATCAGTGTGGTAGCCTTTCTTAACCTTTCAGAGCCACTTCTCTATTGACAGATCAGAGTGTCAACTGGTTGTAGTTATCGTGATGGCTAATATTATCTACAGCTGGGTATGAAATAAATACTCTCAATTATATTTTCTGTTTTCCTAATAAATTTATCAGTTAAATACATTGAGTTCTCACATGGAGAAAGCAAATTGAGTTTTAATTCAAATAGTGAACAAAATATCCATGTGAAGAAGCAGGCTGTGTACTGCACACATGATGCTAGTTTTCTCATTCATCAGTTCTGTTCTTACTCAGCTGCATTATTCAGGCATTTCCAAAGAATTTATGTAGGAAAACTAAAAGAATACAGCATGCAGATTCTTTCCTCTGAATTTTAGACATCATAAATTTGACTAAATTACACTGTTATGAGGGAGACAACAATAAAAGCCAAGGAAGGATTCTTGGCAACCATTTTTCAGTTTCAGCCTGTCAAATCAAAGCATTGACATATGTGTCCTTAAATATTTTGTATGTGTATTTTTCACTATTATTTTCCATTTAGAATTCGGCAAAAGCAAAAAGAGGGAGGCACATACTCCCCACGAGATGCTGAAATTATTGACACGAAATTCAAACTGGATCAGCTGATCACGGTGGCAGACCTGGAGCTGAAGGATGAGAGATTTACACGGTAAGCGTACTCCTCAGGCAAAACAGTAGCCCAAAGGGTCTGTAGCCATGACCCCTTTCTGACCTTTGCTTGTTTGGAAGTGTTTGTGCTGTTCTTATTTACACAGGTCACTGAGATCCTTTTTCAAAGAATGACCTCCATCCTCAAGACAGTTCTCACTACTTTTTAGAAAATCACTTAAGCTCTTTTTACAACAAGATAAAAATCTAAGTGCAAATCACTGTTTAATTGTGTTAGCCAAAGAAGGGCTACATATTTTAAATATGCAGAATTTCTGAGTGTTTTTAATGGCCCAATTTTTTTCTGTAGGCTGCAAACTTACACAATCTTTTGAAAAAGCCAGACTCCTAGAAGTCCCTGTGAACTAATTCAAGAACAAATCAACTAGCTCAAGAACAAATCTGTCATTGTTTAATTAACACTTTGAAAGCATTTGTCTTTTTTAAAAAAGGGATTGGCATAACATCTGGGTTTCTGTGGAGCTCAGCACACTGGGTATCCTAACATCTGCTCATTTAATGTGCATGCAGCAATTCACATTTTGGACCTGACAAGAAATCTTGTCACAGATATTTATCAAAAGAACTGCTTTTTGACTGTCAGAAATGTTGATATTACTCAACAAATAAATATAATGGTGGTTATCAATAATATGTGACATCCAACTGTCTTAGAAATATTTAGAGAACATTCTTCACCTGCCTGTATTTTCCCTGCTGTCTCACAGATGAAACACTGTGGTAGGCAGTCTCCTTAAAGATGAGAAGCCTAAAATAGTCTTGCCCTAGCAGCCAAATATCCTACTGTTGCAGACTAGGAATAGCTGGAAGATGAAAGGTTGTAGCTGTTGACCTGGGGCTTTTGTGTATGTCTGTGTGTGGTACAGAGTAAGTTGATTGCATGTACAAACCTGTTCAAAATAGGGCACCCAAGAATGGCTGCTGGTAACAGATGAGAAAACATACTGGGAATCATCTGGAACTCATTGTCGTAAGGGCTGGGCTATGTCCTGTGCGGGGCACTTGCTCAGATAGCAGAATTTAGTACCTGCTAATAACAGTGCAAAGCATCCTCTGAAGGCAGAACCATTGCCAATGCACTGCAGTAACTGCTTCAGATAAATTATCTCAATGGATTTTCACAATTACCTTGTTTCCACATTGTTAGCTGAATATGAATAGAACTGATGTTGTTTATGTACTAAAGTGTTAATGGATTTTACTTCCAGATACTCTTCATTTTTCTTTAGACGCAAGGAGATTTTTGTCATCCAGTAAGTTTTTGTATTATTGAAGCAACATGGTGTGTTTTCCATTCTCTTCTCCTAACCTGTGTGTTATCATACTGTATTGAATGATATAGCTAATCAAAATGAAGCGTCAATCTTTGCAGATATTCTAATGGCAAACAATGGTATTTTTCATCGTGAAATCATATATATTGTTAGTCCCTAATGTTGAATTATAGGACTTCCACAACTATTTTCAAATAAATCAGGGTCATTTTAAAATGGAAATTATAACACAGTATGGCAATATAGCCCTGATATAAACAACCTGTCCTTGAAACAAAGGCAGTGTAAATGTGACATAAGAAACGTGCTGTTTCTTTCCTTTGGATGTTAAGGTATATATACTTAAGAAAAATTCCATTTTTTCCTCAACTGTCATTTTATTCACACTGCAGCTGTTTCATACACTATGGCCTTACAACCTCAGCAACATATCCACGCAGTCAAATCCTTTGTTGGTTTGCAGATACCATTCTATCACTTTTCTGTCTAAATTATGTGTATTTTAAAATTTTACAGTCTCAAACTCTAAAGGGTAATTGAAAACTATAATATTTCATACTTATATGCACTTCATTATGTGATTTATGCACAGCCAGACCTTTACTGAACAGTGATTCAGCAGTTTTAGTTACATCACCCTTATTTTAATGAGTCAGTCTCACTTTTTGGTTTGCAATTTGTCATGTCCTTCCATCTCTATTTTCCTCCTTCCTCCTTCCAATTGTCCTTTAATGGCCAAAACGAGACTTTCTACTTCTGTCATTGTAAGGTACGGGATGCAGCTGCTAAAATTTTGTATTATTATTTTTCAAATCATGGTGGCACTGAAGCTACAGCAGGCTCATTGCCCAGGTCCTTTGCTGAACATTATGACAAACTGTTGAAGTGCAGGCACTAATGGAGAGCTCCTCAGGACAGGATTCATGACATCTTTTCATCTGAAGACAGAAAATATGTTCTGAGGAACCCTCCTAGATAACATACATATAGTGATGAGGGGCAGGATGTGCTTTATCTGTTGAAAATTCTTTAGTTTATTTTGACTTTTTTAAGTCTCTAAGAATCTTTCACTATGTGTAATATTCTGTTCTGGTAAAGTCAATGTCAAGAAGGGACATTTTAGGTGTCTCTAGTGCTGTCTTTAATACAGTTAATCCTTCCTGGTAATGATGAGTTATATCAGGGAGCTGGCAGAAGCATGGCAGCAGAACCAAGGCAGCTCACTGCAAAACCTAATGACCAAAACGTTTTTGTTTCCTGTTTTTAGGCTTCCACAGTTGCACCATAAAAGAACTTTACCTGTTGCCACTGGGGAACAGCTATGCTGAAGTCAGTCACAGTCCCAGTTCTTGACCCTATCATTCTCATGATTTGTGGCTAAAGCAGTGACATGTTAGCATGTTTAATTACAATATTTAATGTTGATGACTGCAGTCTAACCGTCAGAAATTTCCCATGTGTTTGGAATGGCCATTACTGAATGTGCACAATCTACATTGGTTGCATTTAGGCAGCTGTCTCAGCTGTGTTTGCAATGCTTGCTGTGTTGCAGTTCATGGCATCTTGCAAGTGTATGAGGAGGGCAGAGATGGGCAGAATCCTTTACCAGACTGGCATGTTTGTATTTTTCAGACAGCAGTAAATCAACTGAAATCTGATCCAGCTTCACCCTGAAAGGGCAGTGGGGAGTTTGTGTGAAAATCCTAGGTGAAAACAGAACAATATAGATTTATTTCCTCCACCTAATAATCATTCCATTCAGTGCTAATTTGAAGGCAGTATTTTGGAAAACAGGTTTTTTTGTCACTACTCTGGCATTATATTATTCAGCTACTATAAATCAATAAAGGCACACACTTGCAGCTGACAGAGCTGATCACAAAATCAAAATACTCCAGCCTGCTCCATGAGATCCCTCTTGCCTGTCTCTCATCCATTGTCTCTTCAGACATTCTCTCATACTTGGTGGATTGCAGCTTACGATCTTGGCTCATAACCTCAGAAAATTTTTGCAGCTGGTATCTCATGAGAAAAACAATAAATTAGAAAAAAAAATTATGTTCTGTATGAATATGACTGTAAATACTTTTAATCATTCTTAGATCAAAAAATTCAACAGCTTGAAGCTCAGCAAATATTCAGTATAGGTCAATCAAAACATTATAGTTCACACATTTTAATAATGTTTAGTATTTGAAGTATTTTGAATATTTGAAGTATTTTGCACTACAAAAGTCAGTTTGAGTAGGAAAAGAGAAATTTAAAAGTGCCAAACATTTCATTTTGACAATTTTGAAACTTTTTTGTGGGTAACATTTTTTTGACCACGAAATTAAAGGAAAATCAATAGTAGTCTTTTAAAATAATAAAAATAATAAAAAATATTATTGACAAACTTCAGTGGCTAAAATGACTCATACTAGCTAGTACATATCCACTTTCTCCCAACAAGTCTTTCTTAAGCATTTGATCAATTGGATGTGGTTTCAGAGGGCATGCAGGGAATTAAGTCCTACAGAATACAGTGGAAAATAAGATCTTCTTTATGAATCCCAAATGCAAATTTTGCATGTTTGGGACATACATTGCATTCTATGATGGTGGAGATGGTGTGAGACAACAGTAAAAAACAACCTTGTTCAAAACATACAAAGCCCATAAATCTAAACTGGACTAAACACTATTTCATTAAACTCACTGAATATACATACACTGGATGCACTCATCACTTGCTTTACTTACAACAGGTCCACAGGGTTTGCCAAGTTGCTCTTCAAAGCAGACACTAATCTTCTGTGAACAGATTCTATCCCTAAATTTTCAGTGTGCACCAGGTTTGGTGAGATACAAGTAACTCTTCCCTGTTCCAGGTGCTTACCTAGGAGACAACTTCTCTGGCACCCTACTTTTGCAGTGGCTTCCACAAGGATAAAGCCTGGTTTTTTAAAATCTCTCCTTGAGAAGCTGAACCTTGTGGTTGATTCTTTGAGGCTTTTGTTTCATTTTATGTGAGACAGCTTGTCAAGAAAGTGGGGTCAGAATACATATTTCTGCGTTACAGACACTGTAGCCCCTGCAAGTACCAGGTAATTAGAACACCTTATGGAAAATGGTTTTCTGATCTCATCTTTCCTATACACTATGCATTCAGGGGGTGTCTACACCTTATGGAAAAGTACGGTATGGAAAATGGTTGTCTGATCTCATCTTTCCTATACACTATGCATTCAGGGGGTGTCTATATCTGAGGTAACAGTTTTGCACACACACTTTAGAAAAGACCAGCCTGATACTTTCTTTGTGTAGACAGATCTGTCTTCCTTGGAGTAGAGATAGGCATGGCTTCTGCCTTGCATTTTTTCTTCAACGAGTTTCCCTTTAGTAATGAGCTATCAAAAATAGGCTTCCTGAAGTTTGTGTTCCAGGAGAACGAGATTTATGAATGTATGTGTCCTGGTACAATGGAAGAAATGACCATGTGCTCTCTTTCCCTAGACCTTTAATATGTAGGAAGGGTTAAACTCATATTGCTCTCAATTAACTTGTTAAAAAGTAGTTCCTCTGTTGGTCCTAGGAAGTGTCAGTGGTGCTTATGAGTTAAGCCTTCTGCCTACATAGTAATTTCTGTAGTTTTCTGGTTGGACGAAGTTTTAATTCCCTGTGGATTTCAGATGATTGACCCAGAGAGAAAGCTGAGTCTGTGTGACAATATGTCTTCAGTTATCACTGCCAACACAAATAAATGGCTTCTTTCTAGCTCTATCATACGTAATCTGAGTGGGATTCAGATTTTTGATAGTCTTCAAAAAAACCCCACACATGAAACAATACACTGTTTTAAAAGAAAATCAGATTTAAAGCTATAAAGCATTCTTTATCTTAGGGAATGTTTTTCTTTCCTCATATCAAAGTCAGGCAAGTGGGAATCTGAAATGGTTCATCTGAAATAGGAAAATTTTCTACTTCATGGCTTGATTCTGAACTGTGCTCATCAAGATCTAGTGATATTTATATTTTTTATGTTTATATTTTTAAGTTTTATACAAAACTTAACTGGGAAATGTGGAGGACAAGATTACATATAGATGAGTATTTGTTCATTGACAAAATACTGTAAGATTATTACTATGTATTTCAAGTAAAGAGACATAGAAAAAATACTATTTTTTTAAGCCTAAGGGTGCTGAAACTGAGAATTGCTGGAAGTCTTTAATGTGAACACACAATTCATCCCTTCTGAAGATCCTTGCACAGCAAAGCGAACACCTTTGCCACAGTCAAACAAGATAGACATTAACTTTCCTATGAGCAGTTTAAAGTAAATCATCTTATTTTCTGAGCTGCCAAGCTACTGCTATGTGCACTTGCTGCTATCAAAAGAATGACAGTTCAGTACTTCTAAAAATCACTTAGATTCCCACAGATAGGTTAAAGTGTCAACCCCTAGATCCCTTGCTTCTTAAAAAAACTTATACTGTTGGATCCATATACCTTCAGCCCTGAAACACTAAATTACCTACCTGGATTAATTATGCACAGCACAGAAGTAATTTTTATTTCCTAATGACCAAACTGCATTTTCTTACTGCAAATTATGTGCAGTAAGCCCCTCATCACTAAAAATGTGAGGAGAGTGTTTGAAAAATTACTGGAATGTCAGCTGGGACATGACTTGTTTCTGTTGTTCTGTGGAGAAGATAGGTGATTTCAAAGGAAAAAGTGGAACTTCCCTTCAAAGACTGCTTAAAATTTTGACCTGAAAAAAAGCCTACAAAACTTTCTGTTCTAGTCAAAGACAAATATTTATTTGTGTGCAGTACTTTGGTACAGCAATTGAAAGTCCTTTTTTTTTTTGTTATGAAATTCTAATGTTGCCAATATTACTAGAAGGTAGTTCCATCTGCCATATAATTCAAACAACTTTTGTGATACACTGAGCACAAGCTACGTGTCTAAACATTCTGAATAAATAGAGTGGCATGCTTTCTTATCTTATTGCCTTCTTTTTCACTCTAAAGCTGTCCTTCAGTTGTCCTTCTTAGTAAGCACCTTTATTTCTGTGAATACTTTTAACTCCAGTGAGACTGATCCAGTGAGGCTTTCATAGCCAGTTTGCTTTGTTTCAGGATAACTGCTCTAAAAAAGTGTGTACCACAAAGGCATCCTTCATAGCTTTGAAATTAACTTCTCTGATGCTTAATAATAAATTGTTCAATAATTGTATAATCTAATTTTGTTACCTCAATTAATATTTAAGTAATTAAGAATCATTTAATAAACTATTTTTAAAGCAATTTTTTTCCTTTTCTACTAAAATTATGACAGCAATACAGTAGACTTTGTATTATAGAATACTCTGTGTAATATTTTCTGTAAGAATGTATATTTGGAGGAACAGACACATAAAACAGGTAGTTAGAGTTTTTTTCAAGGAGCAGGTTATCTTTAAAACTGAATTATTACAAACTTTTTTACTTGGTCCTTTAAACAAGCTTTCTGAGTCTGAGTGCTTAAAATTTAGTTTCTAAATCCATTCAGAGGCAATTTTGACCAAGTTTCAAGGCCATCTGAAAGTCCTCTGAGTACAGATCTTCATGTTCTATCTTCATGAAACCTGCCAAGAGATCAAATTAAAAATTTGATATATGTCACAGTCTGTAAAATTGACATATACAGAAACAGCCATGAACATGTGAAAAATGAAGATAAAACCAGGACACTAATTTTTAAAATCTTTAGAAATGTTTTAAAAGCACAGCTGTGGTTTCTGTAGAGGCACACCAGTATCATGATTCATCTGTGACTCATTTTAGATATCTGCTTCAAATGAGATGAAATTACACCTATTTCTCCTTACTGGTTATAAAAGAAAACTAGAGTGGCTGAGAAATAGGTGTCTGTGTTCAGTCAGATTGATCCTATCCTGATGCTCTGAAATGGCCCTTAGAAGAGTGATATTGGATAAAGAATGCAAAATGAAGCCTGTCAGTGTGTATCTAGTGGTGTGCAGCAAGGATGGGTTTCCCAGGGCCAAATGAGCCCAGAGCACTGTAAAGTGATCTAAAGAAAATGATAGAAACTGTAAGTATGTAATTCATATCTGCCGATACCCAAGATAAAAACTAATAAAGACAACCACCCAAGGTATCTGAATTTGAATCCATAAGGGAAACCAATCTTTAGGTACATGGCATTTAATCTAGAACCTATTAAAATGCACAATATTGGTTAACTCTCAGCTTGCTACATTTAACAAAGATCTCTATTTCAGGTTACTTAGTTATAGAAAATCCATCAAGTAAGTTTACTAAAGATTTTTATGTTGTGTTCATCGGTGAGTCTCAATGTGTGGTTCCCTCCTCAATGTTTGTTAGAAAAAGACTCCAAGCTGCGTATAAATCATAAAAGCATGACTAATTGCATGGTAACTGGAGAAATGCTTTCTCTCTCTCTGGGGTGAAGCCTGCATGTCTGTGTTTTAGCTTGGGAAGTAATACAGGGTTATTTAAACTCCTCAGGATTTAAAAACCATGTCATTATGAGAATGAGGTCACTGCAATATTTTATGCGTCTAAAACCTTGCAATGTGTAAAATGTTTTCTGTCTGACAAAGAAGTATTATGTACCTTAGAATGCAATAATAAGTTTACAAATTTATTTTAATGTCAAAACCTCTCCTTGAAATGCTGTTACCTATAAAAACAATCATACCCTACAGTACTGTTAACATTAGCAACATCAAAAATATTGTGGGGGAGAGAAACAAGGTGGTAAAATGTTTCTCTTTTAAGTGATCGAAAAGAAATCAAATAAGCATGCTGTAAGCAACTTATAATGTTCTGCCTGTAAGTATCATTTTCCATTGCACTGGAAAATATTGTTTATTAATAAACTACAGTTATGTAACAAGAATGACAAAGATATTCCCTATGGGTTTCTAATTCTTCTGTCTTTACTTTCAGGCCAATAAGCAAGAAATCCTTTCTACAACATGTTGAAGAGCTTTGCACAAACAACAACCTAAAGTTTCAGGAAGAATTTTCGGTATGTTGCTAGCAGTTGTCACAACATCGCAAGACCTTCAGTCGTTTCATGTGTCACATTTCATGTCCATTTTAAGCAGGCAAGGCCATGAAGGACTCTGGCCTTGATAATCAATACCCAATTACCAGGTTGATTGTTTAGAAAGTAACAGTACACTGATTTGGATTCTGCAGCCTATACTACAACCTGGTCAGAATTATTTACCTTAGTGTCAGCCAAAGATGATCTCCTTTAGTCTCAAACATTTCAAGACTGCCATATTTATGTTTTTACATATCTAGTGTTGCATATATAGGTTACCTAAGAACAAGTTATTTAGAGTTTTCTAACATATACACAGGTGTATTTAACTGCCATAAATATGTTTGTTTTCCTGAGCGATGATGACTCCAAAAGGAGAGTTAATGTTAATTTTCTAAAATTTTCAGGCCCCAGTCATACTGCCATAAAACTCAAGAATGTTTTTCTTTTGTAGATTTTGGTGCAGAAAGTCAAAGGTTTGTACATGGTACTTTGGCTTTTGTTCCTCTACAAGTAATAGGGCATATTATGCTCTTGAGAATAGCTTCCATATGAATAGCCTCCATTTCCTTACATGAGCAGATGAACACAGCAAGCCTGTCTTTCTGAAAGGGGCCTCATTCTCAAAATATACATTACAGATAATATAATATCTGTATAGTTCCAAATTTAAATCTCAAAGTTTTCACTATTTTCATTAAATAATATTTTATGGCTATCATATTTTTTTCGCAACAATAACTTCTTGTTATTTCAGAATCTTTATCATCATTATCTTTCTTAACATATACAGTCGTTTGCCCAAAAATAATTTGTCAGTGTCCAGTGACTTTATTATTTTGGATTTATAAATTTACCATGAATCATTTACCAGGTGGATTAACAAAAATGAAGACTTAACAATTGGCTTTTCTTTTGCTTGATTATATTATTTCAGTTTCCAAGGAAACACTAACAATAGCTAACAATAGTGTATAAATATTAATGGTATTTCCTACAGTTTTGTTTTTTTTTTGTTATGCTCATTAGGTAAAATTGGTCTGGATTTAATAATAAAAAGCACCATAAAATTCTCAGAGCAATAAAGTAGAAGTGTTATTTCACTTGAGCAAAAAATTATTATAGTTACATTATGCATGACTGAACAGATGAAAAGTTTTAATATCAATAATACTTTCACATATTAACATTCATTACTAGAAAGTCTCTAGTATTACTTTCTTTAGGTGCAACCCACATCAACTAAGCCTTAAAGATTTGTAACGTCTTAAATCTTAAACAATAGTGTTTTATCAAACCAAAATCTCTGCAATCTGCTTAAAATTTAGAGAAATACAAGAAGCTGAGGTCTCCTTCAAATAATTTATATAGTCAACTATAATAGATAGTTTTATATGTCATTTAGGTTTTCAGTCTTTTTATTCTCTGACCTTCAAATGCCATGTTTCAGAGTGTAGTGATATCTTCCCAGATGACTTGTCCAAGGGCAGGCAGAATTTCAAGGTAGGTTCAGCCTCTCAATACAAGTTTATCTATGTTATTTGTAGCACATCTTAACAGATAAACAATAGGATTGCCAGCGCACTTCAAATTACATTTGAATGACAATGCTCAGGAGCAGGCAATGCATGCAATAAACAAGCAGACCTCATGATCTGCATTGTTTTTATCCACATGCATAATTCTACTTTTACAGAAATGACTTGAGGGTCCTGCAATGTGTGTAGGAAAGATTAGCTCAAGATATAAACCCTTGATCATGATGTAAACCCACATCTGAAGCACATAACGAAATGGTGAAACTGGAACAAGTTTCCCGTAAAAGCTGTGAATGCCCTATCCCTAGAAGTGTCCTAAGCCAGGTTGGATGGGGCTTTGAGCAACCAGGTCAAGCGGAAGATGTCCTTGCCCATGGCAACAAGGGGTTGGTCTAGATTATGTTAATGTCCCTTCCAACTCAAACGGTTCTGTGGTTCTATGAAAAGCATAGTGCTGAGCTTGCTCGGGCTCTCAGTCTGTCTCTGGATGAGTAAATTCAAGTTTACTGGTAACAGAATATGAGAATATGATAATTTACACTAATGAAGTGCTAGTATATTCCCTGTGTTGGATTTGGTCTGTTTCACCTAGCAGTCTTCCTGGACAATTCCAAGATATACTTTGGTAGGTAAAGTAGTCCAGGGATAATTTACAACAGGCAGTTTGTGGACAACAAATATAGTTTAGAGTTTTCCAGCATAAATGTGAGTCTTTCTATTTCACTTACTCTTGTAATCCATGGACGTTCCCAGTTTCATTTATTTTGCTTGACTGACCAAACTGCAGTGCCAGGACATTTCAGGGGTCAGTCTTCGTTCACCTGTGAACAGGACCTGTGTGTAAATGTGATGAGAAGGAAATCTGGACCTCAGAATGGACCTGGATCCATTTCTATTCAGAAAAGATGAGTTTAAAGGAACCATAGGGAGCCAAAGTAACGGATGATGGGCGTCACCTCACTGCTATTCAAACTTCCAGCTTTCCAACTGATTCCTGTGTCTCTCAATACATTTAGGAACTTATGCCTTTCTAGTAACAGGCTAATTACTGCAACAGAAATACTTGTATAATACTTGATTTATGATAAGTTCTACTCATGAGTAAAAAAACTGAAATCCTTCAAAGAGTCACCAGTGTCACAAATGTACTGCAGTAAACAAAATGCAAACTTTATTTCAAGGTTTTATGAATTTGCAAAGAAACATGGTTTCTGTGACAAGTTGTTACTGAGTCTGGGAACCCAAATACTCTTAACCCAAATACGAAAATAATAGATAAGACTGAAATCCCTACGAATGCAGAGAATTGGTATGAGGCTTTTGAGCACTTGTTTGGTTATTGAAGCATCATTATGAAAATAACAAGATCTGCCTCTCTATTTCCTCTCTACTAGAAAGTGCTGTATAATGGTGCTACTTCTGCAGTAGGTAACTGGTAAGCTAAAACTCACAGGAGTGAGGCAAATGAGGAAAGTTAAAGTTCACATTATATGGGATTCCATGGCCCAAAACACTATTCAAAATAGGCATTTTGTGTATGTCCTTCCTTCATGAAAATATTCAATGACAGAAACTTTGTGGGAGAGTTTCAGCTTTCTGAATGAGAGGAATTTTAACATCTCAACCTTTAACTGTGTTTTACACACCAGGCGGACAAAATATTTGAATTAACAATGAAAGAAAAGGACTGAAATAAAACAGTCCTGGTTTTCCATTTTCCATTACCTCTCTTATTTATTTATTTATTTGCCAGAAGATTCCCATTAAATTTTATTCGTAAAAGACAGACTGTCTCAAATACCTTGGCAAAAGGGCATAATTAATATTGTACCACATAGTAAGGCTATCTGCCCAACTTTTGGAAGTAGCCCATGCAGACAGTAACCACTAATATTAAAAGACAAATTTGAAGGGATTTCAGCAAAATTTTGTATTGGGCTCATTCAAAGCAAAAAATAGACCTCTTAATTTATATCTTAGATAGATATATATAAAAACCAGATTTGTGTATAATGTTTGTCTAACAAAGCAAAATTCTATTGAAGTTAACAATGTATTTAGAATTCTGGATTTTCTGTGTCTTCTATTCTTTTAACAACAAGGTCATCACTTTAACACATTTTCTACATTGACAAGTTCTGAAGTTGTTGCCAGTCTTTTAATCAACTTTGTAAATTATACCTGTTTATGCACACAAACTTCCCCATCAAATAAGTTCCTCACCATGAATGATTTATCCATCTCTGTCCTCCAGTAATAGAACAAATGGCCAGTTATGAAGCTGCAGTATATCCCAGAATAGCTCTTCCCACCCCTTTCACAAACAGTCCCAAGAACAATAGCTTATTGCCAGTTGTCTCAACTTAATTCAATTCTCATCAGTTCTCATGCTGTACCACCAACTCTCCCAAGCTACAGGAGTCATAAAATGGCATTATTCAAGACTGAGTCAGTAGGGCATGGTAACCAAGCATGTAACTTCAAGAAAAAAATCAGAAAACTAAAAAGGTGATAGACTGACTTTATCCAGGCTTTTAAAGGTGAAGGCTGATGTAAGATTAATTGTTCAAGCTGACAGCATTGTCTGCAGTTCTGCATCTAACATTGCTGATTTAACTGGGGTTGACAGTGAGGTGGGAAGCTCTGTAATGCTTCCAGCTGTTCTTAGAAATGCACTGTTGCAGAACTGTAGAGTTTTCCTCTTACTGGATGATTGTGTCATATTTTAAATGCAAGTGGAAAAGTTTTCCAACAAACATTTGTTCCTTTGCAGGAACTTCCCAAGTTTCTTGAAGACCTTGCTTCAACAGACGCTGATCTGCCTTGGAACAGGTCTAAGAATCGTTTCCCAAACATAAAGCCATGTATGTGTGTTTACTGACCAACTCCTCCATTTTGCTATTTACTTTCAATAGTGTAACAGATATTTGTAATGCAAGTGTATTTTTGTTTGATCTGTCTTTGAAATAGCAGTACAGTCAGGTCCACATTATGAAATAATTTTCTGTCAAGTAATCCGTCTTTACTTTGTGGGTTTTTTAAAGACAGTTTTATTTGCAAGTAGCTTTCAACTTGCTCTCACAAGCTTTAATATGCAGGTGCAAGAAACTGTAGCCTCAATAGTTTCTTGGCTTTGTAATTCAAGCCATGTAGCAAACTCTTTAAAATTCTTCCTTATTGGTTTCTTTTCCCCCTTTAGTAAGAAGTAATTTTTTAAACATATAAAATCCACATGTTTGTGCATTCAGCTACCTCAGGAGTGTGGATATGCTTTCTTGTGGATATGTGTACATGTGCTGCAAAGGTTCCACAGAAGATCAGAGCGACTGTATGATAACTTATAAGCCCAGGCTAGATATTATCACAGGAGACAGGAGTCTGTCTCTCTATACTCAACACTGCTTCATTTTTCAGTTAATAAGACAAGAAATGTCATTATTATTTTAGGCATTAGCTGTGATGTGAGATGGAGTGCATAGCATTCCTCGGTTAATAATGCTACATTCTGTGCTATTAACTTTTCAGAGCAGCTGTGTTTGCTATCTATTGCCTTGTTCAAGACATATTCTAAGTCACAGTCACTAAAAATTTATCTTCATGACAGGCAATAAGAAAGACAGATATGTTTCATAAGTATTAAACTTTGTATTCCAATGTTATTTACTAAGTTGAAGACCAAACACAAAAATTCTGGTGTTACACACATTATATGTTTCTTGGATGTTGTAATTTCTGCATATGTACTGTAGGACCAAATCAGAAACTCTAACCTTTTTTTTTTTTTAAAAATGACTTTATGTAAAAAAAAAAAAAAAAAAAAAAAAAAAAAAAAAAAAAAAAAAAAAATTAGAAAGGTGCAGAATCTCTCTCAGTGACCTGGGCATCAAGTACATAGAAAAAACTATCCATTCCCTGACCCTGCCCTCTGATTCACACAGAAGTTTTGTGTGCTAGGACAGCATGGTTTGAAGTACACAGGCTCCTTTTACGTACAGAATCCTCCCATACATACATCAAATTGGAGGTTTCAGCTCGTTCGCCACTTAAATTAAAAAGTATTTTCTGCTACATGTCTGAAACATTGGAGAAAGACCATATGGTAATGGAAAAAGGTTAAACTACCTTTGTAGTTACTGTTCTACTCCATCAAATATTGTTACTGCTAATAACAGTATTTTTGATTTCCTAGCACTCCAGGAACACTTTTCACATGTTCTATGGTTTTTGAACCAATCTTTTAGTTAACTAGACTTTACTTCCATGATAGATAATAACAACAGAGTAAAGCTGATGCCTGATGCTGGTATTCCTGGATCTGACTACATTAATGCCAGCTATGTGTCTGTAAGTAGAAAGTCTCTCACATTTTTACTGTATTTGTTTTCTGGTAGAAGAGTTAAAAAATAACTCGCAACAAAAACAAGATTCTAATTTTTCTTTCATTCACTACAGCCACCGTTGCCATGACATTGTTCAAGTGACTCTGTGGCACTAAACATGGCACGTTAATAAAATATATATCCATTTTCATTGCTAAGCAATGATTTCCAAAAATAATCAAAACTGTGTCCAGCAAGTTGCTTTTTATAAGTTATCTCATACCATTTTCATAAAAGGCAACAGTGGAACTCCCACTGAGGTAAATTGTTTAGATAGGTGTTATTTGGTCTCTTGATTCAGGAGTTAAAGTTGCTGTATATGAATAGGACAGTGCAAAGATATTGAACTGAAAACTTTCATAGAAATAGCTAACAGTTTTAGTATGCTCCTTATTATTTTGTGAAAGTTATAATGAAGGAAAATGAAAGTAGGCTTCTTGAAGGAAAGTAATACTACATTTTTCATCCTCATCTTTCTTCTCAGACTTTCCATTTTCTTATTGTGTGCATCTATATTTTCATCTCATTTTTGTCCTGTTGAAGCTCAAAGTGTGAATTATAGCTATGCATCTTATCTCTTCTAGCAGTGGCTGGTGATCTCACATGAGGTCAAGACTTGATTTACATTAAATACTTTTCAAACATGTAGCAAGACATGCAGAGTGTAGTCAAAACAGATGACACAAAGGAAAGTAGAAATAGTTATTTGCAGGTAAATAAGAGACATGACAGAGAATAAGCAGTAGATTGAGAGGATCTTCCTTTCTTATGAGCAAATGGTATTTATTCCCACTATGTCTTTGTTCTGAGAGTTAGCAGACAGGAAGAACCATGCCACTTGATGCTGGGACTACACAGAATGGCTGAGAAGGAAAGCAGAGGCATCTTGGAGCATGGTCTGGTCTTTACCCTTCCTGTCACTGACAGGCCAAGTCTTAGGCAGGGAACACTAACAGCAACTCCCAAAAAGCTGCAGCAAAAGCCAGCTATAGTGTTCCCTGCTGAGATTTTGCTTGTGTGCATACATTTTGGACGTCCATTCGTCAGTGAATAGACAGTTCCAATGTTATGGTTTCTCAAGGCCAAAGTTTCACCCTTTATACGCTCTCACTTTCCATGTTTGTAGATGTATAAATATATAAATGCATATAGCTGTAAACATGGAATGTGTATGTGTATTTGCATACCTAATTACCTAGGCCTGTATACATATGCATTGTTGTAAAGAGAGGAAAAGTCTTGAACTTAGTTTTAATAAATGGGAACTCTGCTGCTACTTTGACTTTCATTAGTTAAACAAAGTCAGTAACTGAACTCTGAGCTTTACATCCCTGAGTTATAGTTTCTCACCTCACTCTTAAACTAAAGAGGATTAACATAGTTTCCCACTGCCACCTGTTCTTTATATTATAGATGGAGTAAGTAACAGGCAGCTGTGAATTATAGGGCTATAATTCCAACAAGAAGCTTTGGTGGTGCTATAAACCACAGTGTCAGTTGTTTTGAGCAATAAGCAGGACACTGTGATATTATAAACTGCTAATTCTACAGCACAAATTTATTGTTATTATTGCTATTGTAGTTATTTTAGACTTTCTGTAGTACATAATAGTTCCTGTAGGTGTACTTCTTTCCTATGAGGACCCAGATCCATGTGAAACCATGCACTCAGAACATCGATAGATGTTTTTCAATAAACTTCCTTCTTCACAAGTTTTACACCAATTTATAAATTAACCAAAGAGCAAAAGCCAATACTAAAATAAAAGTCAACACCTTCAGTAGGTTTCTTGAAAACATTTAATTGGAGGTCATTTATTTCAATAAGCTTCAACCCCAAGTTACAGCACATCCCAGACAATCACCAAAGAACAAGGTCATTTGTGTGTGTATTACTTGCACTGGCTCTCAAACTGCTCCTTATTTGTTTCCCTGGCTCCACTGCTCCTTAGCACTATTTGATTCTCCTTTGTTGGCCACCTCTTGATTTAGTTCTTGGTGGCCTCTAGCTGGATCTGCAGTAAGTATAATATGAAGGCTTAGATACTTTCAAATGGGAATTGATGACCTGATGTCCCTGTAATATCTCTGCTAAATGCATTTCTATTACCATGGCACTTCCCATTGTAGAGTATTGGCTCATAACTGGACTGCCAAAAAAAGCCATTTCTTTCTTAGTTTTCCAGGGCAGCCTGCCATGCAGTGACTACTGAGGCATATGCCAATTTGCTTAGTATGTCTGACAAGGTTTTAGCCTTAGGCATGGCAGATACAGGCACAACTATGAGTCACATGCAAACTCTTTTGTTTCCTTGCCAACCATTATGTATTAAACATTTTCTCTTTCTTAGGGCTATTTATGTCCAAATGAGTTTATTGCAACTCAGGGACCTTTACCAGGAACAGTGGGTGATTTCTGGAGAATGGTGTGGGAGACAAGAGCTAAGACACTTGTGATGCTCACACAATGTTTTGAAAAAGGACGTGTAAGTTACCAGTGAACCAATTAAAAGCATTTGATATAACTAGAAATTCTGCATGTAGTTTCTGTCAAGATTATAACATGATAATTGTTAATTAATTAGTGATCATCTCCCTGCAGATAAGATGTCATCAGTACTGGCCAGAAGATAATAAACCAGTGACTGTGTTTGGGGATATAGTGATTACTAAATTGACGGAAGATATTCAAATAGACTGGACCATCAGAGACCTAAAAATTGAAAGGGTAAGCCAGCACTGGAAGTTGATGGAAAAATTCATCCAACACCCAAAAGAACATCAGATATGCTACATCCCACCCAACTACTCCCTCAATATTCTTCTTTTAATCTTTTAATGCATATGCTTTGTACTGCCTGGTTACCCTGCATTTTATTTTCATTGATGCTTTATTTCCTGAAGATTTTTGTCACAAAGAGCTCAGATATTTGTCCAATATTCTATGAAGGGCCTATTAAGGTTACTGAACTTCTGATCTGGTGGGAGGTGAAGTTTCTACTTGGACGCAATTGTGTCTGTTGTAGAAAGGAATAATCTTAACCATTCTGAGATGAGACAAATCCCTTTGAATGTATCCCTCTCAGATTAAAGGGCAAGATTCTCTGGTGCAGCTGTTTTGCATTGTACCACCAGCCATTGGCCTCCACCCCCAGGAGATTCACCTAGCATGCATGAGAACCATCAGTATTACTCCTACTCTTTGTGCTGAGAAGGAGGAGCAGGGGTACAGCAGAGAACTTGACCTTTGTCATGACCCACAATACAGTTTCCACGTGTTGGAAAAATTATAACCCAGCATTAACTGGGAAGAGCAGGTGGGCTCAAAAAGCAATCTGGGAATAAAGACTCAAAATTAAATCAGCACTGCCAGAATTGATTTGTGTTGCAAGTAGTGCAGCCAGATCCTAGGACCTGAACTTGGCTGTGCTAATGCAGGCATTGCCATGCTGTGGCATGTGCATGTGACAAAGGGCACACAGCAGGTAGGGGCTGGTCTCAGCAGCTGCCCCATAGGGATATGTTGTGCACATACTGCAGAGAAACAAACACTTAAAAATGACTGAGAGAAGATAAACCTTGTTTTCTGCTAAAAATAGCACATAGAGAAACAAGACTGGAAAAAGGACTATTTAGAATAGAAATTAATTCCAGTGAAATGCCAAGTCACGTATGTTAACAAGGGTGAGGCTGAAAAGAAGGTAATTTGAATTGACTGGGTGATCAATTTACTGTCACTGAACTATCCTGCACAAAAAGCTATGCCCTTTATAAGCATGTCATTAAATTTGCTGTATTGCTGGTTTTAAGATTGTATGTCCATTCACAAGTGGGTGAATGCTTGATGATCTTCCAGTGAAGACAAAAAGCATATGTGAAGCAAATAACTCAAAATTAAAGCCATTGTGTATTTCTCTTCCATTTTTATATTGATCGGTTTAAAAATAATAGTACAACTACAAAGTAGTTGCTACACATAATTCTTCACTGTTGTTCAATATTTCTTGCAATATGAAAGAAGCAAGTCATTGGTTCAAAAGCAATTTGAAAAAATAGAAACTGGTTCATTTCACAACAGTTGATTGAACTGTGGTACTCCTTACTGCAGGATATTGTGAAGGCTAAAAACTTACAGGGATTAAAAAAATCTATATAAATTAGCAGAAGAAAATACTGGTGAGTATTATTAAATTTCCATTCACTGTCTCACTGAGGCAGTTCACAAGTCACAAACTATTAAGAATGCAAAGGATATTCTGAGGAACTACAGCTACATTGTTGTCATGTTTTATAATGTTCCCTAACATTTTTTCTTGACTACTGTTGGAAAGAGCATATTGGTGTAGACAGGCCTTTGGCATGATCCCGTTCTTTCATTTTTATGTCCTTCAAAAGTAATCTGGGTATTAGATCATAACCTCTTTTTTGAGGTTACTGATGCTGCTGCTCTGATTGAGAGAACATGAAAGAAAATATGTCTGTGTTCACCCAGTGTATGTGTGTTTGCCTTTACCACACTGGATTGATCTTAGAGTAGTTGCTTTTTCCTGAACAAATTTGTCATCCCAGCTGACTAAATTTCTAAAAGAGTCATAGAGACTTCAACCTGCAATCTACAAATTACAGGTATAATGACTGAAGTCGAATGAAGAGCCACTACTGAAAACACTAATACTTCCTGAAAGATGGACTTGATGCCATCCCTCAAAAAACCTGCCAGAAGTTCTGTGCACAGCAAATTATCCCTTTGTGCCAGTAATCTTATAATTATTATGCTATTCTAATTTTATTTTTTACATGAAATTACTGAGAGGATTTCATGTACCTTACTGAACCTTCTGTAGCATTTCTTCTGTAAAAACTGCATTATTATGTACTTTTCAGCATGGAGACTGCATGATGGTGCGGCAGTGTAACTTCACTTCTTGGCCAGAACATGGAGTCCCTGAAACTACTGCGCCAATTATCCACTTTGTAAAACTCATCCGTGCAAGTCGAGCACATGATAGCACACCGATGGTGGTTCACTGCAGGTGAGTGTATTCACCAAGTCATCGTTTGGCGGCTTTGACTCTCAAGTCCATAATAATGCACAGGGAAGTTGCCAGAAGAGCACAGATATGGTTCTAGTATTCTAGTATGGACAGCAGTGAAGGTTTCTCTAGCAGTTCTTCTTACTCCTTTCTAGAAGGTAAAATGCCTGTGTCTGTTCTGCTGTTTATGGAAATCCATTGAGGAGATGTCAGGGAAATAATTGTTCCAAAAATTACCATAAAGTACTGCTGGTTTTTTCTCCATTTTCCTCTTCAATCATGAGAAGAGGAACAGCAAATGACATGTATTGGTTTAAGTTACTTTTATTACAATTAGAACACTTCTTAAGAAGCAAGTATTAAAAATATATTTAAAATGTATATGACACATGTCATAAGGAAGAAGCTATTTGAAGCTACAGAGAATGAGAAATAGAAATAAAGGTTTGCATAGGCCAGATTTCAAACTTGGATGCCTGTAAACAGTTAAAACCTATATTTAGGCTCTTAAATAAATGGTCTGGTGGTTGGAGGTGTTCAGCTGTCATAGTTTCCACTGGTTTCATTAATACCCTTAAATTTCTGTTTCAAAGAGTATGTGTGGGGAGGCCTAAGTCTTAAGGAAACTAATGAGTGTGACTTGCATTTTATGCAGGTCGGTGTTCCCACTGAATGTGTGGGCATGCTCCATAAAAGGGAACTGAACTCATAGGTCTGCTACTGAGTCTTTGCCTCATTCTCACTTGGTGTGAGTCTGGAAATAAGAGGAAGGAAAAGATGCCTTTGATGCTACAAATTTTTTTCCACTTTATCTCGCATGGAAATTCTTATTATTTGTCCTCAGCATCCTATTGGTGCCACCCACAAAGGATAGTAAAGCCTTACTCATTTAATATTGCTGTCTTTGATGAACGTATCCCTCTACTGCAAGGGCCACAAAGACTATGACAGGAGAGAGCAACACAGTCTTCATGTTTTCAGGACACATATTCTGTGGGGACCCTCTACAAGGAACCCTATATCCTTTTCAGAAGGGAGATATGTAAAGGGGCCAGCAGGCTCCTGATACTCCACCTGTGCTCAAATTCCTGATGGTTATAAAGCGTTACTGTATATTCTCATATCAAGAAAACTCATTCATTAATTTTTGCTCACTAGATATTGCAAGCTCAAGAGTTATGCTATACATCTCTTGATTATCTGCAATATACCCTGCATTTATTACACATTATATCTGTAATATACCCTGCATTTATTACACCAATTGCAGAGAAGTCTGATAGTCATTTAGAAATTATCCTATTCATTATAAGACCTTGAAATAAAACATTACCTACCAGCAGGTCTTGAACACTCATCCTCCTTTTAAAAGTATTTTCTTTAAATTTTTTTTGCTAGATCCCATGTTATTTTGTCTCAAATACTAAAAGTGTTACAGAATCCCAGTGTGATTTCACAAAATCTTGTGGGTTTTTCCTCTCAATTAATAAGCTCTAGAAAACTCATCTAAAAGCTATAGCGTCTTTTTTTTTCCACTCAAACAGGTTTGGATCATATGAACATATAAATGAGTAATATCTCATTTATCTGATGAAAATGATAAATCAAAAATTATGAAAATGTGAAACTAAAATTAGAAAATTGCTCAAATCCAGATTTCACTTAATCGAATTCAGAAAGAAATTCACAAGATGTAAATACTGAAAAAAATATTTAGGTTTTGTTTCAAAAGTTTTTCTTTTCACAGTAAACAATTTATCCAGAATATTCTAAGAAAATGCTGAAAGCATTAACATAAAAGCTTTATTTTATCTTGTTTATCATGTTTGCAGTGCTGGTGTTGGAAGAACCGGTGTTTATATTGCACTTGACCATTTAACCCAACATGTAAATGACCATGATTTTGTGGATATCTATGGACTTGTAGCTGAGCTAAGAAGTGAAAGGATGTGTATGGTACAAAACCTGGTAAGAGTTATCTATTTTATTTCCCTGTTGTTGAAAAATTAGTCATGTCTTCACATAACATTATACAGCTAATAACAATCAACTGTATAATGTATTTTCTACCAAATCCTGCTTTTATTTATTTCAAGCATTGTGGAATTATATTGTCTATATCCACCTAAGTACACTTAGCCAGCAAAGTCTTGACAAGTGCTGAAAATAGTGCTATTTATTTTTAAACCTAAATAATAATTTCTCAGTTTCTAAGAAAGTTTATTTCGTTTTGTGTAAAGAACAATGGTTGTATTAAAAATGGATTCACTCATTCTCTACTTAATTTGACTTTATTTACTACTTTAGTGTATTTTTTTGGGTGTATGAATATGTGGCATAGTCCACCAAACTTGAAAATAGTCATTTACCTTTGAACTCATTATTGATGCCTTGATTCTTTTTTAATCACTTCAAATAAAATAGTATATATGGATGGATTTAATCACAGATTTCAACATTTTCAAAATCAATGGTGGGTTTTAGGTCTAGAAAAAGTACATTTCTAGCAGGTTTATTTTGTATGGATAGAAGTCAGTGATGACCTTCTGGTGAGGAAGACTTCCTTCTGCTGTATCTGGGATTCTGAGTATATATAAAGGAATAATATTAGAATTTAAAGCTGATCCTAAATGCCCAGTGGAACAGAAATCAGCTTTATTTGGATAAGACTTCTAGCATAAGTCTCCTGCTGGCCAGATCTAACCCAGGGCAGCCTGAAGTCTTTGAGTCTACAGCATGACTTACCAGCTTCTCAGTATGGATGAGTAGTTTCAGGATGCACTTCCACATGACTGATGGATTTAAATTGATTTTAATATAAGGAGACTTGCTCCATTTGGAATGAAATTCTGTTATTCCATATCACAACAGAATATGTAAAAAGTGTGTCAGAATACACAAAGCAGTTAATCCTTCTTCAGAAGATTTTATGGGACCTTCTGGTGATATTCTGACATGATATATCTTGTAAGGTGCAGTCTGGATACCATGTGCTCTAAATTTTCACTTTTGAAGTTTTGATGCAGCTAAAAAATTGCCAGTACTTTCTTGTGAGGATGAATTCTGGGAATACTTTTTGGTTCTTGTTTTACTTTATGGACTAGAAGTAGAATCACCTAGAAATAAATCAAAGGCTGGAAGACAATTTAATGGAAGCACACCCAAAATAAAATTTCAAAACAGTGAGACATTTGATAATATCATTGCATGTTTTTAAAATATGCATAATTTTTGTGTATCTCTTCATTTGGATGTTTTGGCAGGGGCTAGGAAAAGTGGTGCCAAAATACAATACAAGATGATGGTGTCAGAGTTCAGATTTCTTAACAAATCAAGTATCCATCTGTATGCTAGCTGCAAAATTCTGTCATAGCCTGTTCTCTGTCCAGGTGATTTCTAGCTCATATTTGCAAGACTACAAAAGTCAGACCAGCAACAAAATTTGCCCAAAGGGAATCAATCTTGTAAAGTTTTACAGCGGATTCAAAAGTCAAACTGTTCTGAGAGTTCTGTTATAAAACACTGTTGAGTTGCCTATTAATCAGATTTTATGTGATCAGCACAGAAGATATAAAAGAGAGGAGCAATTCCTCCCTAGAACTCAGTACAGAAATCCCTCAGTCAAACTGTCTGTAAGATCTATGAGTAAGATAAATAAAAGCTGATTGCTCTCAGACCTGTATTTTGCTTGTTTATAGCTTCAAAATAATATTCCTTTTGCTAACAAAGTCATGATATGTTACTGTAACCAACAGATGAAAATAGTTAAGACTGTCATTGTTTCTAACTGAGAAAATATCTAGTTAGACATAAATAGCCCAAGTAGCCTGCTTCACTCTCCCCTGGCAAACCCAGAAAGATTTTCATTGTTACATCATCAGAAGTTGCTATATGCGTGCAAGAGATTACAGAGTTTTCAGAGGCTGCATTCTGAACTGGAATAACCAATCTAAAATAAACTCCACTGAAATTTAAGACTTTCATTCTAGAAATCCATCTTTGTTCAGCAGACATATCAAAGTTTACCTTTTTGCCAAGTACAAAGGCTAGTTTGAAGTAATGTCATGCTATTATTCAGCAAGAAAGATATTGAAAGGTGTAATGGTGCTGCACACTTCAGAGGACCTGTGAAAAGCTGGTTTAATTACCCACAGTTCTGGAGCTGTGGCAGTAACTCTTATCCATGTAAGCAAATTTCTCTCATACATCTGAGACACTTGGATTGCAAATTGATGTCTGTTGTGAAAGAAAATAGCAAAAAGTTGAGCCAAAAAGTTATATAAATATTTTTACCCGTGCAAAAGTCAAGGGTAAGAGTATGATTTTGGTGCAGTTATTCCAAATCCATCTTGACAAGGTCCTGGGCAAAATAGCTGGCCCAGCCTGAGCAGTGGGCAGTTGCACCAGGTGGTCTCAAGAGGTCTCTTCCAGTCTGAAGGTACTGGCTTATTTTCTGCATCTACATATACAATACTTCTCCTATGTGAATATATGCTTAATCCATTTATTATATTTCTATCTGTTTTCATTCTTACATTCTTACATTGCCTTATTTTGTTTTCTTCTTTTCAGACTTTATGTCCTTGAAAGTGTTAAATTACCTTTAGCTGCCCACTCTTTGTGTTAGTATATGTTAAAAATGAGGCTACAGCTGGGGAAGTATCACTCAAAATCCTGCGTTAATTTGCTCCTAGCACTGGTGCAAGCTCCTAGAACATATAGGTTTAGATTTCTTGAACTTCTGCATTTGACTGCACCCTGCTGGTTTTCTCTATGGTAGAAATAGGAAAATTTTCTTATCTAGATATTACCTTCACGTGGTTCAGCTTCTTCAGTCTGCATCTCGTGGCAAAATGTCTTTTCATAGAACAAACATTCACAGAAAATTGTAGAGTAGCCTATTAGTCTCAGTAATGGTTAGTCAAATTTCATATATCTTGCTGTTCATAAAGACTTATATGTTTAGGCAAATTTAAAGCATTATTTTTCATAACAATTGAAATCAGATCAGGCATATATGATATGGTCACCAAAGTACTGAGATTGCTGCGTTAAACTGCAGTTACTTCAAGATTTTCTAGGTGTTATAGAAAAAGTTAAAAGTTTTTTGGTATTACAAGTAAATTTTTTTTTTCTAATCAAGCATCTTTAAATTCACATCTTGCAGGCACAATATATATTTTTACATCAATGTGTATTGGATCTGTTGACAACTAAGGGAAGTAGTCAACCCTTATGTTTTGTAAATTATTCAGCACTGCAAAAGATGGACTCTCTGGATGCCATGGAAGGTAAGGAGATACAGACTGTGTCAAAATTATTTTTCCACAGCAGGTGCAATGACTTTTCCAGACTAAGAAGCAGCAAAAAAGTCCTTTAACATGCTTTTTTTTTTTTTTGCTTTAAAAGTGTAATTATTTACCTTTTGCTGCTCTTTATTCCCTCTCACAATAATGGTCATTGCTCAAGATTTCCCCACTTTTTTCCATGCAAGACCTTTATAATTCATTGAAGAACAGTTATCTGGCATAAGTTACTATTTGTTTACAAGGTAGTCTAATTTAATATATGTTTCTTCTGCAGGTGATGTGGAGCTTGAATGGGAAGAAACAACCATGTAAATACTAGGAGTAAATATTACAGAAAAGGAGATTTTGAAAATCAAAGTAATATTTTTCTAAGCACAGGGGCCAAAGTGAATTCCCCTATTTTGTTGATTAAAGGAAACACAGATGATTGAGACATCTTTTCTTCTATCAATGTGCCTTCATAAATAAGTTAAAGTATTTTATTCAGAATACTGAGCAATAATGGTTTGGAGTACTTTTGCACAGACTGCATTTCTGGTGTTGTATAAATAGTGCATTCAGTATGTATTTAAAGTGTATTTGAACACATTCCTTTTTCCCAAACTATCTTTGTAAAAGAAAAATGAGCCAAATAGGATGTAAAAAATTAATATTTCCATTGAACCCAGTTTGGTGTGAATTTGCTGTGTTCTGTGTGTTTTGGTTTTAAGTAAAAGCTAAGGTTTCTTTACTCATTCTTGATAGATTGGCTTCAGTGTTGTCAGTTCTTGTAGATTAATTCCAAGACCATCACAATGATCTTTACCTAACTGTATGTTCTTGTGTTTTGAATATTTTTTTACAAGAGGTAGTACACCAACTCATGATCCTGAACAGCTGAAGAGTCACCTTCTGACATGGGGAGGATTATTCAGCTTTTACACAGCGCACAGTAGCTCTTCGGGGACACTTGGGGCTATTTAAACTATTTTATAATCAGCAGGTTGGGTTTTTTTTAAATACATAATGATGATTGCATATGTTCTGTGCAGAAAAAAAGTGTTTTACATTCCTGCTACTTTTTCAAGCAGATAAAACAAAGTAAAACTATAAAACTATTATCTGTTATAATGAATGCTAGATTGACTTATGTAATAGAATGTTTAGAATTCATTCACCTTTCTTGAATATAACACTATTCAGCATTTTGAAAGGTTGCTCAAAATTTAATATCAATGTATTTTATAACACAGTTGTCTAGTAAAGAGTTTTTGCACCTTCCTCAGATTTGGCAAATCACTGCAGACACTGAAAATTATGGGAGCTAATACCTAGAGATTTAATAAAAGAAAAATCTTCCACTCCCAACAATGATGATATGATGATTATTGATGTTATTGTAAATAGATCTGAAACGGGAATGAGAGAGGCAGGAAGCTTGTATCTGAGAAGAAAGGCAAAAATTAGTCGATTAGGTAGACTAGAGAGATAATGAAACTGTGTGCCGTGATTTCACATGGAAGTGACAGTATTCAATTGATATTATTGGGTGGAAGGGTTGATTGCTAAATTTTTCTTAGGTAATAAAATGTATCATTGTTCTGAATAGCAATAAAGCTGTGACCTTAATATGAAATGCAAAACATAATAGCAAAGAGACTTTGGAACTGCCATCTTATATTGTATTTAGACAGAAGAAATCAAAGCTGTCTTGTTGAGGCATCAAGCTCAGGGAAGTTAGACAAAACTCTTTAGAGCCCTGAAATATGTATGTGAGGGGCTGTTCTTGTGTGTACACACTCTGAACAGAATAGTCAATGAACAAAAATTTCCATTTCTTCACTGTAGCTTCCAGACAGAAAAGGATATGCACAAGGTAACATGGTACTTTTTCAGAACTAAATGATGGTGGCTTTAGAAACTAGCAAAGATGGCACAGTGCAGACCCTTTTTAATTTTGCAAAAAGTGCCAAATATCTAAAATAAAAATCGAAAGACAGCATTTAAGGAGGTAGAAGTGATCTACAGAGATATTTGGGCAATCTGTCTTTTGGGAAGATCAACGGTATTGTAAACATCACCTGTCAAGCTAAAAAGAAAACAATGCCTTTTAATGCTTGATAGGGGGAAGAGAGAGGTGATGTCCACAGCTGTTCAAGTCTCTGGCAATGCATTCTGTGCAGCTCTAGTTTCATTTGGTTCCTATGAAACATGTGTTCTTCATTTATTATACATGTACTTTAAAGTATTCTGACAAACTGCTTATAGGGACTTACAGATGTTTTTCATTATTTGTGGTTGTACTTGGTAGCAGTACAGGGAGCAGCACTGTGATAAACTGACATTATAGAGTCATAATCTTGTATAGTCTTATAGCTACAATGGTGGAATATCTGGAGGAAAATCTAAGCCTTATGCAACTTAGAGATGAACTCCAGAAGTTCTAAATGTGCTTAAGTGTTCTCTGGCTTTTATAAAATACTTAATGGTGAAGATTCTATACACTCCTTTAGGGGACCTGCCTATGGTTACACTGTGGGTTACACTGCATTCTGGAACCTGCTTGCCTGACAGAAAATGGGACTCCCTTTTCTCTATGAAAAGTAATTCAAGTACTTTACTGTACATTTTGACATAAGCAATCTGATAAATGCCACCTTGCATTTTGTATTGTCTCCAGGGTAAAAGATAATATTCAACATAAACTGGCCACAGCTTGTAAGGTACATGGTCAGGGAAAGAAGTATCTCCAAGAAATTCTCTCCAAGTACTGGTTTTTAGTACAAACACAGCAGTAGTTTGAAACTTACTGTGTGTCTGCCAATGCTTTACAGGGATAGAGGAGCATCCATATATCAAGAAATTCCTCGAGACCTCAGCTCAGTTATAATGGAAGAATTTCTACATAGTCTCTTGTCTTCCAACCCTCCTCCCCTTTTGAAAGGGGGAGGGTTTTTTAACCCTTCCCTATGGCGGTGCCTCTGACAGCACTGCAGAAGAGCTGGAATCAAACAGAATTTGTCCAATTGCTATTTTAAGAATATGTATGTATATATATATATATATGAAACGCCCCATCCATTCATTTTTAATGTCGCCACTCAATTTTCTACAAATTCTTGGCGCTACTAATATAGGAAGAGTACTCTGCCAAAATTAGAAATGGAATGAATAAAAATTGGAGAAACAATCAGAAATTCTACAGGATTATTGAAATTAGGTCACACTGTATTAAATTATCTGAGAAATTTCCAGAGGCTGATATATCTTCATACAAAGAAGAAGTAGTATTTATATATATATATATGTATTTATAGCCAGTTCTGCTGGACATCCTTACAAGAGACTACTCTCAGTGCCCTTAAAATACTGACTTGTTCTGTTCACAAATGTAACAGAAAGACAGAAAGCAGAACATTAAGTTCATTTTGAATTGAAAGCACTTCTTATACTGTTAAAGGAGTTGATAAAAATAATTGTGAGTTCAATTGTAATTTTACTGCATATATGGAGTTACTCAGGGATTTAATTTCTTAACGTTATGTGAAAGATTAATAATGTGAATGAATCTGTGTAGTACCATCTATATATTGCTGCAATATAGAGTATGATCATAAGCAGTTACTAAAAAAAGGCAGCAAAGAACAATGAGTCAATCATATTTCATACTAAGGTAGCAGGACAGGGAGCTTTCTTGGTTGCACGCAGAAATTGAAAAACAAAAAGATATGGATATGAATTTGCTGACATTCAGGATACAAAGCCCTGTGAAGTCTGTGAACAGAGGAGATTTTTTTCTGAAAATGTTTTGACAGCAGGTTAAAGTAAAAATTGAGAAGTACCAGTTTCAGAGGGCTTCAGTTAAGCATAACACAAGATCATTGTCTGTCCATGGAAATATTCAGTAAAAATAGATCCAAAATAATTTTTCTTTTGAGACATATGACAAATATCTAATTAGACACTGGTTTAGAGGATATACACATGGTAAAAATGAATTCAGGGTTGTTTTATAAGTAAGTTATGTGCCCATTCATTGCTGCAATGCATTGAATGCAGTAGACTGTAACTGGAAATCATTGACTCATAGCACTGAACATGTCTTTGTTGGTTTTGATTTTAAGGAAATGAGTCAGAAAATGTGCTGAAAGGTGACGTTTCAACATTTTCTCTGTAACTGTTGTGTCACCACTCTACGGTGTCAAAAAAAGCCAATTCCTCCCAACATTGTTCTCCATGTTCTCTTTTCTAATGTTGTTTTTCTTATCTGTATCTGACTATATTAGAAGGAATTGCAAACAGTAATATGGTCGTCTGAATTCCAGTACTGCAGGCAAGATCTGCAGGTAGTGGTCTTACAGGTGTGGTCTTACAGCAAACCTTCCCTCCCTCTCTTTCCCATGAGTTGATTTCCAGACGACACCATGGAATATCAGCCATGTTTTTGCTCTGACTCCTGTTCAATACATTTTCTGCCCTTTCCTCTCCGTGGCTATGATTACCAGGCAAGTGCAAAGCTACTTCTGTGGTTCCAGAGCTGAGCTATGTCACCAATGGCATGTCTGTGCATCATCAGCTCTGCATACAATTGTAAGGGTAAGCTGATTTCCTATCCAGAAGTTCCCCTTACTGCTAAAATAAATTCTGGTATAAATTTTAGTACTGGGCATTGTTCAGTGTGAGCTGAAGATAGAAGGATGGATTCAGTGTTTGATATTTTGCATGGAGATTCTCTTTTCCCAATAACTTTTTCCCAAACAATGCTGAACTAATTACTAATTTTGTTTCTTCTTACAACTCCCTTACCATGTAGGCCTTTTCTCAGATTCTGTGTGAACAAAACTGAAAATCAATGGCTTTTCACCACTGAGTGTATGACATATTTCGTAGACCCCACACCACCAGGCAGCTTGCAATGAAGTTGTGAGTCTGTGTTTCAGTTGAAAGACAACATTTAGAAGGTTTCAGATATACTTGGATCATCTTACTCTGCTTGTTGATTGGTGTTACCAGGGTGATCTTTTTGTAGGATGACAGCTGCACCCAGCTATCTACTGTAATAATGAATAAACTGTTCCAGTACTCCTTACAGTCAGTACTGTGAGAGCTGAGAGAAGTTTTACAAGGATGTTCCCAAAATATTTTGGAGGAGATGGAGTTCTGTATGATATAAAAAGAATACTTGGATACTGGAAACCTAATATGCAGCTAAAGCTGTACCATTCACAGTTGCATTCCGTGAAGCCTGCTGAGCAGGGGGTATGTCCTGGAGTACACAGAGATATTTGGGACAATATAACGACCTAAGTAATGCACAGTGCAGGGAACTCTTGCTATCCATGCAGGAATGAACCTAAATAAGCTTTACCATAAAATGTCCCTGGTTTACTTGGAAAACACAAATGCAGGTAACACCTATTATGACAGCTGGTAACATCCTTTGTGATTCAACTTAGTGTGAGGAACAAAGGACTCCATCTAGTAAATTCTTTTAGTAATCCTAAATATAGAAACAAATACTTTGACACCACAAGTGTAGAACATGGACAGACAGTATATAGACAAGATTTTCTTCCACTCATGGAGACACATGCATAAAACTAATTAAACCTGTATGTCCCTCTCTTCCCCTCAGTCTATCTGCATGTGCTCACCAGTTGGGAGTGAAATAATATTAATTCTCTTTTAATTTGATTCCTGTATGGGTAACCCCTTTCTCAGAATCCAGCATAAAGCAGTTACAGAGCTATGTCTTTTCATGTATCTGCCTTCTGTCTGGATTCACAATAGCTCCATCTAACTTGCAGTTACTAGTTTTCTTACAGAATTCTACTAATTCTCTGTCAGCATTAGAGAGACAATACACAGAGTGTGAATCTGGCCTTGCATACTGTGCACAGAGTTCTTTACTGAGCTGCACTAGCACAATGCTGCACTCCACGCCTGGGCAAGGAATTGACCTGAGGAGAGTGGCTGCCTAGCACGTAATCCTACTCCCTCTGAGAACAAGATACTTATCTGACAATGCACTGTCCCATTCAGGGACTCTAGAAAATGTTCTGAAAGCTGCCTGACATTTATTTGTAGGAGTTTCATCTGAACCTTTCTATGCTAAGGATGAACAAGAAAAATCAGGTCATTGTCATCATTGCCAGCAACCCATCTTCGTTGCTTAGGACACCAAGAAGGAAACCTCTTGTTTAACTGGTATTAATAGTGCTTTTAACTTATAACTGTCTTCTTCATGGTTTGTACTTAAAGTGCTCTTAAATTTTGACACATTTCTGTCCTTTGTGTCTTTTTTTTTTCCTCTTTCAAAGTGAGGATTTGGAGATATGACTTTTAAATAGTTACAGGTTGTCTTAGGAAAATAGTGAGCTGTCCTGATAAAACAGCCACTAGGAGGATTCTTTGGTAAAAAATCTTCTATCATAATGGCCAGTTTATTGTAATTCCTAAAAAATACTCCTACACCTGTGATGTGGCTGTTATTGTAAGAAAACATATCTATTAAATATCCTGTACACCAAAAATATGACTGAATGGTCATGAAGGCAGATATATTAATCACTTCTTGATTTTCCCATTCTTTTTGCCCTTCCAGTTCTTATTATCCTATTCTGGTACTCCAAAGCAGGTTTTGGGGACATATCATGTTTCTGGTTAATGATGATTAATGCATCAACTATATTAATTCTGTCAAAATTTAATTAAACAAACATTCCCCTCCGGCATGCTGGTGTGCTGTCTCTAAAACCAGAAGGGATCCCTGTCATCACTATCAGTGCCAGCTGGCAGTCAGAAGAAGATGGTCCTTGGCTAATGTGGGAGAAAATCTGTTCTTAGTTCTGAGTTTTCATGGACTTTGCATGTCTGAAACAGATCACTTAATTTCTGTATTTAAAAATACCTGTCAAACCTTTTTTCCAATCACTTATGTGTCCTCTGTCTTTGTATTTGAAAGTTCTGGGGGAAACCAGTTTCTCCCAAAATGTCTTTGTGCACCTTCTGTCTAAAATACTACAAGTCCCATCAAAGTAATTAATTCCTTCTCCATCCCAACCAAACAAATAGCCAAAAGGTTTTTAAGGGTCACTATGGATGGCATCACTGCAACACAGTGCTCGTGCTTTGCTTAACTTTCATCATCCCTTCAGTTCTCTTGCCTTGACAAGGAAAGACTTGTGGTAGGCAGTGGCTCCCAAGATGTGGGGCACTAGCTAAGAGAGATTTTGCATAGAACTAACTTCATCTTTCTGGAAAGACTCCAAATCTGCACTTCAGGAGTACAGCAACTAGTTATCAACCAAAGCATCTTCTTTCTTTTTCAGTGTTTGGAAAAAAATCTCCCAGCTCTATGTCTGGAATACTAGAAAAATTACAGAAATTAAAAGAATTAACTGAAGATCACTTGTTCTAGCTTGTGATCATTGTTACGATATATCACATCCTTTATTACCTATGCATGCACAAGCAGCTACTCAAGTTCTTGAAACTAAAAGCACATCTAAGTCAGTCATGTCAGGTGTGACTAGCTTGTTTTGAATTCTACAGAATCTACAGAAGTTGATTGATTCTGATTTTTAAAATACACATTGGGCTGTCATATTATCTGGTTCTCCAAAACCAGGAAGAAAGACCGGCAGTGTTGTTAGGTAGACTTTGTGAAACAAAATTTCTCCAACAGCTGAAAGAAGAAGAAAGCTTCTATTGATGTAAAACTAACAAAAAATGTCAAAATGGACAGCTGATGTCCATTCCAGAAGGATTTAAAACTTAGACATGAGCTTGAAAAAGTATGTTAATTGAGCCAATATCTGTATGAAGGGACCTTGTACTTAGCCAAGTACATAGAATGATGTGCTTGAAATATGTGTATTAAAATGCTTAGGAGAAAAAAATACTGCATTAATTAAATACAAAAATGTTATATTCCGTTGATATACAGCATCATATGATGTGGTTTTCTTTTTTTCTGAGAGAGAAATTCCAAATAAAAGTCAGAGTCAGGGGTTTTGATGAACTTGGCTAAAAGTTTCATCTTTCAAATATGTAAATCTATGAGCAAGACTTTATGATATAATTTCTAAGAGAATACAAATCAAATTAAATTATGTTTTCTATTACAATTTCTATTTTTAAACAAGTCTTGGTAACCTATATAGGATATTTTCAATCACATTTAGGAAATCAATACAGTATACACTGTAGAAGAACTATGTACAGTTCTTTCTGGAGAAGGACTGCAAGAATAATTTTAGGCTCTGTATTTCAGCAGGGGCAAGCCTTGTGCTGCACACAGGTCACACACAATTCTAATGAAGTTCCACGCCAAAGACACAGGACATGACTGGCAGTGAGGGTAATCCAAACCCTGCCTCTGGGAGGAAGTGACTCAGGGGAAGCTGTTGAGGCCAACAGCATCAGAATAGCCCAGGCACTCAGCCCAGTCATGTTCCACAATGAAGCACTGAGCTCACAGGACAACCAAAGCAATCTCCTGCATTCCAGCCTTTCCAAATGAGTGCTCCTCCCGCTTCTCTGTGTACCAGAAACACTGGTGGCTCTTGGGCACAGGAAATTTTCAGTGTACAGACCAGGTAGATTACAATCTGCTTCATATTCCATGGACCTTTTTTTTTTCTTTTTTTAAAAATAAAGGTTTTAAGAAAGGAGCAACGACATAAATAGGAATTGGGTTGTGTTCGAGAATTTCAAGGACATTTAAATGTTACAGTGCTTAACATTTGGGCAGAATCCTTAGCTGACATGTAAGTGGTCAAACTCAAGGCACAAAGAAAACTAGCAACTCAAGAAAGGAATTCTCAGAAGTTATGAATGAGACTTAGGAAAAAAACAAAAGATGATGATGTAGGTAAAAATTGTTGTCTAGTTCAACTGGAATTGCCAATTCTGATTCCCCATTCTAAAAAACATCCAGAAGCAAACTGCTAAGCTTTTATTTTAAGCACTCAAATAATACACTGATTTATTTTCATCCTCTTCTTGATTCAGAATAGGGAACTGTTTATCCTTGTTTATCACATCTCAGGGAACCATCACACCAGAGAATCACACAAGCATTATCTGTCTTGTCCCAGTAGTGCCATTTTCAAGAATATTCAGATATTCCTTCAGAAAGGGATGTACCTTTCTGAAGGGAGGGAGGGAGACAGGCTCTTACATGAAATGTGGAAGGCAGGAGTTGAAAACCTGAGAACAGTAATAAAAAAAATTACAGGAGCCTGGTTGGATCTTCTCCCTCCCTTCAAGAGCACTGATATCTTCAGAGCACTGATATCTTCACTGCTTTTCTTCTTCCACCTTTAATGTTCCTCAGTTATCCCTCCCCTTCAAAAAAAAAAAAAAAAAGTAGCATTCTTCATAATAAGTAACAATTATAACATATTTCATAGCAAAATAGGGCAAAAAAAGGAATCTCATTGTCCCGTAGTCTGCATATTTTGCTTGAAGCCAGTGTCACTTCTAGCAGAAGTGGATTTGCTGCTTCTCTGCAGCCAAGCTATCTGGGTTCTTCTTTCTATCAGGACACTGACATAAATCTGCCTTGTTATAGCTAATTGCAGCTATTTGTTTCCAACCACATAAACACCAGCAACAGCTTACTCTGTTCCTCTTTGCAGCAGTGTTTACTGTTTGCTTGATCACTGCCAGCACTTTCCCTTTACTTTTCTATTCCCTTTACCACCACATTCATTCAACATTTACACAATGTTTCCAAGCATCTCATCATTCTTGTTAGCATTTCACCTCCCCATTCTGTGCTTTCTAGAGTTGTACCAGTTGCATCAGTTTTGAGAGGCAGTGCAGTCCCTGAAAATGGACATGGAATTGCAGCTAAGTCTTCCCAGCCTGGAACAGGAGGGAAGGAGTACCTCATGTGCCTCTAACCTGTTTGTATATCCTAGTGGGATGTGGGGGGTTCTTTTCTGAACTGACAGCATGATACATTTTCGTCTTGCAACTCACCATAACTATCAGTTTCCTTCTTCTGTAGAATTACCACTTAGCTAGGCACTCAGTTTGTATTTCTGCAGTGATGATCTTCCCCCCCTAAGTGTTCATTTGTGCCTATGTTCTCATCGAATTGGGGTCATGAAGAATTTGAAATCTACACAAGTCCTCCAAAACGCGGTAATTCAAGATGTGTCTGTGATATCTGCAAACTTGACAAGCATATTTTCAATTCAACCAGATGAGTTATTAATTAAAACCAAAGATCCTAGAGCAGCACTCTGGGAAGTCCCTCATTTAAGAGTTCTGCTTTGATGAGTTTACAAAGAGTTGAATATGCATATGAGTTTCATTACATAGTCTTCATAGAATTCATATGAGGATGGTATGTGAAAATGTAGAAAAAACTTCATTTAAATAATTTCTGCTTATTCTCCTTATATTCTGCTATATTTCTGCGTACTGCATAACACCTATCATGGCAGGGCAAAAAGATTGATTTGACACAGTTTATTCTTAAGGATTTTTTAACAGGAACAAAACTACTCCATGTGGGTATTATTCACCCCTTGGTATTCGTACAGGTGTACACAAATATTGTATAATTTTCCAGTACTTTCACAGAAACTTAGGTTGAACTCCTCATCCACAAGTCCCATTCCTTCTGTTTCTGCTTTACATTTGTCCATCTATACCCTTCTGCAAGCTCACTCATCCAGCAGTTGTTCTCAAAGACGTCAGAAAATGGCAAAGATAATTTCAGGCAATTCTCTAATTACACTGAGGCCAAACCAGCTTTAACATGTAAATTAATCTAATAATTTCACCTCTTTTTTCTGTCCTGTCCTGACTCCTTCTACTTTTGTTATCAGTGCTAATAATTTTGCTAACCAGCTAATTGCACTTCATTTTTTAATAGTATTTTGAACTGACAGAGGCACTAAGCCTCCTGTCATCTCTAAATGGCTTTCTCTCTCTGTTTAGGTCTGCTTTGTTCTCTTGATACTGCAAATCAAACCTTAATAGAAGTTTCTTCTTAATTTTATGAGTTTTTATATTGATTTTTTGATTTGTCCCTTGCCTTTCTGATTCTGTCCTAACATGTCTATGCTATCCTTTCTTTCCCACCCTTTTTTTCCTGTGTTGCCTATGACTGCTCTTGCTCAGCTTTAGAACAGAGTATTAGAGCAATTTAGGCTGGAAAAGACCTGTGGAGGTCATCCAACCCAGGTCCAACTTCAGAGTTTGATCAGGTTACTCAGGGCCTTGGTATGTCAAGATGACCATTTATCTTGTGGCTTCACTAAGAGACAGTCACAGCCTCATCAAGAATGACAAGTAAGTCCTGAACTGCCACACAAAATGCCCTTGGCTAAGTTGTGTTTGAGGTTCAATCTAGAAAGTGTGTTCTGGCTCCATCTGTTCTAGGTCCTGTCAATATGTCAGCACATGAAAAATAATGCTCCTAGCTGCTCTGCCAAGCCAACAGTGAGTGATTTCTGCATGCATCCATATTTAGATACATCTGGAAATTTACCGAAATGAAAAATACCTTTCTAGACATCTCTAAGGTCTTGCAGCAGCAAGGCCTGAAAGTACATATGAATTTAGGCACTCAAATTGTGGCACAGGCACATAAATCCCATGTGGAATCAGGCCCTTGATGGCATTAGTGCTAACTGGCATGTGCTAACCTATGCACTCTCTGATGTCTCTTGGCAGCTCTGAGACCTTTCTCATGGTTAGTCCAAGAAGGATTATCTATCTAGATTTCCCTTCGCTGGCTTGTCCTTTGGGACTTGATCCTGCAAGCCCTATCAGATGTAAGTAATTGCAAAAAATACTTGGGGAGGTGAGACACTTTTGGGATGTTCAGAAAGGGATTAGATAAATTGATGGGTAACACGTCTGTAAACAGATACTAACAGAAGCAGGCAGGGATGTTCTCTCAACACAGAAAGTTGGAAGAGTCACATTTATCCATTAATTATTTCTGTAAGCTCACTGTGTCCAAGAGCAAGTACGTGGATGACGGGCATAGACTATACGTGCCTGGTGTGATGTCTGTGTCATATTTGCTAAAGGAAGCCATTTGGTTCAGATCAATAGTTGCTATCACCTATTAATTCTTATGGCAAAAAGGAATGTAAGGATGGCTGAGACTACTCCAATTTGTTATTCTTAGTACTGCATTTCCTCAGGTACAACAGAGTTAAGATCATGAAGATCTGACCTAGGATTGCCATTGCTGAACCAATGGCAGCAAACTGGTCAAGAAGTGATATGCAGGACAACGAGAACTTGTCAAGTTGTAACATGCAATCTCTTTCAGAAATATCTGTTAGGCATTTCCTGTCTTCACCAGAGTTCAGCACAACTGTTTGTTGGGATCAGCAGTGTGCACTGACAGCTCAAGTGAAAAAGCTGTTGGTCTAACTTGGACCCTTCAAATGAAAATAAATTCTGTTATCAGTTACTATAAAGTTGCAAATAAATCATAAAGAATTCACATTTCTGCCCCAGGTATTTTTAATTAAAATAATCTCAAAGAAAACCAAATCACAATCAGAATGCTAATTCCTTCCAAGGATCTGGTACAGTTGATAAGATCACTCTAGATCATGACTTAGAATTTTTGGGGCATTGGAAAAGTCACGTCAAGAAGTTTGACTAACTTTAGTCTCATTTACAACTCTCTGTATGCATCAATTTGAGTCACAAGCATTACTATTGTTCTGTGCATGCATGCAGTTCTTGAATGTGCCATAACTAAGGTGACTCAGTGACTTTTTTCAGAAATAAAAACGTAGCTATAATTTCTTTTTTTATTAGCTAGCTCATGTTGGTCAGGAAAAAGAGAATTATTTTATCACATCAGGCAGTTTCTCTATTGATTGTAAAATTTTTGCCTGACTTTCAGTTCAGGCACATTGTGAGCACATATTTATCTTCTGTCAGAGGATACTAAATGTCTCAAGAAAGTTACATTGTTTTTTCTAGTATTGTATTTTCTCCTCTTACTTCACATACATGACTTCACAAACAGCTTAGAAGTTCCAAAAAACACTAAGAAAGTTCATTGTTAACTAAATTGGGACACAAATACATTACCAGACAGCTGGAATTCTGGAAAATCGTTTATGTGAAGTGTCACAAAATTCCTGGAACCATGGAAATGTCAAATTTGAGATGCTTGACTGAGAAAGCTCCACAATGAGAGGTGATAATCCAAGACTCTGCAGATTCTTTATTGTTTATAAACTGTTGCTGCTGCCTGTGTAAAATCATCTTCAGCAAAGACACATCCTCTGTCTGGAAAGACACACAAGTATCAGCACCCATAAGGCATTGATGCTGCTTGAGTGTGCTCACACATTACTTTTCAGCCAGCATAGTGAATAATACAGTTTATAAAGATGGTGCCAATCATGTGATCATTTAATAACTCCTTATTCCATTAAATACTCAGGCCTAGCATCAGCTGGATCAAGAATATATATATATATATATATAGTCTTTCTGTAAATTGACATGACTTTTGGATCCAAATGGAGTGATCATAGTGATCCAGAACCTTCAGAGTGCTCTCTTCTCTGAAAGAAATTTCAAGTAATTAACTATTTATTAATTCATGCTCAGCCTTTCTTGGTAATTCTTCATTAATGGCATTGAAACCTTGGGTGCTGATTTATAATTCTTTTGTACTAATGAAAAGTCATTTCCTTGGAAAAAAACTGTACGTGTCTCTAAGGCTTCTCATGATGTCACTTCCTTTACTACAGTGTCCTTGAGGGTTGTATATTGTGCAGGGTGGATTTCACAGCTTAAAAGATAATAAAAGATTGAATCCCACCTCATTTATACAGTGGGCTTTTCAGAAGTCCGAAGCACTCAGCAGCTCCCTTTGAAGAGAGCATGATTAGGCCACTATGTATGGACCTATCAAAATACTATTAATTTATTATGTGGAGTTTATTTAGGAACTTCTAGTGCACAATAACTTAAGCACATTCTATTTCTTAGTTATTATAGTAGTCAATAATACCTCAAAGTAATAACTGTAAAGCTTACACTTCCAGGCAAACACTTGTATTAGGCTGCTCTCATACATGAATGTTGTTCACAAACAATGACAGTACAGGTTGATTCTGTTATTAGCCAGCTGATTTACACTCCACAAAAATTTTATTTCTCACTATTTTCTCTGAGTCTAAACATAGTTATAATTTGACAGTTACCAGTTTCAAAACACAGATCTAAGATTACTTTTTCAGGGATAGTTTATCTAATCAGAATTATGTTTCTTCTTCTAAACTTTTCCTTAAAGCTTAATTTTCTAATAATTTCCCCCCAAAACACAATCAATACACTTTCTTAAAAAATCCACATGTTTACATCAATTCAGGTGAAGCCTTATTTTGGGTGTTTTTTTGCAGGCCAAGAGGACATCTGGCAATCTTTTAGTCTGTGCAGTTTCTCTGAAATGTTGTCCAGAATAGTCTAGTGAAAAATTAAATACAAGTGGGTTTTCAGTATGATTTTTTGAAATCTTATTAGAGTGAGAAGAGTAAGACCCATTTTGTCATATAGAATCTCTGAATACTATCCCACTTTCATTCCTGTTTTTGCTTGTATGTGCCAGATGAACTGCATGGGGAAGGAAGAGTATCAGCTCAGCCAAGGTTCTTTCCATACCTTGAGAAATGTCATGTTCTCTTTTAGGAGAGACCATTAGACTGCTTTGGATTTTGGAACATCACCAAGGTGTTTTAACATAGGACAGAAGTAGTCATCAGAGACATTCACTTATTTCAAAAATCTCAAGAAACAGATTTGCAGATTTTCCTTTGTGTCACATACCCATGGCACATTCAAGAAACTATGTTAAAACGTCTAGATTCCAGTGTACTTTAAATAACATGTTTTTGAGTCTTCAAGTATACCAAAGCAAATGAAATATTAGCATATGAAAATGCAGAGGTTTTTAAGTGAATTATGACCCATGAACAGAACACAAAGGCAAAGGAGTACAGTACAGACCTCTGTATTTCTTGGAGTGGCAGGTCACAGGTAACCAACCTTGTATGTACCTTAAATGTCACACAGATGAATAACTGAGTGACCTTCACAGCCCAAAACAGTTTTGCAGCTGTGCGACAAGTTTCCGTAACAACAGGATACAATATTCAAGGTCATTACTGCTATTTAATACAGTGCAAATTTCTTTCCAGATTACTTTATGTCAATAGCTCCTATTTTCTGAAAACAGCAGCTATTTTCTTTTTGAAAGTGAATAATTTGGCATAATCATTCCATGGTTTTGTGATTTACCATTTTAAACAATCCCTATGTTATTGCTAAGGAGAGACTTTCCTGCATTCATTAACCTCAGTGCATCTCCACAGCTTCCACTTCCAAGCCACTGTCATACCAGTTTTCCATGGAGGTCCATGGCTCTACAAAAATCCTAGAGATTTTGTGAGAGGCCTAGAACAGTAAGCTATCACTTTTCCACAGTCTGAGCACCAAACTCTTTTTTTTTTTTTGTACACAGACAGCAGGGATGTGATCAGCCTGTGCTGGATGCAGAGACTTGCTCTTCACATACCTGTTTCTTCCTTTCACTTGCAGAGTTATGGTTTGACTGTTGCCCTTTGGACTGAGATTAGGTTTAGGTGTCACAGTCATCATGTTTGGAAACACCATGGTGTGAAAATGCATTTTACGCTTCCAACAGTCTATAGTGTAAACAGACAAATCAGCATTTACTGTAAAAATAGCCTTTCTCCTAACTACAAAAAACATGACAACACCACAACAAGTGATTGCACAACATGGGATGTGTCTTTTACTTATGCCACATTTCATGTTCCCCGCGTTTTGCCTAATCACAAGTAGAAGACATCTGTCATTATTACTTCCTTTCTTCCTGCAAGAAATCCCTGCTTGTGGAAAGAACCATGGAAAATGCTTGTCCCAGCCAGCAACAATGCAATGGGCCTCCAGTTTCTGATAGGCACTCCCTCCTCCCCAGGAAAATGTCTTGTAGTAAAATAAATGTGTTTGTGCAGTGGTGACTATTTGTCACTGTAGTCCCTGACACAGTCATTAAAGCATCTGCCATTTAGAACTGTGTCTCATAACTGGCCAACATGAGAGCTGCAATGAAACTCTATCTTACCATACTGAGCTGGAGAAGTCTGTTTAGTTAGCAAGGTTGCACCTCTCAGACACTAACAGGACTGTAACTGATATGAACACTAAAGTCCATATCCAATCAAAGGCAAACAGCAATAATTTGGAACAGTTATACAGTCAAGACCTCTGCGAATAAGTATTTTTAAATCTTCCCTGCAAAGATTGTAAATTTCTACAAAGTTGTCTTTTCCAGGTCTCTGCCTTTCTGCCTCCCCAGCTCCAGAGCACATATTACACTGTTCACTGCCCCATTTGTAAAACTTACATTTGAGGGATGGTTGCTACCATGTGCTTTTAAATTCTTTAAAGTGTCACATACTTATATACAAGCACTGGCATGTACAGTACACACACTTCCTCTAGTCAGTTCCCAAATCTCCATTGAGAATGCATGTGACATTGTGGATATGCAAATAATATCAAAAGTTTGGACAAGCACAATTTGAGTAGGGTCAAGTGAGCATAAAATTCTAAGTAAACAAAACTCAGGTAAGTCTAACATCATATATAAATTAAAATCAAGAATTAAAGCTGGGCTGTGTTATTCCTACAGATCTCTGTGAAATTCATTTTAAGACGAGAAGAGATAATGAAATTCAGCAAAGAAGTGCTGCTTCACAAGCCATGAAGCTCCATATGCTTTGTTCCAGCAGAAGGAATTATTACTATTATTATTACTTCTGGGAATGTCAGAAAGGTTCTTTTTGCTTAAGTTTCCCATAGGTCATTGTCAGCATAAAAAATGCTCATCCCTTGTAGAGCCTCCACTGCCCAAACTTTGAAGAAAACTCATGGAAAACCTCTAATCTCTATTTACCAAACATTTCTGTAATATTTTGTAGATTGAGGGATAGATACATGCTTTTTAACAGACTACCAATCTTTGGTGTGCCAACTCTCCTCTTACACATATGTCAGGCATTTCAAACATCCTACAAAGCAGATGCTTAAAATATCCTTCTGAAGGGAAAGGAGGGATGAAATTTCTAATCCTCAATTTACAGTCCCTGGCATAATATCCTATTTCAGCAGCAAATCACACTTCTCTAGTTGTTCCCCAAAAACTGTGACTACAAATGTCAGTGGATTATAGAGGAGAGCCAGGTACAGATCTGTCAAACCTGGCCGTGCTGAAGACCCAGCATCCCCTTAACATTTCAGGGTGCCTTCCAGCTTAGCTTCTCAAGAACAGAACCCAGATGACACACCTTTGAGAGCAACGAAAGTGCAGTAAGTCAGGGCTAGTCGGAGATTTCCTTGACAAAGGCATTCCTGACAAAGTGAAATGAGAATGTAAACATATCCTTGGTGAGTACCTGAGTGTACCTACTGACACATCACGAGGAATGACAGACAATTAACCCTGTTAACAGCTTAGACTGGTGTCCTAACTATGTCACTACACAGGCTGCAAATGACAATAAAACATGGGCGGTAACACATATTTCTAGACACACCACCTATCCTTACCTGAACAATCTACCAAACTCGGGTGAGAAAGCCTGTGTGAAACTGGAATTGACAGAGAGCACAAAAAAAGCAAGAGAATAGAGGTTTTCAGTAGCAAAGAGGTTTTCAGTACTCTAAGTGGTTGCCTGGAGACAGTAATGAGGAGAGCATTTTTTTTTTCTGTTGAGAAATTAGATGAAAAAGGCTACAATTTTAAAAGGTGCTATTTTTTTCTGTGGGGAAAAGAAAAAAGATGTTGGAAATAGCAATCAGTAGAAGATATAAAGTAAAAAACATGCTAGAAGTGTTTCAAAAACACATTTAGAAGAATATAAACTGTTTGAAAAGGCAAAGGTAGGAGAGCAACATCTTTTATTAACAATAAAATACTGAAAGTTTCTGCTAAGAAAGAAGCTGTTGAGCATGAGTGTAAAAGGAAAGAGAGGAAAGTGAGAGTGGGAATAGAAAGATTTTCATTTCTAAAGTGCAGAAAAATTCTGAGAGCCCCAGTATGCCCACAGCTGGACCTACAATGGTAACCTGCACCTCATAAATCTACAAGAAGCAATTTAAGAATCATTACCCTGGTAGCCAAAGTATCTAGCCATCTCTCAAATCAGGTATTGTATGAGTAGAACAGGGTTATAACTAGCCCTGAAAACTTCACCTTCACCCAGGTGCCCTTCCACAGCGACACACAGGCATGGACACAATGGATCCTCACTGATTGCCAGCGCCACTGCAATGAGGTGTCAAAGAGATCAAAGATCTAAAATGCACTGTGCCTGTGGCTGGGAGAATCTTGAGAACAGTGAAGGAGAAAAAAGAGATATTTGGAATGGTATAAAGTGTTAAGTGAGTCCTAGCTGACAAAATACTTCTTAATAGTTATGGGCTAAATTTCTGCCTAAACCTTAAGGTACCAAGAGTGACTGGGGCAGTTACAGGCTTATTAATCAACCACAATTATCCAGAAAAATTGTATGTGGCAAAGTGAATTTGGAGGCACCTAACTCCTGGAGGCCAGCTATGACTTAAAATGCAGTGCATCTTTCTTGTATTTGGTCATCCTGACCACTCGCTGAATTTACAACTCACTGACTTTCTGAAATACTTCTTTGGTAAAGATAATAGACCTTATAGATCAAATACAACACAGCAGAGTTTTACTTGTATAAATATCCTAAAAGTATATTTTCAGTAGAGCTACCATGCACAGAAGCATGAACAATTGAATAAAGAACTGGCTTCAGAGTAAGTTTTTCTGTGAGGTTCTCTGAAATTGAAATTACAAGCAGTCTTCATTAGTGATCCTCCTTTAAATTCTATGTCCAGTTGTTCTTATTCATATGCTTTTATTTCCTCTTATGTCTTTGTGCTTATATCTAACATGATAAGGAATAAAAAGCATGAAGAGAAAAAAGGCCCATACCAACTCCAATTGATTCAGTTTTGTAATGGAGAACATCTCTGAGGATATTTTATTCATATGTGCTAGGGCTGTTTGCTAGCTGTGTTACATAAACCAAGGAGCTGGAGTGGGAGATGCAGCAAAATTCAAGTTTCTTATATGATTGGGAAACTGACCATTTTCATTCTTTTACAGTTAGGAGTTTTGCTCCTATCAGTTATTCCTACAAAGGACTAATTATGTTGAGCCCACATCACTGTGAGGAACTGAATCTGTTTACTCTGTCACTAAGTGCTGGGAAGAAAGAACATATTTTGTTTCCTGTTTAAAAAAAAAAAAAATCTGTTGAAAGCAGCAGGAGCATCTGGCTCCTAAACTTACAGTTTGCCAACTTGCTGAGTCCACTTAAAGCTCTTGAAAGGACAACAACAATTTGGTAATTATCTCTCTCCCTTAAACTAAATTTTCATTTGTGCACCTTACCAGTAGACTGATCTCATCTGTCTTGTTCCAAACATTCCCAGGGTAGTATTGAAGAAACAAAAGATTAAAAGGAAAAAAAAAAATGAGCATAGTAAATGTGAAAAAAAAAAAAAAATTAAAAATCAGTGCACTTTTGATTTGTGGAGTTTGGGGTTTTTTGTTTGTTGGGGGGGGGGGGGTTTGTTTGTGTTTGGTTGGTTGGTTTTTGTTGTTGCTGTGTGGGTTTTTTTTATTACTATCATTACTAATGCTTTGGGGCAAAGACCCCTGTAATACCTGAAAGCACGTAAAGGAGTAGCTTTTCCATGGATAGTCAGAAAATTAAATCAGAGGCACAACGGATGGGTAAAGGTCAACATTGTATCCCTCTTTAAAGGTGGAAAATTAAATCACAGGAAAAGTAAGTGACTGGTCAAAGGTCAAACAGAAAGCAAGTTGCAAAACATGGAAACTGAGAAACTGTTTCTTATGTTCAGTGCCTTAACTGCCAGACTGCCCTTTCTTTAATCCAAAGAGGGAAAAAATCTCAGTGGTGGAATAGCATCAAAATTAGTTTCGCTGAGAACAGTCTGAATTTCTCTGTCTCATCCAAAACTGGGTATTGTTCTGCCTCATTAAAGCAGAAATGAGATCCACTCCAACAAAACTGATGTGGTGAAAACAAAACCACAACTACTCTTAAAGATTTTTGTACTCCAAAAAATTGGAGTGCAGTTTTGGAGAAATAGTAGAGTCAATGATTAATTTCATTGTAGCTTTAGAGAAATGAACAATACCACCACACTTCCCTTCAGAAAACTGAAGTTTGGAGCTACATTTGAGAGCTATGAGACAATTGCAGGTGCTGCATCTTCATTTACTATTGTTTCTGTGAAAAGTTTACACATGTGTATATACACAAACACACAGAAACATACTTATTTATCCACATAAATATATGTACATATGCATGTGTGTGGACATATGGGTATGGGCACATAGGCATATACACATATGTGTATTTACATAAGCATAAAGACACTACATGGTACTTAAAGAACACAAGGCAGTGCAGGAAAAGAGGCAAAGAGGTCATTTTCCCAGTCCTCTTTCTTCATGTGAGACAGCTCCAGATATGGTGTGCCATTACAGTACAAGCTAACAGAGAGTGGTCACATGCTCCATTTCTGTCTCTGTGTCTAGGAAGTTCTCTATACCCTGCCAGCCCCAAGGGATTAAACTTCAATTACACCATATGCCTGGGCTTTGCTTGCCCTAAACAGCGTCAAGGACAAGGGCTTTCAGCGAGCCCCATCACACTGTAACCCAGTCACCTGGAATCACTCCTGTCACCTCATGGGCAACGTGGGAAAGTTCACACTGACAGGCTAAGCCGAGGGGCACTATCTGTGGGTGCCTCATCATCGCAGCGCAGCTCTGCCTTGGCAACCTTCCCCATGTGTGAAGAGGGGCAGCGAGCTTGGCTCCTAACCTTGGGCTGGCCCGGGTGGCTTGGGTCACAGGAATGGCATGCTGCAAGGAGAAGGTGGCGGGGGGGGGTGTGGAAATAGCAGGGGCTTCTACTGAAAATATTAACCCGTCTATTCTGAAAGTGATGGCTGCCTTTGAAATCTCTCCTTATACATGTAACCTAGCCCCGGGCAGGGAGCGAGCGCCGGAGGTGTGAGGGGTGGGCTGGGGAAGGGCTCCCTGCGCGGCCCCGAGCCTTTGTCCTGCAGCCGGGCCCCCGAGGGCTGGGCAGCGGGGCCGGGGCCGCCCGCCGCGCCGGGACACTGCTCCCGAGCCGCGCCCCGAGCTCACGGCTCTTCGGGGGACGGTGCAAAGTTGGGCGTTTTCCGCTTGTTTTTGGGATTTTTGGGTTTGTTTTGGTTTAGTTTTTGCTTGTTTGTTTAATGTTTTTTTTTTCTAATTTGTCTCCCACCTCTCGTGTCCCCCCTCCCCCATCTAAACAGGAGATGTTCTCAGGACAGCACCCGGGAGACTGACTGGAATCAGTTTTGGAGGGTGATACACCGCGACAGCTAAAAGTTGGATAGGGTTTCAGCAGCTCCTATATAAAGCAGGGGGGACTTATGTCACTGCACTAATTAAATTCCATCTGGGTTGTTCCTCGGGGTGTTTTTGAGATTGCCACCCAACTCAAGCAGGCAGAGAGGCCCAGGGACAGCATGATGGACCTTTTTGAAACTGGCTCCTATTTCTTTTATTTGGACGGGGAGAATGGAGCCCTGCAGCAGCTGGAGATGGCTGAGGGATCCCCGCTGTACCCAGGCAGCGATGGCACCTTGTCTCCATGTCAGGACCAAATGCAGCCAGAGGCCGGCAGTGACAGCAGCGGAGAGGAGCATGTGCTGGCACCCCCGGGACTACAACCCCCTCACTTCCCCGGCCAGTGTTTGATCTGGGCTTGTAAAACTTGCAAGAGAAAGTCGGCCCCCACGGACAGACGGAAAGCAGCCACCCTGCGGGAGAGGAGAAGGCTGAAGAAGATCAACGAAGCCTTCGAGGCTCTGAAAAGGCGGACTGTGGCGAACCCCAACCAGAGGCTGCCCAAGGTGGAGATACTGAGGAGCGCCATCAGCTACATCGAGAGGCTGCAGGACCTCTTGCACAGGCTGGATCAGCAGGAGAAAATGCAGGAGATCGGGGGGGACCCCTTCAGCTTCAGCCCCAAGCAGGGAAATGTAAGCACTGCCGCTTGGCCCCTCCGCCGCCACGGCAGCGCCGCCGCGCCCGTCCCCTCCCTCCTCCTCCTCCTCCTGTTCGGCAGGGCCGCTGCGGGGGCCGGGAGGGCTGGGGGCGCGGAGGGCGCCCCTCGGGGAGCCTGCCAGCCCTCGGGCCTCCGGAGCTCCGCCGGCCCGGGGAGCGGCGCAGCCCCACTAACACCCGTCCTCTCCCCGTGTCTCCCCGCTCCCGCCTGTGTGCCGCAGATCCCCAGTTCGGATTTCCTGAGCACCTGCAGCTCCGACTGGCAAAGCGTTTCTGACCATTCCCGAGCCCTAGGAGTCAGCCCCAAAGAAGGTAACTCGCCCCGCGGGCCCCGCTCGCCGCCCTGACGGCCCTGCTCGCCCTTCGCCCCTTCCCGAGCCCCCTTCCCGAGCCCTCTTCCCTAGCCCCCTTCCCTCGTCCCGCCGGCCGCGGTCCCAGCGGCCCGGCCCTCACTCTCCCTCCTTTGCCCGGGCCCTCCGGCAGCCGGGAGCCCCCGGAAGAGGAGCAGTCTGCTCTTTAATGCCTCTTCTCTCGTTGAGCAGGAGTCTCCGCTGTCGAGTCGTCGGCCTCCAGCAGCCTCCGCTGCCTCTCTTCCATAGTGGACAGTATTTCTTCCGACGATCCCAAGCTGCCCAGCGCGGACGAAGCGGTGGAGAAATAAACCCGTTTTTGTGGTAGTATATTTAACGGAGATGAAGCCTCCACTCTCTCTCCTCTAAACTAAGTAACGAAGCCAATTCACACAGTAGAAAGCCCAAGTAGGGCCCTTTTTAAGATCGAATCAAGGTACACCTACCCCAAAGAAAATGGCTCCCACTGACTCGAGACAGACTTCTCCCTTACCATTTTTTTCCCCCGAGTTTTGTTTTCTTTAAATTGTGTTTCATAAACCACCCTCTTTAGACTTCTCCCTTGCCATTTTTTCCCCAGAGTTTTGTTTTCTTTAAATTGTGTTTCATAAACCACCCTCTCTTTTTTAAAATTTTTTTTTAAATTTTAAGATACTTACCTGTGTACCGGTGATCTGCTTTGTCTGAGACTCACCGGAAAGTTCATTCCTGTCTGAGTGAAGCTCTTGGTTGCATTGCGTGTGAGTCATATTTAACGAGTCCCCGCCTCATTTCGTTCCTGTAAATAATTTCAGTACTGTCTTTTCTTTTGTAAACATAGCATATATATATTTAAATGATGGAATGTGATATTGTATATAAGAACAGATGGATTTCTTGGATTGTAAAATAAAGCTCTTTGTGTTACAGTGTTTTCCTCCCATCCTCTTAATTTCATAAAATAACCCGATCCCGGAGTTCAAACCTGCCACTGACTTCAGTGAATGAAGGCCTGAAGAGTCAGACCCATGTGGCAGAAGCACGACCCGTGTGACTGGAGGCAGGACACGGGACAGATTTTTCTTTCATTTACTCCTCCAAGGTGTCCCCTTTAGGGCCGCAGCTGCTGTGTGAATCACCCGTGTCTCCGTGGGCTCTCGGGGAAGCCGGGCGGGCACGGCTGGGTGTGCAGACAGGACCCGCCGCCTCTCCGGCCGCCCGCAGCGCTCCGGGGCCCCCTTCCTCTCCGTGCTTGCGGAACGCACTTCCCCCTGGAAAGCGATATTGCTCCCCTAAAATGTCCAACAGTGCCGCTCGAGTACCTTGCCAGGCAAAGATGCTTCGCTGGCCTTGCCCTGCACGTGAAAAGTGAGGTTTGAAAAGAGGCATGAAAGAGGATAACCCCGCCCGTCGTCCTCCCCACACATCCCCCCGACCTCCTGCCCCGGTCTCTGAGCTGGGAGAGGCTCAGTGCGTCTCACCTTCTCCTCCCGGCACCGAGGACTTGAACGCAGGGTTTGTCTGCGGCAAAATTGACGGGCCTGCTGCACTAATGGGACAGCAACTGGCTGTGAAAGGAGCCCGCTCCCTCTGGGGCTGGAGGGAGCTGTAGTTTCTTCCCAGGAAAGGTAACTCCCCTTGACTTCCTTGAGCCTGATGGAGAGGGGAACGGGGTCCTTCAGGGAGGAAAGAGTTAAGCTGCCGAAAGAAGTGTTTGGCAGTGGGGGGGTAAGAGCATATGAAGCCTTTCACTCAGTGATGTAAAAAAACACAGCCTCTCTGAGGATGGTGAAACGGAGTTGCTCACAGTAAGAGCGTTACGGTTTGTAATAGATTGTACCCCCGGGAAGGGGCGACCACCAGGATCAGCGCATTCTGCCCCTGGCACACACACAGGGCTCGCCGGACAAGCCTGCACAAGTAAACAGAGGACACTTCAACTCTACCCGCGTGCCGTCTCCTCGCCAACTTTAGCCCTTGATTTATTCTTTGTTTCTGTTTTTTGAAAGGTCACAGTCGCGTTTCGGGAAGGTCTCCCCTTCCTGGCGATCTGGGGCACGGGTACACCCGTCTGAAGTGGAAGCTCTGGGTAGAGCCTGCCCAGAGAGCTGGCTCTCCAATCGGCCATGCCTTCCTACCACCCACCCTCTCTGCGCCGCCGTGGCCAGCCGGGTTTTTAAACCGGTCATGTACTACCTCTAAGTGCTCTCTAACGAGATACTCCCTTGCAAGGACTAATTGCGGCGGGACAGTGTGGTGGGCACAGTGATGCAACAGTTTCCCCATCTTTTTTCCTCCTTTCAAATTAAATTCCGTTTCCTCAGGGAACCCTCGGACGCTTCAGAAAGCGGCGAGTCGGGGAGCGCGGGGCCCTGCGTGCCACCTCTGCGACCTGGCACAGGACAGGAGACGGTGCAGCTCGCTTCTATGGCGAAGGCACTTGCCCAGTAAGAGAGTATTTGAGATCAGGCTAGCAGCTCGTCGACTTGCTCCTCATTTGTTTCAAACCTCGCTGAGTCCTCGGGAAGAGCTACACTCAGTTCACACGGCGATCCGAGCCCCGCGGGACCGCTGCCCGCACCAGGCAGCAGCCGTGCTGAGCCGCCCCTCAAAGCCACAGTGTCGCGCCCGCACCGGGGCAGCCGACTGTCAGGTTTGCCCGCAGCAGGGCAATCACCCCAACAAGCCGCCCTGCAGCACCCCCACGGCACCGTCTCCTCCAGCAGCAGGGTAACTTGAGCGGTTGTTTGGAGTAAGTTTGCCTAAAGGAGAGTTTTTTCATTAAATAAAGAAAATACCTCCCGAAGAGACTCTCCGTGACCCCCGTGGCTGCAGCCGATGTGTCGGGCTTCCCAGTGAAGGTCGTCAGTGTGTTTGCAATTAAAATGTTTGTGTTAGATATTAATAACGATAATCTTTACTTAAGTCCCCAGCCAAAGCAAACAGGGCCCTGGAATCACAAAATCAAAGGGCAATAACTGGGTAAAGACAAGAGGTTTGTGATTTAATGAAGTCTTTTTCCGGAGGGACCACGCACAAAGTCATCGAAGTTTTTGCGCAAATGCAAGTGCCCCTGCCGCTCCCTCCTCCCCTCTGCGGGCTGGAAATCCCATGCTCGACGCAGTCTCTCGCCTCTCCCTCCTCCGCTCCCCTGGGAACCAACCACCTGCCCGCTCCCTCAGTAGCGGAGGGACGCGGGGCTCCGCCGGCCCGCGGTGCGGGGTGCCCGGCCCGGAGTGGCACAGCTCCGCCGCCCGCCCGAGATGCCTGCGGGGCCGGGAACGATGGGAGGAAGGCGGGGGAAGGGGGGAGTGGGGTGCCTGTCTGCAGTGCTGCCGAGTTGACACCGCTTTCCTCTGAAGTGACGCGACCGAGGGTTTAAAGCCTTGGTTTTAGTTTGAGATTTTGGTTTTGTATTTTTGTTGGGGTTTTTTTCCCTTTTGTTTTGTTGGGGTTTTTTGATTGGTTGGTTTTGGCTTTTATATTGTGCATCTTTATTTTTCTCGGTGAAACCGTCCCCAGTCCAGGGAGGGAAGCGGGCAGCCAGCAGCAGGCTTAGTTCATTCTCTGATCTCGGTGTCAAGGCGGTAAAGAGGCGACACAGCAACTATTTCCACGGGAAAATTCCTGCGTGGACCACTGCTACTTCGTGGACCCCGCACGACTTTTCCACAGTTTCCGTCTTTCTGTGGAGAATGAGCTAGGGATGGGTGTAGGGGGCAGGGAGGGAGGAGGCTGAATAATTGAGCCATGTGCTCGCTAGGACGCCCGTCAGATAGCAGGAACTAGCAACTTTTCCCAGTCTCAAGGCTGCTAAAACCCCCTCGTGTCCCTTTGATCTCTCCTGGGAGTCCCGGGGAGCCATCAGAGGCCAATGCCTTCTTCAGCTGTCCTCTATACAATTCCCTCTGGCAGGTACTAATGTGTTTACTTAGGTGCGCACGGTTCCCAGCGCTGGGGGGAACCAAACGTTTCTCACACGGCTGGAAGCACCCGGCCCCACCAGCCCGACTGGGAAGTAATTTTGTTGTCGGGGCATCACGGAGGAGCACTCGCTGCCGCTGCCAGCCCGCGGCCGGCGGGAGCCGGGCGGAGCGGAGCAGCATCACCAAGTTGCGTGTGCGCTCCGGGGAGCCGGCCGGGCACAGCGCAAAGGCGCTCCGGATGGCCGGGGCTGGGGGTGCGCTCGGGGAGACCGCAAACACCTCTCACCCCCTCAGTCCGGTGATTTATGGTTTCGGTAGGATTTTCTTCTCTTAAAGGCGTGGGACTTGGGAAAAGATGGCATGCTCTGCAGAAGGTGCCCACATTGGATGGAATCCCTCCAGAAATAGGTGCGGCACGGCGATTCCTGAGGAGTGGGGAGGGCTGGGGTGAGGAACACCATTTAAAGGGATCCTGACACTTTCACCACTTTCTCTCTACCAGTCCACAGGAGCAGTGTCTGATGCTAAGGCTGTTCCCGCTTTCCAGACTTGAGCCTCCTGAAATGCAGCACCATCCTCCCCCTCCCCCCACCCCGCCCTTCGCCAGCAGCCTCATTAGCCAGCGCTGTAGTTCGTGTTTTCTCCCCCCTCTCTTTAGTTCCACTCGCCTACTGCATTTTTGCAAATTTGTTTTGAGATCACTTTACCAGAGGAGCCGGGGACTCTTTAAGGGATAGTAATTACTGATTTTTTTTTCCTTCCTGAGTGACAGGCCCTTCCATTATTTCTTCCATTTCCCCAAAAATATTCAAGGAAAAAGGAATGATTTTTTTTTTTCCCAGCTCTTCAAATACTTTTGGGGAAAAGCACGTTTCTTAACAGCCCCAGCTCCTCTGAGTTAAGAGTCAAATCTGAGAGCTGAAGCTGTGCATGCCAGGAGAGCGGGATTGAGGGGCTTGGCGTTGTGCACCAGGAGATCTACAGTGCATGCTTGGAGGGAACCCAAGCATGCACCAATCCAGAAAGGTGATCGTAACTGCAACCGGCACTTTAAAGATCAAGTTTATTTGTGCACGAATCATAAATATGTAAACAGGTCTATTTTAGCAGCACAAACGCAGTAAATGAAATTGTGTGTGTGTGTGTTTGTGTATGCCTGTGTGTGTGCACGCCACAGCCCAGTGAAGAGTTCAAGTTACTGCTGAGCAGAATCCCTCCTGACTGATGCTGTCTTAGGAAAACAGTGGGGAACTGTCCTGTTTCAGATGTGGCCCAACAAAACAGCAACCTGCACCTCAGAGCACCAGAAGCCTGAAATTTTGAGCTTTCCCACTCTGTAACTTTACTCCGTTATCAACTCCCTGCTTTTCATACAGTATTCATTTCAAAGGGGCTCCCCGTGTTTATGGCCCCAAATAAACCAAAGCAGTGCAGATGTAGCCTTCCCCAGCTTTTAGATGATTTTGCAGCCTTTCATAGGAAGAAGGGTGTGTGCATGGTTGCTTTTCAGGAAAAGTTTTAGCCTAAGAGTGGAAATCTGCCTTTGGGGGCTCGGGGGTGGTGGTAGCGGGGAAACAAGGATGGGTTCCCTCCAGCCCCAGCACAGGCCGAGCTGCTTGCCTTTCTCCGCCTTGCCCGTGCGGATCGGAGTACTTCCCGGCGGTGTGCGCTGCCACAGGGCATCTCTGCCGGGAGATACTTCCCTACCGGCCTTGCTCACTTGATCAGCGTCTCCTCCAGACAAGCGGCTCGCCGTGCCACCACATCAACCCTTCCTGAAGAGAGGCTAACTGAAGGCGCCTTTTTCCTGGACACAAAAACCGCCTCCGTAGAGTCTGAACCTCTGCTGGGTCATTTGCTCTGCGTTTGAGTTAGCCTAGGTCACATAATTTTATTCCCAGGTAGGGAAGGTTTCCTTTGCCTTCTCATAATATTTTCCTCAGCTACAAAAGCCACCTGGATGAAACCAAAGGATTCCTGCGCGTTAGCAAATGCCTGTTAAATGCCTTCATTACCACTCTAATGACCCTTGCACCGCTCCGCTCGGCTACTGCTGCGGCTGGGGCTCTGCAAGGCTTTTGTCCCCTTGTGTAAAGTTACTTAGGGATTGCGGGGTTAGAAATTTTACACTTCCAGGAGGGGTTTGTTGCGCTGGCAGCTGGGACGCATCTGTAACGGTACAAGTTTGCCTGAAAGCAGAAAATTAGCAAGCCCAAGGCACTGCTTGACTGTTGTGTCCCTAGCAGCTCCAGATCACAAGAGAAGGAGAAAGAATGAGAATGGGATTTGTCTCGGAGCAAACACATACACTTTTCTTTTGTGAGTACCTTTCCTTGTGATCCGATCCAGCAGCACTAAAATCTGGTTTCCCTCCTCCTCGTCTCTCCTGGCCACAAGTAGCTGTGCATTGCTGTCCGCCAATTTGTAAATTTGAGCGGTTGGTGGCACAACTTTAATTACTGGACAAAGCGCTCCTCGAGATAAATAAACACATCTTAGGTCTAAGAAGAAGGTTATAATTTTTCAGGTTAGACCTGGATCAGGGGATGTGGGAAATAAAGATGTGCGAGTAGACACTATAACTGTCCTTCCAGAGGAAACGTGTGATGGGAAACAGGAGACGTGAACACCGAGACGAGGAAGGGCTCTGTAGGAGCCACTGACAAGTGGTTCGTATGCGTCCACTGCCCCTCTTCCTCTTTCCATACCAAACTGCAAATTCACAGACTTGGTTGGAAATTCGGAGATGTCGCAATCAGTGCTTGGGAGGTCGTTCGTTAGAAAAGTGCCCATCTCTCGGCGCTCCAAAAGAGCGGTGCGGAGCAAATTGTCTCCTGGGGACTGGAAGGGGCTTGCCCAGACAGCTCCCGGCAGGGGCTGTGGTGGGATATGCTAATAAAGACTGGCCTCTGCGGACCAGCCTCCCTTTCCATGTATATATAAGGGCCCCCCGCATCAGCCGAAGGACACTTGGTCTCGGGTCCCTAATTACGGAGGAAATTGCCCCAGCGCACTGCGGAGCGCCTTGCCGAGGGCCGGTGGCCGCCGTTCCGTACTGACGCCTCCTCAGCAGGGATGGAGGTGATGGACAGCTGCAAGTTCTCCCCGTCCGAGCTCTTCTATGACAGCTCCTGCCTCTCCTCCCCGGAGGGCGAGTTCCCAGAGGATTTTGAGCCCAGGGATCTGCCACCTTTCAGCGCCCACGAGCCCCCCGAGCCTGCCTGCTCCGAGGAAGAGGAGCATGTCCGAGCTCCCACTGGCCACCACCAAGCTGGTCACTGCCTCATGTGGGCTTGCAAAGCCTGCAAAAGAAAATCCACCACAATGGACCGGCGGAAGGCAGCCACCATGAGGGAGAGGAGGAGGCTGAAGAAAGTGAACCAGGCTTTTGAGACTCTGAAGAGATGCACCACTGCCAACCCCAACCAAAGACTCCCCAAAGTAGAGATCCTGAGAAACGCCATCAGATACATCGAGAGCCTCCAGGAGCTCTTGCGGGAACAGGTAGAAAACTACTATCACCTGCCGGGACAGAGTTGCTCCGAACCGACCAGCCCCACTTCCAGCTGCTCCGATGGGATGGTAAGACAGAGGCAGGAGCCACAGGGCTGTGGGGACCCCAGGACGGCCCGCGGGCAGGTTACCCTCGGCCCAACGCCATGGGACTCGTGCCACGGGTGTGGGACGGGCCGAACGCATCCGGACATCAGGAAAAGGCGGGCGGTTCGCCCTAGAACAGGCCCCTTCCCAGGTTTTCCGCTGACCACGCGCGTGGGCTCTCCGGGGATGCATGGGGGGCGGCAGCGCTGCCCGAGGGCACCCTGCAGGCGCTCCGGCCCCCGGCGTCCTCTATGCTGTGCCCTTAGCGCGGCCTTAGAGGGGTAAGGCTGGGGGAGAGGGGTAAGGCGCTGCCCAGGGCCAGCCGCCTGGCTGGGGGCTGGGGGAGAGGGGGAAGGCTCTGCCCAGGGCCAGCAGCCTGGCTGGGGCCGGCTGCTTCCCTCCCTCCCCGCCGGCCTTTATGGCCCTTTCCCTGCTCGGGGAGCATCCCGCTGGCCCCTGGCCGGGGGCGGCAGGGCCGGCACTCGCCCCTCGCTATCTTGCAGCCCGACTGTGGCAGCCCCGTTTGGTCGGCGAGAGGCAGCAGCTTCGACGCCGTCTACTGCGCCGAGATGGCCCACGGTAAGCGCGACTCGACCCGGCGCGGCCGGCGGGCAGAGGCGGGCCCGGGCACCCCCGCTCTCTGAGGCACTGGGGGAAGGCAGCGCGGCGCCCCGCGGTAACGCGCTGCCCTGTCCCCGTCCCTCCCCTCGGCGCAGGGTACGCCGCCGATCAGAGCAGCGCCCTGTCCAGCCTGGACTGCCTCTCCAGCATCGTGGACCGTCTCTCCCCGGCCGAGGAACCAGGGCTGTCCCTGCGCCACGCCGACTCCCTCTCGCCCAGCGCCAGCATCGACTCGGGCCCGGAGACGCCCGGGACGCCGCTGCCCCGACGGACCTACCAGGCGCTATGAGAGGCCGGAGGGCCGGCACGCCGCGCCTCCCCCGCCCGGCCGCCTCCTGCAAACGCTTCTCGGGCGAGAGGGGCAGCCCCGGAGCCCCTTGGGCCGCCGCTTCCCTCTGGGGCCGCAGGCAAAGCGCCGCGCCGGCCCCTGGCCAGGGATTTCCCGCAGCCCGGCAGGGCGGGCAGACCCCGCGGCTCGGGACACAGGCGCTGCCCTGGAATCCCCGCTGCAAATAAAACGTGCTGTGAGAGAGCTGTCTGGCCGGCTGGTTCTTTAAGTGCATTCCCTGGCATGGGGGAGGGCAGCGAGACTCTGCTGCGGGGCGCCCGCCAGCATCCCTGTTGAGACCCACCCAACCCCGGGCGGCCCTGGGCTCCTGCCTGCGGGGCACCCCTGCCCGCCCCCATCACGGCGGTCCCCAGCCGCCATGTGGAGTGTCTCGCCGGGCTGGGGCCTGGGAGCTTGTCTCTCCTTCCACCAGTGCGTGAAAGTTGCCCCACTCATGGAGCAACAAAAACGTGGACCTTTAAATTCTCACACTGTATGTCCTGTTACGAGCAGAGTTTCCTTTATTTTCTGCAAAATTTTTCTATCCTTTCCTCCCTGCCTTCTCTTCCCGTCCACCCCTGCAAAGCTCAAGCTTCTTTCACTGGGTATGAAGAGGGACTGTGTATTCCAGAATTTGACCCTGAAATTGCGTGATGACTCTGCTCTTAAAACAACAGTATGATCTAGCTCTGATGCTGTGCTGAGGAATTTTACTTGTTGCTCTGGCAGAGACAAATTTAGAAAAGTTAGTAAGAACAAACCACATGTATCTCTTTCATAAGCCATGAGGTATATTTCACAATATTCAGAAAAAAATATAGATTTATTTGCCCCTAATTACTTTGGTCTTTTGGTCCAGGATGCAAGTTCATTACTCTACATCACTCTAGAAATAACCAGGTCAAATCTTCACGTGTTTTCAGATTTAACAGGTATTCCAGGCACTGAATTACGTCTATCTACTGTGAAAAATTTCCATTGTTTTGCACTCTTCTACATGTAATCCAAAACTTTCTTAGCCAACCCTCCTCACACCTCCCTCCCCCCCCAAAAAAAAGGAAAAAAAAAAGAGATGAGATGGAGAGGTGGGCTCTTTCAGTTCATCCAGAAATGTTTCATATGATAAATACCCTGAGTGCGAAGGGGTATATACACCTCACTATTGTGGGATAAGGATGGATTTGCCATTTGTGTTTGTGGTGCTAGCACTCGGCGGCCAAGGGGCCTGGCAGTGGTATTTCACCTCTGATAAATCTTTCACTTGAACCCAGCCCAGCTGAGTCATGTCACCAAAAGTTATCATCTGACTGGCCTTTGGCAGCATCTCTGAACCAAAGATAAAAGAAGCCTTTGCTTAGGGATGGCTCTGTCCCTGTAGCACACTGAGGGTCTCTGTCCCCCCACAAGGGGCCACAGAGAAAGTGAGGTGGCAGCTGCCTTCCTGAGCCTGCAGCAGGGCAGTAGCAGGTGTGTGTCTGACACAGGGCAAGGCCAGCCCGCCCTTTGTGCAAAGCCTCCTTCAAAATTACTTTCTGCCCTTGCCCATAGCCTTGAGGTAAGTGTTCTTTTCTTGCGGAGTATTTCAGGAGGGGCCTTGACCAGAATGGGCTTTCTGTGTATACAGATATGTCTGAACTAATCATGGAGTAGAAGTGGTTTTAAACCCCTGAGTTGCAGTCATGCAGAGGTACAAACAAGGTATTCTCACACTCATGTCATTGCAGATGCTTCAGCAGTATGCAAGTGCCTTAACACAGACGTAGTCTTGGTTCTGGGGATCACTTCCCAAGCCTTCTGTTCACAGGAATCCTTATGCAAGACCGTGAACATCACTGGTTTTATTTCCTGGCTTCTCACACTCTGCTGCAGTGTTGCAGTGTTTGCTCCTCTCAATCAAAATACCATCGCAAGGATACTTATTATGCTCAGGATTTAATAGAGTGCAGATGATTTTAAATGGTATTTTAAAGTGAGCTAAGCTAGAGAACTTTCAGCATTTCGTTCTGCGCAGTGCTGACCTTGGCAAGTGATCTCAGATGAAGTATGCAGAGTAACACTAGCAAATCACATGCTGGTAATGTACACCTCTCTTTGACTGGCAGACATTTTAGGAGTCGCAAAAAGGTCAATACTTCTGAGAAGTAGCTTTTCAGAGTGTGAGGAGAAGCATTCCGTCTGTGGGATGTTTGTCCGTAGGCTCCTATGTCCTACTACAGTAGTTTACAACCTCTAGGTTTTGCTGTACACGTTTGGGAAACGAAATCTTAATTCCAGGCCACATATGAAAAAAGCTCCCATGAGGTGAAAAGCACAATAGGAATGGAAGGAATGGAAGTGGATGTTGTAAGGAATGGAAGTGAGCGCCATGAAACTGCCTTTAGTCTGTGGATTGGGAAGAACAAAAAGGCTGTTGAGAAATTCACTGTTCTAGTCAGATTTTACATATTTCATAATAATATTAATAAGTGCAACTGAAAAGAAAGATTTGTATTCTATATGAAACGTTCATTTAAGGAAGGCTGTGCCCAGAAATAAATAAGAAAGTGATGATCTAGAAAATTTGAGCTCCACCTATCCCAACTCCTACTATGTGTAGATTGCTCAAGGTTCTGGGGCAGTGTGTAGTGGCCTCACAGGCAGGCGGGCAGGTGCAGGGATGCTTCACAATGTCAGAATAATGAATATAACACAGAAGGTGTGTTACAGCAAGTTTTCTGACTACCACTTGCTGCAAGAAAGGGTATAATTCTATAAAATTTTTAGAATACAAAAATGTTGTATTTTACCTCTGAAAACCATGCTTATTTTGCTTAAATTATGACCAGGGGAGGCAGCTGAGCTTTGGTTTTTCTTGTGTGTGAAGTCTCTTTATCTTTTGTTAATAAACCAAACAGAGATCTTTAGTGAAATACATATTTTAAATTCAGATCAAAAGAGACATTTGTACATTGCAAAACTAACATAGAAACCTGGAAAAGATCTCTTAAATATAACATCAAGACAAAAATCCTGCTTTCTTAATGTTCAGATTTCTTGAGTTGCTTGTGTGGGAAACCACTCCTTTTGCCTGTAGCAAAAGACCAAGCTCTTTCTTTCCTGTGGTAAGGCTTAAAAGTGATACATTTTAGTATCACTTTAGTATTACATTTAGTAATTAGTTCTTGGAGGATGAAGGGATCTTTATTTGTAGTGCTTGTCTAAATATACCTAGGAACACCTCAAATTCACAGCTACACTTCAGTGGAAATTCAGCATCTCTTCTTCCCAGTTCACCCTGCTTATCAGGAGCAGTCAGACTTCACCACAGCAGGTAGCTCACCTCTCCCCACCCTAAAACTTCTCCCTCACTCCCTTCTTCCCTCCTTTCCTCCTTCTTCTCCACCTTCTCCTCTGCAGAACCCTTGACTCGCTCATCACTTCTCCCTGCTCCTCTCAGCTGGGCCTTGGCGTGCTGGAGGACTCACAGCTGGCCAGCTGACTTCTGACCTTTGGCAGCTTCTGCATGGGGTATCAGCCTTACAGCTGGCCACAACTGCCCTCCTGGCAACTAAAAGCATAATGAGCTTGGCCAGCTGGAGAATGGGCTAGAATCCTACTGGCTGATTTGACCCTGTGTGAAGGATTGAGGGGTTCACCCCCAAATGTGGAGGGAGTGAGCAGTGCATTTGTCTATGTGCTGCTGCCCCAGGGCATTAGAGCCAGGCTCCTCCTACAGCCAATTGGATTATTGGCATGACTAAAAAAAGAGATAGCAGAGCTGCTTTTTCTCATGTTTTTTTTTTTTTTTTAGAGTTTGCTTTTGATTATCAGGCTTCATTAGTGGCTATTACCCTCACTGCATCTCATGGTGTTCACTCCACAGAGTCCAAGAGATACACCCATCTGCCAGACCAGGAGTGGGCTGAGGGAGTTATTCCCCTTCCCAAACACAGTGGGATATATTGTCTCTTTATTTAGCAGGTAGATAGATAGACTTTCTTATCTCCAGGAGGTTATGCATCTTGGGCACTTACAGATATCATGCAAAACATTGTACTGCTACTTTCTCAAAAGTCTCCTGCTTTCCACTCCCCTGACCAGCTGAAAGGCATCATTGATCCATGGAGTCTGTTTACTTCTTGAGCATTAGTAACCTTTATGAGCTGCCTGGCAATCTGCTGAAAAATGTTGCTGGCTATGACGCCAAAGGCACTGCTCATCTGTGCTTGAAAAAGGTGATACCATGATATATGAGGGTAAGCAGGTCCAGAGAGAGATCAGAAAGGTGTTTCAGTATCTGCATTAAATCAGGTGAATTTGGGTCTGATACTCTCTGAGAGGCCTTCAGACCTGGAGTAGCAGCAGAGAAAAAAAAAGTGCATTTTTTCTCATTATTTCTCTAATCTTCTGTGAATAAATGCTTTTGAATAAATGCTTTTGAACTGATACTATTTTCTGTTTTAAAAATCTATATAACATGACTTGAGAAAGTAACTTTAAAAGCATTAAAACTCCTTACAGCTGGCTGGAGTAGAGTGAGTCAGTCATCTGGAGGTGGCTGCCTCTGCTCTGGTCCTCACTGTCGTGGTTCTGTCTCCTTTGGATAGTATCAAGCTGATATTGGGAGCAGACACCACACTCTTCTCCTCTGGGTCTATGCCTATGAAGACCTGTCATTCTGAGCCTAGGACTCCTATATTTAATTAAAATTGTGTCTTGAGCAGCTGGGAGTCCTTCTGGCCTTTATTTCTCAGGTTGTATATAATGCTGTGAATTCCCAAATGGGAATAGTTTGGCTGTAAAACTTCAAATGGATGGGCATCATCCTCTTGGATGCCTGCAGTAGTGAAGACTTACGCAACACCCGAATAGTAAGATTTGAGCTCATAATCTCTGGGTAATTAAATGGGGATTTTTCTGGGCCTCATCCTGAGTTTAAGCATTCACCCTCCTCTTCCTTGCAAACTCTGTGCAACTGTTTTCCTGGTCACAGATAGTGTGTGACCTCCCGTGAGGAGTTTGTTCCTATTGTGCAACTGGCCAAGGAAGACACATCCCATGAAGGTGCTTCATGCAGTGGGAAAACAGGCACCCCACTAATCTGAAGCTGTTTGATTGCTGGAAATATGGGTGAAATAACACCCAGTGTGGGTGAAAGTGCCTGTCTCATATTGGGAATTCCCTTTGGAAGACACCTGGTGACAGAAAACATGGGGTTCCTGCTGAAGCCAGGAAGGTCAGCATGGAAAAGGAGGGCAGTGGTCACACGGCTGTATATGCAGCTACTCAATATGGAGTAAAGGGATGGTGAATCTAGGCTACTGGGAAAAAGTTTAATAACTCTAATATCCCTTATGCTGAGCATGAAGTAGAGGAGAAACCAAGTAAACAAGGGCTGAGGCAGCTGTATCCTACCAGTGCCTGAAACACACATTTCTCACAGGGTTTCATAAATTTTTCACATGTTTATTTCCTGGGTGAAATACAAAAATGACTGAACTTTGAAACATGAAACTTGTTATTTCTAAACTTCCTAGTAAATGGGATAGTGAAACTCTTTTTAGAAAAGTACTTATGAAATTGGACTTCTCAAGCAGAAGTGGTCTGCTCTGAGGAGCATCCTGACCATGTCTGCCTCCCACAACCCACATCCCCATCGCTCTCTTTTCTGTGGAAGATAAGGGCTATGAGAAAAAAAGAAAGATGTATTTTGGTGTATAGTCTTGCTTTAATACATTCTTTCAACAGTACCATTATTACTTACATTCCTTTTAATAAAGTGAATAGTCCTATTTTTTACTGCTTTTTTGTCCATTTTTTTCCATCTATATAGAGTTTTATTGTTGATAAGCAATGCGCTTGTTTGCATGAATAAGTTTGAGTCCCATTTGGGTTGAATATGTACAGAATCATCTCTTTATCTTCATGTAAACTCTCCTTTAATCAGAAATAATGTATTATAAGGTACAGCTAGACAGCTAGGTTTATTCTTCCTCCAACTCCACTGAAGCCCCTGGAGTTTCACCAGGAACAGATCTGGGCCAGAAGGCCTAGAGTATAGTTACAATATATTCGTTTTCTCATCCTTCAAAAATGGACTGTTTATGCGCCAAGCTGTAAAGTGATATTCGTGATGACTGAAGCCTGAGCAACATTAAAATATCCAGATCCTCTGCTCCAAATCCTCTGGTATCCGAAACTGTTCCTTTGCTTTCAAAAGGAGGGGTTTATTGCTGCTGAGGGTAAACAAGGGCAGGGGCACAGCTTTGGTGCTCAAGCTGAAATAAGGACTAGCCTAGCTGATATTGCAGCTTAACTGCAGCCAGCCTATGTCTCAGAAGCTGCCCCAGCCCCCAGGTGTGCCCAGGGCCCTCTGCACCAGCACAGCCTTCCTGCTCCTGTGGCAGAAGGTTTCTGTTGATCCCTTCAGCTCAGAAACCCTTGTGAGACTTGCTGCCCCATTCCCAGAGGAGCCCCCTTTTCAGAGGATTTTTTCTTTAAATGAAAAGTACTGTGGAAAATTGCTTTTTATTGCGATTATAATGGATACAGTGGTTCACATAACTTGCAGTGTGCTTGAGAGCCAGAGACCACACTCTGTTCACACACTGGCATATCAAGTCCAATCATGTTTTCTGTTTAACTTGGCCATGATATCTAGAAGTAGGAGCTTCAAATTGTGCTCACAATAACTGCAGTGTTGTTTTGATGGTCTTGAATGCCAATCAGCTCTTACTAAATAGGTAAGATAAGGTAGGTACCTCCTTACTTAGCACAGTAGTTATTGATAGATAGTAAGTGCAAGGAGCTCTTGAAGAACTCTTCCTCTGGAGCCTAATTATTTTTAAAAAAGCTTTGCCCAGCTGTTTAGTTAGAAAGAAATCTAGAGAGAAAACATTGCTGAACACATGATAAAACCCTCCACTTTTTAAAAACAAATTTCAGATCTGTTAAAAAAAAATCAGTATGTCTAAAATGTTACAGAAAGATGCAACAAAATTTATTTTCACATCCTTTTGAACCAGTAGAAATACCTGTGCGCAGACATACTTTATATATGCAGGTTTTAGCAAGTTCAAAGCCTAAAAAGGGAGCCTATCTGGGGGAAGGAAGAAAACCAATAGAGTAGTACTACCAGATTCTCTACTTAAAATGATATAGGAGTAGTTTTGGGGGAATTGGTCATGTGATGCTTGACTGAGTGTTCGGTCCCCATATAATTTCTTATATGTAATCCTGGTATGTTATATGTAGATGTCTGTAGTGTCTCAGGCAAAGCCTTTGCCCACAGCTTTACCGTCATACTGCTACAGGCGATTCTTTCAGAAAGCTCAGGGCCTTTAGAGATGTTAGAGGATCCTGGCAAGCAACAGTTCTGCAAGGGGGAGATTCTGCATCTTTTAGCTACCTGAATAGCTCTGTTTGATTCTAATCTTGGAGGTAACTTGGTTGAAAGTTGTGAGCAACACCTACAACTGTTCTTCCTCTAATTACTGGAAGAAATGTGCCTGGCAAATATTTGGTGGTTTATGAACAATTTTATGTTCCTGTTTCCTGTTTCCTTTTGAAAAGGAGAAAAGCAGTGTATAATCTAGTTGAAATTGTGGTTTATCTGAGAACTGCCTGTGCTGTAAGAATTAGAGCATTGCCCCAATATTAAACAATCCTCAAAATTTCCTGATGACATGCATGCTCAGGCAGGATTTGGCAAGTCAGAGCCAACATTGGTGCTGTTCAGCATGGCAGACACACAGACCTGGGCTCTAACTTAGAGCTGAAAGCAGGCAGAAGAGCTTCTGGATTAATTTTGATGCTGTAATTCTCCCACTGCAATTAAATGAAATGAAGCACCTGGTAAGAGAAGGGGAAAAAAGCCCTGAATCCATATTGAAAGCATATGCTGTGCATCTGAGCCAAATGTGACTTGAATAGCCGTAGCCTGAAAATTGGAATTTATAAGCATAACCCCAATCCAGCAGAACGTGTAACACACAAATACTTATAAAATTAAAAATAATTCAGCAGCACCCAAAGATAAGAACATCATAATATATATTCTTCTGTTCTTAATAGAAGTGCCTGCCTTCAAGTGACACCCTGCACTTCTGCGAGCTTTTACTCCCTCTGGCTTCTCCAGAGAAGGCTGCTGCAGCTGAGGCCCTTTTGGGTGCAGGAATTCAAAGCTGAAGAATCCTTTTTCCAGTGGGATTATTCTTTTTATAAAGCTCTGTGTGTGTGCTGGAAAAGTAATTTATTTTGTCACTAATGTGGGATAAAGCATCATTATGCTTCTCAGCTGTCACTGGGGAGTATTTGAAAGTGGTAAATCTATTTTGGGCCCAGTAGTAGCTCTAATCATTCCAGTCTGAATAAAAAAAGTAGGAAGTACAGAACACAGTCTGAACTCTGCTTCTCCATCCTCACCACCACCCCCACCTTCCCCCCCAAAAAAACCCAAATTCTGAAACTTAAGGGACAGAATTTCTGTAGAATGTAGGATTTTTTAAAAATAACATTTCTCTAAAAATGGCATTCTTCTTCTGTACTTCTGTTGAAGCACAGATTTTTAAATATGACTAAAAAAAATCAAGTATACTATTTAAAATATTGAAATATACAGGAGTTAGGCACTTTACAAAATCCTATGGCAGACGAAGGCTCAAATTCTCTGGGGGATTAGGTGTTTAAATATAGCTGAGAATCAGAGACTCAGGTCCACAAGCTGGGTTAGAGATGCCCAGTGCCAAGGGCCTTATCCTTGTAAAGCTGTACAGAACACTGGGAATATGGGAAATTCTCAACACATGGGGTGAGGCACCTGGGCCCCAGTGTAATGTGTGAAGCAGGGATCTGTCTAAATACCAAGAATTTGATGAAGAACATGTCTTACTTAAATGTCTTAATCTGGATTGGAATATAGTGTCTTTCCCCAGTCAAGATCAATCTGACCATCTTTCCTTCTGTCTGTCTGCCTTTTCACCCTGTGCCCAAGCCCTGTGTTTCATGGTCTAAGCAGGGAGAAGTACTTCATTTACAAAGTACGAGGGGGTGTGCAATTGTTCCACTTTTATTAACTGGGTTGTCACTTACAGCACTCACTGATGATGTGGGAAGATGAGTTCATGCCCTTTTCTGCCTATGTCAAAGGGACTGTTTTGATTAGGAGAGAAGAGGGTGTTTCAGGGCCTGGTGTCTCCAGTGCATATTTGAATTGCATTGCTACATGGACTAAACTAGATGGTCTTTCCTTCAGCTTGCATGATGACTTTGGCTTCTCAGACATTAAATTTGCCCCTAAATCATATTTCTGCTTCCTTTTTTCCCAGGTTTTGGGATGGATGAGTTGTGTGGCATATCATCCTCTCTTTCTAAAGGGCTCTGTGATCTTTTTGGTCATGTGTCTGGAAGCACAGTTACTACATGGATAAACTGTTGATGTTTCACATCCTGCAAGGACAGCACATTCAGTCCTGTGACAAGACCTCTCGTGTGTGCTCAGACATGATGGGAGCAGTCTTCTCATCCTCATTTTCATGTGCGTCCCTTGCAACATGTATTTGGATCATGAAGGAGGCATACTCCTTGTTAAGCACAAATAGGCAGGGTCAGGACCTATAGCCCATGCCTTTTCAAACTGAGTGGATATCCTGGAGCAAGAGCCTTGTAACCACTGGGCTGCTGAAGAAGGTGGATCTTTGTGGGCTGTGAACTGGAGACCCTGTGACAGGAAATTCCATCAGCTCTCCTGTGGTCTGGGTGGAGTGTGAGCAGTGGGAACAGTGAGGTCCTAATCCGCCACAACTGTTTGCTGAATGACTTTGGTATTTCTTTGGGTATTTCTAGACTTCTTTGCCTTCTAGAGGAGGTCTCCTTGCCAAACCTTATCCTCTTGGGACAAGCTGGATCTTTAGGACAATTGCAACAAGGTTTCTGATAAACATCAAGTATACCTACTGGAATAGCAATGTATAATAACTTATTCTCTGCCTTCATCAAATATTGGAGGAAGTTTCTTTCCAGTGGTCACCACACTTTGAATAGTTACGTCCAAGAAGGATGAACAGGTTTGCAATATTTGCAATATTACTTGTAGCAACTGAGAGCTACTTGAGTAGCTGAGAGTCACTTGAGTGACTGAGAGTCACTTGAGTGAAAAACAAAGAGAAACCTGTGCTACCTGCAGGTATTTGTAACCTCTGTTGTTGAATTGAATTCTGACTCTGTGGGGAAGAAGGTTAATGAATTGAGGATGAAATGGCAGTAACCTCAGGCACACATCTGGAGCATGTTGTTGTGTTATGTCTCTTATATTTCTGAGAAAATTCACTTCAAAGTGCAGCCTTGTGCTATCTTAAGGACTGGTGAGTGTCCTGGGATCTTGCAGCAGATAATAGAATGTGGGCATCTTTTTTCCAATGCTCAATTCCTGGCTTAAATACCCTCAAAACGAATGTGTGTGTCAACAGTAACTCATGAATAATGCTGAAGGATATAGCAATGTCCAGGCAGAATTTTTTTGTCCTTTTGCCACACCACAGCAAAAGCTGGTATAATGTAGCATGATTCCTTACGTGCTTGTGCTGTTCTGTGACCAGCATTTGTCAGTTGGTTGCTTTTTTTTTTTTTTTTTTTTTTTTTTTACCTCTGTTCCCTGAAATCCTGTGACTTAGAGTGACTTAAAGTGGTGGCAGACACCCATGTCAGATTCCTGTGATTTTGCACATTTAAGGATGCTAAAGCAGCAAGGTCCATCTCACAGTACCTAGGAAGCATCTAACTACTTATCCTGCTTGAACCTGCTTATCTCCCCTGAAAAGAAAAACTGATCAAAATGTGTACTCTGCCTGAATAAATCCATCTGCTATTACTATGCACAACAAAGAGCCAGGCTGCTCTTTATACCTCTCAGAAGCTGTTATGATGTGGAGCGGCATCAAAATGCACAAAACCATTTTCCATCTGGGTCCCTGGGGAAGTGTGGATGCTGTCCTTACGCATTTATACTGAGCCTTTTTTCTGCTGCTTCCCAAGCTTCTCAGTTATAAATAATGCTGATCCTGCTCCTCTACTCAGCCCTAGCAAGGCCACATCTGGAGTGCTGTGCCGAGTTCTGAGCTTCTCAGCACAAGAAAGTCATAGAGCTCCTGGAGCAGGTCAAGCAGAGGGCAACAAGGATGATTAAGGGACTGGAGCACCTCTCTTGTGATGATGGGCTGGGGGGGCTGGGCCTGTTCAGTTAAGTTGTTGATTCAGCATCGTCTGCCTGCTATGGATGTGCACAGACACCATTCTGTGTCTCACTTACTGCCTACCACTTCATACAGCCAGAGTTTTCTTGCCTTCTGTGCACTGATCTCTGGCAGTTACTGTCCTGTGGTAAAACTTTTTGTGTTCATCAGCTAAAATGTTGCAGTTTGCAGCATCTAAAATTTAGGCTTCTTAAGTAATACATTCTTGTAAGTTCCCTCTGTAGTGCATGAAGGAAAAGATGCATTTACCATTATTAATATGAGATGCAAGAGATATAACTACCCAATATATTTTCTTCAGTGACAAGTTGGGAATAGGAGACAAATAGACAAACCAAGAAGCCACAGTACTTTCAATGGGGAAAGTGAGACACTGGTTTTAGGCTGCTACACTGGCTGAAGGAAAAACCTGCTAAAGCTCAGGTGGGAATTAGGACTAGCAAGGGAGAAGGATGGAGGAGAATGATTAGAAAATTCTTCTTCTGTCTTCACTGGAAAAAAAAAAAAGGTATTATATTGTGTCAGTAACGATAACACAGATGAGGTGAATCACCTATTGGAGATAATTATTCCCTCAGCTAAAGAGAGATGGTAGCTGCAATTAATTGCACGTTCACTGACACTGGTCTCTGAAAATAATGTCAGGTGTTTTGTCTGACTTCTAAGTCACTTCTGCTGCTTCAACAGTGAGTTTCACAGTCAAAGAAACATGCCAAATCTTCATTTGATTTGACACTTGGAACTATTCTTTTTTTACCTCCTATTTTTTTTTCCACATTTGAAGATTGTCATTCTTTGACTCGGCTTACAGAGCAAATTTGCTTTAAGATTGCATTCATCTCCTCAGTAAGCGAGATCACCTGCGTAGCTGAGCTGAATAATTTAATAAAGGCAAGATGACTGCATCTAAAACATGCTTTGGTGGTGTACATGTTGTAATGCAGACAGCTGCTGAGGATTCATTAGTTCAGCAAAGACTCTGGTTCTGGAGACTTCTGGAGGCTCATTTGTATTGCAGTGAAATCATTTGCACTTTGTTGGAATCAATGACATTTCTCACATCCTTGCTCCATGCAGATCTAAATAATCATCCTACAATTAGCCAGGGATACAGGGAAGAAACCAGCCTCAGCCAGCCACACCAGCTTCAGTGGAAGACTTGTTTACAGCTGTCAGGAGATTATTATTTAAGCAATTGGCATGCATTTTGACAAAATATATTTTTGGCCTTACCTTGCCTTAAAGTGTAAATTTGGCAAACAGGTAGTCACACCAGACAATTCCAGGATGAGCATAGGTTTCCTGTTACCCTTCCTTGCTTAGGATTGTAATCTTTGTAAGAACCAGGGGGTTTCTAATGGAACTGGAGAACTTGGGCTGCTGTTAAGCACCATAGTCAGAGCATGAAAACTGAACAGGACATCTGGTCCTTAACAAACAGCGAAGGCTGTCAGAGCCTGGGTTTTAGCTCTGGAGCTGGCTGAAGGTAGGACTATTTTATCATTTTGACTTCTTTCCTCTATCCATTTAACTAAACAGTGGTGACAGTTTTCTGAGGACTCCTGTATTTGTCAAGCTGGTGCTTCTTGGGGTATTGCCTTCTCTCAGCCTTTCAGAGAGGAATCTGCCTGAGAATGTAAGATGTGGTATACAAAATGGAGCTCCTAGTTTGTTTTCCCTGCTGAAAAAAGAACTTTTAGATGTCTGCATACTTAAGCTAAATATCAAAGCCTTGATTAAAGTTGTGGTGGAGGAAGAGGAAGACATTACAGGAGTGTGTAGAAGGTGAGAAATAAAAATGCCTCTAGAGCTAATCCATAGATACACGTGGATCTAATGATTCAGGATTCTATTTGGGTGTCCCCTCTGAGGAAGGTAGTGCCAGGCAGTGGTACATACAGACTGTTACCATCTTTGAGACAATCACAGCTAAAATGGAAACCCAATTTGATGGCTATCTTTGGCAAGTCCCCTGCTAAAAGCAGAGCAGCTGCTGCAGTAGGAGATTCATGGCTTGCACTGATTTGTTACTGCACCTAGTTTACATGGCTCCCTCCAGCAAGGCATGGAGACCTGCTTCATCTATCATTTACTTCAATGTAGATGATACACTTGCCTAGCGTTTGGGACATTTTTTTCATCATCATCAGCAACAGCAGGTGAAATGTAATCAGACCCTGTGTGCAGTCCAATACCCTGTTAATATTTACATTAACCCTAGAATTATTACCCAGGTAAGAGTATTGCCTTTATTGCCATAATCTACTGCTTTAACAGAGGGAGTATTCACTCTTGTGGTGTTATTCTACATGTATATCGAGTTCAGTTCTGAACTGTCCACTCACTGTAAAATGCGTGGCAATGTACGGAAGGAGTACATCTGTGTGTGCAGCTTTTTAACGCCAGGAGGAAAGAAGCCCGCAGCAGTGACAGTGAATGGCAGCTCTGGGTGCCATGAGCATCGCTTTACACTAGGCGTCTCCCTTGGAGTATTTATACAGCCGAGCTCCGCCTGCCATGCCTCCTGAACGGAGGCAGCCGGAGCTGGGGACACATAGATTCGTACAACGGGGCTGTAAACCTGCTGTAGTGCCGTACACATAGTGGAGACAAATATTGCTCAAAAGACCCAGTCAGCACTTATACTTTAGTCTGAGTTAATTGATGCCTAAAGCCCCTTCACATGTCCAAGTCTTTGTCTTCCTTCAGGGGTATTACGACCCAATTGCGACCCAATTTCTTTCTGTCAACTCTACAGACAAAATAAGGACAACACGCACGAAATGGATGCTTGAAAGGTGGTGCTGGTGTAAGTTTTGCACTTGAAGCATGGTGTTAGGAATGAAATTAGTATTGTGTTACATGTTTGACCCCTGGGAGTTTAAGAAAGGCTCTTGCTTTCTCATTGCTTACTGGTAGAAACTTACCTTGAAATAGAATTTCAAAACAAATGAAACATTGGTTCCTGGATGTCTTATTATAACGCACTTTCAGACTGGATGGCTGAAGGCATTGACTCAGTGTTAGGATGCTGCTACCAGGAGTTGGTTCCACATTTTTACCAGTGAAATTCCAGACAAACATGGGTCTACATACCAGATGTGATGGATTTTCTTCACCGATAAACCTCACTTGTGTGTGCACAGTGACTCTGACCTACTGCATGTGTGTGAATTCATGGTGTAATGTCTCAAGCAGGTCTCAAATGTCCATTGGTTCCAGACAAGGAGCTGTTTTTTAAACCAGAGGAGGGTGTGTGGTTGTTCCACAGTCACTGTCATGGCATAGAGTGCTTTGTCAGCAGGGAACTAAATGAAAGTGAAAATTGTCACCTGCTGAAAAAGGGGTGACTCAGGAAAAAGGTGACTTTCTCGGCATGTCTATATTTTTTTCAAGGTGTATCTACCACTTTTCGTGTAAGACTGATTATGGTGGCCGTGAGAGGGCAGCTAATGGATGTGGAGTGTAAGTGAAGAGCAGAGCACTCCAGAAGGTGGACATGGCAAAGCCTAAATACCATACTTAGCTGAAGAGATTGTATATGATCAAAAAGTGCGAGGGAGTGAGGAGTGGCTCAGCCAACAGAAAACCCACATGGAAAGAAGGGTAGGGAAATACTGCAGTGGGAGAGTTGGAGTAACTTTGTGGTGACCTTTGGACTCTTATCAAACGGAATCTATGAAGACAAAAGGTGGAGTGATAGGAGAGAGATCAGTGAAATAAGTCTGAGTTGCTCTCATCTGAGTTGGGGCCACTTGCCCACCAAACTGTTCATGGCTACCTTAACATATCCATGCTGCTTTTTTTAAAGTATTTTGTGTTTTTCTTTCAAAAAACTGCTATAAGAGACATGGTTTATCCTTTCAATATAAAAAAGTAACTTGTTCAGATGAAAATAATATTCTACATTTCTGGAGAAGTCTTCGTGGATATGGGAAAAAAATTAATTATCTTCCCTTGTCTGTAGTGCACTGGCTACTCTGCACTTCAGAGGTTGTACTTTATGTTTCTTTAATTTCAACGGAAATGGTACGGAAGCATCTCCTGGGATCCAGTTTTTAATTGGGCCAGTTTACAAGATAATCCCAGGCTTCCAACTGGTTACAAGTGCAATTTATGTTGGTCTGTTTTGGGATGTCAAAAAAGGTTGGGCAAGATTTACAACTTCAAGCTTAAGATAGTTTTCCTTGAAATGAACATGAATTTGTGTGTCTATGTGTCTAACCCATTTTGAGAAAACATGCTTAGAGTTCTCTCAAGCGGAGAATTGCTGGTGGGGAGAAACTGTAACAGGACTAATGAAGAAAGTCTCTGTAGGACTGGGATATGTTTGGCTATCACCTTTTTGCAGCACAATCCAGCTTCACACATCTCAGAGAGAGGAAGGAAGAGAAGAGGGACTACTCTACCCTATCAGCTCTATGACTTTGACAAAAGGAATTGCAATTGCTGAATCATATGCTTTTCTTGTGGTCCATGAATTGACAAGAATATGTGAAAATAACTGTAAGAAAGTAAATAGAAAGCTGATCAGAGGTTAAACTCCTATGTGACTTTTTTTCCTCTTGGATCTTGGTTGTTCCTTTTAGACATATGCTTTTGTAATCTTTTTACTTAATCCTAGATAGCTGCAGGTTTTAGATTTCAGAAGTGGGCAAGTTTTGCTATGACTTTTGTTATCCCAAATCCCTACAATGGAAGTCTAATGGCTGTCATTTTTGTGCACCTCCGTTTGTAACCAGAAATCAAAAGCAATAGTTCATCTTTTTGGTTGCAGGCATTGTAAAATGCACACACGCTAGCCCAGTGCTGGGGTGGCAGTACAGACTTCTGCTATTAGCATTCACAGGCTGAAGCTTGTTGCAATCTGCTCCTGTATGCACCACAACCAAAGCATTTTGCTAGCAGTATCTGTGCTGAGCTCTTAAATTTCTTAGAATGGTTCAGAACATACATCTGTAGTGACAGGAACCTCCATACAAACCAGAACATGTGCAGAGCCTCTTGGTTGTCTGAGCTATGCATGTAGAGGCTTAAGATTAGGGAATTCAGACACTGGGAACTTTTTATTTATTATTTCAAAGCTGTGATAAGTGTAGCAGCAACACCCTCTCAAGAGCCACTATTTGTTCCAAGCTAGTAGTTTAAGTTGTTTAGTAATGGCTCTGCTTATGATCTTTTTAACAGAATGCCTTATTACAGTATGTCAGAGACAGGTGGAATGAATCACATTTAATGGATACCTCTAACTCTTGACTTTGGAAACAGTGTAAGCTCCACAGCTTGATTTTGGACAGCTGAAGGTAGAGACAATGAATTCAGCAAACATGTATCTAAATCTTTCTGCTCATTCAGACTGCATTCACTTCATGGACAAGCAGGGTTAACATGGGTCTGCTTGCAAGACTGTTTGAGCATATCCTTAATTCAACCTGATCTTCTCATGGCTAAGCACAATGAGCTGTATGTCTCATCAGATGTGTACTGCAGCAGGCAGCACATTCTTGCAAACTGGCCCAGAATACTCTCAGGTTTAGAAATCTGTTTTGTTTTATTGGATGCTGGATATGGAAATGGTCTCACTAATACTTATGGAGGGACAGTACTGCCTCTAGCTAATAATCCACTGCATACACATGGAATGGTCCTTAATGCTTCCAGACACTTTTCTGCACAGTTCTGAAATTCAAGCTGATGAGCTTTTTGCTTTATCAAAGACTATGGAATTCTTCAATGTCTTATAAAGTGCCAGTCACATGAAATGTCACAAACAGAAAACCTATGGCTAGCATAGCAGAGCCATCAAGTTCACTAAGTAAATACCACCAACCCTAAATCTCTATTATTATTAGATCCTGCATCTGGATCTTTGGTGTAAGTGAACATCATGCAAGAGTGTGTAAATGCTCCTTTGGCTACTGTAATAAAGAGACAAAAAAGGCACCTTGGATCTCCGACCTCAGCTTGCTGCCACTGCAGAGAAACATGAGGGAGCCCCAAAGGTAAATATAGGCAATAAAACTCACTAAGTTGACTGAAAGAATATCAGTTTAGTGTAGTGTAACAGCAAATGCCAGGAGACCAATCAGTTAAAAGGCAATGCACAAATACCTGCAGACCTGCATGTGGAAAGGGTTGTCTTCCCTGCACTTCTTCTGGATACTAATTCAGCTCATGTGCACATGTGGAAGTACCCTGTTAAATCAGGACTAAATACATTTAAATCACAAATGAAAATACTGGCTACAAACAAAACCATATCACAGGTTTAAGGACAGTGGTTATTTTGTGATTAAGTAGCTGTTTTATTGATCAGTAAGGGCCATGAAAAGCAACAGAAAGTTATTTCTTCCTGTTTCCACTTCAAAGTCATTGCAGGTTCTTACTGTTAAATGTTGGTGAAGACTAGAATGTTAATTTTAATGTGTATAAATAATTTATTGAATAATAATATATGAAAATGAATTTTATATGCTTCTCTATATGAATGACAGTCTATTATTGAAATTTATTAATCAGCACATTCCACTCAAATTTTTTGAGGAAAAGGAGGGAAGGAGGTTGAGAGGCAGTTTGGAAAAATGCAGTACAATGGGCTGACTAAATCTGAATACTTGGTCTCTGAAAATGCAGCTATCAGTGTAATCCAAATCATACTGATGAGATACATGACAATTATATGCAGTCATAATAACAACTTAAATACTTTCAATATTAATAGCAATGCCTGTTTGAGAACAGTTTTAAAATAGGTACGTACAATTTTATTAAGTATAAAAAAACACCGTGCAGAGCACAATACAATATATTTCATCTTCAGTTCTGGCAGTTCTCAAGCTCCACTCTCTTAATTGATATTGTCACCAATGATCACTGAATATAATTACTTCTCTGTATAAAATGAGGCTTCTCTAGATGAATTCATGCTGTTTGGTTTTAAACATACAGTAATTTCCTTTCAATGGCTACTTACACTGATCAAATGCTGTCAAGACTGTTGGCTAGCCTGCATTTGGTTTCTAACATATGCTATGATACTACCAGCTTACCCTGTTTTACTTTGTCTCTCTCTGGTTAAGAATAGACCCTCCAATATGTTAATTGTTTCTGACTTTGTTCCAAGTTCACAACCAGAACACAGTTTCTGACCATTTGTACATTCCATTCCTCACATTACCAAACTTTCACTGACATCAGCAGGAGTTTCCAACATGCAATGACTGTATGGTTTTCCCCTAATCTCCCCCAACTTTTTTCTAATGAAGCATAGAAGGCATGTAAAAATGATCATTTTTTTTTAGGATTTGAGGGTCTATTTTCTTATTTTCTTGAAAGCAGACATTTACAGCCTTCCAGCTTTGACTATCTTCTTTGGAAAAGCAGACATGTAAACTTAAGAACTTACAGATTTTGCTTGCACATTCCAATTCAGTTTAATTAAAAAAAAAAAGTCAGAACTGTAATTTCAAATTGATTTAAATGATAATGTGTGAGTCTTAAAAGAAACAACTTACACTTCCTCCTCTCTAAAATATATTAACATTAGACTGGAAAATAAATTAAACAATACAGAAGTGCAGAGATTATGCTATCACAGTAATATCTGCCAAACAAAGCTTGGTCTTTTGCTAACATTAGCTTACTACATTTGCAATACATGCCAAGCAAAGACCCTACTTCTCTAACAGGTACATTCAGACAATATATATTTTATTGAATAAATATATAATATATCCAGTTATAGATTTCTGAATAGTAACTATAATAGATACAAGCAATACCTACGTTTAAAAATACAGTTCTAGGCTTCCCTAACTTTACTACTAATAAAATTAAAGTTGACCTAAAACTTTCTCACTCTGTTGATGCATAATAAAATATATGGAAACACCAAGAGTAAAAAGCCAATTGCTTCTACAAATGGAATACTTTATAAATATAGTAATTGATATTTCCAGAGGGAAATCTGAAAATTATAAACAGGAAGTTAGGTTAAAACAGCTCTACCAGATATAGTACAAAGTGGTTATGAAGCGTGATGTACAAGTTTGATGTCTGTGGCAAAATTTTGACTGATGTTTTTCATTTTTGGAGATAACTGTAGAGAAAGATCCTGCTCTCAAAAGCAGCCAATCTTAACCTCCTAAAACAAAACTTTCAGTGTCTAGAGAAAGCCAACTAGAAATTTGTCAGAGTAAGGAGTGCAAGATGAGATCAAACAGAATTATTTGGAAGCCCTGGACTTTGCTGTTTCATAGGGTTTACCAATCATGCTGTTCTTGTTAGGAACAGTCACAGAAGTGAAAGGTATCTGTGACTGCTGTGTGCTGAAAAGCCTTATCATGATAGTGCCCTCCCTACAACTCACTTTAGTCTGGTACTGTACATTCTCCAGATGAATTCTGTTTCATGTTCCTGTAGTTGTTTTCTTTTGCTGGAATGCTAGAGCACAGCTCTGGTTGCCTGATTACTGAACTCTTGATTGAGGCTTCTTCTTTCTCGAGAACAACCTAGAATTAAAGAAACACATTGCTCAGAGAAAGCAGAAAGAACCGAAGAACTAAGCTGGTCGCTGTCTCTGCCTGCCACTTTTCCCTTTCAATTTAAAATCAGCAAAAAATCTTTACTTGTAAAGGAAATAAATTAGGCAACTGAAAACAATTAAAAACTTCACCTGTATGTCAATCTCCAGCAAAGGCCTTGGTTTACATAGAAACCCAAACTTACTTCATGAAATACTACTGTTTATACCCCTTGTCTGAGCTGAGGCCCTGAGGTGGGATTCAAAACCTCCTCTGTGCCCTTGTATGCCTCAACAAATCTGGAATACTGGTGGTCACAGGACAGGGTGTTTACAAGGTGGATGTATTCCTCTGAATACCAACAGAGGTCAGTGTCAACACTGATAAGGATGAAACCATCACTGGGAGCTTCAGATTTTGACCATCTGGGAACTTTCTGAGTCATTTATTGACTCTTTCAGTACATGTATACTGTTTTGAGAACAAACAGCTATCAGATGAGGGTTGGGATTTAAGTCACTGGGACATGCTTCCTACCTGATTTTATTTAGGCAAATGGAGCATATCTGTAAACGTATTCATAGCACAAACTCTCACTGATTTCAGAGAAACTGCACATACAGAGAACCTCTGAACCTCACACACCACTGGGAGACTTGGAAGGCCCTTGGAGGTTATTGTGATATTGAATGTCAGTTAAGAGTGAACGAAATACTTGGTACCAAACTATATCCAAAAGCAAGCATTTAGAGGTGCCCTGCAGAGTGACCAGAATGAAGTCTGGGTTCCCTGTTGCAAGGAAGAGGCTTGGAAGACTTTCTTCACCTATCACCAGCAAATCTTGAGGTTTCATTGTAAAGTGGTAACAGATTAGTTGAAAATGCTTTAAACTGTCTAAATCTGGTGTCATATTCTTATTTGTCATAAATGCTCTGGTTATTAATATAAAAAAAAACATTTCCATGACTTCTTTCACTTACAGATAAACCAGAAGTGCATAGTGGCTTTTGATCTCAGGGCTGTTAGTTGGAAACTGGCTCCAGAATTTGCTAGTGCCTTTAACCTGTTTTCTAAATGCATCTTTACTGGGAAAAACCATGTGGAAATGTACCAAAGAATAAGCTCTGCTCATCCTGACTGCAGTATATGCTGGCTGGGTCCCCAAGGGTACCTCCAGGACCCTGACTGCCCACCTTGGGGCTCCCTCCATCTTGTCCACAGCCCAGGGTTTCATGTCAGCCACTAGCGCTGTCATCTCCTGCCCCAGCAATGCCCCAGCAGAGCCAGTCTCCAGCTCCCCATAGTCCTGCCCTGCCCAGCCATGGAGTCCCACTAAACTGGGCCCACTGTGGGCTCATGTGCCAGCCTGTCTCTATCCCCAGGCAGGTGCCCAGGCCTGGGGCTGCCCTGCTCCTGTCTGGATCTGAGATGGGCTCCGGCAGCAGACGCTGCCATGACAGACCCCTGGCAGTGGCTGGCTCAGGTGGGGTGCTGCCAGTGGACTTTAGGGAAGAACAATGAATCCTCTCACCTACGACATATGGTTTTGCTGTGTAGTTTGCTGCTGTTGCTGCTGCTGAATGAGCAGTTGCTGCTGTTGCCGGCGCCGGGCTGTTCTCAGCTTTTCGAAGCGAGCCTCCATCTCCTCCAGCACCTTGGGAGTGTAGCGCACCACCAGCTTCACGCTGTCCTTGGCCGCCTTCAGCAGCTCCACCGCCTTCTCGTGGTGCTCTCCTTCCACACTCTGGGAGCAGGGAGAACAAATTTAATAGTGAAAATGGTACTTTGATCTAGAGCTGTGTCTTTTTCATGTGGGAAGTGTGTCAGAGTTTTTACGTAGTTTCCACACCTTATATTTTTGAAGGGATCACTAAAAAGAAAGCATTAAGTAAGACTTATGTACTGCTGGGCATGTATTAATTTTCAAGTCCTGATTTCTATGCTAATGTTGCTTGGAACAGTAAATTTCCAAAACAGGGAGGTGACTCAGATGTTAAATACAGTATTCAATTTCTACCATTAAGTGGACTGACTGGAGTCATATGCCTTTTAGGCATGTGCATTGTTACACACCTTAAGAAAAGGGAAAAATTTTCTAATGGTGCATGACTGTCCTCATGTTGTAGCACATATTCCAAAAAAACAAAAGTAAAAAAACTCAACAGCCTGAACCCCTTCACACGGGTTTTAGATTATCTAAAAATAAGTCTTTTTCTTCCCATTTAAAATAAATCAAAGCTTTACTACCTGCTGTGTTTTAAAACTCTTATGTACACCATGCTTTTGGAAATATAAGTCTTAAGAGAAAGTGTACAAAATTTGGCATTGTTTTATATTTCCTTTTTTGCTTGTAAATCATGGTCAGAATGGCATGGCATGGACATTCAGAGGAAATGAGAGGATATTCAGTAGTGTCATTTTAGTTTTGCTGTGCAACAGCATGAACTTAGAACAGTCTGTGAATAAACACTGTAACCTCCCAAGCCACATGCAGTAGAAACATTTGTTTGCTTTCAAAATGCTGGATGGTTCTTATTGACACCAATAAGAATTGTGATTGTTTGTAGGGGAATAATAAGGCAGTGTGTTTTAATATTTCATTCAATAACCTAGCATACTGCATTTAATTCATGATTGTTTGTTTTCCTCTCCTGGTTGTCCCCAGCCTTTTTCTTCCAGTTTAGATAGTATTTTCTAATTAGAAATGAAGGGTTTGACTTTGTTGCTATCCAGGTCAATGGAAAACTCCCATTGATCTGAATAGTAACGATGCAGAATTAAGCCTAATGCTCTGAGCTATAAGCAAAGAGGGGAAAAAACAATGGCAAACATAGCCCTGCTAAATACAAATCCTGCTCTCTGAACACACCTCACCCAGATGTTGATAACTACAGTTTTCAGCTCTTATTAATATGATGGTTAAACTTGCTATTAATGTCTTTATTGTTGCTTGCACTCCAGTTTTCAAGGAATTACAAAAACTCTACCTGCTTAACAACAGCTGCAGAAATGAAATAGCAGAGCCCCTTGGAGCAGGGAAAAGGAAAGGGCCAAGAGAGTTGTTTTGCTGTTGGAATTCTTCTGCCTCTGCAAACCTTTAAGGCTGTGCTGGCAAAGGACTCCTGCTGGTATTGGTCATTCCTATACAGGGTACTTTGCTGACTGCATTATGCTGGTGGGGACATTGCAAGGATCTGACACACTCATGTTACTTTAGAACAGCCCACCTAATGGGTAAAATTGTTTTTAAAAGTATATATTTACTTAACACATAATTTTTATTACATGTACTTTTATACACTTATTCTTTTTTTCCATTATTGCAATGGCAAATTGCATCAAACAGAAGGATGAAAAACATTACAGAGACAAAAACAGCTGAAAGAACTGCAGATATTGTGTGGGCAAATACCAAGCATTTCTCTATCCTGGTTCACAGAATTACCATAAATCTAGAAGAAAAAAATTCACTTTTCTTAAGACAATAAAGAAAATCTGTTAGCCCACAAGCTGGGAGACTGAGAAGAGTATTTCTATTAGGTATCCCTACACAAATACTCAGTTGACAAATTAGTCATTATAAATCTATTTTGCATTCTTTCTGTATCTGACTCACACAAGGTATCTGACAAATGCAGAATCTTTGCCAGATATCAACAGGCACCAGCAAGTGTTTTTGTCGAGCCATCTGTAGGGCTTGCTGCTTTCAATTTCCTTTATTTTTAGGGGGTGTGGGACAAAAGTATGTAACAAAATCCCCAGCATAATGAGAAAACACTGTTTTTTAACGTGCAGCAAAACAGCTCAAGGAACACTCTTCCCAGTCATGCTGGGAAAACAAATCTGGATTCTGAACACATAGCTCTAATTTTATATTGCTAATTATGAAGTTGGATAACCATCAGTGATTGAGCACAAACAAGTTACAGATATTTCATTTCATGTCCCACCACTGAACTGTCTGTTCTATTGTACATACTGTACATTTTTACTTTTCTCCAGCTAAATTAAGAGAACCACAGAGTGAATTAATCTCAGTAAACAATGCTAAATTTAGATTTTTTTTTGGTCCCGTCTCAATCTTGTTTGCAACAAATAATCACTTCTATAATTTTTGCCTTTTTACAAATTATATTGTGCGGGATTATTTAGCCCCAGACTGGTTTATGAACAGTTGCTCACTACTGTGAAGGTGGTGAGGAACAGGTTGCCAGAGAACTTGTATATGGCTGGTCCCTGGAAGTTCAAAGTCAGGTTGGACAGGGTTCTGAGCAAACTGCTCTAGTGGAAGGTGCTCCTACCCCTGGTAGTGGGCTTGGAACGAGACAATTTTTAAAGTCCCTTTCAACCCAAACCATGCTATGATTCTGTGACTACTTCAAGTATGCAACTTGAATTCAAAATTTGAATTCTGATGTTTACACTCTGAATACAAAAATATTTCTCTTGCATCTCTAAATCAACTTTCCTATGCGTCTACATGCAATTGGGAATTTTGTACTGTGTTTTTTGCTGCATTACCTAAATGGATATTCTAGAGCACACGCATCAAGTTTTTGGCTGCAGAATCATAAAACAGAGGTGACAAGAGAGTAAAATTCAATATATCTTGACATCTGAATGTTCACCACTTTCCTCTCTGGTCATTGTCTAGATACTGTTGACAGTAAAAGGATTTTTCAAGAACCATGCATCAATTAGTAAATTGAAACTATTTTCACCATTTTAATTGCTTGTTGAAAGAAACAACCACAAAATTCTCCGAATAACTTTAAATCAGTGTGAAGTTCAGGCAACCAACTTCCTTAAGTATTCCATGTAGTTCTTTTTCTTGGAGAGTAAATAATCTTTTCAGTGGTTTTTTCTTACCTTTCTTATTGCTATTTGGTACAAGCAAGTTTTCAGAACTAGTATTTCTCTTTTGAGACCATGATAATTTATAGAAGTGGTAAAAAGTCTGTCTGAAGTATTACCCTAATATTTTGTTACAAGAGAAAGGGAATAGCTAGTGTTGAGAGAAATAGATGAAAACATAGAAACATTTTTATTGTTTTCCGCCCTGCAACAAAGAAGAAATTTGAGTTTTAAAGTCTTAGATTTCTGACTGGACTCAGAAACTGCTCCTCTGTGCCTCTGATGCATTTAGATACAAGGTCAGATGGAGGTTTGCATAGAAAAAGACTACATGTTCACAAAGGGAAGGGTAAGGTTATGAGAATGTTTATCCTAATCTTTTCAATACTTTCATCTTGTTTTGTGTGCTCTTTTACAAAGGAATGTAAAGGCAGAATTTAACCTGTATCATGGAGTCAAACTCTTATGTGTCCTCTAGTCCAACAGCTCTTTTTTTTTTTACCTCCATATTGACATTCAAAGTGCAATTACTACAAAATACTCCACACTGATTTACATGAAAAATGACCATGAAAAAAATGTACCTTTTTACCAAGCATACATGCTCCCTGTATGGGAGCATTTGTACTGCTGATTTCTCTGACAATGATATCACAGCTGGATGAATATCACTAAAAGAAATCTAGAATGTACCCTCCACTGCAAATCAGCACCAAATGTGCTTACCAAATTTCTTTCAATTTTATGTGTTCAAAGCCTTTGAAAGTCACAAGACTACAGAAGTGCCACTGTGTCATCACTGTGCTTGGAAAGGGCTGTGTGCCTTGAGGGCTACAAAATGAAAGAATGACACTGTGTTATTAAGATTTTACTGCAAGAGGAATTTACAGAGTTATCAATTATCATTAAGGACATAGGTTCCTTGTAAATTAGGCAGGTGGTGTGGATTTGAAATGAAGCTCTTCAAGCACTCTCCATTACAACAGAAATTATAATGGCACAAAATTGTTGGTGGAGCTCTGCCTCACTGCACCACAAATGCACACTGAAGGTCTCTCACAGAACTAATTATTTTTGTTTCGTGTGGCTGCATTTTAAATCATGATGCTAGAACAGCTGTGAAACATGAAAATCCAGATGAATACAAAAGCTCTATAAAATTTCCACATACCACTCCATTAACTGAAAGCAGCTGGTCCCCACGTTTGAGCCCACCATGCCTTTCTGCCACTCCTCCAGGAATGATGCGAGAAATATAAATAGGTGAATTTTGTTCCTTTCCTCCCATGACATTAAAGCCCAGGCCTTCCTCAGTCTTTGGCAGCTCCACCACTCGCGGGTGTGAATGGCCTTCACTTGCAGCAAAAGCAGCAACTGTTGCCTGGAAGAAAAAAAATGATTGATTTGGCTATTTAAGGGTAACAGTGATACACACTTTGTTGTTCATTTGCAGGAAGAATTCCTTCCTGTGAAAACATTTCAGTATCTTAATCTGACATTTTCTGATTAAAATATTTTAAAAACTAAGTTCTATGCCAATGTTTTTGAAATAAAGGAATAAACAGAGGAACAAAGAGTTAGGTGACTTGTCAAGGATAATACAGAAAGTTATCAGCAGAGCCAGAAGCAGGCACCAGGAAGCCTTACTCTGTGGTGGTGCAGCCTTATGATCATTAGTGCATTTCTTCTTTGCCTTTTCACAGGGAGAAAATTTATTCCTGTGGGATAAGATAATGGGATCTCTAATGTTCCTAGTTGAAATTAAGTGCATGAAGTGAATTTTTGACTCTGCTTTGCTTTCAGAGTTATGGAATTATTTATTTTAAATCCTCAAATTATATTCTAAAATTAAAAGTTTAATTTATAATCTTTGTGAAGTCTTGCAAACTAAGTAACTTCCAAAGCAGGAATAGAAGGTTTTCTTATATAATTCCATCAAAACTTTTATGGAAAAATTAAATCTTAAGACAAAAACAGATACATAAATCAATTAGAAAAATCTAAACTGTTTAATTTATTCCAGGGGGGAAAAAAAAGAAGTAACATACTGTAAATCTTGCACCTTGGAAAATATTACATTTATACTTGATTTCTCATTACAAGCATTTTCTTACTTATTTGTCTTAATAAAGCATTACATAAACATTAAGAAAACATTTTATAGTTTTTAAAATGTGTTTGTACTTTAAACCTCTTGAACAATGTGGCATCACACTAATATTTTTGAGCATCCTATAATGCTTATGCTTAATTGAAGCTAGTGGATGATGAGACATAATGGATCATTCCCAATTACATGTTTTTGCACATGCAGAACTTGTCATCATGCATACATATTATGTTAGACATGAATGCACTAGGAGAATGAAATGCAGACAGCCCAGAAATAACCAGGAAATATTGCGATATTGAAACATTGCTCTGTAACCTGCTGTTCTATATGAGTAAGAAATGAGAATGGGAAACACTATTTGGACTTCTCCCCATTTACTAAATAACATAGCAACAATTTCTGTGTTTATGTGCAGTGGAAACAAATTAGGATTTCATATACACATTTCTCCATATAGAACGAAAGATCTTACAAATTTACATTGACCATTAACTTTCAATTAGAAGGTTAAAATAAGAAAAACGGCCTACAGAAAAGAAAGTCCTATTTAATATGGAAAATATGCTGCAATTTAGAGTATATTAGGTTATTTGCTGCTATTATACAGCTTACTTTCCTAAATTACTCTTAAATAATTTTGTAACACACTCCCAACCTTCCTCTTCTGATACAGCTTTAAATTAAAATCTCCGAACATAAATACTTAATGATAAGAGATCTTAGTTCCACTAGGACTTCAGGGAGTTTATCTTCATAGGAATGGGACCATAAAGAACTATCTCTAAAAAAGATTTATGGGTTTTGCAATATATTGTGCATAGAATCTGCTATACCACATAAAAGACAGTGTTTTGTGCAAAATGAAAATGGGAAAAAGAAAGCCATGGTGGACCCCCTTGTTTGGAAGCATCTATTTTTTGTGCATATTATGAAAATACAGAGCATATTTCATACTGGCACATAGAATGGGTTCTTTCATGGTTGTGTGAACTCCCTTATCATTTCAGCAGCAGCAGTAACATAGCTGTCATTGTCTTAGGATATAAGAAAGGCAGGTCCACATGGACAAAGAGACTATATTTTATTAAAATAGGCACTGTATCAGAAAAAAAAAAACAGGCTTACATTTAGCTGTGGAGTCAATAACATGTTGGTCAGGCCATTTCTGTCACCGTTCACCCTTACCATTTGCTCAGTACCTACAGTTCCCATTAGTTAAAAGGGGATTTTGATTGTTTAGTTTCTACCTCCCAAATAACTGTGTCCTCTCTGGATGAGATGTACGGGAAAACAGTCCATTAAAATATTGGTTGTTGCAGGCAGACTGCTACAGAAGAACCAGTAGATTTGCTTTTGCAAAGCAACTTTTCAAAAAGCATCATATTCCATAAAATCATTCTCTTTTCTTAAGCTACAGAAGCAGCATAAAGGTTGAAATTTTCCATTATGATTGTTACCTGGGAAGTAGCACTGGTTCTAGACTCTGGGCTGCCACTGATGTCTAAATTTTCTTACAGTGTACACACGAATACCTGAAACACACACGCGCACAGTCAATTACTAGATCACTTTGGTAACACATATTTCAACAGCTGCACGTATCCTACCTTTGCAGTGGCCCTGGCTCGGAATTCGGGGCAGCCATTAACAGTTATGGTTTCATGCATGTATTGATACACCTAAAATGTTCATGAAAACAAAATGAAATTAATTATAGGAGCAAAACAAGGACTTTATATTAACCCAGACAGGAAAGTCCCTTTCCCTCAAAGAACTAACTTTCATTAATGCTGTATTCATGCAATCACATAGTCAAGTGTCTGCTAAGCTTGAGCAGGCTGAGGTTAATAGAGAACATCAATCTGTTTCTCATGATAATATCCAAACTTTACATCTTCCAACACAACTCCCCTCCATTCTCTAGCAAGTAATTTCCTAAAACCAGCTAAATTCTATGTTTTCAAGAATTCGTGTTTCCAGGCAACTGACTTGAATGCAAATGATCTGAACTGACCTGAGTGGTGTCTCAGCCTCCAACAATGACTTCTTTGGTCTCTGAACTTTCTTATGAACTAAAAGACTTAGGAAACTGATGTTAAAAAATATGCAAGCTGCTCAGCATACAGAAGAAGAAAAATGCTGCTCAGCTGAAGAATGGAAGTAAAAATAGCTCTGGACAGAGGTGATAGTGCTACCTTCCATCAGCCATAACTTGGAATGTGAAAAGGGTTGACAGTCTGGTAAGTCAGGTCAGACATGGTCAATGAGTAAGATTATAATTTAAAAAGAAACTGTACATACACATAAATTACATAAAATCAACACTGCCAATATAGGTAATTTTCTGTCATTTTTTTTCTGGTATATGCTTTTGGCTCACTTTCCCAGGTCCTTAACTCTCCATTTTAAACCTCTCCAGTAAAGAGGAAGGAAAAGGCTTTGTCTTACATTGCCTTTGTTCTCTAGATTTGTCACACTGTCAGAGTAAAACTAACAACCAAAGCCTTGATACTACCCAGTTATTTTGAAAGCAAACTTAAAAAATAAAAATATTTATATATAACATACAGAAAGTTTTTGGAAGACAAAGGTGAATGCAAACAAACCAAACCTTTTCTTTAACTTTCTTATAAAACCAACAAACTTTAAAAAAAGTTGTTATATGCTACTGATTTACTGTGGGCATTTTCTTGACCTAATTAATCAGAAATTTTGTTGTTTCATATGCTCTATGTTTCAGGCTGCACTTCTCATTACTTTGCTAGTAAAGTATGTTAGTTTTTACAGCAATCTCCTTAGGTTCCTTGAGGAGTGCAGATTCAAATGTAGTTCAAAAATAAATTTATCTTTCACTCATTTGCTGATGCTTTAGCAGAAGTGCCAAAACTTTCCTCTTTGGTAATGTAAATGTTACTTTGGTGGAGAAGTACTTAACTGACCTACAAACTTTTCCCATGGATAGACAAAAATTCCCCATTCCTCTGTCCTGATGACTTGTTACTCAGTACCATAACGAAGCATCTCTCCCCACTGAGCCTGTTAATATGAAACTTAACACACTGACAAGCATATGCTGCAAACACCTAAACAGAATTAAGATTTGTGTCTCATTTCTGATTTCAGTGGACAGATACTGTTAATCAAGCATTCTTAAGTAGCAAAATGTCTGCGGATGACTTATCCCCAGACCTTTTTTCTTGGGGTATCATACATAAGGAAAAGGCGAGAAATGAAAGGAGATAAATGCAATACATTTCAGAGATCTAAAACATGACGAACACTTCCACAATACAGCAAAAGATTCTTTGTCTTGACTACTGTCAGCACATATGCCATTCTAGAACTGGATTCAAAAAAGCCTGGGCCGATGAAGAAAACTGAGACAAGGGGATCATGCTGAAAATCCTCCTGCTTTCTCCATTTGAAATGAAATCTTGCTTCCATTGGGAACATGGACACTGACCACAGCAGAAACCAGGATTTTGCCCTTATTTGTAAACATTTGGGAAAAGAAAGCTCTTTTATAGTCTCTAAAGGATTTCTGGTTTCTTATGTTTTAGTACTGGATGATACCATCATAAAAATGGGTCGAGCCTACATATTCAGCATTATTCTACACAGATCAGTTCAGTGTTTGTTGTGTTATGCTGTAGGACTTATTATTACATAACAAGAATTACTATATTATATAAGAAGAACAATTGTGTGTAATTGCAGTAATGAGTCATTACATACTTTTTTCTTCAAAACCCATCGTGTACTGAACCACTAATAATGCTGTATTTTCTTCAGGTTCCACTTCATCTTAGAACATGACAGCAGATTCTACATATTGTTTTTGTTTGCACAGCTTTAAATGCTACGGCTCGCTAAAATGTTTAAAGGCATATATTTGAATATTGAACTATTATGACATTAACTTGCTTCAAAAACAGGTCACAGTATTTCATATAAAGGAACAGTTACTAAAAAGTTCTTTAAAATATTCATGACTAAGCTCAGTAATCACAAAGGTGAGCTGATAATAACAACATTCATTTCATTGTTAGGTTTGAAGTCATATAACTTCCTGTTGACTGCATCCTACCAGTATCTAGCTGGTAGATCTTTAAAATCCAGTATTCTGGTAACTGTTTTGTATACTGATGAAAGAAAAGACTCACGAGCGTGTGATTAAACAGTACGATAAAAAATAATCCAGCACCTCAACAACTTCTGGAAAAATATGATCAATATTGTCATATAATCCTTGGGTAATCTGTAAATTCTCAATGCTAACAGATTTAAAATGTTGTTCTGCAAAGAGTGATCGTGGTATCCATACCACAGTTCTTACAGAAAAAGAGTCCGGCATGTCAGATCTCACTGTCTACAAGCAACAGATGCAACCAGTCTTGAATATTTGCTTGAGGCATTTGTAAATCTAATTATCCTATTTGACTGTTAAATAATCCTGAATGTAATTTGAGTTTAAGAATGATAAAACATATACACCCACATAACTTTCTTATTACTGAGTCAGTTTGACAACCAAACACAGACTAATCGTACCTGTTCCACCAAGCTCCTTAAACTCTTTGTAGGGTTCAGATTTAACCAGGGCTCATTCTTGCAGTGCACTGAAGTCCATAAACAAATGTTGCTTGTTTTCCTGTAGCCACACTAAGCCCTTTATTTATGCTGTTCTCAGCACCACCTTGGCCATGGTTTTAGCACAACAAATCCATTCTGCTCCCTCTTCTGTGTACACAGAACACATAAACTGAAAATCTCTTTGTTCTCAGACTAAGATGGTATTTAAATCCTCCTGGTATGAAATATAGCTTCTTGTTGAATCCAATGCACGTGACAAGTAACTGAAATGGATTTAAAAAATCTTTTCTTTCAATTCTTACTATCATCTGTACATCTGATTATATTTTTAACATATAAAAATTCTCCTGAATCCAATGATGTCATCCTTAAGATGCTTGTATAAGATCTGCTGTAGCTTTCTTTACTTAAAGAAAATACCAGTCAGTATAGAAAAAGACCAAGGCATAGATTTTAATTTAAAGCATTTGGAAATCTCCCCTGTAGGATATTTACTAAAGAAGTATTTTAAAACTGTGACCATTGTCAACTCCGATAGATTAATCATTTTGAAAGACATCATTGGATAGTATGATTGAGCTGCAGAAAAAAAATTAACATATCACAGAATCACGGACTGGTTGAGAATGGAAGTGACTCTAGAGGTCATCTCATTCAACTGCCTTGCTCAAGCAGGGCCACCTAGAGCCAGTTGCCCAGTACAGTAACTAGATGATTCCTATATATTACTAACTTGAAAAAGAGCATTTTTGTATGTACAGCTATATATTTTTTGAGTGTCTGCAAGACTACACGGGTGTTTAGTAGTATTATTTACTGACAGACTCCATAAAAGCCTGATGGTCTAGTGCCTAGGGAAAAGAGCTTCCACAATTAATTAGTAATATAAATTAAATTACAGATGAAATGTCAATGATTCAAGACACAAACCTGCAGCTGGAAGGTAAATGGTTTCAAATCATTTCTCCCCCCAGTGATTTCTACCAAAACTGTGAGTGTCTGTGTGCTGAATGTTCATTGGGTAAAGGCGTGCTGCAGGCAGGGGTTTGTTCGCACAGATCTCATTTGTGCTGTGGAGCAAGACGTACTCGGCTTTGTTTTCTCTTTCCTGTGGAGCACAGAATACAACGCTCCTACCAAGCAATACTCCTGAAAGCACGAATACAGACCTCAGACTTTTTTCAGCTTCTGCAGGTAGTCTCCTCAGACATAACCTGAAGTTATTCTCCCACAATACTCAAAGATTACAGAAAGAGTGCAGGAGGTAAATTACAGCAAGAAAATTTGAACTTGGAAGTGAATCCTCCTTGTACTCTGTCAGCTCTTGCAGGCAAAGAGAAATGCACATTTTATTACCTTTCCCAGCAGGAGCTGTAGTGAGTCAGATGCAGCAGGTATTATTGTTATGATGATGGGCCTCACCCCCACACATTCAGCTGGGAGGCAAAGCAGCTGGTTTAAGATTACTGGAGTGCAGGAAGGGGAACAGCCTTACAGGTACTTTAGGAGCTAGCTTCTTACCAAAAATGACTCCATATAGACTCATAACAAAGCAGCAGGTTATTTAGGGCTTGGCTATTTAAGTCAATGCAAAGCCATAGAAGGTCCAGGAAACACAGTGCACTTAGCTGCCTGTTTTGTAAGAGTGTCTAGAAGTAGTATTTCTGTTTACAACCTGAATGATGCAGCATCTTTTCTGATGACTTCTCTAAGACAGAATTTAATTAAACAATTTTATTCCATTAACTTCCATAAGAGGTATTTAGTGATTCATCCCCGGATGAAATATGTAATTCTAAGTACAACTGTACCTACAATAATGATGCTCAACTTTAGGACAAGCTGATCTGAACACCAGAAGGGCAGAGGTACGAGGCAGAAGTAATTTTACAGCAATGAACAGGTGCTCAGAAACCCCCCATAAACACAGACTACATTGCAATTCAGACCTGCGATGTAGCAAGCCCAGATACAGTTCTCTGAAATTTCTAAGTGGGGAAGTGACCTTTTTTGAAAATGTAAGGGGTTTCTTAGCAAGAGATCATACATGTAAGTAGTAATAATCAGCTATTTCCACAGTGCCTGCAGTATGATAACAATAAAAAGACATAAAATGCCTCCTTCAAGAAGTCACAACCTAAGTAAGTGACTTAGGTAAATCACAGGTAAGCAGGTAAAGGGGTGAAATGAAGAAAAAATCTGCAAAAAGACTGAAAAATTATGTTTAAAATATATATTGGCATCATCTGGGTTTAGCTCCTCTGCCGTATTTTTTGTGGCTTCAAGTGTAGAAAAGAATTGTATCCCTATTTTTGGAAGAAGACCTTCAAGGAAGGGAAGACAAGAGCCTGACAGACAGTACAGAGGGGAGAGTTAGCATGAGAATAACCACAGCAAGGAGGACATAATTGGTTTCACTGCACTTCTGTAGTCATGTCAGTGGAACAGTGTACATGTGTGCATCCTTGCAGAACTGATGCTAAGCTATAAAAGAGAGATGGTTACTTATTTACACCTCAGTACTATATATCTGCCGTCAACCAGCTGAATCCCTGTCTTCCTAATTGCCTTCTTATGTTGGAGTGGATGATAAATATATTTTTCCCTTCTAAGATGTCAAGCAAAAAGAAGCATCTCAGTCAGTTGTTTACCACAGAAGGGTAGAATATACTTTATTCAGCATAGTTGCTGGCCTCTCCTGTCCAGATTTGGAGCTCACACCCAGAACTTCAGTCTCCTTCCACTCTGAGACCCACATTTCATTTCACTTGACGCATGAACCAGTCCTTGGGGCAGGCCAGGAGACTGCCTAGTCTTGTGACTGGGAGAAGTTACAGAGCAAAGGTGCACTGGAGAGCTGCAGACCTCTCCATGGTGGTGCCTGTGAATCCCTTGTTTCTGAGAGCAAAGGCCACCTGCAGCACAAATTGGTAGTGTCTCTCCCACTCCACTGTCTTTCTTTTCTCTTTCACATTCTGTTTGGCATTTTTTCCTTACCCATAACCTCTTGCTTATATTTTCCATTCTTAATCCAACACACTTATGTCTGTGGAAAGGAATGCTTTGGTTTGTATGCCTGGACAGACTCCCCTAGAGCTGTGCTTCAGCACCCAATTCAGAACAAGCTTGTCCACATCAGTGAGCAAGGCTTAAATGCTACAAAGGTTAGAAGAGACTCTGGTGACCTCTTGTACAACACAAAGCATGGACTCTTACCTGGTAATATTTTACACCAATCACCACTTTTCCTTGAACTACAGACTTTCAGAGCTCAAGAGTTTTCAAAATCTCTGCCCCTTGTGGTAGGTTTTCTGAAATTTCAAACAGTATTTGCCTTTCTACAAAATTATTCACAAACAAATCTAATTATCCATCTAAAATGACAACTAAACAGATGATGACATAAAAAAAAAGAAAATGCCAAAAACAACTGAAAGTGTGTATATTAGCAGTAAGGAGGTATGCAGCTAACCCAACCACATTTCCTCTTTCATAATTCCTCTTTCGTAATGACTTTTTACATCTGAAATCTTACTCAAGCTCAAAACCAAAGCAGTGGAGCCATTCAGCCATAAACCTGTGGTAGCTCAATGAAAGTGGAAAATATCTAGTGACAGTGTGTTAAGTTTTGTATCTCTTGAATATCAGATGGAATTTCTGCTTTTGCGCCTGTGTTCTGCTTCTTAAAAAATCATCTCATGTGATAAGTATGCTTGGGAAAGCACATTTACATCTTTAAGAGCATGTTTTCTCCAGAACTATATATATACAGAGCTATAGCCACTTGCTAAGATACTGTACTAAACACTGTCATACACCATAGTCTAGAAGACAGTAGTTCCATTCACTAGTTGGAAGCAGGCTGATTTTCTCTGCTATCAATCTAGTTGACTCAAAAAATATTAACATTGTGTTAATAGCTACTTTGGTAGTTAATTTAAAAAAGTGGGGAAGAGATTATTCTGAATGACTAGAAAGAAAGAGAATTTGGTAACTGTATACATAGCAGTGCTTGTGAGGGACAGACCCCCACAAAAGCACTGGTGGTGGAAGAACGGCACGGAGGTGATATATACACACCACAATTTCAAGTCTACAATAAACTTAGTTTCTTCTTAAACAAGATTGTTTGAACAAATGAATCACAAAAGCCCATTTTGTTACAAGACTATGATGTTTAACTAATCCAAATAGAAGCAGAATTAGGCAATCTAACACCTAAGCTCACAGTGTATATTCTGTAAATAATCTTCAGTCTGCCCCTGAGTGCAAGCTGATGAAAGTTCTTTCATCAATGTCAACAGGACAAGTCAATAGTTACCTGTGAGTACAGAGAGGTTGAAATGGCTGAAAAGTTCCTTTGAGAGAAAGGCACGTGATAGGTTATTGTTCTTACTGGAAGCACCAACATGTCTGTATTATGTAAGTTGTTGCTTGCAGCTACTGAATTTCAACAACTGAATTTGAAAAAGCTGCTTTGTGACAACTAGTCTGTATTAATGAGCTATTTATATCAGACAGAATGTGGTCATTCAAGGTTGCTGGCATTCTGAATATTTTTACATGATAAGCTCTCATTAGCCTTCGAGCAGTTACATGTTTACATTGGAAAAACCACTGGTGTCTATTGTCAAAACCAAACTTTGCATCATTTTCACAATCGTTGCAGCAATCCCTTTCTATGAAGTAACATAGCATGGATATTGCCACATGATGCCATAGGGATGTTAACCCATTAAAAAGCACGAACCTGTAAGTGAAATTCAGTCTTGTTTAACAACTTGAGGAGATGAGATAGTTTTAATTTCAGACCACGTGTAAGAAATATTATGAATGTTTGCTTCAGCATTTTCATTGAGGATAATTTATATAAATGTTTCCTTCTTTAGGGGATGGGGGTTATGGAGGAAACTAGGTCAGTTCTACCAAAGCGAAAAAACTGATCTGAATACTGATGCATTATTAAGCTGTCCTTAGGCAGTAGGAAAAAACCAGCATGGGCCTGAGACATTGTTAAAAATAAATTAAGGATAATTGCTGCAAAGGTATAATATTTTAATTTAGGGTGAACTCCTTAATGAGTAATACTTCATGAGCTCAAGTTAAGTGGATTTTTTTCTTTTTTTTTTGTGTGGAAAATGGTGGTGTGCACTCTGCTCTGACAGTATCTGTGGCGGTGTCAGAAGGCTGACCCAAGTTTTGGTCCCTGAGCTCTTGCCATATGATGCTGTGTCTGTCCAAGAAACAACCCAACAGGGGTTACGGGCTGGGGCCAAAATCTCTTTCCTCCCTTATGTGTGAGCAGAAGTACGTAGCAGATGTACCCGAAAACGCATGCTGTCACATCCTCTACACATATTGGGTGAGTCAATTGAAACACGCCTGGTGTTGCTGTTAGGATACACAAGACCTCTGTGTGCCCCTCTTCCTTCCAATGTCAATTCTGTCTGGAGTCATTGCTGACACTCTGAAGTCAGTAGGAAATTGCTTAATACCCTTTTAGGAATAAGGAAAAATAGACTTTTATTTGCAAGTAAAAACTACTTATATGAGGAACAAGAAAAATATAATTGGATCATTTAGTTTATTTCCTATCTCTTGCACACTATATTCTATATTCTGCTCAAAGTCAATGGGAACTACGATCTGGCATATTTAAAATAGTGTTACAAGTGTTGCAGAAACTGTATCCTTTGCAATCACTAAACCTTAGCAAAATACAGTTCTAAAAGTCTCTTCGGCTGTTTCTACTGCAATATACTGGCATAAAAAGAAATACCAACGTGTGTGATTAGTCAATTCCCATAAGACCACTTGGATCTCACAGCCTACAATTTACACTCTCTTAGACCTCGCTGCCAGTTACTTTTGAGTTCAAAAACACACCACACATTAATAAACACTAATACCCTTGACTTCATCACTAAGTCTGTATATGCTGTTGAGGCTGACATATGCAACAGCCATATTCCAAACTTTAACAGATTTGTCAAAACCTTGCCAAAATGAGCACCTGGATGAAACATGACATCATCATGCAGGCTCATCTCAAATGTTCCTATCAAGCTGAGAAGGCAGGGGGAAGGAAGGAAACTACTGATGCTTCTTGTTTTAATGGACAACAAAAATATAGATAAGAGTTTTACAATTTTTCTTAAAAAAATGGTGATTGAGCAGCATTTCTCAGGAGTCTCATCAGTGACACCAGTTAAGTGGCAGCAGAGGGATACTGAGGCTCCACCAAGACAAAAAAATGGTGCAGTGGCTTCTCACAATCTTTCACTTATTAATATTACTCGGTAGTTAACCTTGCTGCTGATTCCTCTCAAGAGGAAGAAGCAGGCTTGAGATGAACTGCAACAGAGGCTATTCTGTTTATTCTGAAGAGTTTTATGTAATCAAATAGGATAATGCAACAACAAACTAAAATGATAATGTGAGCAAACAAAAAAGATGCTGAGATGCACCACACATGTTCCACTGGAGTCACCTTCCACAGCACACGCAGCTGCAGCTGTGTGTCAAAATGAGAACATCACCTGAGTACCACTCAGTTTTGGTAAATATGATACAGCCACCCAGATAAACTGTACAAGTCATGTGATTGTTTTGAATCTTGTAGGACTCTTGAAGCACTAAAGTATTTATTTATCTTGTAAAAGGCACAGTTACACAAGCAGAGCGTAAGTATAATTAGATATACAGCCACCAGCCAACTCTAAAAAATGATCTTTTATCAAAACCAGTAGGAGAAAGCATCCATTAAAGAACCATGATACAGTCTGGTCCCAGATTCTAGAGTACTCTGTGTGACAAATCTATGTATTTAGCTCTAGGCAGCTAAAAATCAGGTGACAACAGCAGCTGTTTTAAATCTCCTGCAGTGAAGTCATGAAAGTGGTGGGAACTTAGTAATTGCACAGAGACTAAATAATGCTTTCTCTCAAACAATGCCTGGGCAGCTTGGTAAATTCATATAATTGCCATTAATGAAGGCCATCTGCTGAGTTACAAGGTAATAATTTCCAGAAGTTCTCATTCATGCCATCCAGGGCTTGTGAGCAACAGAGTAATGCTTCAATCAGTTATAGTAAAGTGGCAAATGAAACTTGTTTTTCAAAATTGGAGTAATTTCTGACTACATCCACCCTAAAAAATAGCATATATTTTAACACAGTAGGGTAATTAAAAAAAAAAAAAAGTTCTGCTAACTTATGCTTTTCTGCTGAACTTCCTCAATGCCTAATCCAGCATGGTGGCAAGACAAAGAGCAGACAGCTCATCTTTAGAAATCTGATTTTTTTATTAGCTAATAAAAATACATTAAAAATCCTTCTTTCAACTCATCATTATGAGTACAGTACCTGCAACCAGGAGGCAGAAGGCAAAATTCATGAAACATGAATACATTACATCACTAGTGTGACATACCATCATATTTGAGTCAAGGCTAAGTAATGCCCTTCCCTCTCAGTGATGGAGGTACTAATTTAAATTTTATGTAGCTTTTCATTGCTGAGACAGTGGAAATGAGAAAGAGATGGAAAGGTACAGTAGAAAATTCTTGCAAATGCTACACAGCCCCAGAATTCAGGTAAATTGAACTGGTTTGGCTGACATTATAATCTACTCCAATATCTAAAAAAAAGATAAAATAACAAAATTTTACAAATAACATCCAGGAATGCAAATTTTATTGAAAAGTTACAAATAAATCAGTGCATAAGCATGCAAAAATCTGAATTAAATTGGTGAATTTGCACAATTCCATATTTGCTACAGCATGAGTCCTACTACTAAACAAATGGCGCAGTGATTCTGAATAAGCTATCAGGAACATTAGAACAAGTTATAACAAAGTATCAGATTAGCCTAAGGAGAACTCTGCTTCCCAGCCAGTCTAACGAGGCATCATGCTAATAAAACTGCAGTGTTTTTGTGACCTGAGGTAGAACACTGAGCTGATAAATCTCCGTCACTTTACTCCTATGCGTTGTCCTATTGCCCTTTTGTTTACTAATTGCCTTATTAGTAAGTCCAGCATATCACTTCTGCTCAATCTGACCAACAGTTCGGTTTGCACAGGCAAATGCAACAGCAGGGGCTCTTTAGATGCCAGGCTCCCTACTGAGCTTTAATCACAGTTCTGTGCTGTGAATTATAGCAAGATGTCTTCTCAATACATTTATTTTTCAAGCTTGCATCTTATAATTTAAAAACTTCAAACGCTGGGCTTGCCCTGTGGAGATGACAGACTGACCAGAACTGTATTTCTACTTCCATAACAAATATGCAGCTTCCAGCAAAAATAAAGCATTAAGACAGGGCAGAATTGGGACTCGGGGGCTTACCTTGGTGCCAACTGAGACAATTTGGCCTGCTGCACCTCTATTTTTATAAGGACTCATGAGGCAGAAAACAATGACATTCTGCTTCAGAGACTAGGTCTGGGATATGGAGTAACAGCATTATATTGCAAACTGAACAAATTTTAAGATTATTGAAACACAATGAAAACAGGTATTTAAATGACTCCTACATTAAAATCTTAAATTAATAATTGAATAAAAGACTAAATGAGGATTTTTGCCTGAGTCCAGCTAATACCCAGATTGTTATATTCAGTACAGCCCTGTAAAAATGGAGTACACCACCACACTAGGACATGTGAAGTGAATGAACATCTAAGGGCTCCAGCCAGCCTTCTGCTCTCACACATGGCATCACAGTATAGTGATAAGCACAGTACCACCAGATTCAGTTGTCACCACCCAGTGGCCTTCTTTTGGTCCCTTAATATTTGCAAAGCCATACATCAGGGTTAATAAAGGAAAGTGTGGGTGGGCAGCTCAAGGAAATGACCAGATAAAAAAACATTGCACATCAGCAGCACTGGGATTCTGGGCGTTCAGATCACTAAGGCATGGAAATGAAACTAGTAATTAAAGGAAATCATTCCATTAGGCTTATTAAAGTATCCTACCTAATATATAATGACACTACGATTTTAATACTATACAACATGAGTAAGAATCACTAAAGTAACTAGGAAGCATGAGGAGCTCATGAAAAATATGGGTCAGTGTTCTGCCATTGCCATTTTTATGCCTGTAAGTCAACAGGGGTCTTTAAATGTCCAGGATGCTCTGTTTACATTTTATAGCAAGCTTAAAAAAGTTTTAAACTACTGAGGTAGGAACTGAACTATTTTCAAAGACAACGTGCTTTCCCAATGACTAATTTCATACAAGATGGACAAGATTAGAGTACTTTGTGTTGATTGCACCTCTTTTGTCAGTGACTGAATGCTACAGAATTGCTTTTCTGTGATGACGTGATATTTTGGTGAGAGTCATAACAACATAAAATAATGGTTACTTTTGTGTGTCTGGTTGCCAGACCACATTTTTATCTGATTCATTTTGGCATCACCATAGGTATTTCCTAGTCAGATCTTATTTCAAACAACATCCACACAGAAAAACTTTAGATTTAACCTTGAAGAGAAAAATTGAGTAGCAGAGGCAAGCTGGGAGAAAAACTAAATACACCTGAATATTACATATTTAACACATAGAAATGGAAGTCAGGGAATCAACATGAAAGAAAACTTTGCTCACCAGGAGATGCAAGTATTTATTAAACTGTACTGTTATTCTCCTGGTTCTTGACCACCAATTATCAGATGTTAGCAGTAAATGAAATTCACATAAGCTGCTAAGGCATGTCACATTTTCTTGATGATGATCTAAGGTGTTTTGCTTAGCTTTTTATTCTATCATCTCTGCCCACAGATCTTTAGGGTTTCTTACCAGACCAGAAATTTACCTTATCTTACAGCTCTTACAACTTCCTTTTGCTGACTTATAACAATTAAAGTAACTTTATCAATTAGGCTGTCTAGTTTTATGTTGCATATGAATGTAACTTCTCGGTAGCTAAATTATGCATTCACTTTCAAAGCATTTCATTTATTCCAATAACCCCTTGGAAATCAGATGACAATAACATAGCAACAGCTTCAAATAAACAGCAAAAACATTTAGAAGGGTAAAGAACTTAATGGTATAATGGAAAATATTTGTGCAAGTTTTATCAGATGACAAAGCTATAGAAGCCTAATTAATCTTCATGTAGCTAGGGAGCTTTTAAAAGAAGTAAAAATTAATTTTTTTCCCAAACTGACTTTCGATGTGATCAGACTTTGGTTAACTTGTTTTCTGGTCTAGGGCTATTCAGGTGAAAAGGAAATACTGAGGCCATTATACACTTCAATTATTTCCATTATTTTCAGAGCTCATCCATATTCCTGCCTAGTGCCAGACAGAATATTTCAGTTGGTGGCACTTATATTTAGCTAAGTGAGAACCATTAATCACCATTTCCTAACATAGCATCCTTGAAAAATGCTAAAGTACTTCTATTTAAATTTCATTCACTTTTTAAAACAATTTATTTCCATGGAATATTAGTGTAGGGATTTGAAATTTGATTTACTAAATAAATTCCCATAAATACAATTAATTACAGCCATTAGATAGATTCCTACACATTAGATTGGAATGTACACCATCTATTATCATATCTCATACTTTTAAAGGCTAATGGGTCATGAAAGTAACCTCCTACTTCTGTAGTTAAAGAATTCCTACTTGTAGAATGGACAAGACACATTTAGTTAGTCTAGTGCATACTGCATTTCATCTTTGATCCTTTCACCTACCCTCAGCCCAATAAAAATAAGTCTCTGGGACTTATTTTAACAACCAAACTCACTGGACAGTTAAGTTTCCATAATTTCTTGGACTGGAAAATGAAATTTTTTATTTTACAAAGTTCCTCCATTATGGTGTTTATAGGACTACAAAAGTCAGCCTCAATCTCTTTTACTAGATTTTCTTATGAAAGAAAATAAGGCTCAGATCTTGCATTATAGAATGAACACAGCACACTGCAGATCTGACTATCTGCATATATATAAAAAGCAGCCTCTTTCAGAATTTGCATACTAACACAAAGCCTATCTCTTCATCCCATTTTGATTACTCCTACCTACAGCTCACACCCGGTCTGCTTCACTCCCACTTTTCTCATTATTTCCAACTGGCTGTCGTGCATTCTTCTGTAATGTCAACAACTTTTCTCCTCTAGTCTGTGTAGGCGCTAATAAAGAAAATTAAAATCTAGTCACCACACTCTCACATTCTGCTCTAAGGTAAGAAAAGATAAACAGTGGGAGAGAGCATTTGTAGAAAAATTTCTGTCTTGCCTTAGTTGTCTCAAACTCAAAGACACAGAAAAATCTGTGCCATTCAATAAATTCCAGTGTACATGAAGGACATACAAGAAGGGCATCCCTGATTAATGACACGACAGCTCAGATATCCTCCCAGTCCCTCTTGCAGTGCTTGGAGATGGCTAACAATGTAATGTGACCAAAATATTCCATGCTTTTATAATCTTTTTTTTATATAGAAGCAATTATTTTCTAAGTTTTTCAACAGTTCTTCAACTGGTAGGAAAAAAGAGAGTTACAGTCTAAATATCTGCCAAGGACTTAATGTAGCTGAAAAGAGCAACCACATGTAGAACAGCCTTAAGTACTCACAATATACATATGTCAATCCTCCCACTCTCCCTAAATGAAAAGATTTATTATTGGGCCTTTTATATGTGATTTTTTTTTTCTAAAAGAAGATTTACACATGTATCAGAGAATGGTACAAATTTTTGGGGTGTAGAAATTTTGTTCTCTGCTAGTGATATGTTAGAAAGACAGGTTATATATAAACTTAATAAGAAATACATTTTTTTGTTTATGAAGTTGGCAGAACTGTTTATTCATCATCACTCAATTCTTGTGTAACAACTAGCTCAGTCACATGCAGGTTGTCTTTACACCATACTCTGTAAAGTCCTTTTGTGCCACTGAGATGATTTTCTCAAGATCTACTTTCAGTTCATTGAACTGAGAAAACATTTTCCTATGCCAACTTCCTTGTTCTTAAATTTTGCTTCTGCTAAAACTGTTTTCTTGAGACTAATATAAATTTGTTTAAGATTTCACTGACGATGCTACAAAGACTCAAAGCTGCCTTTATCAACTGGAGTACCAGGCTCTGCTATCTAAAGAAAACCCCAAACAATCCCACAACTTTTCTATGTTCTGTAGTTACTTAAAGAAGCATTTAGTTTGCTAAAATGAAATGACTAGTCAGAATATCAGCTTTTGAGGGTACACAGTGCCATCAATTATTGTCCAGGAACACTGTTCCCTTTAAAAAAAGTCTTGAAAACTGCAATTTAATTAGGTGGAAGCCTCTCTCTGATTCTCACACTGAAGAATATATTCCATAAAACAAAGAGTGTGTTCCATTTTGCTTATTAAACTAATGTCTGCTCATCTCTTTTTTCCTTTCAGCCACTCAGCAGTCCACTCAATCAATCTGGTCCTGTTGCCTAGTTATCACGAGCATTGAGGGAACATGAGATTTCCCATTGATTTCATCAATGAAGGATTAGTTCCAGGCAGTAGACAGACAAACTGAAACAGACGTTCTTACAAGTTTTCTACTAAAAAGATGTTGCCTTCATCGTGGCATTTAGAGCTGCTTCTGTTCAGCAGGCTAAGAGTCTCCTTGGTTTAGTAGGTAAAATATCTGATACAATGTTGTATTAAACCACGTTTTCTTTCTAACAAACTTCCAACAGAAGTGTTTGTTGTTTAACTGCTTTAAAGATACTGCTTGTATGCATGTAGAACTCTGGTGCATCTTCTGTAGCTTGACTTGGAGAAAACAATTACTATTCCTCTACTGTTGGGCAGAGCTTAGGAAGGCCCTGACCACAGCTGGTAGTGGAATGGTCACAGTTCTTAGCAGTATGACAAGGATTTCTGACATGAGGAGCAAAGCCCACTGGGACCCAACCAATGACTTCCAAGGTAAGATTCCTGTCAGCTCAGTTAACTTCAGCCTTGCCCCTTTCAGCTGTCACTGCATTCTGATTTTATCAGCACCTCCCTATCACACGCCTGAGCTCAAAGGAGAGGCATTCAAGCTTGCACTGGCCCAAACTGGCATGGTCCCATATCCCAGCACAGTGCTGTATAGGCTACCACAGACCCTCAAACAACGTGAGCAGAATACTTAAGTATTCTGAATAGTATACTAATTCAGTATATGAAATTAATCACCCTTTCTCCTCAGCAAGGCTGATTGCCTCAGCCTGATGTCTTGCTGACACAACTGTTCTGTGTCTGCTTTTCAGTAACTTCGATGTTCTGCACAGTAGCAGGCAGCTACAGACACATCTCACATCCATCATCCTTTATACAACATAGCACTGAAAGGCAAATACGCTTTTCTTTACTGAGGAATGTTAGTCTGAGAAATAACTATAAATCTCAAATTCATACCTCTCTGATAGCTGTACAAAACTCACTCTGCAACACCTTCTTTAGAGACTGTAGCTTGTGTACTGGTACTTCTCCAGACTCCTGCAGTTTCTCCAGTAACTCAATTGCTCTTGCAACATCTGAGTAGGGAAAACAAAAGGGATATGGGTCAGTATAAATATTGACTTATAAATGAATAAAAAGGGCACACTAACTATCATTTTAAATTTAAAATCAGCTTTACCTACACAAACTGTATTAGTCTTGTGTCATACCAGACTTTGCTGGGCAACAACACTGCTGTTGAGGGATCCAAATCCCAAAGTACGGACAAACCATGCACGTCCACGTACAACAGACAAAGAGAGGTTCAGTCTTAGCAGGAAACAATCTTTGGAACAAAGGTACAAGTTCAGAGTGGCTAGTCTGTATTAGAACTAAAATATTTCTTACTTTCTGCACAAGAGAAAATGGCACAGGAAAAACACAGGGCTTGCTTTCAGAAAATCTGAAAAGTGTCTTTATGTAAGCACCCTCTGGATAACAATGCCCAAGAAAAAATATTTGATCTTTTCTTCTTATAAATCTAAATATCAACTAATAAAGTTTTCTGGAGGCAGATAAAGTCTGCTCTGGAAGAATGGGAAGTCTATCAGAGAAGAGTAAATGTAACGTTCTTCTCTAGGTCTCCAAAGACCTGATCTACTACACAAAACCCGTATGACCCATAGAAATACATGAAGAAATACATGAAACAGTATTTTTGGTGACCTGACTTCTCTTTAAGCACCTCTGTATTGTCAAGGGAAAGATCAAAGTGTCTCTGAAAAGCAGTCTAGAGGGTTTAAGCCATATTGAATGGTGAGTGGGATTCTGGTCCAGCTGAACAGCACCAGTACCTTCACTCAGATTTTTTCTCTTTAACACTAGTTCCTAATTTACACAGCTATTACCAAAATACATCAAAAAAAGCCCAGACCAACCCAAAAGATGCCGAACAATCCTTTATGGCTGGGGACACAGAGGCATAAGAAATAGTGGCTGGTGTTATGGAGAGTAGCCTAGTCAAGCAAGGAACATACTGTCTCGCATTAGGAGTGAACTGAGCAAAACACATCTTGGTGAGTCTTCTGGACTGACAGAGCTTTAGCAGAGGGGATTTTCTCCTCTGCCACTTCATGGCTGCCTTCCAGCTTTTCCTTTAAGTTTGCCAGTAGAGCTAAACCTGGCAATGCTGCCATCTTGACTATGTGGCCATTGTCACATCTTCTTGTGTCTTTTGCATAGGCATCAGAGCCACCACTGGCCAGTTACACCACTCTGCTAAACACAGGTCTGTATTCCCGTGAAGAAATGAACACATAGTATTTAGTGATAAAATCGTATTTGAGGCATTTTAATTCTGTGTTTTAAGTACAGAAAAAAACCCAACCAACCTACTTCTCCCTTCAACCACACAATTCCAGAATTACTACAATGTCTAGAAGGAACCTTATATAATTCTCCTTTCTGATGACAAAGATTGTACTGTTTGTGACTGGGAGATTATGCTAATTGAAACAGTTCTTACAATCCTTGGCTTGTAACTGAGCTATACTGACTAGATGTCTGATGCAACAAAGACTTGAGAAATCTTCTGGAAAGAGTAAAAATACATGACAGTGGATGAGATGCAATAGGAAAAATCATAATAATAAATTTGTGTTTCTAAGAAAAACCTTATTATCCACTGCTTCAATTTCTCTTTTCCACTGGAAAAGAGTAGAGAGCATCTCAAAAAATTTACAGTTTAATTAAAAGAGGCAGGCAGCTAGTCAGCATGGTAGCTGCTGCCTTAGTACATTAACAAACACCTAAATAATTCTTAAGGTTTTTTAGAGGTCTCTGCCAAAAGACAGTTCAAATCATAACAGGAAGCATGGCAGAAAGCACAGTATTTCTTTCAGGAGGATGATCACTTAGTGTGCTGTAGCTTGCATGGCAGAGCAGTCTTGGAGCTCATAAACTTTCAGATGAAACTAATCTGACCCTTTGCATTCAACAATTGCAACTAAGCTTTTGCTCCAAGCAGCGCTTCAGCTGCTACTGGGCACCCAGTCCATGTTACCAGATCACAGCTGTATCAAGCAAGGTACCGCTAAAACACTTCCTGAAGTAATGACCAGAAAGCTAAAAGGAGATCTGGGATAATAAGGACACATAAATCAAGAAAAAACTAGATTCTAGAGAGAAGAATATGACTGATAAGAGCTAATACATCAAAGAAGATGGTTTTAGATTTAAGTAGCAGTAAACACATTTGTAGCAAGAACCATTTCAACAGAGTGCAAGAAATGACAAACCATTAAGTACCATGGAATCACAGAATCATTTAGGCTGGAAACCTAATATGAAAACCTAACAAAATTTTTGATGTTCTCAGTAATAACAATGTTGTTACAATGATTTTTAACAAAGCTATTGAATGACTTGCCTTGGAATTTTTCTTCATCTACCACACAAGACCTGTAGCTAGTTAAGTACTAAGCCACACTCCCCAGTTATTACTACTAGTTGGAGTAAACTGATGTATCAGACAGCACAAACTAATTGTATGATTTATTCTGAAGAAGCTTCAACAGCTTACCATAATAGATCAGATAAAGCCTGTGTAATTCATGTTATACATGATAGCTATTGACATAACCTAAATCAAACTGGGGTTTTATCCAGTCCAGTTCAGGTAAGTTTTGAACTGTCTTTGCCTCTCACCAGGTATAGCTGTAAAAGACAATGCCAGAGATGGCAGATTGGTTGCTATTTTGCAGTTGTTTTGAAGTGTCATCACCACACCTGAAAGTTCTGGGAAACAGCCCACATTTCTACAGTTCTGAAATAAACTATATTAAATGAGAAATTTGTAATGATTGGAAGGAAACATAAAAAGCTTTAGGTACATTAATCAATCTAAGAGTTAAGTACAGGTCTAAACATTTCCCTAGGGCATAGATCAGACTCTAGAGGATAATGAATCACTTTTAAAGTGATGAGTGTTACAATATAAATGATAAATTCATCTTCTGATTGAATAGTCTAGCATGGGTGTTTACTATGTAGCCTCATAGGCAAAACTGGGCACTAAGTTGTCATTTGCCAATACTAGATTACTTAATGTTCTGACTCAGAAGTGACTGGAGGTAAATAAAAGCAGAATATTTCCAAAGCATTCTGATTTTTCGCACCTCTAAATTCATCCAGCACACTGAAATACATGAATGCTGATGCCCAAGTTCTTGCTTTGATTTATTATTCACCTATCCATTAACATAAGCAGTCTTCTTTCTCTTGTCAACAATAGGCTCATAGCTTGCTCAATTTGGCAATGACTTGTGGGATATTGCTCACAGAAGAGAGAACGGTATATAAATTACAGAAAGAAAATGAGGTATATATTCAGGGCCAAAGCTGTTGGTTATCAGCTGATGCTTTGTCAAGAAAAAAATATAACACTTTGCACAAAACAGAAGACTTTGAGCCAGCTAAAAATGTAAAAACGTGAGCGTATAAAATATGACCTCATGAAATAGGCTGTATTTCCTTCCATTAATAACTTTGAAGGGGAAACTTTAGGACAGGTTAAAAAGTGAAATTTAGCAATGCACAAGAGCATAAGTGATGCACAGGCTTCCTCCTGATGGTTCTCTCAAGGTGAGCTCCAGCTAAAACTGGAATAAGTGCTTGCTCAAAGAAGTGATATGACTGGCAATGAGTAACACTTTAAAGTTATGTTAAATAAAGCATATAGCAGGGAATCTGCCCCTGTTGAAGTCAGTTAGAGAGCACTGTCACATGTTTGACAAATACTGCTAGGATAATCTTCTTGTCTCAATCTTTTCTTATAAATCTAACTAATTTTGCTTGTAAATCTATAACCAATGATTTGTTCTTAAATACCATTTTCTTACATAGTTGTGAAAAGGGCAAATGGACGAAGAGAGTGTGTATGCACTTACATAGATATATGTCTAAAAATTATTGGAATTATGTTAAAACTAGTTAAGTTCTAGTTGAATGAAATATCCTTATTTCTTATCTCTGTTCTTTTCCTTTGTCCTCTCTTGAGCAAAGATACTTATTTTTGAAAAGGACTGTTTTGCGTACTCTCACACATTTTCCAAAACATGAACGCCATTATACTAACATGAAACTTGTGCAGATGTGGTTATTGTCATTTCCCCCATTCATATCTCACAAATTGGTAGGAATTGACTGATGATGCAGTAGAATTATTCCTTTGTATTCTATGATCTTAAAAGGAATATGCACTTACTTCGCCCACTTACTAAATCCAACTCTCAGCACACTTTAAATTTTTTTGTTTTCTCATACATATGCGCAATTCCTCTCTCTCCCATTCTGCTTAACATTCATTCCTCTTTTTTCTTCTCATCATCATGCTTGCCTACAGCCTTTCAGGAAATAATACTCTTTCAGTGTGGTGGGTCACGTTATCAGTGAAACACAGAGAAGGCAGGGGGCTGTGGGTGGATGGAATGTATTTTATCAAGTGCACTCATCAGAAGAAAAGCATGACTCTCAGAAAAAAAAAAAAAATCTTCATTTCAAGTGTTCTTTCTGAATTTTCATTTGAATGATGTTCCACTTGCACTGCTAGCAGGACACAAGCAGAAGATTACTATACTACTATACAAACCCTTGGAGAAACCACTAGAACCTGGAAGTAGCAGGATACCATACTGCAGTACAAGTGGAACATGGATCATGTATGTGTATATATATATACACACAGCTGAGTGCAATTGAAAAAAAGAGGTCAAGAGGTCATTTGACTTAGTTATCTCTTTGTTTTGTTATACATGGTTTACACTTGCTGGTTTTTGTTCACTTGAACTGTAGACTGATGTATTTTATTTGCTAGACATTTAAAAAGCAAATGCTTTTTCTAATACAGCTTTTACAACTTGAAAGCAAATTATGAATCCACAGAATGAATCCTGGCTGGTCTGAAGTTGGTGCTCTTTTACACTACCACTAAAATTGAGTAGACCAGGCTTCAGCATTTTCTGAAAGTTGTCAAGGCTGAGGTTTTACTCTGGTAGATTTTGTGCAGGGTTTATATTTGTTTCAGTTTAGTCAGGTTGAAAATTATTGAGAAAAATATAGCAAATTATTTTAGCATGCTAAATTGTGTCCCATTTAATACCTGAGTGATTCCTGGAAAATAAGGTATGTACATGTCTTATACTGAAAAATAATCTACCAAGATAAGTGTCTATCTAACCTTCCTTTTTTTGCTAGTCTATGAGAGAATTGGTCTGCAATCTTTAAAATAAATATATTATCCTCTGACTTAAGAGAATATTAGGCAGTTAAACAGCAGCTGCAATGCCATGTAATATCAATTTGGGTCAAAACAGTAATCATACAGAAACACAGCATTTCTTTACTCTGGTAAGTACTCTAGAATTAAGTTGTTGGGCCGTTCCCAAAGCCAAAATATGGTGACCACTTGTACTACCAAAGTATTAGAGAACATGTTTCTCATCTTCTTGAGGTCTTTCTATGCCTCATTCCTTTTAATTCTGGGGACTGTCACTGCATTAGTATGCTGGTTACTAGGAAAAGTAAATGTGCTGCATAAACGCCAGCCTTTGATTCCTCATCGAGGTAAAACATCACTGCAAATTGATAGCAAGGATACTCAGTAAGTCTGTAAAATATTCACTAGCTTCACCATGGCATTACAGAATAATAATCCTGGAAATTTGCAAGCTCTGTTCTGTTGTGCCTGAAGACCTTTAATCAGGCTGAAGGTGAATAATTTGCATAACATAAAAGGTCCTTATAATTGTCAGTAGTTTTTCATTCCTCTAATACTTGCATTCAGGTTCTGTTATTCCTTCAATCTCATGAGAATACATTCCAGAATTCTTAATGTTATTCTGTCAACTTTTTATCATAATTCCACAGGCCTACACAGAATGCTTTATTATATTTAGCAATCTTCTGCAAACACTATCAAGTGACAGCAGGTAATCAATGGCTGGAAAATCAAAAGTCAGTGGTGATTAGCAAAGTTCATTCATAATTCATAGCCAACAGTCCTAGTACATTGTATCAAAGTATTTATGTGACTTCATGGTTAAAGCACCAGCTTTGGAAAAATTTCAGTGTCTATCTCTGGAAAATGTTCTGTATTACTAGAGTTCTGCTATCAGCCACTGCTTTATACAACACAGCAAATCTTACACTTATGATACCAGACTGTCCAATATGCTTCCATTCACCTCTTTGGTACCTTGCTATCAGCACAGTGCTCTCCTAAATTCAGAGGTCCTTCCATTAACTTAATATATTTATGCAGTCTAATCTGTAGAGTTCGGAAATGTTGAGGGAAAGAGCAGCCTTTTTTCTCATTTAAATTGATATGTTTGTCTTGCTGCAAATTTCATGCTAATCAGTAAGCGTAAAGATGTACTTCACCATGGTAAATTACACCCGATGTACAGGGAGCAATGAGCTAAACTGTTAGAAAACAGCAATATCATTTAACACTTCATAGTATGCATTTGTAAGGTATATTCAAATTAATAAGAATAAGTAGGATCAAACAAGAATAATACTACCAATGCTTTCACACTCTGGTTTAGATGATATGGGTAGCAGTTACAGGTTTAGTGCATTGTTACTTTACAGTCCTGCAGTTAAACATTACTATGAATACATAAATAAAAATAACAAAGAACAACCATACAGAGCTCTCATGACTCATCTTCTGCTGCGGGTTTCAGTGCTGCACTTTTGACGTAGACATGGACAGCTCAGCGACTCACCCTCCACTGTTACAGTCAATGAGGAAGAACAGACACTATGAGGCTGCAATTCATCTGACCTACTTTACATGAAATGAATCATACTCTGGAGTGCCTTGTCCCTTTGTTGACTCAAAGGAAGACTAGATGATTACCTCAGATGTAAATGCCTGCATCCTACATATCAGACATCTACATCAGTATGATGAACCCACTCTTACTGTCCACATCATAGAGAAAGACTCATGCAAATTTATCTCCCTGTGGTCCAGGAGACATCATACCTCAGAAGAGTTACATTTGACAAGAGAAGTGTCATTACAAAGCAGGCCAATGTAGTTTTGATTTAAAGCTTTTTAAAATGCCTTAACTGATTATTTTATGGGTTTTTTTTTCCTTCTTAATGTATGAGAAAAAATCAGGAAGTCATGAGCTATGATTGAGTATATGTCTGTCTGTCTGTCTGTCTTTCTCATTATGCCTGATGTGAGATGACTGCCCTCAAAAACATTAATGGTATATCCCCATGAGTTTCTACATGCATTCCCCCAATGCTGGGGCATTGGTGCCTCACTATCATCATGTCACCATACCATCAATGTCATCATTTTCTCTGGCTACTCATCAGACCTTGTTTTAGTCTGTATGTCTGAGCTATGCTCAGATTCTGTTTGGCTCTAGCTTCTCAGGCATACCACAGGCATCCAGGCTCTCTGCTTCAGTCCATTTCTCAGACACACAGCCTCTGATGCAACTGTTGCACAACCCAGGGCAGTGTTATATACCACGAGTTTTCCCAGCAGCTTTGGCAGCAACACCTGAATAAGACAGGCTGGTCTGAGACATCTGAGATGTTTTGCAAAACAGCTTCTAGAAAGGACACAGTTTATTTGCAGGGAAAGCAGTACCATCTGTGATCACAGACAGCTTCAGATCACAAACTGGCCTGAGACTCCCCAATCCAGCATCCTCAACACCATGAAAGCTGTTCAGTGCTATCTTCAGATATTTCAGTCACTTTGGCTGGTTTGGGCAAACACTGACACGCTGACATTTCAGGCAAACTGCTCCTGAATACTCTGCTTAGCTCATTCAAATACAACATTCAAAAGGTTCCCTTAAATGAAAAAATATGCGCTCTGTGTTCTCTGAACCTTACAATGTCTACAACGTCTTAAGTAATCTTGCCCACTTCTTACTCTACTAATTTTTGACTAGTGACTTCTGTTCGTGTCCTCAGCTAGGGATTTTTGTAGCCTTAACCAAGCATGAAGGCCAATTGTGAGAACTGTATTTGCTTTACTTTGGTCAATATTCTTAGCATATTCATTACTGTACATAGATAGAACTAGTCCAATTTTTTCCTTGAAGCCTTCACATGACTAAGGTAAGTCACAGGAGCATCTTTGTCAGCAATTTCAGATTTGATTTGCTTGTGCATGTGTCAGATTGACCTGTAGAGTACCTAGAACTATTAAGAGGTGAACAGTTACTTAGAGACTCTAAGTGTCATGGTATGGTCACATTTTCAGTGCTGATTTTTAAAGAAATAATAGTGAATCATAGAACAGTAAAGCAAAAATTAACAGATAATCCAGGGTCATTTCAATAAGATGAGTTTCACTGCCTTAATTCATGGCCTGAAGAGCAATAATGCAATTAGAATTTTCAAAGATGAGCATTTAAAATGAACCTTAAAGCCTAATAACTATTAAACACTGATATAATTTTTCTTCTTCCAAATTATTAGCTTCATTGCAATTTCTAAAGCAATCAGGATGAGGAGGTGCATAAATATGAGTTTGAAAATTTTCACCAGAAGATTTTGCCATCTGTGAGAAAGATGAAATTACAGCTACAACAACCCTTTACATTTGACAACACCCACTGCTTTGTATAGAAGACATTGAACATAGCATCAGTGTAAAAACAAGATACCAAATTATCCTTTAAGAGAAAAGATCAAAACATAAAGCTGAATATGGAAAGAACAGAAGAGCATTGAAAACGATGGTATTTTCTAATGCAGTACTTATAACAAAATCTTGTGATTTTTTCCCCTAAATTACCTGCAGAGAAGAGGGAAAGGAAGATACGAGTACTTTTTTTAAAAGGTAAAATTTATTCCCTTCTTATGTAGTTTTGATTTCATAGTGTTTCACCATACCTGCTCTTTGTGATTAGAACTATGATTTATAGTTAGCCACTCACTAATGAATGGAACAGTCGAGACATGATTTTGATCCTTTCTTTTTGACTAGGTACAGTTGGCTACAAATATGTTACAAAAAGACAACAGTTTTTCTTAAAGTTTATTTTGTATTCAAGTAAGTATATATTATTTATATAAGGAATATACAAGCATTTGTTGTTTAACACCTGTTTCTTGCAGGAAACAGGGTATTCTGTAGTTTCCAACTTTGTGTTATTTAAATTCTCAATCCTTCTGTAAGCATTTATTTAAAAAATTGAGATCAGAGGTGTTTAAAGTAGTTATTTACCTACACAGGACATGTTACATTATGTTCTGTCCAACTTCTTGAAACTGTGAAATAACAAAAAAAAAAAATTCTTTGAAGGAAAGCTGTAACTTGCTGAGAAAGTCAGCATGGTGAATACACCCGGCCTTAATTCATTAAGTTCATACAAGCTGAACTATGTGAAAACAAAGAAACTGCCTGCTGCCTTTTGTAGCAACAAACATCAGGTAAAGTGATGCCTTGATAATTTCACCAGCCTCTCTTCTTCTTTTGATCACATCACTTGATCTTGTAGGATCAGTTCTGCATCAGCAGACACCGCTCACAATGCTGGCATGAAGCTCTTTTAAACATTAAAAAAAAGCACTCTGGACACTTGGCTGGAACAGCAAATGTAAACATTTTAGAGGTTCTGATCCCAGATTAGAAGAAAATAAAGGATTGATACATTAACATAACCTGAGGACTTGAACTTAATATTTACTTTTGTGTTTTAAACCTCAAGTATATAGAGGAAAAAAATTCAAATCAGTGAAGGAATTGGAAATTTGACTAAGCTAGAAGCAGAAAACAGAAATTATTACAATGAATAAGCTAGCCTGAACAAAGAAAAACAGAAGGAAAAAGCAACACACTTTCCTCTTAGCTAAAATCCATTCTCTTGGTCCCCCGCCTAAGCAAAATAAAGTATTTATACAAACTATGTGAGCATCACAAAACAAAACTATTGGCATATGGGCACCTCATGCCTTTCCCACATTGCTACTTCCAGTGTGTGCTTTTAGTCTGCATCACAGAGATTTCTGTTGGCAAGGAAGAAGACAGGAAGAGAGGAAAAAAAAGGACCCAACAGGTGTCTCACAAAGGGAGGTAGGGTTAACCTAGGGATGCTAATTCTCCTTCACAACAGGCACTGTGTTTGAGCCAAAGCAGAACTCTCACTTTTTCCCTGCTCGTATGTCATTACTAGTCTCCCGCTGCCTCCCCTCAGTTCTTCTCTCTCCAGCTAATCTTAGCCTTAAATCTCTTAATGTGATTACCAGAAAGATGAGAAAGATGGCTGTGGGCTACTGGCAAGTGTACACAGTGACAACACAAATTGTCACTTGAAGTCTAGAATCAGAATTTTATCTTCTGTTTTTCTACATGGTATGAGAGTCTAATGGGACAACAGTGAAAATAAATAATTTGTGCAAAACAATGGATGCAACACAATAATTACATACATGTCAAGCCTTTATTTGTAGGTTTAGGTAATGAGAAGAGAGTTAATATTCTGTCTTAAATTTTAGTGGATTTAATGATACTGCTTTTTGCAGATTGAATCTCTCTGGTACTTGGTTAACATCGTAGTCTTTTCTCAGGAAAGGAAAAAAAACCCTGTTCTTTCTAAGTGTGTAGGTGAAACCTGATAACAGCAAGAAAAAAAATTATATAAATAAAATCCTTTGTTAATAAATCTCTGCAAAACGAGGCAGTACAGATTCACTGCTGGCAGATTTCAACAACTAATCACTGTTAGCTTTCAACTTTGAAACAAATATGATCTTCGAAGAAAGCTGTGACTGTTGAATTCCTGCAATTTACGAACAAAACCTTGAAACAGAAAACCCATGTGAAACAGAGAGCTCACTGTCACCTTTGCAGTTCTGTTGCTTGCTGTCCTACATGTTGAATGATTCCAAGAATTGGAACATGAGTACTAGAACTCCTCTCAGGTTGCAGCTTGATTTTCCAAGGTATCTACTTAAGATATGAGGGGCACATGCTTTCACGTAATTCTACAGTAGGATGCAAAAGGCGTTATCTAGGAACTCCATAGCTATTACTATCACGTTACAAAGCTGTCAGACTACAGAGGAGATCAGACATACAACCACCTATTTTTCCAATGACTGCTTCATAGATTTGAAAGCCACCACGCCCTCTCAAGTTTCTCTGGTCTGTCTCTGTATAACAAAGAACAGCTACATTATCTTTTTGCTACTGTGCTTATTCAGTAAGTACTGTTTCACAAAAACACAGCTGCCAAGTCTGTTGATAAGTGAAGTGATGATGATATATCCATTTCTCAGGGCTAGGATTGCTGCTGATGGCCACAGTTATCCACCTAATCTGTTTCAAGTACATTCTTCCCCAATGCTTAACTGATTGTAGAGGAATTGATTCCTTAAGGTCTAGGAGATTTACTTTTTCAGAAGACATGCTTGAAATAGAAAATTAAAGAGTTAGTGGATGTGAAGGATTAGTGATTAAACAGGGGCCTTTATCGAAAAGAACTAGTAAAATGTAACTTCGGGTCAGGAGAAATAAATTAAGAGCCTATTTTCAGCAAAACTCTTTCTTCTACAATTATTCCCATTTACACAGAAACAAAATCAATGCTCTGATGCTCTGTGTATTCATGGATATTCCATGAATACACATGGATATTCCATTGTTCCATCTTTTAAAAAATAAAGAACAATCATCCTCTGATCTCTTCTTGATATATGTTATTTTAATGAAGATTTTTTAAATGTCTTTTTTCTAATCAAGATTTTTAATCTCTTTTTGCTTATAATTATTAGTAAAGTAGCAGTAGGGTAACAACACATTATGAGAAGCTGTGTGTATTTCTTGGTAGCTTAGCTAAGCTGCATTTGAGAAATTTGAGGTTTATTTAACCAGTCCCTTTTGGACCCTGGTAAAACAAGTTCTCAAATGTATACATACATCTCCCTCTTTCTTTAACATCTCGAAGATCCAAGCTTGTGGTTTATACACTCAGGAAAACATTTTTATTATATGTAAATGTGTGTATATGTAAAAATTATCAATCAAATCTTCTCATTTGAATAGAGAATTAACAGTTCAACATTTCTCATTCAGAGGCTGACTCTTCAGCAAATGTCATAAAAGAAGATTAAGCTGACTGAGATTAAATTTGAAAATGCCTGGATTAGCACATACATATGTAAGTCATATTTTTATGATTTATTTTTATTTTTATGTAATTCATAGCACATTAGTAAATATTACTTTAAAAATGTCAAAACGCATAATGTAAAACAAATATTTTGTTTGTCTGCCTTCTATGTGATGGAAGGCAGACTCACAAATTTAGAGTTATGTGCTTCAAAACACTGTTTGACTTAGCTTGGTCTCCTCTTAAATCCTTCCTTCTCATTATTTGCACTTCTAACGAGTAACCAGAATTAATAATTTTACTTAATTTCAAATTCTATTGCATTACATTCAAGAACAGTATTTTGTATCCAAATAGCACAGGTCAGACAAAAACTTGTAGTTATATATTTTGCACGTGCATGAGGGTCATCTGTGTTAAAGAGAAATGGGGACGTACATGTCCTGAAACAGCCAACTCAAAGGACAAATAATCCTCTGCAAAAAGTGGATGACTTCACTTGTTACATTATTCAAAAGCTTTCTTTCTGGTAACATCATCAGAGAAGTCCAACTCAAGCAAGAGAATGGAATTAAGAAAATTGTTTATTTACAATTACATCGAAAGATTAATACATTTTTCTGAAGTTACAAAAATGTCTCTCAGACAGATTGTGAAATTGAAATATGTACAACCTAGCACAGGGATGTTATCTAGAAAATAAATTCTCTTTTTCAACATTATCTGTAAATAGAGAGTATACATTTATAACATAGAAAATAGAATCCCTCATGCCTTCTAATCACTAATACTCTTGCAGCCTGTTTCAAATGAATTCCGTTACCGTGCAGGTTCTTGTCCTGTAGGTGCTCTTAGAGGGGTCAACAGCAGGATACACACAAGGCCACTGTACCATTTTTCTCTATGGAGGATAAATTCAGATGACTAAAATTATTCATTCATTGCTATCATGTCTAAAGAACATTTTCATCTTGGGAGAGCAGGAAGAATTCAAGGCCCCTGCAGTGCCATCGGTTTTGAAGGCCTCACAAACCTTTCCTGACAGCGCATCCATCTTCTGCAGATTCTGCCTTCTTCTTTCTGAAGGAAACATGACTGAGAATTTAGGGTTTTCCCCCGCTCTACACTTCAGAAAGGTGACAATATTAAAAGCTGCCATGAATTCTGTTCCCATCTGTCTGCATACAGGTGCAGCTCCCAATTTCCATGTCACCGTGCATCGCTCTGGGCTGAAGGACTTCCTACAAAGGGAAGTCCAACCTAAAAGATGTGCTCCTATGGGTGCCCAGCTGCCTCAGGCATATCCCATCTTGCAAAGAGCTCCTAGCACCTCTTCAGGCGAGGACTCTACAGAGACATTTAAGCTGGACATGTGCATTAAATTTTAAACCCATGTATTTTTATACCACTCGTGAACATCAGAGGTGGCATGTTATTTGTTTCCATGACATGACAGGGCATTTGCTTCCACTCCAGCTCTAGAGTTCCAGGTGGCACAGCTGAACTACACATCTAACTAATCAATGCTTTAATTGTACAGATTCTCATAAAGTGTCCCAGTCAACACCCACAAACCACTGTCTCAATCCACTAACCTTAATCCATCCTTTCAGAAAAATGCATTTAAAAAAATGAAATAAATGGTAACGTTGATGTAAAAAACACTAAGCATTTTCGCCTGAAACTTGAACTGTCACCTTTTTTCCTGTTCCTACAAACAATAGATTTTTTATTTCTTGGAAGAATGAATTTGGTTATTTATATGTCCTCAGTTGGCATATCAAGAGGAGAAATGTTAGACTTGAAGTGCGTGGCACTTGCAGAAGGATTTTTCAATTTTAGCATGCTAGGTTGAAAAACAAGAGAAGACATCCCCATGACAGACAGGCAGCCAGGCAGGGAACAGCACATCACTTAGCACTGCTCCACAGGGCTTTACCCTGTGTAAAAGAGATCTGGCTTTATGCTGCTCCCCTGTCAAGGACTGTATTTCACACTTGATAAATCTGCTTTTCTCTTCCTGATGAGTATGTTTTATCTTTTTTCCAAGATAATATATATTAAAATAATATATGCACAGCCTGATGCAACTTATGTTTGATACAAACTCTGTTGTATATGGGCACAGATGGGGAAGAAATCCCCAATTATGTAGGCTATGAGGATGTAGTGAGAAGAAAATGACAAGAAGAGAGGAAGAAAAAGGAAAGAGGAGTACTCTAGCAAGTTTCTATGTACATTAATGGTCAGGCACCATCTACGATCACACCTGAAGTTTGTCTAACAGCTGATGACAATTCCAAACTCATTCATATTCTTATTTCTTGTCGCTGAACATGGTGCTTTATAATGGATTTTCAGGAAGTTTTGGGACACCCCCTCCACTGGAAAAGTATTTTCTTGAATTTGTAAAAAAAAACCCAGAACTCAGTTATGCATTACAGCCAAACAACAAGAAATCTTTCCATTTCCAAGGATGTATTTGAAATCAAGAGAAATTTGCTAATCATAGCCAATAGCTATGACCTTGTTATAAAACTTTGCAGGGATTAAAGTACTAGCACTGTATATTCAGTCTATTCAAATTTCTTCTTTTACCCTCAGTCACATTAAAAAGTAAAATCATCAGTTACATGAATAGTAACTATATAGGGAAAAACATTAGTAGGACATGGATTATTAACAAAAGGAAGTTGAAAGTCCCCTTCATATGAAAAGGTATTTCCTTGTTCTTGATCAGGAGGTGGTCTTTGCATAGGCTAGTTGTGTATTTATCAGCTTTAAAAGGGTGCATTCTTGTTTTACAAGAATGCACCCTTTTAAAGCTGCCATTTTCATGATCCTATTCAGAGGAACTGGGACTGAGATTTTGCAGCAGTTTGAGAAAATACATGGTCAGTTTTCTTCTGAAGCAATTTTCATCTTGTAAGGAAAAACACTAGCAAAATTTTAATTAAGGTTTATGAAAAATATGTCAGACATTTAGTCAAATAAAAAAGTTCAGATAGAGGGGAACATCTATAATGCATAGCTAGAAAGATGCCTCATTCAATTTGCAGGCTTCCTTATGACCACTCCTTAAATGTGTGTCAAGGGAAGCACAGAAAACTATTCCCTTCTATATTTCCAGGAGGGTAATGGTACTTCTAGAAAATGCTTTCATCAGGCTGTGCTATAACAGTCTAAGTGATCCCACCCACAACAAGCTTGCTTTAAATTCTCATTGCTTAGAAGGTGTACCTGCAGCATGCAGGAACTCATAGGAGGTCTTCCTATAACCATGAGGAGGCTAAACTGGCTGGGGGAGATGATACTTGGAGAAAAGCAGAACATTGTTGCTGGATCTGGATGCAGCATTTGAGACAATGTCAGGATGGTGAGGTGCGAGAGTCACTGGACAGCAGAAGAGCCCAGGATTAGAGCAGGAAATTGGGTTGTTGAACAGTGAAAATGGATAAAGATTAAGGGCAACACACAGAGCAATGGAGTTAACGGCACCAGGGCTTTGAGAAGAGCAAGGCAACAAAAGGCATCATGCAAGGGAGACCTGGGACTCTGGATAATAAAGGGAAAGGCAGCTACTGTTGGTCACGGGGTAGGGTGAAGCAATGGCTCTCTGGAAGACAAAGAACACTGAGAGGAGAGGTAAAGGCAGTAGAAAGTGATGAGAGGTATGCCAAGACAAATAAACACTGCTGAAAAATGCCAACTAACTGCAACCAGAGCTGTCTGTAACCAGTGTCAACACTGAAGACATAACTGTGGAAGAAGTGAAAAGTAACTGTATAGATGTTTTTAAACATTTCTCTTTTGGACTGAAGTGACCATTTTGGGTTTTTTAACCGAGGTAAATTAAGCTGGGATTGTACTCAAAAATCCATAACCTTGAACATAAAAGAAAAAGAAAAAAAAATCCCAAGTTTGCTTTCTTTTACTTGTAATTTTATTGAAGACATTACTGTAACTTTGTCTCAACCTGAAACAAGGTATAGGTCCCTACACCATGAAGGTTTAAGCTTTGAATCTGCCTGGAAGATTCCACCAGTTAGCTCTCATGGACACTGGAGATTACTGATGGGGTGCTATTGATTCAGGGTGTAAGACATTTGCAATAAAGGTAGGCAGGAGTATTTTCTCCAAGAGACGACTCACTTGGCTGTTGAAAGACACCCAGCAGGCACTTTCCTCTCCCAAAGCTCCCAAATGCTAGAGTCACCTCCCCCTAAGTGGCACCACTCCTCACTACAATGCCTAAGGTTTCCTTCCTGAAACACTTGCTGCTTTCTTCCCCTCCTCCCAACAGAGCATCACGCAAAGGTCAGGCAAAAGCCTTAGAGATTAAATTGTAAGTGATTAAAATTTCCATTGTTTTGTGAACTTGTTCTACATATTAAAGAGCCCTAATGGAACTTGCACACATTTGTGCAGGTAGAAAGGCACATGATGACAGGAATTAAGGAAATTAATTCCTGTGCTTGGACTGAAGTAATCTTCCAGAATATAATTGGCTTTCAATCATTCACACACACCATGCCCTTCACCTTTAAATGGTAATTCATTTTAACACACAGGTTTCGAATGCCATTTACATCAGGCTTTAAGAAAGCTCCCATCCATGTATTAGAATACAGTCAATATATTTTGTCCAGGAGGAGACCACATCAGAGTGTAATTCAGATTTCTAATGTATATATCCTTATGATGTTTTACCAGCGTCAGTGACCCATCACAAGGGGGAATGCAGAACACTTCCTGGACAGAGATCAAGCAGCAATTCCCTCAGAAGCACAAGACTAACAATACCACCTCTCCTGAAACGCTCCCTATTTTCCTGCTGTGCTGAGTTCCCTGTGGGACATGGTGAAATGGATATGAGGGTACAAGACTTTTAAGGGCTATGCATAGATGAGAGCAGAGAAGTGCAAGGCATAGTGACAGTAAACATGGCTCATGTGCTTTAACCAAAGTAACAGGAATCTAGAAAATCTCACTATGTAGAACTTCCCCTCTCCCGTGACTGTGAAAGAAAGTCAGAGGAAATATTTGGAAGCACTGGTGTGGTGTAGTTGCCTCTGGAGCTGCTTCAGCCCATCCTCTACAGCTGATGCAGCAGCATGTTACAAGTGATGAAGTGAATCCCTCTGACGAAATGGCCTTCTGCAGGCCAGGTGCACTATTTAAATCTATTTCCTCTTGCCTGTGTTTCTGTTTTGCACATCACATCCTATCATTCTGTGATGTTTTATCTCACTCATACTAACACCAGCCATGGCTGACAACCAGGAAGACTGTAACACTGGCACGCCTGCCAAATGGTTAGGCATATCCTGGACACAGACAACAGATGCTTATATTTAAATTAGAACTAATTTGCATTTTTGTGTATTGTGGAATTTTTACAGCATAGTTTTGCAAGAAGGGATGCATAATTCTGAAATAGTAATATTTCCTTCGAAAAGTCAGGTTTGCTAATGGATTGCCATCTGTTCAACCCTTTGCCAGAAAGTAGATTTGTCCTGCTTACTGAAAACAGTATTAGGGTGAAACTGTAGATTACACAGTGGATTTCTGAGCAGTTTAATTTAAAGTGCAGGCTAACACTTTGCTATTTCAGTAAAAATAACTTTAGCTTCTCCCTTTATACTAATGCTGGAATCTGTGCCCAGCAAACTGTATTTGGAGTACTTTGTGGGCTGTTTTGCTCTCACCTGGGTTCTAGGAAAGGTACCTACCTCTCCTTTACAATTTTGAGACTGAGTTTGTGTTTCATTTGCATAGGATTCACAAAAAAAAAAAAAATCTCCATCTTACTTCAACAATCCATTTTAATCCTTTGGAAAAAAGCCCGAAACATTTAAAACAGCAAGGCACTGGCCTCAATTATTCTTTCATGAATACAAGATTTATAGGGACTGGGAGTCTCTTGGAGCCTCTGGATGCAAGTGAGGAAGGGGGACACCTCGGCAACTCAGAATGCCGTACTGGGAGCAGTAGGAGCAAAGTTGCTCTCCCTTGTAACCCACAGAAATCGAATGAGGTTTCTGGTGAATCGTGTTACGGGAACAACTGCACTGCAAGGAAAGAGGTTCCATTTTTACAGCCTGAAGGCAAAACTTTAATTGTAAACTTCAGGATTTCAGCACCCTCTTACGCTACCTGTAAAAGGTTACTACTGACACAGCCTCACGGCTGCCCAAACACCACGCTCTCCCTACCCAGACCGAGCAGCTGTCTACGGGAATACGCAGAACCGCTCTTCTGCATGCGAACGGACAAGTTGCAGTCACGGATCCCTTCCCCGCATAGCCCCGCTCAAGCCCCCAAAAGCCGCCTTTTGCCGGCAAACGATGCTCTCCTCGAGAGGTTCGGGATCCCGACCCGCAGCCGGAGCGGCGCTGCCCCGCCACCGAGCATCCCCCTCCGAGCCACCTGCGGGGGTGGCGACGCGGGGCCTCGGCACGGAGCCACGGCGAGGGGCGCC